>NC_047019.1:33351563-34052851 GCF_902652985.1 Pecten maximus
TGTTGTAGTGTGAGGATAATTGTGGTCTATATCATACCTGTGGGGTTATCTACTTAGTGTTGTAGTGTGAGGATCATTGTGAGGTTATAATGTCTATACCATATGTGTGGGGTTACCTCCTTAGTGTTGTAGTGTGAGGATCATTGTGGGGTTATAATGTCTATACCATACCTGTGGGGTTACCTACTTAGTGTTGTAGTGTGAGGATCATTGTGGGGTTATAATGTCTATACCTAACCTGTGGGGTTACCTACTTAGTGTTGTAGTGTGAGGATCATTGTGGGGTTATAATGTCTATACCATACCTGTGGGGTTACCTACTTAGTGTTGTAGTGTGAGGATCATTGTGGGGTTATAATGTCTATACCATATGTGTGGGGTTACCTACTTAGTGTTGTAGTGTGAGGATCATTGTGGGGTTATAATGTCTATACCATACCTGTGGGGTTACCTACTTAGTGTTGTAGTGTGAGGATCATTGTGGGGTTATAATGTCTATACCATACGTGTGGGGTTACCTACTTATTGTTACAGTGTGAGGATCATTGTGGGGTTATAATGTCTATATCATACCTGTGGGGTTACCTACATAGTGTTGTAGTGTGAGGATCATTGTGGGGTTATTATTAGTTACTCACTTGAAGTAAGCTATTCGTGCACAGATTATCCGATAACAGCATAAAATGCTTAAATTGTGTTGATCAGTCCTTTCAAAATAGCACGGTCAAGTAAGTCACAAAGAGATGACGTCATGAATTATGTAACTGATTTTCGCACTTTTTTACACTATTAATTTTCCAATGTTTTTGATTTTGTTTTTAGTTTATAAATGCATAAAAAAAAGAGTGAAATGTATGTTATATTAAACGGGAAACCATTCAATATCCTCTATTTCAGATTCTGATCGTGGGGAAAAGAAAGCAAAAATCAGCTGCCAGTTCCGCAAGCTTGTCAAAAATGAAGAAATGTGCGAGGTACATGTGGGCAAAGGGTGCCAAGTCATGTGGCCTGTCGAGGTGCTTGGAACTGGTACTCAACAAAACACCCTGGTGTATTGTAAATGTGACAATGCAATGTAAGTATCAATGGTGTATGGGCATGATCTTTAGGGTCACATCGCATGCATTTCAATTACACCCCTAGTTTGTTGGATGTTTTGATATTAATAGTTAACTTACAAAAAGTCTGTAGACACAAGTCTTTATGCTCCAGCAATTGCAAAATATAGTTTCAAAAGTAAGGTGTAGTTTTCAGCTCAGGACACATACAAATCCAGGGGAGTTGTTACTATACCACTGTCGTTTGTAGACATGCTATGTTAAAGTTTAAATAAAACTGTGTTATGCTTAGGTATTTACCATGTGTTCTCCTTATGACAAGACATTTCCATGGCAATCTGACACCTTGAATCATTGAAATTGGCATTGTTTGTAAAGCAGGAAGAATAACAATGATCCATACATTCAATGTAACCACTGCTTTCGTATAAATATCGATTTTTATTACACAGATTTATGGTAAAAAAGTTACTACCATTTGATGAAAATATGGACAAGCTCAGAGAGCAGGGAATAAGTAATATTTGTTTACCATGTTTTTGTTTTCAGTTAAAAAGTGTTTGACAATACTGTCAGTGTTAAGTTCAAAACAAATTAATTTTTTAGTTCTTTTCTTTTTTTAGAGCTATTTGGTAGATATATACTGAAGATACTGACTTGGTCAAACTTTTTTTTAAATGTTGAAAATTGGTAGGAAAAAATGAGGAAGGTAGGATCATAGGAAAGATAACTTTGTTTTAGCCTGATCCAGCTATGCATGACTTATTTCACTTCAGAAACACAGTAGTATTCCCAAAGGCATCTTCGCTAAGCAAGGGTTTCAGCTAATTCCTCGGGATTAAAAGTGCCTGACGATTGAACTATTAATCCTAAATTATAGCTTATTTCCTTCCGACGAAGCTGTTGGGCTAAACTAACATGGCGCCTAAACGTCGTGGTTCTCATTGCAGTGTACCGTATGATATGTCACGGCCAGAAAACTGGGTAGCATCGAAGCTTAAAGAAGAACTTCTTAAACTCGGTATTACGCCACCTACAAGCGCAAGACATTCGGATCTCGTTAAACTGTATAAGCAATCTAAGGACAATTTATACGAAACTAATTCCACTGACTCCGTAATTGTTGCTAGCTCCACACGAGGAGGTGTGCGATCCCATAATGCAACGGGTAACAACAACAACAACAATGGCGACTTGGCCAACATGGTCGCCTCGCTTACAAACACTGTTTCAGTTCTACAAGCAAATGTAGTACAATTGACCAAAAAAATAACATCTTTAGCCCCCGGGAATGGAAACAGAACCCTTTCGTTACAGCCGCAGCAGGCAGTGAGGCCCAGGAGGAACAGCAGTCGTATAATATTCAAACAGCGATGACTGCTCGAAACAATGTTGGCGAAAACAACGTTAACCCTTCACAGCCACATATGACTTCACCATATGTTCGCACGGCTTATGGTTATGCAGTGGAATCTTTACCGTTCGTGGAAATCATATCTCCACAGATAAGAAAGCAAATCGTCGAGGGTAAGGATGTCAATCTTGCTACATTGTTGATCCCTTACATTAATGGCCCAACCCTCAATACTCCAGACAGACCAGACCCCCGACACAACAAGTCCCTCAATATTGGAGAGTTCATTCAAGCGTTCAGAATATATAAAAACATTTTGTGCTCTGTTTATCCCAGTAGGAGAGTAGAGTTGGACTTGTACGAGAGGGATATTATCGACATGGCGACCCGTTACAATGGCAAAGGCTTTCATGAGTACCACTGCCAATTCGCCAGGCGAGCAGCAGCTCACTTAAAATATCAGAATATCCTCGTCGATTGGTCAGTGAGGAATAACACACTTTTCTGCAACATCTTCTCCAATTTAAAACCGAACAGTTGCCAGAAGTGCAATAGCACAGCCCACACTACCCCTTCTGTCCAAACCTTGTCAATTCAACCCCTAAAGTTCAGCAGGTTGGCACCAAACATCCCGATAATCAAACCGATGTACACGGTCGTTACCGAATATATTATTTGGGAAAAGAGATCTGCAACAACTTCAATGGAGAGAGAGGCTGTCAAAACGCCCGATGTCAGCATCTTCATGTGTGCGTAACATGTAAGAAAGAACACGCAAAAATTCAATGCCCAATGCATGTTTCAAAAAACGGCCACAGACCACGTCCGCCCACGGGGTTCAGTAACAATCAATCGTGAAAGATAGTGACCTTCTATGTGCGACTTTCAGGGAGACACCGGTTAAAACGCCCGTGAATATTACACAATTAGAGAAAGAATTATGTCACCACCCTGATATAAGATTCCAGACTTTTCTCATATCCGGATTAAAGGACGGTTTCATGACTGGTATTTAACATTTACCCGAGAATAATATTATCTGTGGCAATTTGTTGTCATCTACAACACAACCTGAGGTTACTACAACACTTGTACACAAAGAATTAGAGAAAGGTTTTCTTATTGGACCATTCCTAGACATACCCTATCAACGGTATCGTATCAATCCTATAGGAGTAGCAGAAGGAAAGTTCTCTAAGAAAAAACGCCTTATCGTAGATCTATCAGCACCACATAATGATGACAATAATCCTAGCCTTAACCAGCTTATTGTACATGAATAAATTTGTATTTTAATCTAACACCCTTCTTGTTGTGTTGTGTATAAATACTGATAGTAATATGAATTGTACCAATATTTTTGTCTATTCAAATACCGATTTCTGAAAAATGAATGATTTGACAATTATTTTTTAACTTTCTATTTTTAACTATTGACAATGCACACTTTCATCTTTCTGATATTTGAATATTAAAATTGTACTAGTCATTCCATGAAGTTCAATACTAATAAGTAAATATGGTTGTGTTTGTACAAGATACAAAATTCTTGTTGTTGCAGTTGTTTAATTCAAATTAATATACATATATTTATCTTTCTGGCATTACACTGGTTAAATCATACGAGCCATAAGTTCAATACTATGTATTAAAACATGGTTGTGTTTGTACCCTGGTAAATCATACTAGTCATTCCATAAGCTCAATACTATACGTATTGCAATGTATAAAATATGGTTGGCTATTTACGATACATATTGGTACTTCAAAGTTTATTTCAAACGATATTAATACAGTACATAAAATAATTGTATGACATAGTCAGTTATTACATTCAGCTGATATTATTTTAGTTTTGTTTGTTTTACTGTACAATTTAGTTATCTTACGGACAACAAAATAACTACCTAAACGAACGCACTGCCGAAATCGGAAGCGACACTGAGTAGTGTTTACATAGGTTATACGTAGATTTGTGACGAGAAAAAATGTTCATTTCAAATCGGCATGCCTCCCAAAAGGATCGCCCTCACTTTAGACCAACGGTATGATGTCATTATGAAGTAAAAAAAAGCTGGTTTGAGTGCACGTAAAATTGCAGACGATTTAGGCGTAGGCAGGACGCAAATCAATAATATTTTGAAAAGAAAATGTGACGTTCTCACGGAGTATGAACAAAATTCTGCTCCGGAGAGAAAGCGGACGAGGAGACCTACCGGGAATGAGGAAATCAACATGCTAGTTTGGAAATGGTTCCAAGAAGCCTCTGCACGACGTATCAACATTAATGGTCCATTAATACAAGAAAAGGCACTTCAATTTGCCGCGGACCTCAGTAAAACTGAATTCAAAGCATCCAACGGATGGTTGGAATCTTTTAAATGTCGACACAATATTGGATTTGGAACTCTCTGTGGCGAGAGGGGGGGATGTTGATACGGATGTGGTTGTAACACTACTGGAGGTACAACCAATGAAACAAGTGCAATCAATGATTGCGAAAGCTCACCGGTGGCAGCAATCACAATATGCTTTCATTTTTTATGTATGTATAAGCATGTCATTTTGAAATTGTATTAAATTTAATATCGCTCCTAGACCTCTAATGGATGTATAAACCAAATAAGAAGGGTGTGGACTTCCAAGCTTTTCAAAACTAACCCCCAAAATCTTTAAAGTGAGTTTTTGTGTCAAAAAAAGTAAGTCCACTAAATAGTAAAATGCCAAACTGCCAATTTTGTTTCTGTATGATTTGCCACAGCATCACTCCTGGATCTTTAATGAATGTATAAACCAATTAGAAGGGTGATAGGTGTATACTTTTTGACTTACCCCCAAAACTTTGAAGTGAGTTTTGGTGCAAAAAAAGTCCACATAATGATAAAATGCGAAAAAATCATTTTCCGCATGATATTGCCATAACATCATTCCTAGACCTCTAATGAATTCATAAACTAACTTAGAAGGGCCTGAGGTGTATACTTTTGGACTTACAAGCTTTCCAAAAACTTACTCCAAAAACTTTAAAGTGGGTTTTGGTGCCAAAAAAGTTAAGTCCACTACCCAGCCAGCACAGTGACATCGGGCCGATATCGGCTGGAAGGCGGAATGTCGGCAAAATATTCCTTTGTCGGGCCTACATCGGGCCGATGTAAGACCGATATTGAGATGTTTGTGAAAACTTTGATTCAATCATATATCTGTTTAAGAAATATATTTGAAAGAATATCTATATGGATTTTTCAGATAATATTTCGAAATCTGACTATTCATTTTAAAGATGGCAAAATTACATCGGCCCGACTACGGGCCGATATCATCATAACAACCTGCCATCATATAGCCCACTTCATGTAGGTACTAGACATCGGACCAATGTCAGGCCGATATTTGGCCAATGTATGACTGATTAGTATTTTTTACAAAATTACGGATTTAATCACACATCCTCTTCAGGAAATAGTTTCAAGAATGTTTATATGTATATTTTCAGATAACATTCGAAATTTGAATAAAGATGGCAAAATGATATCGGCCCGACAACGGGCCGATATCATGATCAAAACCTGCCATCATAGCTCCATTAAGAAATTGTCTATACATCGGGCCAATGTCGGGCCGATGTTTGGCCGATGTATGACTGATATTGTTATTTTTTGCGAAAACATTGATTTAATGATATATTCGTTTCATAAACAAAGCTAAAAGTTTGTATTATGTAATTTTTCAGATAATATTTGAAAATTGAATATCCATTATAAAGATGGCAAAGTGACATCGGCCCGACCACGGGCCGATATCGTCATAACGATCTAGACTCTAATGATTATAATGACCTCACTTCATACATATGACTAAAATTGATATTTTTGACGAAAATGTCGCTTTATCCCTTACCGTTTCAGAAACTTTATTGGAAGAATGTATAATATGCAACTTTCAGATAATAACCCGAACAACATTGTCATGGTTAGCTCCCCTTGTTGTACATCGGCCCGACGTTGGGCCGATATCGTCAACATGCCAGGATAATCCTATATAATATATCATCGTATTTTGAAAAGCGTATCATATATATATTAATTCGTATCTGCAGACTCACGTCTGTAATTAGGATCGAGTCTGGATGGCAGTACCATTTGGGTTAGAACAGTTTGTATATATTGAAGTGCTTCATGTTATTCTAAAAATAGATTTACTCGCGATCGAAAGATACATAACTCAACACACATATTATAACTAATAACTTATAATATGTTTTAATTTTGATTCCATTTTAACAAATTCTATTTTACATTTCAATTACCCGCGGTAGATCATATAGCCGATTATATTCATAATCATTGAATTTAGTAAGAATCATTTTGTCCGTATTGATTTACTGCGGAGTTACTAGGAAAACGCGCCAAATCCGCTTCAACGTTTACGTACCGCATGATTTGAAACTAGGAGAGAGATCTGCAGATCGGAGGTGTTACCCAGAAAAGGGGCGAATTCAGAATATTTTCTTGGTCAGGCAAAGTCAAGTAAAAGGTGATATTTGAATCAAATGTTTCTAATGCCGAATCATATACTGATTTAGCATTGATCATAATTATTGAATTAAATTCAACTAACGTTCTGCATGCAAACATAACTGAAAGAAAGCGTTGAAATCACCTGGTATTATCAGTTGCCTTCGATATATCAGTAGAGAAATATATATTTGCTAGTCAATGAAAACAATGGCATGTAGGCATATATAGGATCAAATGGTCGTTCGATGTAAACATGGCAGGCTGTGGTCGAGACGCTGACTATTGGAAATCGTATAGAAAAATTAGGGCAAATGTTGTTGATCATATAAATTTCATTTACCAACCAAATACTAGGCCTAGTAATAATCAAGACGATTCAAATATCACCCAGCCGGAATGTGAAAACCGTTCATTTGAAAATGAGCATCATGTAATCAGGAAGATGCATGTATGTTGGATGTAGAATCTGATATCGATGATTTTAATGTTGGGTCCGATACATCTTCAATAACAGAAATATCATCTACAATCGATAGCTCAGAAGAAATTGATGATGATCATGACAGTAGGGCTACATCAAGTTCTGATGAAGACATAGGTCACACAAGCTTAGCTGATGAGTTGGCTAGCTGGGTTTCAAAATTTAATATTGCTCACTCAGCAGTGTATGAACTTCTTCACATTTTGAGTAAATTTCACCAATTCCTTCCAAAAGATCCAAGAACTCTTCTAAACACCAGAAAAACATACGAAATTAGTGAAATTGCTGGTGGGTCATACCACCATTTTGGTCTCAAGATGGGTATCTCTAATATTATTACTAATTCAAAACCAGAACTGTTTAATGGTGCTAATACACTCTTGCTACATATCAACATTGATGGTTTGCCTTTGTTTAAAAGCTCAAATGTGCAGTTCTGGCCAATTCTTGGTAGAATAGTGGACCCATTCCTCTCTGACCCTTTTATTATAGGTCTGTATTTAGGGGATAACAAACCAACAGATGTTCATATATATTTGCAAAATTTTATTGACGAAGTGCAAGATTTGGAGCAGAACCTACTGCACATACCAGATATGGGTCTGGATATACAGGTTTCTATTTCCTGTGTGATATGTGATACGCCTGCACGTTGTTTTGTTAAGAAGACAAAGGGTCATAGTGGATATCATGGTTGTGATAAATGCATGCAAAGAGGTACTTGGGTTGGAAAAATGACTTTCCCAGACATAAATTCAACCTTGAGAACAGACATTGCATTTGATGAAATGGAAGATGAACCCCATCATAAAGGTCCATCTCCATTTAGCAATCTTCAGATTGGTCTTGTCACTCAATTTCCATTGGATTACATGCACTTGGTATGCCTGGGTGTGATGAAAAGACTTTTAATGCTTTGGATAAAAGGCCCACTTGAAAATAGTTGTAGAATGTCTGCTAGGACAATTGGGCTTATTTCTCAAAATTTGGTCAATTTAAGCAAACACCTTCCTCGAGAATTTCTTGGGAAAGGACGTTCTTTGCATTATATTGAGAGGTGGAAGGCATCCGAGTTTCGTCAGTTTTTGTTATACACGGGTCCAATTGTGCTTAAAGATTGTCTACCAAGACTAAAATACCAGCATTTTCTGCTGTTCTTTGTTGCTATCTATTGTCTCAGTAGTCCAGTGTTTTTCAGAGAGTATGGAGAATATGCCCATGATATATTATGTATTTTTGTGAGAGATGTGGGAAGATTGTATGGCAGGGACCAGATTGTTTACAATATTCATGGTTTGACCCACTTAGCAAAGGATGTTGAACGGTTTGGACCCCTGGATAGGTTTTCAGCATTTATTTTTGAAAGTTTTTTAGGTCGATTAAAACGTCTTGTAAGGAAACCAAATTTTCCATTGCAACAGGTAATAAGAAGGCTTTCAGAATGCAATTATCAATTTGAAAAAAAAAGTGAAATTCCTAAATTAGGCATACCTAAAAAGATTCATATACAAGGACCACGGTCAGCTGATGTACAGTTTAGACATTTTTTACAGTTTAAAGACATTCACTTTCAAGATCTATACTTTTCTGTCAGTGAAGGAGATAACTGTATTTTGGTTGGAAACAAAGTTGGTATTATTAAAAACATTATATGTCAAAATGCAGAATCAGAAAAATATGTAATATATAAAGAATTCAGAAACACTTCAGATTTTTTTAGTATTCCATTGAATTCTTCAGATTTAGGGATATACACTGTGTGTGATCTTGCTGGTGAACTGAAAACTGACAAATGCTCTGTGGTCAGTAAATGTGTTCTTATGCCATTTGATGAAAAGTTTGTTGCAATTCCACTGATTCATACATTGTAATTTAAATATATAGGATTTTATTTATAATGAAGGCAGCTGTTACACCAGGATGAAAGAAAAAATGTTGCATTGTTAATGATTTTGATAAATCACCAAAATCTTACTTTGTTCTGAATATCCAGGATGCATGTACTCATTGAATTCACGGATGAGCAATGTCTAGCTATAATTCCTGATACTTGGAAGCTTGGAAAAACTCGTGCTCTTTGGCCAAATACGCAGAATGCAACCAAGCTGCAGAAAATGGTGAAGTCTAAACAAGATCCGGATGACGAGGAATGGGAGTCTTTTCCTATAAGAGTGTTGTATGAAAATGGTTGGTATATTTTTGTGTGATAAAATGATATATTACAGTCGATAAAGTTGAAGTGTATAAACGATCAAACAAATTAACTTTTACATGTACATAGCACAGTGTTTGACATTAATGGACAACCAGTGTGAGATAGCCCCTACAAACTTATTTTATTAGGCCATCAGGTATAATTTTAGGTGGTCCTTGCTTAGATTAAGCACTCATCCACAAGTAGAAATGCCACAGCGCCGGGTAGGTTTGCCCTTGTCACTCGTCTCTGCAACTTCGCTTACCAAGGGTCACTCAATACGATACTCTCCTTGAGACCCTTAGCAGATCTCATGTCAAAATCGAAATTCCCTCAAGTGAATTCAGTTGACCAATCAAAACGCGTGTTTAAATATCAACAACATGCGCCTTTATTCTTGTCTTATTAATCACATGTACATAGAGTTTAACGTCTTCATCTGCATTTAGGAGCATGCAGAATTAAGTGATTGTCTATCCAGGCTTTATGGACGGTCTCACAAGCCAGCTTTTAATTGACCGGAGATGGCAGCGTCCATGGATATATGCGATTATCCAACAGAGAGCGCTGTGCCGGAACTTCGATTTTGACATGATATCGGCCAAGGGTCTCAAGAAGAGTATCGTATTGAGTGACCCTTGACTAGCGAAGTTGTTGTTCCTGTGACAAGCAAACTTTTTATCAAAGACAATGCCTATATATATATAATCCTGTAGATGTGCAAAACAATTCATGTTACAGTAAACTATTGATAGCCAGACTTATGCTAGGCCTATATACCTTGTAGCTAGCTAGTTATCGCAACAAAATAAAGCAAGTGATTTCTCTCGCGATTTCTGCCTGTCACTTCATATTAACGATCGTGATCACTTGTGCGCTTTAACAATTATTATCTAAACGTTGCTATATAGCGCCAATACGATACAGATTTAATTAGGGAATTCCCCCCCATTTCCGCCAATTGAGAACCTGAATCAAAAACAAAAATGAAATGCATAGAAATCTACAAATAGGCCTAAAAATAGCGACAATGAAAGATGGGACAATCATTTTGAAAATGAAAGTAGGTCTGAAAAAAATGAAAGCAAACTACATGTACACTAATTTACAACTAGAAATAATCATTGCAAAGTACCGGTCCAGTCATGACTTTAACATTACAATGTAAGTAATCATGAACATAGAGCTGTTTCAAATTTTCATTTTTTAAAAAAAATATTTAAATAGAAAAATTAATGTTTATATTTATTAATTAATATTTAATATCAAGAAGTGTTGTTGGATGACCTTAGATGTTGATCAGCCGCTGAGAAATTAATATCTTATTGGCTACCTACTTTAAAATACCAAAATGGTGCCAGGTAAAATTTGGGGGCCCGAGTGAGTTATCGGTAGGTACCTAGTGGGAAAAAATGTTAAGCTAAGCCCTGGTGGTCCTTCACAATTTCTAGTGATCCTTCCGAGTCATAAGTGGTAATATAACGATAAAGATGTGTTGATTTGAATACCTGATGTGTCCACATTACTAGTAAGTTGTTTGTATATTTTTAATATCTATAATTTGTGATTCATTTTGGAATAAAGGTGAAGTTATATAATTAGTTGACATGTTATGATTTTAGCTGAGCATTTCTGACATAGATGACATACATAGATAACAATTTCTATACAAACATGCACATGCAGGCAACTATTAGATCAATTTTTGTAAATTATCTTTCTCTTCTCAGAATCTTATGACAAGGTGCGGTCTAAGTTAAAAAGGGCAGAGGAGGAGTCAGACTTGGCAACAGCTGTTTCGGAAGACTCCGGGGATGATGACGCTTCACGGCGATCAAAGAGAAAAAGAAGGTAGTTATATCATCTATTCCAATCAGTTTGTGTCTACTTTATTGCTTTGACAACATACAAGCACACGAAGATTATTTACTAATATTAAAGAAATCCAAATTCAAACAGAAATGACTAAAACAATCGACAGATATATAAAGTATGTGTAATACTAATTTAGCAATGTTTTAGTTAATACTAATTGATTTTGTTCCATTCTATAATGCTATTCTTATTTTTGTTTTAAAAAAACAGAGCACCACAGCAGCTGTCATCTGATGATGACCAACCTGAAATGGGGTATATGTCCTCCCTGCCAAAGCCCCCCGCACAGAGGTCGACACTCCCAAAGAAACAACCACAACAACACAACAAAACCCAGCCTCTGGTATCAAAATCATCAATACCCAAAACTCCTCAGCATCAACGGATTCAGAGCCCCCAATCAGAGACACCAACCCTGACTCGCCCAAGGGACATATCTAATGGTACACAGGCAATAGTATGAAATTAAAAAAACATAAAAAGTTAATTTCATATATGAAAATTTCACATGAATCTTCATTCTTATTTATATTATTACTGTTTACATGCTTGATATTGTGTGACTGCATCACTTAAATTTCACACATAAATTTCATATATGAAATTATACATTTATCTTGTTACTCATTATTTGCATCTCATTTCTTGAAATCGAAGCTTAACCCACTTTTCATTTTTTGCAGCACGTGATGTTCGTCTTTTTACTCTGCTGGAACAGATTAAATCCACGCAGGTAAAACAGCAGACGATCATGGAGACAATTTTAAAAAAAAGTTGACCAGTTGAGCATCTCCGAGCATGGACAGTCAGTAGGACCAACCACAGATATACCGGAGGATGTAGTGTTCCCCCTCAACAACTTGGAGGAGTTGAACGCCCTCGAAGAAAAGCTTGCGGACACCAGTGTCCTAAAATCAGTTGTAAGTATTGAAATCACATTCATTATATTTTAATAGTTTCTTTTAAAACTTCATATTTTAATTACTGGCATTAGAGCTTGAAAAGGTTTGATAACCAAATAAACCATATCCATTTAAGCGTTATGTATGGACTCGTGGCCTTAATTAGTAAAGAGAGAGGGGGCAGGTTAATGAGATGTCCACCCTGTTTGGACGACAGTTGTAGTTTTGATAAAGTGTTAAAATATTATCTTTTCAATAAGCATGTTTGTTTTCAGATCAACCATCTGTCTGTTGTTGGAGGCAAAACAACAAATGATATGACCAGAAGGATCCTGAAGTCCACAGTCCGGTCAGGTCTTGCAACCCAGTACAACTGGTATGGAAAGAAAGGGAAAATGCCCTTTGGAAAGCTGCGACTAGCTACAGTTATACAGAGTAAGTTCCTAGTGTATTTATAATATATTCATAGAATTAATGTAACATTGTTAGTTTGTCTGGGTCTTTGATCATATCTTAGCCATACCTCTGTCATGTTTCGTAATATTTGAATTGTAATAACACATGTTTTACCCTTGATGTTAATTTTCTTTTTACAAATGACCATTACCTTTATTTATCCTCATGTTAGGGTATGGTGTAGCATCTGTATTAAGTTATATTTTTTATGTCATGTTTTGAGGGTATGAGGTCAAGTTTTCCACATTCATATATTCATTCAATATTTGAAAGCGCTTTAGTTTTATTTGGTGTAAAAATGTCCATTTCTTTCATACTGTTTATTTCTGATTTGATTTCAGAGGCTGTTAGGAAAGTAAAGCCAGAAAGCTCTGAATTAGAGGTGGAGCTAGCCACTCGAGAATGGCTTAGAACTGCAGCAGACCGAGATGGTGGTAGAAAGAGGCGCCAGGCTGTATGTGCAATTGTACAGCCAAATACATTACATGGACATTCTGAGAATGATTCAGAAAGTGAACATTCATTGGTGTATGAATAAGTTATGATTATGTTCAGTAATATTTGATAGTTAAAAACATGTATATTTTAAACAAAAAAGTAGTTTTGCATCCGTTTAGAGTTGGAATATATGAAGAAATAAATAACATCAACAACAAACTTCCAGCAACAGCTGCAAAAGCACTTGAAAGTTAGTCGTCAGTATTATTTATTTTTTCATAAATATTATAAAATGAAAATGCTTTTCAAATTATATATATTATGTGCCAAAACAACTACAAGACCTATATACCTAAAACCTTAAGTTTTGTATTTAATTATCATCTGTTTTGCATTTTAATGTTACATTGCTTTTCAATCTCACATGGCTTTTTTCCAATACTTTGAGAATGGGGCTGGCCCATCGCTTTTAGACTAAAACAAAAATCTAGGTTAAAATTAGGAAAAAATTTACATAATGTTAAAAAAAATATGATACAAGTAGACACAAATACATGTAACACACTTATATATATATTATGCTTTATTTATAGCATTATCTCCCTGGCCAATAATTTAGGTCAAGGTAACCAATGAAACGTAAATGACATGGCACTTTCCAGATTTTTCAAAACATTTTTTCATAAATCAATTAATTGAGAAATTTTAATGGTTGCATTGATTGGAAAAAAGCAATTTTTTTTCTGTTTTTCAAATCCAAATTGGCCTCATAGAAAGCCCTGTCACGGTACACTTCTTAAGTGCCTGATTGGTCTATACTGCCTCCCCTTGGGGAGCTCTTGTTGATTTGCATAATATTTGCCTAATACATTTGTAACTCCATGTTATGTTTAATATAAACTTGTTCGATATGAATGTTGCAATATCAATAAGCATAATACATATTTTTCATTTAGATAATCCTTGGTTTGTAAATATCTTTGTGACATCTGTCTTTAATATGTGTGCATTCAAATTGCCCTGCCTATGTGGTCTGTCATCCCTCCGTAAACAATTATTATGATCACTATCTCTCAGAAAGTACAGAAGGGATCTTTTCAAATTTCTTATGATGGGTCCCCTAGGTGTCTAGTTGTACATGTTGCATTTTAGGACCAATCAAACACATGGCCGACAAGACGCTATCTTCGATTGTGACAATTGATGTTTGATTTTTTAGCCCACCATCATGAGATGGTGGGCTATTCAAATTGCCCTGCGTCCGTGGTCCGTGGTCCGTCCCTCCGTCCGTAAACAATTCTTGTTATCGCTATTTCTCAGAAAGTACTGAAGGGATCTTTCTCAAATTTCACATGAATGTTCCCCTTGGTCCTTAGATGTGCATATTGCATTTTGGGACTGATCAGAAAACAAGATGGCCACCAGGCCGCCATCTTGGATTTTGGACATTTGACATTTGTTATTCATGATACTTCTGATATTGAAGTTGATTAAAAGAAGAGAAAAGATCCATCTTTCATTTAACTAATTATGATCGTACAATGGTGGGCGCCAAGATCCCTCTGGGATCTCTTGTTGGTTTATATCGCCCGTGTTAGACTATATCCTCTCCCAGATTCAAACTAAATTAATTTTTAGATTGGAAAAAAGGGTTTTTAATTCTGTTTGGTTGAAATCATGTGCAGTATTACCTTTTGTTAATTTATATATACAGTATATGAATTGATTTGTGAGAAGCTATGCTGTTCTCCGACAGCTCTTGTTTTACATAATTTTCCAATGTTTCAAAGGGAGAGGAAAAGAAGGGATAAGAGAAAAGACCAGTGTTTCATTTGGCTGATATAGATCATTCAATGGTGGGCGCCAAGATCCCTCTGGGATCTCATGTTATGTGCTTCTAGGTGATCTTGTTTTGTTTAGATAATAAGATTGTTATTTAGATTTATATTTTTTGGTATATCTATTCTTGTTTTTATTTTGATAATCTAGTCTTGTTTACAGTTTTTATATGGCCGTCAAAAATTTTGACATGTATTACGGTATGGCGATCTCCTACAGTTTTCAACTGATTTTTCAAACTTTGTATGCTTAATCACCATGGCATGAATTTGTGTTTTCCTGAACGTCAGTTTGATTCGACAATATTGATCAGAATTATGGCCCATTTTTTGTTCTATTTTGGGACTTGTTAAAAAAATGCAGGAAATTTTTTGTTTTTGCTTGAATTCCGCTCAAATTTGGTGAGATTTTCTACAGTTGTCAACCAACTACTTTCAAACTTTGCATGCTTAATAACCATGATATGAAGTTATGTTTTCCTAACGGCAGTTTGATTCAATAATATTTCCTAGGGTTATGGCCCTCTGTGCATTATTTTTGGACTAAAATTGGAAAAAGAAAAACAAGTTCTGCTTGAATTTAGTGTAGTGATAGGTGAAAAGTTTGTTGAATATTAATGCAACAATTGAGGAATAATTTGAATATATTTGATACATTTTATAATAACAAGCAAGGTATGGGCGTGTTGCCTCCGCCCCCCTATTGGGTGGCAAATTACAGTATTTGTCATTGCCTCAAAACTTGCCATTCTGTTACCTAGTAGGTAACTAAATTTGATAATAATATTGTTTATTGAAATGCATATTTCTGGCTTATCTAGTCTTGTTTTTATTTTCATACCTTGTCACATTGACAATTTCATACATCCCTATTGGGTGTGAAGGACAGTATTTTTCCAATATGCCAAACAATGTCAATACATATTTTGATTATTTATTTACAAATATTCTTTACATGTGTATGAATTATTTTCTTGTTCATTGTAATATTGAATTTCATTTTGTTTCCATTCAATAAATAGTTATTTTGGCTTAATATCAATTTTGGTTTTGACATTATAGTTATTTCCAAGTAAAAGTTTGCAACTATTACATAACTGACATTTTACATTTGCAGTTTGTTCATTGCCAGTTCCAGTGAACAATTCACATACACTGCTGATTGTTCCAATACTTTGTTGTCTGATGGACATTATTCTGATGTCTGTTCAACATAAAGGCTGCAACAGTGCTGGTGAAAAAATGTAATTTTGTTGTCGGCTTGACATCGGGCCGATGTCTACCCAACATACAGAACCTGCAAAAGACCTGATGGAATGTCGTTTTGTTGTCGGGTCGACATCGGGCCGATGTCTACCCAACATACAAAACCTGCAAAAGCACTGGTGGAATATCGTTTTGTTGTCGGGTCGACAGCGGGCCGATGTCTACCCAACATACAAAACCTGCAAAAGCACTGGTGGAATATCGTTTTGTTGTCGGGTCGACATCGGGCCGATGTCTGCCCATCATACAGAACCTGCAAAAGTACCGGTGGAATGTCGTATTGTTGTCGGGTCGACATCGGGCCGATATCGACCCAACATAGTATTGTTGTCGGGTCGACATCGGGCCGATATCGACCCAACATACAAATGTTGTACTAGTATCGGGCGAATATGATTTCTATGTCGGGACGATAACGGATGAATATCGGGCCGATATGCTTGCCGATATCGGGCCAACATCAAAACGCGTTGCAAAAGGAAGCTGGCCCGATATCGGGCCGCTTTTGTAACCAATGTTGGGCCGATATACCCGGCTGTACATTTTCCGAGGTTATGGTTGAAATCCAAGGTTTTCCTTGGAATTACCTTAGAAAAACCTTGGAAAATACAAATGTCCGAGGTTTTCCTTGGAAACTGCATTACCTCGGACAAAAAACCTCGGCTATGGCAAACAAAAACTCGGACTTTTTTAGGGTGACTTCGGAAATAACTCGGACAATCAAAATTATTCTAAGTGACCTCGGAAATAACTCGGACAATCAAAATTATTCTAAGTGACCTTGGTAATAACTCGGACCATCAAAAATTATTCTAAGTCCATTTTGGAAATGAATAATTTTGAACAGAGTGGCAATGGACTTAGTAATTATTCTGATCTATGTACTTTGTGTGTCATTATCATCATTTATGTATTATCAGTTTCTTCTTAAAAGAAAACACTTGATCATCACCGGTTTTTGAGTTGTAGCATAACTTAACTTAAACATACACTTTTGATATTATTATATACAAATTCAATGATCAGTCTCTCTCAAAATGATTGGGAAACAGGGATCCATAAAGGGCATCTCGATTCTTGACGATGATCATAGGTTCTTTCAATGAAGTACACTTCAGAACAATTCTCCTGCTGTAAAAGAAAGAAAATATCACTTGCACTCATCTGACATTGAATATTAGGATAATAAATCATTAAATATGATTGGGTAATGTGATGGTGCAGTGGATAACACACTTGCCTTTCACCAAGGTGGCAGGCCGAATTCAATTCCCCAATCAGACATGAAAAGGTATGGAGGCACCTGCCCAAACGAGTGGGTTTCCTCCAGGTACTCTGGTTTCCTCCCACACAGACCTTTTGTGCAATAACATTCGGTCCAACAAGAGTGATTAATTTAAGTTGTATAACTTGCTTCATAATTCTTTTAAAAAGTCATTTTTTTTTAAAGATATGATTAACTGACTTATTTAATTGTACATGTCTCAATTGTCAATAACCAATTACAAATACAATGCAAATCCATGTAGAACTTTTAAATTGATCACCACTAGAGCAAAATCTGTAGTTTTTTAAATTAAGAACATAACAATAGGTTCACATTAAATGAAAAAGAAAAGAAAAGCAGAAACAGAACTTTTCAATTAATTACCTGTATTCAAGGCGTTTCATATGAGAAATATATCCCTCCAATACACTTTCCATTTCTCTCATGAGTTTCCCAACAGCAAAAACCTGTTTTGAACTCTTGTGCAACAAAAACTGTTCAATTTCGATGCCAACTTCTCCATCTTTGGTTGTGGATTCCAAAGCAACAGTATAAGAATTCTGCTTTTTTACCTTGGAACATGATGTACTGTACAGATAGAATCCATTTCTGATCACCTTTGCAACCTTCATAAATGATTCCTCACTTACATCACCTGTCAGATGTTGCAGCTGCTCTTTGACAAATGGCTCAAAATGTGATTCTATTACTGTACATTTTACAGTTCTGCATTGATAGGCCTCCTCTCCAAGAGAACGCTGTCCTTTGCCTTCAAACATGCTCCTTACAAAATCCTTAGCCACACCTTCACCAATGTGATGTTCTGTTTGCATTACTCTCTTCTGAGCCTGAAAGTTCCAAAAAACTTGACGACAAACATTTCCTGTTCCATGGATATTTTTCTTCATCTCTCCATTGAAAGACTCGAAAGGGAAACAAGACCAACACCAAATGGGTCCCCACTGTCTCACATTGTCAAGCATATGAAGTAAGTTGTGCATATTCAAACTCATTATGTTTGGTCCATACAGATCAGAGGCAGTTGATGTGAAGAATTTGAGGAGTGTTTCCGCTCTCTTCATTTGTGACGCAGTTATCCCCTCCGACAACAAAATGTAGATAGCCTCAACAAGAGAGCTGTAGTGTTTCAGGTAAATCAGTTTCAGTTTTCCTTTCAAGCAAGGTACAGAATAAAACAGAAGCCAGTTACGCAGTTCAGATGCTTTCCAATGATTGTAGGTGTTTGTCAGAATTCTTGCTAGTCTATGAATTACATGAGGGGGGCAAATTTCTTTCAATAATTTGTCTATCTCTGTCATTCTGTCTCCAATATAATAATCTTCTGCCTTGTTCTTATCATCAAACCACAGAAACGTTAGCTTCTTTGTGATACCCAGCAAAGTGCCATGCATGTAATCAACCATAATGTTCTTTATCAATGAGAAGTAGGGCAAGTAACTGAAGACACTAAGACCATTAAAGCCAAAATATCGTTGCCCATCCTCCTGTGCTCTTGTTGCATTCTCTTTCACACTTTCATCAGTTCTCAGAGGTGGTTTTTCTGCTCTCACTGGATAGGCACGACAAGATCCAGCTCCACTTGCTACAACTTCGCCAGGTTCTTCACAATACAAACAGCCATTCTCACCATTGTGTTGGGTCATGTTTGTGACATAAGCCCTTGCCTGCAAGTCCATTGTTGCAACAATCAGCATTGCCTTTATTGTGATCACTTGTCCTAGAATTTTAGCTGTAAGACCTGTAGTATACAAATCAAGTAAATCCAGAACGAGAGGTTTAAGGAACATATTCATTTTGGGCTTTCCTTTCCCCTGCCAGAGTCCCCAGAGCATCATATTTTTCCTTGTGAATCTTTCTTTTGCAGGGAGTTCGTTGATCAGAAGATACACTGGCCATATCTGGACACCTGAACTCTGGAATAAAGGGACTCCATCAGTGAACATAGATAAAGTGATATTGTTTTCATTGTGTAAAAGGCAGCCTGGTTGCTGTAGTTCTTTGTATGCTGTTCCAAATCTTATGTCACTCAAAGTTTCATGAGATGCAGGTGCACCCTTCATATCACAGATCTTTTCCCAAATACCATTCCTTAGAACGATTTCTTCAAGTTGTGTTTTCAGATTGCTTGTTACAAAATATTTTCTTGATTCTAAATCTGACTTGCGTCCATTACATCCAGGTGTTTGACAGGTATCTTCATCGTCTGAGAATAACTTCTTGCAGCAATCACAATACAACTGAAATTTCACATAATCTGAACTGAAACCACATTTTTTCTTCAGTTCATATAAGCTTCTCTCTGCAGTGTTGTCTGCTGGAAGATGCATTTGAATTAGTTTTAACAAATCTTTGATTGCCATATCTGACAAATTGTACCTTGCAGCATATGCAGTTGTAGCAAGAACGTGTTCATTGGTAGTAATATCACTGTTATAACTTGAAGAGGAGGCAGGCAGTGCATAGAGTGGAGAATCCTGGATGACCGGTGTACTCTGTGACAGCTGCTGATCATGTGACACACCACTATCATTAGGGCACATTTCCTGGTTTTCTCCTGAACTACAATTATTGTGTTCTGAATCATTAACAACAGATTTGACAATGAAACCTGGATCCGATGCTTCTTCATTATCTATGTCCATATCTTCCATCATGTCAAAGCTTTCCATTCCATCCAAAACATCACTGCTAGTAGAGTTTGTTGCAGTAGCTGAAGTTGAAGAGTGGAAGTTTCCTCTTTGATGTTTTGATACTGACCTGTAAATAAATAAAACAAATTTGTATATAAATAAAATCCATTGTTAGATTGATATATAAAAAATGAACTATTATTTCAATGTGCCATAATAGCTTCATTTTGACAAACAAGAACATGGTTTATTGGTAGTAAAATATTACCAAGTCAATTGATATTAACTTTATAATTTATTTGAGCAAATATTGTGTTATCACACTTGCAAAACCAACAGTCCTGTTTATAAAAATGATTAGCCTTGCATTGAAAATAGATACATACATGTGCATGCCAATGTAACTAACTGAGTGCAGATACATGTAAAGACTTGTTACTTTACTGGTTTTTGATATTCATAATTTTCAGCTGTAATATTTCCATATATATCACAGATACTTTTGGTATAATATTGGAATTCTTCATTTGTGATAGAACTTTTATGTGCACTCATTAGGTGCATGTACTGAAAAGGCTTTTACTTACACAATGTTTGAAATCTTACACTTACTTTATGTTGGATTTGTGTCGCCACCTAGTAGCTTTTGGCACTGGAATTGACTCATCAAGGTTGTATTCCTTGTATCTTTTTCTGACTTTGCACACTGAAAAATAAAATATGTAACATTACAATTATTATGTTGTGCATCAAAATTATTTTGTTAAATCCATCAATATCAATTATCTCACAGTAAAATCCTCCTGAATAATGTGAGAAAAGAAGATCAAAATAAGTGTTTTTTCTTACACTTAACTCCATGTATATTAGAAAGGTGATTTTCCAATGTCTGCTTGCGACTCAAAATCTGTGAACAAGATTCTATTGGACATTTCCACTCTGAAGGAGCAACCTGGCAAGCACTCAGCGCTTCTTCATCCATTGCTGAAAAGACACAATGCAAAACTTGTATTTATGCTGAATTAAATCAAACTGGATTAACAAAAAGTAAATAATTAGAAGGAGTTAAAACATATGGCCTTTGGATGGCAGTACAAATGTGGCTTAAACATATGTACATGTATATCTTTAAAATAATGGTTTGAATTGTCACAGAATTATATAATATATTTAAATGTTGTACGCACCATTCATGAATACATTCATTCATTTGGTTTTCAAATTAAAATCGTTCAACCACTTTTGTTTGACGTCATATCAATTAAAGATGGAAATATATTAATTGATTGACGGCATCATTATTATGGATGTTTTTATACAGATAATTAATTAATGACACAAAACGTGTCACATGGCGTTTTCAGGATATAGAAACCAATTTTACTGGAGGCCGATTTCACTTGGGTAAATCGGGGCCAATTTCACGCGGGACTGTTTTGACCATACATCGCCGGCAGTGGCTAATTACCTAAATAGGCCTAGTTTGTTTTTACCGAAAAGATCGGTAGATCAACTATGTGAACATCGACAATTTATGTTTCTTCAAAATTCTTCACAATGTCAAATATACGAAAACTTACCTGGAGCCCTGAGACCGCGGATCGTGAATCGTGGTCATGGAACAGCGGGAGTTTACAGAAATTTCGTCACCAACACCAACTGTTGCAATATTTGCCATTCATGTAGAATCGACTGCTGTTGATCGCGATCGCAGAGATGCATGGAGACTACTAACTAGGTACCGATGTATTTCAAGAAACTACATAGATCTATATAGATACTAGTTGACGTTAATAATCAAAATTCGATGTAACCCAATATTCAGTCGCCGTCAGTTCCCTCCTTATTCTGAATCAATCAGTCGCTTATATAAAAGCCTCTATCCGATCAAGATCACCGGATGCGGATGCTGAAGATGAGGATCGATGGGAAGGCGCGCCCTTTTGAATGATAGTTATCGTGTCATATTACCTGCATTCGATCTCTTATTTTTAGCGTTTGTTCTCGTCATCTCTTGACAAAATGCCGATCGCACTGATGATATGGGTTAACGACGATCCCATTACAGGATCTGTAATTAGTTTAAGAGAAATTACATCGCCAAGAAAAGAATTCAGCGACTACAAAGTTGGCGATAGAGTCAAGGCTCGGCTGCCAGGATGTGGGATTTTTGAATCCGTGATTGGAAAATTAGGAGGTTGGTAAATCGTGTTTTATATCAATTGTTCAGTTGATGTGTATATGCAGTTTAGTGTAAATTTGTTTGACATGATAACCTTTTTACGCAGGCCTTGTGCCCGGCGCATTATATTTGAACCAGAAATTTATGTGGATGCGGATCGGGACATCAACAATCGATCTTTTATGTAGAAATCTACATCTAGTACTTCTTTTACCTAGAATTTAAAATTTGACCACATCGTTGACTGAAATCGTTTTTAAATATCTTTATAACAATTTGGAATTTGACTCAAAGTGAAAAATAACATTTCAAGGGCATCTTGTGGGATTCAACGCAATACTTTAATGTCATGAGCATTCCACCCAAAGTTGTGTTTTATAAAGCTTTTATTGATAACAAATACTTCATTAATAAGAAAATAGATAATATGCTATTGACCTCATGTAGGGTGGTAGTAGATAGCTAAAGCTTTCCAATTTAACAATCATTTATTAATTTATGATGTTTCATAATGTAACTTATTTCAAATTCAGAACATGCACATGTTTGAAAACAAACAAGTTAAATTATTCAAGATAAACTTGCCTTTATAGGCCTCGTCATTGCCAGTCAAAATAACCTTCCAACAGAACTTTGATACGAAAATGAATCTAGTATGATTTTACATCATGTTTGTAACTTTGTATTGATCTTTCAGATGATTCCGAAAGAAAGGAATTTAAGGCAATTATTGACAGTGCCGAGTTTGTAGAGCTGTTAAAGAAGCTTCAAATTGGGCAGGTGGGAGAACCAGAGCCTACTGTCCGTACTGATCAGGAGGAAGAACAGCCTAACATAGAGGCATCAGCAAAAAAAAGGAAGTCTAACCTCAGTGAAGGCGAGAGGTCAAATAAAAAAATGAAAAATTTAAAGAAAAAGCAGCAGGTTAGTTTTCAAAAACTGTTATTTCAACAAACTGAATTAATCAAATAAAATCATCAATTGGATAATAATTGACATTGTAATTATTAAGATATTTTTAAAGCTGGATCAGAAGCCATATTAAATGGAAAGAACTATATGTTGTTGAAAATGAATATGGATTTATGTTATAAATGCATAGAATATTAGATTCAAATTTATGTTAAAAAGAAATGACTTTTCAGATCCTATTTAACAGCATTTAAACTTAAAATTGATTCCTTTTCTAATACAATTTTAGACGAACATTGAGAAGGCTGCCAGTTGTTTGGAGTTACTTGAGTTAGATTTGCTAACTTCCAGCTGCATCAGTACTGTATCATCATCAAAACAGTCTGATGCAACACCATCCACCCCGCAGCTGGTTGTCATGCCAACGCCCAGTATTGAGACCCAGGAAGTAGCTGTTCATCAGCAATCATGCAGCTCTGTTCCAGAGACTAATTTCAATAGTCTTTCGGATGATCAAGACTTGACACAATCGTCAACTAGGTAAGAATATTATGTAAGCTTAAGTACAATCTGATACTGTTTGACTTAACATAAATCAGTTACGAATATACTTACTAATATACTTTATCTGGCCGTGAGCTGATGGGCAGGGCCAAAATAGTCAAATTGGCTAAAATGACTCAGAACTCATATGACCATTTTGACCCTTTGTTCATTTTTTTTTTTACAGCTACAAATTAATGAAAATAATTTTAAGTCAGTTTCTTTTTTTTTTTTTACTGTTTATTGAGTTAACAACAAACTTGTGTTCAAAATAGCTTTCATCAATTGTTCAAGCAATACAGACTGATCAGTAACAACAGTAAACCAGCATGAAATATACAATATGAAAGATAACAAGTCCAAAATTCCAATTAGCAGGGTTCCTTTTAATTTTTTAATTATTTTGCAGGAGTTCATCTATATTAGGACAATCATTTGATGTCCTGAACAACACGTCATCTTGTGCCACATACAACAGAACTGGTCCAGATGTCCAGTTGCAACAGAGGGTGGAGGCTGTTGAGTTAGAATTGTCAAAGTGCTGGGCCTATATTCATCAGCTTCAGAACCAAGTTTCCTGGCTGTATAATCAACAGCAGGTATATATTACAATACATTTGAGTAGGCTCCATGATAGTGTTATATTGATTATGGATTTATATTGATAATCAATCGATGAGACATCCAATTTAAATTAGTCGCTTGTGAAATCCCACCATCGATTTGTCTTATGTAGTTCTAATAAGTTCTAAGTAATATTTAGATCGCTTGACAGTGTTCGGCACCAAATGCTAAATCCCTTTGGGTTCCCTTTTTCCAGTTTTCTTATCAAAAATTAATATTTATAATTACTTTACAGATGAATACCGTCAACTATGGAAACTAACCTTGCTCTTCAGGTGCAACCACTATCACAGAGGTAAGGTTATTCATCTATTTATATTTCTGGAGCAAAATCAGTGGTCAAGTACATGAATGAATAACTTTGGCAGAGATGAACAGTGTAATATATCTTTAAAAAAAAAAACCACACTTTAAGTAAAAAGTTCCACAGCTTAAATCTTTATTGCGATGTCTTTGTGATGTCTTATGTAAGCAAAATTTTATTAAAGTCACTTGTAGTGTTTACTTTCAATAGCACACCATTTCTTCATCAAGTATCAATGTAACTAAAAAAAAAAGGGGGGGGGGGGGGGGGGGGGGGGGGGGCGGAAACAGGATCTAGACATACAAGCTATCTTACTGAGAATATAACATCGCAGTGCCCTTTTTTACAGTCAACGCCAGTTCAAGATGCTGTAACAACTAACCAAATGGTATGTTGTTTTTATCTTAGCTTTGTAAATTCTAATTGATTTGTCAAGCTTTGACAATTTCAGGGAAACTTAAATACTTGAGTGAATAGATAGACTTAATTTCTTCTAGTGATATTAACTGGTCTGCTCAGATAAACCAGAAGAGGTTATATTAAGTTAATGGTAAAATAAATCTCTTTCAAATGAAAACATGAGAAAAAAATAATAAAAACTCTTAAAAGAATCACTATAATCACTTTTTTTTATATAAAGAAGGCCACATCTTTAGAAAATAGACCAACAAGCCTGGACACAACTACAACTACTGGCCAGATGTCCTACACCAAGGTAATGACAGTAGACAATATTGTAACTTTAATTTTAATTTTTATTTGTAATATTTAGGGAAACATTAGATTTTATGGCCACATTTCAACCATTATAGCTTACTTGCACTAAGGACATCAGAATGTCACATGGGCTAAATATGCTAAAATATTTCTAAAGGTAACTGGTAAATGACTGCTTCTCAACCAAGACCTAACAGAACTGTGAAGGTATAAAATTGTATAGCGAGTTAAGCTGAAGGTTTAATGTATTTTTGGTAGGCCTGTATATGTCATAGATTATGAGTTCAAGGCCAGGTTATAGCACACATCTAAAATTGCCTTTACTTAATGATTTATCTAATTTATATTAATGTATGTAATATATGTTGTCTCGAAGGTTCAAGTTTGAATTTACTGTACATACTATATAGATAAACAAGAGGCCCATGGGCCTTAACGGTCATCTGACAAACACTTACACTTACAGCAGGGACACATCCCTCAATCCAGCATTATTACCATAAATTATTTATCGCAGCCAGTTATGTTTTAGATCAAATTTGGTTTTTATCCATTTAGCTTGTCCAGGAAGAGCAGCATCATAAAGCAAAATTTTAGCCAAGTTCCCATTTTTGGGGCATGCCCCTCTGTCCCAATGGGTCAGACAAGACTCATTTATATCAATTAGGATTGCCTTTCCCCAATGATGTTTCATACTAAATATAGTTGTAATCAATTAAGGCATTAAGGAGGAATTGCATTTTAAAGAAATGTTTAACCTAAGCGCTCCTTTTGCCCCATCTTTTTTTCCCCAGGGGTCAAACCTGTCTCATTAAAAAATATGATTGCCGTCACCTTATGTTTCACATCAAATTAGGTTGTAATCCACCAAAAGGTTAGGGAGGATTAGGATTTAACAGCAAATATTCACCAAAGTTCCCCTTTTGGGGCCCTGCCCCTCAGGCCCCAGGGGTCACACTAGCCTCGTTTATATAAAATATGACCACCCTTCCCAAAGGATGTTTCACACCATATTTCGTATTAATCCACCCAAGGGTTAGAGAGAAGTAGGATTTATAGCAAAAATTCACCAAAGTTCCCCTTTTGGGGCCCCGCCCCTCTGGCCCTAGGGGTCAAACCAGCCTCATTTATATAAAATATGATTGTCCTCCTCCAATGATGTTTCATACCAAATTTGGTAATAATTCACTATGGGGGTTAGGAGGAGTAGTATTTTAAAGCAAAATTTCATCAAAGTTCCCCTTTTGGGGCCCTGCCCTTCTGGCCCCAGGGGCCACACCAGCCTAATTTATATAAAATATGACCACCTTCCCCCAATGATGTTTCACACCATATCTTGTTGAAATCCACCAAAGGGTTAAGGAGGAGTAGGATTTTATAGCAAAATTTCATCAAAGTTCCCCATTTGGGGCCCCGCCCCTCTGGCCCCAGGGGCCACACCAGCCTCATTTATATAAAATATGACCACCCTCCCCCAATGATGTTTCACACAATATCTGGTTGAAATCCACCAAAGGGTTAAGGACGAGTAGGATTTTATAGCAAAATTTCATCAAAGTTCCCTTTTTTGGGCCCGTCACTCTGGCCCCAGGGCTCACACCAGCCTCATTTATATAAAATATGACCACCCTCCCCCAATGATGCTTCACACCAAATTTAGTTGTAATCCACCAAAGGGTAAAGGAGGAGTAGGATTTTATAGCAAATATCCACCAAAGTTCCCTATTTAGGGCCCGCGCAGCCCCTCTGGCCCTAGGGGTCAGACCAGCCTCGTTTATATAAAATATGATTGTCCTCCTCCAACGATGTTCCACACCAAATTTTGTAATAATCTACTTTTGGGTTATGGAGGAGTAGTATTTTAAAGCAAAATTTCATCAAAGTTGCCCTTTTGGGGCCCCGCATCTCTGGCCCCAGGGGTCACACTAGCCTCATTTATATAAAATATGACCACCCTCCCCAAATGATTTTTCACAACATATCTGGTTGAAATCTACTAAAGGGTTAAGGAGGAGTAGGATTTTATAGCAAAATTTCATCAAAGTTCCCCATTTGGGGCCCCGTCCCTCAGGCCCCAGGGGTCACACTAGCCTCATTTATATAAAATATGACCGCCCTCCCCAAATGATGTTTCATACAATATCTGGTTGAAATCCACCAAAGGGTTAAGGAGGAGTAGGATTTTATAGAAAAATTTCATCAAAGTTCCCCTTTTGGGGCCCCGCCCCTCAGGCCCCAGGGGTCACACCAACTTCATTTATATAAAATATGACCGCCCCCCCCCAATGATGTTTCACACCAAATTTAGTTGTAATCCACCCAAGGGTAAAGGAGGAGTAGGATTTTATAGCAATATTCACCTAAGTTCCCTTTTCGGCGCCCCGCCCTTCTGGCCCCAGGGGTCAGACCAGCCTCATTTATATAAAATATGATTGCCCTCCCCCAATGATGCTTAAAACCAAATTTGGAAGTAATCCACCCAAGCGTTAAGGAGGAGTAGCGTTTTGAAAGAAAAAGTTTACGGACGGCGCACGGCGGACGACGACGGACGAAGCACGATGACTATAGGTCATCCTGACCCTTTGGGTCAGATGACCTAACAAGAGGCCCAGAGGGCCTGTATCGCTCACCTGGTTTCATGAGATATTTGCCACTGGTATTGCTATGTCAATATATCATAGGCATTTTATATGGTTACATGAACATTGATTTTATTGTAATTCTAAAAATGTCAATTTAGCCAAATTGATCCCTTTTGGCCCCGCCCCTCAGCTCCCCGGGGGTCAGCCCCACCAATCGTACAATTTTGAATCTCTACCCCAAGGGGATGCTACCAGGCGAATATGAGCGATATATATATATCCATTGCTTAGTTTCAGAGAAGAAGTTGTTTATATCAGTTTAGGCAAATTAACCCCTTCTGGCCCGCCCCTCAGCCCTCGGGGGGGGGGGGGGGGGGGGGGGGGGGGGGGGGGGGTCAGCCATATCATTTGTACAATTTTGAATCCCTACCCCAAGGGGATATTACCAGTCAAATATATGAGATATCCATTGCTAAGTTTTAGAGGAGAAGTCGTTTATATCAATCTAGCCAAACTGGCCCTTTTTGGCCCCGCCCCTAAGACACCCAGGGGGTTAGCCCCACCATTTGTACAATTTTGAATTCCTACCCCAAGTAGGTGCTACAAGGCAAATACGTGAGATATCCATTGCTTAGTTTCAGAGGAGAAGTTGTTTATATCAATTTAGCCAAATTGACCCTGTTTGGCCCCGCCCCTCAGCTCCCCGGGGAGTCAGCCCCACCATTTGTACAATTTTGAGTCCTCACTCAATAGTGATGCTACCAGGCAAATATGAGCGATATCAATTGCTCGGTTTCAGAGAAGAAGTCGTTTATATCAATATAGCCCGATTGACCTCATTTGGCCCCGCCCCAGAGGCCCCCAGGGGGTCAGCCCCATCATTTGTACAATTTTGAATCCCCACTCCATAGTGATGCTACCAAGCAAATATGAGCGATATCCATTGCTCGGTTTCAGAGAAGAAGTCGTTTATATCAAAATAGCTAAATAGACCCCTTTTGGCCCCGCCCCAGAGGCCCCCAGGGGGTCAGCCCCATCATTTGTACAATTTTGAGTTCCCTACCCATAAGGATGCTTCTGACCAAATTTGGTGAAATTCCGATCGGCGGTTATGAAGAAGAAGTTAAATAAGTCAATTGTTGACGGACGGACGGACGACGGACGACAGACGGATGGACGATGGACGACAGACGCCACGGTATGGCATAAGCTCACCTTGGTCCTTCAGACCAGGTGAGCTAATAAATGGAATACCCTATTTTTTATTTTTTTTCTCTTTAACAGGAACAATTGAAGTCACTATGCCAAGGCATAGATGATTATTCAAAGGCAGGAAAGCGTTTGTTTTTAAGGCTGTTCAAAAGAGAGGAATATGTAGGGAGGAGCCTGACTGGGAAAGCGCCAAACAGAAGCACTCCAGCAAAGCCCCGGATTGAGGACAGAGAAAAATTACAACTTCTGTATGGTAATTGGTTTTTATGCTCAGTGAAATGAATGAAGTCAGTAATGTCATTGCACTCAGTCCATGACATCTGTCTTGACATATTTTCTTGACACCTGTCTTCATATGACTATAACTTGCAAGGATGTTAAGCCCCTAAAAACAAACAATTGAATTGCATTTGATTCCAAAATCAAACTCGTTTCATAATATTTTAAAGGAATGTAAATATTCATAGGTCAATGGGGCCTCTGAAAAGGGCCGCACATACTCTAAATTAAAGATTTTAAATAAAACCTCTCCATTTTCCATTTCTTTGTGTTTTAGATGTGGTTGCTGAACTCTATGGTGTCAGGAAGGAGTCACACATCAACCGGGAGCTTGCTGACCTCCTCAAGCCAAGCCGATGCCGATGAGGAAAATTAGCTGGTTTTATAGTTCATGAACAGTTTTCTGTAGTGTTGGGAGGAAAGCAAATTAACAATCAATTATTGAAAGGAATACAGTGAACAATTAATTGATCAATCCAAATAGTATATATCTTCACTACTTTAAGAACATGTAATTTATAGCATTTCATATAGCACTTTGGACTTCATTTATCATCTGCCATTTTGACAAGGTGCTGTTATGCAGTATTTTCGTACAATAGTCAAAATCTAGTTATCTTGATTTAAGAGTATACTTTCCTTTTCTCAAAATAAGTGATGACTCTAATTTTTGTTGAAGTGGTCGATTTTTGACTATCAGAACACCACTAGTTTTCTGAATTAATAAAATAACAGCAATAGGAATAATTGTTTTATAATAGACTTTCGCCTTTTTATTGTTCCAAACTTTTCACCTGAAAACCGTGTTTTTAATCTTTAATTTCCAGATTTATTATTGATATATTTGTACAAGACAACAACAAACATCATGTGGTGCTAAAACTGGAAGGGGAGGACCACTGTGCACTGAGAGTACTGAATTATCTAATATTTCTTTTGAATTCTCAATTCACTTCCGAGGTCATGTCCAAGGTATTTCCGAGGTTACCCCAAGAATTGTCCAAGGTAGTGTTGTTCTGTTAAGCCGAGGTCATGTCCGAGGTAGCATTCCAAAAGCCGAGGTAGCGTTCTGAAAGCCGAGGTCATGTCCGAGGTAGCGTTCTGAAAGCCGAGGTCATGTCCGAGGTAGCGGTCTGAAAGCCGAGGTCATGTCCGAGGTAGCGTTCAGAAAGCCGAGGTCATGTCCGAGTTTTCATTCTCAATTCCGAGGTATTTCCGAGATTATTACTTTGTTGAATCTCTTTCATTCGTTTTTTAAAACTCGGAAAAAACATGGAAACCAGGTTTCAATACTCCGAGGTCAATGATTTCCATGGTTTTTCCGAGGTAGTCCTTGGAAAATGTACAGCCGGGTGTAACAGCTCAGGAATTGACATGTACATTGATACTACATCTGTGGACCTGCTGACCTTGACAATGACCTTTGAGCTATGTCAGTTTATGCTTATTCCTAATTGCAACCCACCACACAAGCTATCTCGTAAGTCTTCGGACAAATCTTGTGATTTGCTACACAATTATAATCAACAATGTGCTTTTTAATGTATTTATTTCCTCTACATTTTTCAGCCTTCCAACAGTACTGAAGATAGTGCAACAGTGGGGGGATTCACAGATGTGAGTTTTGTTTTTTATATACAGTGTATATATCAAATAAAATTAAGTCTCTTAAATGAATTTTCAAAGTAATGTATTTTTACATGCCTGTCAAAATTTGATTGGAGTTATGATTATGGTTTGGTTTAGTGTTTTCCATCTAGAGATCTCTTCAATTTTCAACCAATCTTTTTTAAACTTTGTAGGGTTTATCATTATTTGACATGATATAATCTGTAGATGTTTTTCTGTCAGAGTAACAGTTGCATGTTGATTTAACATTTTGAGCAAAAGTTATTTCCCTTTATTATTTTAAGTATATGAAGGATTTTTAAGGTTACCTGAGCAGGTGACTAATTCTAATTGCCTTTTGTCCATCTTGGTGCATCCGTTAACACTCAACCGAAATTTTGAATTACATGGTCTCCTTCCCTCAGGGGCCTGAAGGGGTCGGTCAATAAGGGTAAAATTGATGAAAATTGAAAATGGACTTTTATATCTATAATCTTAAGTATTGCTGAAACAAGAATTAAAATGACATTAAAGAAAAACTTTTTTTTCCATTTTAGAGTCAATTGGAATGGAAATCCTCCCACTGCAGCACTTATTCTAAAATGAGTGCTGTGCTGTTCCGGACGCTTTTTCGTGAAGAAGAGTACTTGGGACGCACATTAGCGGGGGGAGGAAACAAACCCCAGGTTGACCCTGTAAAAATGCAGGCCATATACAGTATGTATACATATACACGACAGTATTAATTAATGTCTTACATTTGGTTTTGGTTTTATTTGCTTTAAAACGTCCTAGCAACAGCTAAGGTCATAAATGGTTAAGAATATTAAGAAAACGTGACAGATTTTTAGTTATTCAAACAAAATAATTTCATTCTTGTTGATTACACTACCCAATATGACACTATCAGAGAGGCTTTTTAAGATACAAATGTAGTAAGATATTAATGAAAGTATAAGATTGCTCTTTCTAACAAGCTAAAAAGTGACATATACATTACTAAAATATTTGTTTAAATATTTCTTTCAGGAGTGGTGGCTAAAAAGTTCCCTGGATCAACACCGGTTATGATCCGGGAGAAGTTGAGGGACCTGGTTAAACCTTGCAGGGTGAAGAACAGGAGAGCAACACCACAAAAATGAATTCGAGAATCTCTATTTTTTTCCTCTTTTGTTTTTGTTAGTGAAACATGAAGTGTTTTAGCAAATAGAAACCTCCATATGTTTTTAGAAGTATGTTTCAGCCTTCTGTGACATGTTACAAGTTTCAAGCAAAGAAGACTTGCAGACCTGCTGCATACTGATTTCAAAGGAAGACAGAGTATAATAGAATTTGTCTATGGAACTTTTCCATGTATTCCATGGAATATGTCCATGGAACTTTTCCATGGAGTATTGAAACCTTTTTCCATGGAACTTTTCCATGGATTCCATGGAATATGTCCATGGAACTTTTCCATGGAGTATTGAAACCTTTTTCCATGGAACTTTTCCATGGATTCCATGGAATATGTCCATGGAACTTTTCCATGGAGTATTGAAACCATTTTCCATTGAAATTTTTCATGGATTCCATGGAATATGTCCATGGATGCGTTTTTATTGGTTCCAATACTCCATGGATGTTTTCCATGGATTTCTATGGAAAAAATCCATGGATTCCGTGGAAAATCTACAGCCAGGGACCAATGTGCCTGCACAAGCAGGATACAGAGGTTGGAACAGGAGGTCTGGCATCTTAACCAGAAGGTCCTCAGTCAGGAATCTAATATTTCCTGGCTGTGGAATCAAGTGCAGCAACTACAACAGGTTGTTAATTTAATTTTTTACATTTCAGACCACTTTTTTCTCAAAATGATTGTTCCTTGTAGTTAACTTGTTACTAAAATAAAGGGATTTTTTTTTTTTGTAGTTAGTAAGATTCAGATACAAATACAATCACTTCTTTATTTTCCAATTAACAAAATAAATTATATGTTCCACTGTGCACAAGTAGATACCATTTTAAGGCTACCACAATGGTGTGTTTGCATTTAAATATATCTTTGTGAAACTTTTTCAGACTCGAGCAACCCCTGTTCACACTGCTCATGTGTCTGGTAGTGGGATTCCTTCTGTTGAGATGGCTCCTCCTGATCTGGTGGCTCCTAACTAAGTTTCATCTGCAGTTGAGGCTCCAGAAGAGACCAATGTAAGGCAATATATATGCAAAACATGTATAGCTACCTTCTGGAAGTTTGAGACATAAATGTTTCCTTTTTTTTAACTGATAATATTATGTCATGGTTTAAAGAACTATTACTAGAATGAATTGGATTTGATAAAATTTTGTCTAGAGTATTAACAGTAGAAAAGGAAACTTAGTGTTGTAATGTTTTGTAACTGGGTCACCCAGATTTGGCTAAATGTGTATAGTTATTGATTCATAAGTATACTGGATTATGACTAAATTTTAGAGTTGGGTAATTTTATAATTAGCTTACCAGATGTAGTCCAGGGGAACAATTGCTTTACCACTGGCATCAGCATTGCCCGTAGACAGGTTAAAGGTTTTTATAATAGGGTGTTGTCAATACAAATGAAGGTACAGCTCAGGAATTGACATGTACATTGATACTACATCCAGGGACTTTCCTGCCTATATAAATGGTACCGAATATCGGCACCGTTCCCAATTAGAAAAAACAATAAAAATTCCCAATCCGGAAAAAAAAAATCCCAATCTTGCTGCCGATTTTCTCAAATCCGGATTTTATTACTTTCGTTTTGTTTGTTATAAATCACCGAAATCTGTATCGCTTGAGCGTTTGAATAAGAAAGGAACATAGTATTGTTATTTACAAGCGTTCAAATGATGTATCCGCTAGAAACAAAATGTCTCACAACGGGAAGTATTATGTGAGGAAGGTTCCGAAAAATAAGCCAAGTTCGACGCTTATATCAGCGTTTTTTTCAAAACGACAAAAACTTGATGTTAGTGTCGATGCACCAAGTAATGACGAGACAGAGTGCAAACCGACTGACGTCGGTGATAATAACATTAACAAATTGTGTGATGAAATAAAATCCGTTACTGGCGATAGCGACGGCGCAAATATCTGCAAACAAAGTGAAACAGTTTCAGTGGAAGTAGCTGTACAGACTCCAGTCGCTATGGTTGCCTCCACGACTACCACGCCACTTCAAAAGAAAGTTCAACTCAGGGAGACACGGGCCGAGATTGATTTTAAGCCAGCTCACAGTAACATAGATCGGCGGCGATTTGACATGAACAGATATACTGTCAACTATCCTTGGCTTTACCACACCTCGGAAAAAGGATACCTTTGTAAGTTGTGTGAATTAACATATGGCAGTAACTGTTCAGATTCAAGCTCTATGAGTGTGATAAGTGTTACGTCTCCATTTATCTCCCCAGGCCTTGAGACATTGGGTACACATCCATCTCGATTATTAGATAAGCATGCAAACAGTACCCCACATCTGAAGGCATCCAAAATAAATGCAGAAGTGAAAGTGAAAATTGGTTTGAAACAAAAAATGTCTGTACTGGAACAGTTGTCAATGAAAAATGAGTCTGATCTTAAAGCTGAAAAAGAAAGGAATGCAAGTGTGTTGAAAAAACTGTTTCAATCAATATACTTTATCATCAGGAAGAAATGGGCCCAAACAAATTTTGAAGATTTTGTGAGATTTGTTGCAAGTTTAGGTGTAGAGGATATTGCCAGGCATATTGAAATCGCACCACCACAGGCTACTTACCTATCAGTTAAAACTGCCACAGAATTAATTGAATTAATAGGGGAGAACATTGAGCAAAGCCTACTGGACTCTCTACGCAAAGCCCCATTTTACAGTTTGCTAGCTGATGAGAGCACCGACGAGGCCAACAAAACACAATTATCTGTGTTTTGCCGCTGGTACCATGAAAGTCACTCCAATTTCACAGACCACTTCATGGGTTTGGTTGAAGTTCAAAAGACAGACAGTGCCACCCTGATGGATGTCCTCCACGGTTTTCTCATAGCAAAAGGGATACCCATTGAAAAATGTCGGTTTGTTGCCTTTGATGGCACCAACTCGATGAGTGGCATTCGTACTGGTAAGTATACTATTCAATAAAAAATGAACTTGTAAAAATAATAACATGAGAAAGAGAAATAAAAACAACAACATTAGATTAAGTCAAAGATGAGCACTTTTAAGATTACTGCCTATATCCTCAAACTGTCTCCATGATCAAGTTAATAATTTATTATTATTAGTTACAGTGGGATTCACTCTGTCACTATGACTGTGTTGAAATATTAATTGATTATTTAAATTATATTGTAAATATTGTTAAATAGTATACATGCTCATTTATCAATATTTTTCTACATATCTGAAACATTTCATTTCCAATTTTGTAGGTCTTCAAAGACGATTTAGGAACTATGCACCAAAGAGCCTGTACATCAACTGTCGCTGTCATCGCCTTGCCCTCTGCCTTAAACATTTGATGAAAACATTTCCTTTACTTGTTGAGGTAGATGAGGCTTTACTTGCGATATGGAAATTGTTCAAGTACTCCCCGCAAAGGTTTGCTGTGCTGCAAGATGTTCAAGTTGTATATGGCATGGACAAGTTGATGTTGATCAGGGCTGCTACAACTAGGTGGTTGTCACATGGCAAAGCATGCGTAAGGTTTATTGAGAGGTACGAGTCGGTGCTTGATGCTCTGGACCAAATATACCAACAAAAACGTGAACCAGAGGTATTTGGATTGAGATCTATTCTTGTACAGAAAAATGTTGTTGCCATGATCTGCGTGTTGAGTGATGTGTTGAAACCACTGAACCATCTCAGCCTCTACCTCCAGAAAACAGATGTTGTACTGTGCAATGTGGAAGAGAAAGTGAAAGCAACAGTAACTGACCTGGAAGTCATTAAAGAGACTTATCTTGAATTTCAAGAGAACAATCAGATTGGGGATCAGTTATATGTCAGTCGTCTTTCAGAGTTGCTTCTCATCATCAATGAAAGAACTGATCTGCAAAGGCGTCACAGAGGTCACCTTGAGAACCTTGACATCAAAGCATTTATTAAAGATGTTGCTGTTCCATTTATAGACAGTTTGATTGGAGAAATCAATGATGCTTTCTACATGCACCCTGTGTTTGATGCTTTTCGGAAGGCTCTGGATCCTAGTATGATCGAAGCCAATGCCAGTGCTGTTGATCTTCAAAACCATGGAAAGGTACTATAAATATCAAGTAGGCCTATATTCACTCCAGTTATGCTCTAGAATTAGAAAGAATTGAACTTGTTGATTTTTTAAATCTTTATTTATTGGAGACCAACACAGTCCTTGTTCAATTTAAATACAATAACTGATCCTTCAATGATAGTTTTTGATTCATTATTAATATAATCATTAACAATAAGTCAGACATTCACAGCTGTTTTGACAAGTATTAAAATGTTAATCATAATTAAACGCAGTTACCTCGACTCATCCTAGACATTTTCTGTTTATTGACTTAAGTTTTTTTTACCTTAGGAGGCATTGACTGTACTTTGTGGACACTATGGGGAACCTGGAGAGGACATTTTCCAAGGTCATGTGACAAGATGTGAGAGGGATCTTGATCCAGATGCAACTGAAGCTGAATACTGTGCCTTCAAGCATCAAATCAAAATCATGAAAAGGTCAGTACTAATCGAATAGGAAAGTTAAAAAAATAAAAAAGATTAATAATTAAGTATAATCAACATCATTTCATTACAATAACTCTTCATATGATAATAAATTTCCTGAACTACCAAAGACTTTACTGCTGAGTTTGATTAATAAAGACTATGAACCTGATCTTCACTAAAGGTTTATTAATCTGAAATAAAGTAGTTCTGTATTTGCTACATCACTTCAAAAATATTTTGTATAGGCTAATATAAAATTAATTTAATTAAATCATTTGTTCATTGACATGATCCATAATCATACATGTATTGCACATTGCAGAATTTTTGCAAAAATCATGAAATAATTTTTTTACAGAATGAAAGCCAGAAATCCACAGCCTTCCAATAGTAATGAGGGTGACCAGGTTAACAATCTGCTGTCAATGTTTTTAAAAGTCTCTGGGGATCCTGTACTCCAAGAATCTTTTCCAATGATGTGCAAGCTTCTGTACCTGGTGAACATTATTCCAGCATCAACGGCCTCAGTGGAGAGGAGCTTTAGCCAAATGGCTTTGCTAAAAACCCCAATGCGCAGCAGATTGAGTTGCAAGTCAATTAATGCAATAATGCGCATTAACATAGAGGGAGCCAGTACCCTGACGGAATATGAATTAGAACAACTTGTTCAAAACTTCAAACTTGCAAAAGATCGGCACTTGTCCCTGTAAAGTACATTGTACAAGTGTAATATCAGTGATTAAAACATCAAAACAGTATTAATTGGTGTTAAAGTTGTTTATTTTGTAATACAGAAAGTTTTACAAATTTTCCCAATTACCCCCTTTTACGACGTAATTTTCCCAATTTGATGATTTTTGGCGATTCCCAAAATACCCAGGAAAGTCCCTGACATCTGTGGACCTGCTGACCTTGACAATGACCTTTGAGCTATGTCAGTTTATGCTTATTCCTAATTGCAACCCACCACACAAGCTATCTGGTAAGTCTTCTGACAAATCTTGTGATTTGCTACACAATTATAATCAACAATGTGCTTTTTAATGTATTTATTTCCTCTACATTTTTCAGCCTTCCAACAGTACTGAAGATAGTTCAACAGTGGGGGGATTCACAGATGTGAGTTTTGTTTTTTATATACAGTGTATACATCAAATAAAATTAAGTCTCTTAAATGAATTTTCAAAGTAATGTATTTTTACATGCCTGTCAAAATTTGATTGGAGTTATGATTATGGTTTGGTTTAGTGTTTTCCATCTAGAGATCTCTTCAATTTTCAACCAATCTTTTTTAAACTTTGTAGGGTTTATCATTATTTGACATGATATAATCTGTAGATGTTTTTCTGTCAGAGTAACAGTTGCATGTTGATTTAACATTTTGAGCAAAAGTTATTTCCCTTTATTATTTTAAGTATATGAAGGATTTTTAAGGTTACCTGAGCAGGTGACTAATTCTAATTGCCTTTTGTCCATCTTGGTGCATCCGTTAACACTCAACCGAAATTTTGAATTACATGGTCTCCTTCCCTCAGGTGCCTGCTGGGGTCGGTCAATATGGGTAAAATTGATGAAAATTGAAAATGGACTTTTATATCTATAATCTTAAGTATTGCTGAAACAAGAATTAAATTGACATTAAAGAAAAACTTTTTTTTTTCATTTCAGAGTCAATTGGAATGGAAATCCTCCCACTGCAGCACTTATTCAAAAATGAGTGCTGTGCTGTTCCGGACGCTTTTTCGTGAAGAAGAGTACTTGGGACGCACATTAGCGGGTGGAGGAAACAAACCCCAGGTTGACCCTGTAAAAATGCAGGCCATATACAGTATGTATACATATACACGACAGTATTAATTAATGTCTTACATTTGGTTTTGGTTTTATTTGCTTTAAAACGTCCTATCAACAGCAAAGGTCATAAATGGTTAAGAATATTAAGAAAACGTGACAGATTTTTAGTTATTCAAACAAAATAATTTCATTCTTGTTGATTGCACTACCCAATATGACACTATCAGAGAGGCTTTTTAAGATACAAATGTAGTAAGATGTAAGATATTAATGAAAGTATAAGATTTCTCTTTCTAACAAGCTAAAAAGTGACATATACATTACTAAAATATTTGTTTAAATATTTCTTTCAGGAGTGGTGGCTAAAAAGTTTCCTGGATCAACACCGGTTATGATCCGAGAGAAGTTGAGGGACCTGGTTAAACCTTGCAGGGTGAAGAACAGGAGAGCAACACCACAAAAATAAATTCTAGAATCTTTATTTTTTTCCTCTTTTGTTTTTGTTAGTGAAACATGAAGTGTTTTAGCAAATAGAAACCTCCATATGTTTTTAGAAGTATGTTTAAGCCTTCTGTGACATGTTACAAGTTTCAAGCAAAGAAGACTTGCAGACCTGCTGCATACTGATTTCAAAGGAAGCCCTTAATGGACCACAGAGTATAATAGAATTTGTCTATGGAATTTTTCCAGGAGTTCCAGGGAACTTTTCCATGGAGTATTGAAACCTTTTTCCATGGAACTTTTCCATGTCCATGGATGCGTTTTTATTGGTTCCAATACTCCATGGATGTTTTCCATGGATTTCTATGGAAAGAATCCATGGAATTCCATGGATTCCGTGGAAAATCTACAGCTGGGTAGCGTACAACCCACCTACGAAAACATTTCATAAGGACCAGAACGGGTCAGTTGACTCCCACAGCCGCCTCAGAGTGATTCAGGGCAACAAAGAGATATGCAATAACTTCAATGGTGACAGAGGTTGTGCAGCTCCCACGTGTACAAAACTTCATGTGTGTATTGCATTGTATAATAGAGGACTAGTCTGACCAGTATGATGGCATAAAAGCTACCAAGTCCAACAGTCAAAGACAAATGAAGTGAACTGAAAAGATATGGCAACCAATTATTAAAACTGATGTACAGAAGTCTTGTTATCAAATGTTGGTGATAATGTAGAAACATAATTATGTGTCTTGAAGACGAAGTGTGTGTGGACAAGGTTGCCAAGTGTATCAAATGTTTAACAAAGGCAGAGATATATTACCAGGGATTTACACTTAAACAGTAGCACAGCAGCCCTGGGCTGTCTGAAATCTGGTTGAGCTGCCAAAATGTTCACATTCAGCCAAATATATAATGTCCAGCTAAAATTTTCTTTGTTTTCTTCATTAATTTTACTTCAATACCATTTTTTTTTTTAACCTGTTGGTGTAAGATCTAATATTTCTAGGTCACCTGGTCCAAAGAACTAAGGTGAGCTTATGCCATACCGTGGCATCAGGTGTCCGTCGTCCGCCCATCCATGTTTACAATTGGAACTTATGTGGTACAATGTGCATCAGAAGCAGCCCCTAGGAATATAGAGGCCTCAAATATTCTGGCAGAGGCCATAGATAATGATGAATATGTTCCAGAAGTTTTCAAATCTGATCAGGAGGATGATGAAGATGATTATTTTGATGAAGAACATTCGGAAAGAAAACAGAAAACCAGAAAGCCTGCTGTTAAGCGTAAAAAATGGTTGCCTGAAGAAGAAAAGGAGTTAGAAACTCTCTTAAAAAGAGACTTTGAAAGAGACAAAAGTCCATCACAAAAGCATATTGAAATGGGGATGAAGATCAGTTAATCAAATGATGGGGTTATTTACACTAGAAACAAGAGATCCCACCATTGAATGATCTTCATAGGATTCATTTTGATATCTCAGAGATACCTAGCTTGATGTTAATTGTACTCTCATTTATTTTTTTTTTTTTTTTTTTTTAGTGAACGTTGTATCTCGCCAGCATGAAACTCAGAGCTGACGCCATCGTCAGACTCGGAGTCACACAGATCGAGAAGACGTAGAGTCTGTGCCAACCGAAGTATTAACCTCTATGCCCTTCTATCCCCAGGTGCCGAACCATGCCTGTCAGATTCGGTAGGGAAATGCCCCAAACAAGAACTTTCCATCGCCGAGTTTGTAACTGCTTTTGGTATTTAGAAGCGTATCGTGTCAGAGGCTTTCCCCAGCAGACGGGAGGAATTAGATAGATACGAAGCTATCGTCATCAGACTGAATAACATGCATGGTATAGCGGCTTTTAATGAATATCACTAATTATTCTCAAGGGGGAGGTCATCTACACGTAAGGAGCCATGGGATACTTTAAACCCTGCCAACTGGACCAATTCGCAGCTAAGAGAAAAACTTTCCGACATGGGAATGTCCATGCCTACTAACATGGCGAAATCTGTGATGAAAAGTGTATATCTCGAAAATATTGGGAGAGATCGGAGTAGAAGTAGGAGCCGCGTAAGCTCGACTCGAACAATGACTATGCCTCTACGCCCGCCAAATAAAGTGTCTCATGGAAGTAATGTCATGATGGTAAAACTGATTTTTCTTAAATATTCAGACCACCAGGTGACAGATGATACAAAAGAGCTATTGAGTGAAATGAAAATGACAGACAGGGGAAAGCAAACACATGATGATGGACTGGAGATGGTGCACCCTGGGAAGGATATGTTTGATGGTGGAAAGCAAACATATGATGATGGACTGGAGATGGCAGACCCTGGGAAGGATATGTTTGATGGTGGAAAGCAAACACATGATGATGGACAGGAGATGGTGGACCCTGGGAAGGATATGTTTGATGGTGGAAAGCAAACACATGGCTCTTGTAGCGATCACGTTACACCGAGTTGAGCATGTAACTTCAGTCCTCCTCTTCCGGCTCTTGATAGCACCGCTACACTGAGTTGAGGATGGCGTGACTAACCCATCAATTTCATTCGTGGGCATACCCCTCTTCCGGCTCTTGCGGGCATACTACCATATATGGTCTAGACATACAAACATTTGCCTACACCGAGTTGAGAACCATTGAATTTACCCTCTGCAGTGCAACCTTATTCCTCTTAACCATGACGTCATGACTCACCTCATATTGTACTTGTCTTATCAAATTTTAACATGACACTTGTTAAGAGGAATGAGGCTAGCTAAGATACATATAAGTGGGATTAGAACCGAGTTTGCCTCTTGTGCCAAAATAATTGGTTATTATTTTTGTATAATAACTTGTAACTGTATTATGATGTGATGTTTGATGCTAATAAACATGTTGTATATAACGTACATTATGTTCTAGTGATTTGTCAAAAATAAAAGCAAAGCAAACCCACGTAATAATTTAAAATGATCTAAACGTGACAGTATACATGTATCGTAGATCATCGTGTAAATATATAGTTTTGGTTCGTTGTCCGGTCCATTCCTGAATATACTAGTATCCGTTTTGTATAAGAAATTTATTAATTTATAACATAAAAATCGTCTTTCTAGAGCATATTATTGGATATTATGTCATATTTCATGACACAATAGGTAGTATGGGGTAGTATGTGGTATTATGGGGTAAATTGACGCGCCCGTCCCTCCTCCCTACAAAATTTAAAAAAATTTTAAATCTTGGAAAGTAGTAAAAATAGAAATAGATGGCTAGATCTTGATCTACTTGTCATCATACAAAAAAAAAAAAAATAGAAAAAATATATAATATGGCGCAGAAAATGGAGATAGACTATAGGTATATTGCACCTTCATAACAATTGCATTTTTTTATTTCAGAAAATGGAATTACAATGGAAATATTGAACAAATTTACAGAAAATGATGTTGGGGACATATTCAAATCTGCAGATTTTTCTGATCGGTTCCACCGGCGACAATACCTATTCCGAAACAATGGTTCATCGATTACTACACCTGCTAAGAGAATTGATTAAGTACCCATAAGAACTTAACTAACTCCATAATTTTCATAGACCACATTTTATATATGGATTTATGAAAATAGGAACTTAAAAAAACTACATTATATGTCATAAACTACTACTACTACTTCATTTTGTAGTATTGCATTGACTGATATATTGCTTGTAGCCAGATGGAAATCAATTCTCAATCTGATTGTTATTTTCAGACCTTGTTCATGTTGGAGACTCCATATACGGGGTCACAATCCTGAAGAGGGATATGGTGAGGGCAGAGAAATCTGCAAAGACCATTATTAAGTTGGCCCTGAACCTCGTCGAATTTCTGTTGTCAACAGACGAATTGGCCACATGTACCGTGCATGGTAACCGCCAGCATGGGAAGGAGGCAATGCCAGAGGCCAAAAGGAAGGCATTGCGATGTAAGTATGTATTTTTATGATAATTGGTACGTGATATCAGTTTGTTGAGACATTTTAACACATCTTTTGAAATGAGATGTACAAATCATAAGTGGGTTCATTATATCATATCTACTTGAAATCAGAATAAAAACTTGTGCAGTTATTTTATTTTTAAAAATGGTTAGAAATATCAAAATCTAACTAGCATCAATAATGTAACTGACTTAATGTATCATTTGAAAACAAAAGTATTCCTCATTCGATGTCATAATTTCAAACTAATATCAACTTTCTTTATGTTTTTGTCTCTTTTTTTTTCCCCAGCCCACTTATTCAGGAAATTTCCTCAAGCAGCTGGCAAAGAAGAGGAGGCTGGGGGAAAATTGTGAAATGTGTTAATGAAAAGATAAGAAAAATGAAATCCAAAAACTAAATGAAAGATTTTCTCTTAATATTATTGTTTTTGTTTTTTTTTCTTCAGTAGTTTCATTTCATTGAAGGACTTGTGAACAACCAAAGCAGGACACTTGAACGTTAAAGATGGGTTTCAGGTTGTATGGTCTTTATTCCATTTGCAGAGTAGTACCATGTAAGCAGTAGTACCTGCAGTTGTGAATAGAACACCACTGGTAATCAGTGGAATTCCACTGGTAATTGGTGGACATTCACTGGTAATACCACTGGTAATCAGTGGAATTCCACTGGTAATTGGTGGACATTCACTGGTAATACAGACCCTGAAGCATTTAACATTCCCTCAAACGCGTTTACGTTGCGTTTGCGTTCCTTTCGTTTTGTTTCGTTTGCGCTTCGTTTTGTCGAGCGTTTTTCGTTTGCGTTTGCGTTTTGCGCTCATTTCCGTTCGTTTGCGTTTGCGTTTGCGTTTAGGTGCCTTTGCGTTTGCGTGCGTTTGCGTTTTGCGTTTCCTTTCGTTTGCGTTTCGTCTGCCGGATGTAATTCACTGTTAGAATTGACAACAGTTGAGTACGCATGCGCGTGTAAAACTAAAAGTGGAGCCAGCTGCTGGGTGTGGCACGACGATTATCCGTGTTCGGGAAAGCCTCGATATATATATATATTAGCTACCTGTACTTACTTACCGTGAGTGCCGCTATTGTCCTTTTAATTCATTATGGATTCATCGCTGTGTTAATGGTTAATTGACGGAATTGGAAAAATATTAGTCTTAATCTTAGTGAACAAGTTATTTGTTTTGACATAAATATAATACTTTTACAATTTTCTTGTTTCAGGTATCCCATGGCTGTAATACGATTGCAGAAAATCGGACCAAATTTCTAACCAGTTGCTGCAGTTTTCTTACTTGTGTACGGCCTGAGCGAATCTGGCTATTTATCACTTTTGATAAATACTTTATACCTATATCCGTTAACATATTTTGACATATTTACCCGGTAGCGTTCTAATAAATTTCCAAATACGCAGACATATATATATCACATGTACATGTATATCTGATCGATTTCATAAATACGTCTTTGCTAATATAATGGGACACATCAGAGACTCAATTTACGTCCGTAAACAGTTGTGTATCGTACAATATTTTTGTTGAATACAACGAGATACACATTTAATCACACATTTTTATATCGTGTACAGTAGCAGATTGATAATTTTCTGAACAGCAGGTATACATTGTGTAACATTTTGACGATTTTCTAAATATAACCAGAGACTTGTACAAGTCTCTGATATAACTAACTTCTCATCAACAAGATAATTGACATGTAATTAGTGTCATCTTGACCAGCAGAGGTTGTGTATTGTAACTAACTAGGGCAGTGGCAACATCAGATTCTTTCAACAATAACATAGTGCATGAATTTTTGCTTCTTATGAAATTTTCTCTTCACAAATGGACGACGGACATCCAAACGGTAACAAATTCAGGCTGTACCATGGATAATTAGAGTAGTGGATATCCATGGCAAGGACACAACGTCATACATCGACCCCCCAAACAAAATCAAATTAAGAATATCTGTCGAAAGTAACAGTGTTAAATATTATCTTATATTTTTGTATTATTTTGGACCAACGATGTATAACATAATATCAATGATACGTAAGGTGCTGATATCGAGTCTACTGTGTGTGTAATAAATAAGCGTCTTGAGTATTTGTTTGCTCCAAGCCCGGTCCCGTACCTGTACCCGAATCAGATCTAACAGTTTGATAAGGGCTGGAGGCGTTGGTTAGACAGGTACTCTACTTACCTGTCAAGCACTCGTGTTCTGTCAAGACATTATCCACGTTCTGTCAAGACATTATCCACGGGTGGCCCAATTAGCCATGTGCAAGTGTCGGGTATATGTCCGGTAGACATTCCGTTCTGACCAAATGTAATTTTGATAGAGTTGGCGCTTTCGTAAATGCAGCAAGCTATTTATATAACCTCAAATATGATATATAATTGTTAGTTTGGTATTATTTGTAAAAGGGGGTAATTTTACATCCATATCAGACGATTCACTATTAAAATGGGGGACATTATACAACTCACAAACATAATGGTTCTATTTTGCGACATCGATCATATTATACTCGCAAAATGCACGATGTTTATTATCAATTAACAAGGAAGATCAGCAAATTAATATGTGTTCTGATGTTTTTATGTTCTATCCGTCCGTGGGTCCAAGTTTTTAATCTTGATTGAAATTCATAGAAAATCTAGATTTAACCAGAGACCTATATTTATTATATAGGTCTCTGATTTAACTGTGGCTGAAAACTGACGTACAATGAACATCGATACATTAAGACATTCACGATGATATTTACAGCTAGCAAAGCTATAATATTGATTAAATCCAATACGACTAATTTAACAGATGACGGGTATCCTTTCCAACTCGTATCCGTCAACCTATAAAGATGTGGCCACATTTACTCACAAAAATAACAACGTCTGAGTAACTTGTTCCTATTATTTTCAGATTTGGAATATATATGTATTTCAGTTTTTGACAAAGCTATCAAATCATTGTTTTAAATGACACATGCGCAGTCAATATCAAACAACAATGTATTTATCTGCAAGTTATTCATCTGACCGAAATTACATTGTGACTGCTTCCACTCCTTCTACATATTATCTATTTAACAGGTTTTACGTCCTCTGTACTACAACCTCACGATCTTTCAACTGACGAAATTATGACGACATCCTCTTGCTAGTCATGGGTTAATCCAAATTTCTACTTCTGGAATTCTTTCGAGAATTCTATATCCCTGATATATGATTTTACATATTATTACCTAAAATAAAATAACCTTTTGGTTCCCATTCTTTTATATTGGTCTGGAGCTACTACAATTATATCACATATTTAGTCTGTAGTGATATAACAAATTATTGTATCAAGAAAATTGTCAAAATATCACACGATACATATACTGTTATATTAAAAAATATATACATAGTTCAACTACATCATATATGAACCGAAAGAAACCGCAAAATGAACTGTAAAAGGAAATATAACGAAAACGAAAGTGAGAGATTGTGATGTCACAACTCGTAGGTGATCGCAATATGGCAGGCGTAAAAACGCCTCCATAAAAATAGTCCTACGATATGTTCGTCCTGTTCTGTTTAATGAATTATTAGAATGTGACCCACTATTGTATATATACGTCCCGTTATAAAGAGAAAGTTACCAACATGGACAATACAAGTACATCCCGTTTTCTTTATGTTTCACAAACCTATAAACATGCTAACGATACACATGTCTGTTTCTATTCAGGAAATTATCAAAATGGTCCATGATACATATGTGTCTCTGTACGATATTTACGTCCATTTGATTTCGAAAATAATCAAAATGTTACAAGATATCTGTACGTCCTGTTATATTATGAATATTGTCAAAATGTTACATATATCAGTGTGTATGTGTGTAAATCAAACAAGATAGCCAGGCTCGTTACGGCTAGATACAGGTAAGACAACTGCATCTGATTGGATTTTCTGCAGACGTATTTCAGCCACGGGATATCTGAAACAAGAGAATTGAAACACTGTGATATTTACGTAAAACAAATATAACATTATGAATTTGCTCACCAAGACAATCATTTGTCCGGGCAGGCCAGTTAAACAGGATTTTTAAGTCAATCAGACGTGTGGCTACATTGTAGATGAAAATATATACTTCCATCATTTATTAGAACGTCAACACATTATCATTTTATTTCTTGTTCATTGCTAAGGAGTGTGGGAGTTTTTTTCACTCAAAACATACAGTTTTAATACATTTTACTATGACTATTGACTATACATTGTACACGTACATGTACATATACCGACTAAAGTACGCCATCGTCTGATTGTGTACGGTAGTACGTGTGTAGTCTTGTTTAATTAATAATCGAACAGGTAACAGCATCACATGTGTTACGAAAAAGTCCATGTACATGTAGCAACTATATACCATGCAGTAACCAATCAGGAACGATCCTCGTCTCTTGGGCCTTGACTGACACGCTGGTCTTCAGAGCGTTACCAATGAAAAAGTTACGTACGGACAGTCTGATCGGAGAGTGACATCCACGGGAACTGATTAATATTATGAAAAATCCAAAGAAATAATATGATTGTAGACTTATATTTCATGAAGATAGGGAAAAAGTGATAAAAGTTACTGCAGTACTCTTCATGTATTTTTACAAATTTTCAGTGAATTACTGACTTCGCGAGATACAAGTCGGAAGTTTAAAAAAAAAAAAAAATGACCCGTTTATTACTTTTAATGCTACTTTCTCCATGTCTTAAAAAGGTTCAGAGAAGAATTATCCAAATGTTTCTGATGTGTTTTGACCTCATATTTATAATTTTATTATTTTCCCCCCTAAAATGCAGATGCAAAATCACACACTATCCGATTAGATTTTCAGTAGTGCCGCGAAATATATTAAGATAGTGTTTTGGAATAGTAATATATATGTGCAAAACGATAATATGTTATATGAGACGACTTTCAGTTGTAAAAGAAAAAATGAAATGATAACGATATCCGTAGAATCCAAGCACCGATATTATTTGTAAGTGCCGGATCACTTAACGACCGGACTCCGGATCGGTAACTACGATGAAGATTTGCTTTTCCGGTCTCATTCATAACTGTCAGTTTTGGTTTTTCGTTTTGCGCTTTGCGTTTGCGTTTATCGTCGAGCGTTTTGCGTTTTGCGTTTTCCGTTTTGCGTTTACGGAAACGCGTTTTTCGTTTTTCGTTGAGCGTTTTGCATTTGCGTTTAGTAGCGTTTGCGTTTGGTTTTCCCAATTCGTTTTGCGTTTCGTCCGCATTTGGAGGGAACGTTAAATGCTTCAGGGTCTGTACCACTGGTAGACATTGGAATTCCACTGGTAATTGGTGGACATTCACTGGTAATACCACTGGTAGACATTGGAATTCCACTGGTAATTGGTGGACATTCACTGGTAATACCACTGGTAGACATTGGAATTCCACTGGTAATTGGTGGACATTCACTGGTAATACCACTGGTAATCAGTGGAATTCCACTGGTAATTGGTGGACATTCACTGGTAATACCACTGGTAGACATTGGAATTCCACTGGTAATTGGTGGACATTCACTGGTAATACCACTGGTAGACATTGGAATTCCACTGGTAATTGGTGGACATTCACTGGTAATACCACTGGTAGACATTGGAATTCCACTGGTAATTGGTGGACATTCACTGGTAATACCACTGGTAGACATTGGAATTCCACTGGTAATTGGTGGACATTCACTAGTAATACCACTGGTAGACATTGGAATTCCACTGGTAATTGGTGGACATTCACTGGTAATACCACTGGTAGACATTGGAATTCCACTGGTAATTGGTGGACATTCACTGGTAATAACACTGGTAATCAGTGGAATTCCACTGGTAATTGGTGGAAATTCACTGGTAATACCACTGGTAATCAGCGGAATTCCACTGGTAATTGGTGGACATTCACTGGTAATACCACTGGTAGACATTGGAATTCCATTGTTTTCCAGTGGTTTTTCCATTGGAATTCCAGTGGTAAATTTCGCTGGAATTCCAATGGAATACCACTGGAAATTCCAATAATTACCAGTGGAATTCCAATGGAATACTAAAGGGAATTCCACTGGTTTAACCAGTGGTTTATTGGAAAACCAGCGAAATTTACCACTGGGATTCCAATGGAAAAACCACTGGAAAACAATGGAATTCCAATGGAAATTTTCTACGGGGGAGTGATTCAGTGCAACAAAGAGATATGCAATAACTTCAATGGTGACAGAGATTGTACAGCTCCCACGTGTACAAAACTTCATGTGTGTATTGCATTGTATAATAGAGGACTAGTCTGACCAGCATGAGGGCATAAAAGCTACCAAGTCCAACAGTCCAAGACAAATGAAGTGAACTGAAAAGATATGGCAACCAATTATTAAAACTGATGTACAGAAGTCTTGTTATCAAATGTTGGTGATAATGTAGAAACATAATTATGTGTCTTGTGTGTTGACAGGGTTGCCAAGTGTATCATACTTTTAACAAAGGCAGAGATATATTCCATGTTAATTAGAGAATATGCTGAATGTAACAGGTTTTAAATATTACTAATGTAATATAACCTATATTTCATTTTCTTAAGTTTTAAATTTGAAAACATTGCAAAATTACTAATGTAATATAACCTATATTTCATTGTCTTAAGTTTTAAATTTGAAAACATTGCAAAAACTTGGCTGTCACAGTTACCTGTCATAGGTTAAGTAGCTATCTTCTATCTAGACTACAGAAGGGAGGTTTGAATTTGAGTGACCCACATTGATGTATCAGAAAAGGTTGATTGAAATATAATCATATTTATTAGCTAACATCAAAATTCTTACTCCACAGAATTGGTTTTTCTCGGGGCTGCCAGTCGTGGTGTAAGAATTAAAAAAAGGGGACTATGAGAGGTGCCATAAAACCGCAAAGAACGACGAAAAACTGGCGTTGAACATGATAGAATTTCTGGTCACTGCTAGTGTAATGGCAGAAACAACTGTTTATGGCAATCAACAGCACAATAAATTGCCAACGGATCCGGCTAAAGTGGATGCTTTGAAATGTTAGTGCTTATTCTCCATTCTCTTTGATAAAAATGAAATATTGTAATTTGCCAGACCCACTATTGTTTAAGCGTGATACAAGTTTGGTCGATTTTGATCAAACATAGCTGCATGTATAACCAGATTTAGGTCTTAATGTCAAAGGTCGAGATCTCAGTTAAACACGACTTTAAATAGAATTTTGCGCAATATTACACACACATACACCTCGCTTTAAAAGCAATCGATAACTTGCTATATTATGATAAAATACACATATATCCATGTATGTATGCATTAATTATATACATTGTATATGCAACATGCAGCTGATATTGTCAAGTCTTATAAGTATTTTAAGATCAACCTAATTTTAAAATCTTTTTTGAACTATAATTTAATTTCCTCGTGCTGTGATTGTAATTAAAAGCAAGATAATCAAACCTGTGCCTATAAGTTCAATTAATAATACATCTTCTCCAGGATGGCGGGACGGGGGGATCAATCTCTTGAGCAAATGGAGGGAAGGTGGAGGAAGATCGTTGTATCCCTCAATAATAAAATGAGGAAAAGCAATTCAAGCAAGAACATGCAATCTTAATTGATTAAAATATTATATATTTCCTAAATTATAAATAATATCTCGTATATTCAGAAGGTAAAAAAAAAACTGAACATAGAGAAGGGTCTGGGAAGAATTCACAATTTGATCAGAACTGCTTCAATTTCAAATTGTTTATTCTCGTGATTTCACATGGTGAGTAATTTTTTGTACATAACTGTTGAATTATATAAAAAAAAAAAAATGCCAAAATTCTACTTTTACCAGTGGAAATCCAGTGGTAAACTTTGACACTTTTCCACTGGAAAAACAGTGTATTCTCCACTGGTTTACCACTGACTTTCCACTGGAAAATTGTGATTTTTTTCTATAGGGTATAGTTTTTGGACATCACATTAGTATGGACTTTCACTAAAAACAAGAATTTTGGCTATAACACCAATTGGGACATTACTACAAAACAAGAAGACTTTGGATTGATCATCATATTGGATTTATCATCATTTTGGACTTGACTTAAACTAACCAGCGTTTTTTATAATTTACCAAAATGGAGTCAATGGACATTGACATAAAAAAAGTAAAGACATGGGCAATTCAAAAAAAGATAACCATGGAGTCTCTCAAAATACTATTTGGCCTTGGCTCCAATCTATGGAAGCACTATCCTGTTTAAGTCAAGAAGACCTGCCGAAGGTAAAAATACCTGTAGGACAGGCAAAGCTGATCATTAAGGCAGTGAAACAGACCTTCATCTCGGAGCAAGCACGAGACCCCAGCCAACAAGCAACTGATCATGAGAAGGACGACGACAACCAAGTACGTGGACAAGATCCTAACAGGACATTCTCGTGAGGGAAGTCCTATCCAACCTACAAAGAGCAGGAGGACAGCAGGGAGGTGGACCAGTAGTACAAGAGACTCCAGCACAAATATTGCAAGGTGGGTATAATCATACCAGGTCCACCACTTAAAATCTCTAAATCAGACTCGTGATGGTGGGTGTTTGGACAGCACCGATTTTGTAAATGTGGGGTTGCAAACTGAGAAGGTTGTGACTGCAAATGATGATTTTAAATTTGTGTATAAAACTGGATCACTTAAACCCAAAGTTGAAAATATATCTTTGACTCAGTTGTCCAATGCAAATTTGGCAATTTTGGAAAAATTAATCCAGGATGGTATTTCACCCAAAGATCATGTGTTTGACTAACTGTCACACACAACCAGGATCTATCGATTGATATCATTGCTTTCTAGACACAACCTCAAATCTCATTTTCTGTCTGTTCATAGATGGCATTTCACTTTCACAAGTTACTAAAAGCAAAACAAAGGCCATGTTGATTATTGCTACCATGGATTTACAAGCCAGAGCATAGGTTTGCGCCATGACACAGCATAATGGATTAAATGGTTGTCTTTACTGCATGGAGCCAGGAAGAGGCAGTGCCCAGTGGTAAAGCACATTGCAGAGCATACCCAAGTAGAGATCAACCACCTGTTATTCACACAGATGATGTTGCAAGGGCAAGTGCAGTGTTCTGTGATACTTGCCATATTTTTCTTTGACTACTAATGTGGTGATTGATTACATGCATGGATTTTGCTAGGAGTCACCAAAAGAATATAAGATTTTTGGTTCAATTCAAAATGTTCTTCAAAACCATATTTCATTGGTTCAAAAGTCACAGATATTGACAAGATTCTGAGAAATATCAAACCTCCATATATGATCCATCGTCTCCCGAGAACATTGTCCAACAACTATCATAACCTGTACCTGTACATGTATTCATTTTTCTAATCTTGTGCAGATAGCTGGCTGGTAGGGATTGGCCCAACAACTAGGTGCCTGTATTGGACAGAAATTTTATTATCTAATTGATAGGGTCAGAGCTTATTAACAACTATAAATTTATGTGTTATACATAAATGCTGTATATGAACTAAGACGATCTATTGCTTATATCTACGTTCCTTATATCATGTATGTATATATTATAGTAGTAAGACAGTTAGTAGCGAGTAATACCAGAGGATAGTGATTGGTCAGCTTGATAGCAAGTATGTGATCGGTCAGTCTCTTCAGCAGTTTTTCAATGAAGATTGAAGTTTTGCGCCAAAAAATTATTACGACTTTTCTTGTGTTTATGGACGTATTTTACATGACGAGTTACACCAGTTTGACCGAAGTGTTTGTAGCATCTTCGACGAGTGATAAGAGGAGTTTTATGTTGCTAATTTGTGCACAATGGAAGTTATAACGTAATAATTACACCAGTTTGCAGAAGTGCAATGGCCGGACGATCGCGACGCCCTAACAAAAGACTAAGTACCGAGCAATTATATGACATGGAGAACCCAAACAATTGGACAGTGGGTGTTCTGCAAGACTGCAAGACATGGGTATTTGGACACCATCATCCATGTCTAAATCAAATCTTAAAATCTTGTTCATCGAGAATACAAAATAAAGGGACTCACCGGTTTCGACGAATAATCAGCCGAGTTGTAATTCACCGGTTGCACGGACAGAAATAATACAACCTGATACGAACAATGTTGGGGCAGATGACGGAAATTCTGTGTATGAAAATAATTGTAGGGACAATACTTTAACTCGGGCGGAAGTGCGTGTAGCAGATGCCAGTGACAGCAGTGCGTGCGCATCCAATATGGCGGCACCCATAACAAATTCACTGGAACAACTGCAGGCCACGGTAAACCTGTTACTGCAGCGAGATTTGGAGCGTAATACGGCCAGCAAGGATAAAACAGACAACTCCAACAAGCTAGATGCAGCGATGACTCCATTGCAGGGAAACAAAACGGCGACAGACCAACCGGAGAGACGAGAACTCACAATCACTGATGACCCGATTCAAGAGTCCCACCTATCACTACCAAATGCTAAAGTAATTATTTTTCCATGAAAATCCCATGAAAATCCCATGAACCCATTAAAACACACCATTATTTCTTGTTCGAAATGTTTTCATGGTCAAGACAATCTACCTATTAATTATCTCTGCATAACCATTAAAAATGATAAGTATGGCCATTAAACATACATTAATGGACCTTACCAAGTCTGAATTTTCAACAGATAAATCACCATGGACATTAATTCTTGTTCGACTAGAATTTCTGGGCAATGAAAAAGGAAATACCATGGCCATAAATTTATAATTCTGATGCAATCTGAAAACCAATGGCCATGAAACTTTGAAACTTCAAAATAGAAATGTAATGGCCATTATAATGCTAAAATAATATGTTGCCTTCTTCCTAATGTAATTAATTGATGGCCATTAACTTCTCTACATCTATCGTGAATATATTTCAAACCATTACATTTGTTATAATGGCCATTACATGACTTTTAAAATGATCTGTTGCCTTTTACCTAATGTAATTTATGGCAATTATTTTCTCTGTCTATCATGAAATATATTTCATACCATTAAGGCTTTTATAATGGCCATTACTTGACTATGACCTGTGGCTATAGTTAATTAATTATGCAAGCAGCTTGAAGAAAATCAGAGAACATACAATTGTTAAATATGAAGAAAATCAGAGAACATACAATTGTTAAATATGTCTATCTCCTGACATGAATTAATGAAAGCAATTGAAATGCTGTTATAATTATTTATCATGATTTTTTACCGTGATGTGCAAAGTCATCCAGACAAAGACTTCCTAGTTTGGATGCCAGAGCCATCTTTATGTAACGTAATTGGAAAGAAGTCCTTCAGAATAACAATTCAGGATATCAGTCATTCTCGGTTCATTAATGGGGCAAGAAGCGCAGTTCATTAATGGGGCAAGAAGCACAGTTGAGCGCTATTTGGCCTAGCTAGCTAATTACTTAAATGTACATTGGATAAATCTAGAGCATGCTACTGTTCATATTTCTATTTGTTTTAATTTTGATTATTTTGGGATGACATGCATGATTTTTGTAAAATCTAATTTCAATTTCTGGTCAGTTAATTGATGCTGGAGGCACTTGCTTTTGATTTTATTTTCGGTCTTCCGTTTCATTTTATGAGTATGTATACATACTATATACACCATTCAGATGTTTCTGATTGCATGATTGGATTGGAGTTCAAATATATACTTAACAGACATTATATATCATTAGACTATAGTTATCTGATATAGTCTAATTTGGAAGTGTATAGATCTGCAGGTTTACATTAGTAATAAACACATCTTTGTTTTAATTTTTAGAATTTGTGCTTATGTGTTTAATAATTATTAAGTGTAATCTAATGTGCATATATATGTGTGTGTAAAAATAATTACAATTTCAACATTTTGTCATAATATATGATCACCTGCTTATTATAATATAAAATACAACAAACAAGAGATCCCAGAGGGATCTTGGCGCCCACCATTGAATGATCTACATAGGTTCCATGTCAGATTGATCTTTTCTCTACTTTTCCCTTCATTTTACTCTAAACTGTGCAAATTGAGACATCCCTCCAGTACTTTTCAAACAAGGGAATCTTAGCTATACAAGAAATTTGAGATTTAACGATAATGGCTGCTTGTTTGTCAGGTTGTTTTCAGGACAGACTGGTCCAAAAATGCAATACAAGGGACCAAGGGGAACCTACTTATGAAATTTGAGAAAGATCCCTTCAGCACTTTCTCAGAAATAGCGATAACAAACTTCAACTGTCAAAATCCAAGATGGCTGCCTGTCGGCCATGTTGTTTTCAGATTGGTCTCAAAACGCAATATGCATAACTAGGCACCAAGGGAAACTTACATATGCAATTTGAGAAAGATCCCTTAAATACTTTCTCAGAAATAGTGATAACAAACTTCAATTGTCAAAATCCAAGATGGCTGCCTGTCGGCCATGTTGTTTTCAGATCGGTCTCAAAACGCAATATGCATAACTAGGCACCAAAGGAAACCTACATATGAAATTTGAGAAAGATCCCTTCAGTACTTTCTCAGAAATAGTGATAACAAACTTCAATTGTCAAAATCCAAGATGGCTGCCTGTCGGCCATGTTGTTTTCAGATTGGTCTCAAATCGCAATATGCATAACTAGGCACCAAGGGGAGCCTACATATGAAATTTGAGAAAGATCCCTTCAGTACTTTCTCAGAAATAGCGATAACAAACTTCAATTGTCAAAATCCAAGATGGCTGCCTGTCGGCCATGTTGTTATCCGATTGGTCTCAAAATGCAATATGCATAACTAGGCACCAAGGGGAACCTACATATGAAATTTGAGAAAGATCCCTTCAGTACTTTCTCAGAAATAGCGATAACAAACTTCAATTGTCAAAATCCAAGATGGCTGCCTGTCGGCCATGTTGTTATCCGATTGGTCTCAAAATGCAATATGCATAACTAGGCACCAATGGGAACCTTCATATGAAATTTGAGAAAGATCCCTTCAGTACTTTCTCAGAAATAGCGATAACAAACTTCAACTGTCAAAATCCAAGATGGCTGCCTGTCGGCCATATTGTTTTCCGATTAGTCTCAAATCGCAATATGCATAACTAGGCACCAAGGGAAGCCTACATATGAAATTTGAGAAAGATCCCTTCAGTACTTTCTCAGAAATAGCGATAACAAACTTCAATTGTCAAAATCCAAGATGGCTGCCTGTCGGCCATGTTGTTATCCGATTGGTCTCAAAATGCAATATGCATAACTAGGCACCAAGGGGAACCTTCATATGAAATTTGAGAAAGATCCCTTCAGTACTTTCTCAGAAATAGAGATAACAAACTTCAACTGTCAAAATCCAAGATGGCTGCCTGTCGGCCATGTTGTTTTTCGATTGGTCTCAAAACGCAATATGCATAACTAGGGACCAAGGGGAACCTACATATGAAATTTGAGAAAGATCCCTTCAGTACTTTCTGAGAAATAGTGATAACAAGAATTGTTTACGGACGGAGGGACGGACGGACGGACGGACGGACGGACGGACGGACGGACGGACGGACGGACGGACGGACGGACGGACGACGGACCACGGACGCAGGGCGATTTGAATAGCCCACCATCTGATGATGGTGGGCTAAAAATATAATTCATGATCAACTGCTTTATTTAATTTTCAGTGATACATATGCATAATGAAAAGTGTTTCTTTTAATATATGCTCCAATGAAGCAACTATTATATATACATGTATATTGTAATACCAAAGTCTCGAGCAAGGCTAAAAATGAAAAACATGCAGAATAATCTTTGTGAAATATTGATCCTGAAATCATGATCACATGTTTCAATTTCCATCTCTTTCTCAATTGGGCATTACTTTAATTATCGTGGCCGTGAATAAATAGGTTGCATATCTTTTTGAACCATTATTTTTTCTTGTTCATGGCCATGAAAACAGCCTTTAGACTGCCATTAAAATGAAAGTAATGGTCAAAATATTCATGGCACCATAAAAAAACCATACTTTTTGAGCACATGGCCATGGAAATGGCATTACTTTCTAGGTAATGGCTGAAAAGGTTTTAATGCCCATAAAATGTAGCATAATATAATGGCCATTAATGTGCTTACATAGATTTGTTAATGGTCATCATATCGCTATACTAATGGGCAAATAATGACCATTGATTTTTAGCACTTTCATGGATTAATCATGGGTGTTTAATGTTTTTTTCATGGAAATTTCATGGGAAAAAATAATGGATTTTTCACAAGGTCTTAATTATGGCCTCTTCTCCAGTAGTGTATGGAGCTCGAAGCAGTAGCACAGTCTTTGTGGAGCAGTTCAGTGGCACAACGTACAAAGGCAGTATATGAAACAGGATTTAGAACTTATATTAATTTCCTGATAATGCAGGGAATCACTGCTGTCATTTTACCACAGCAAACACATCCAGTCACAGAGAAACTACTTGTTTGTTGCCTATTGCTACCAGGTGTTAAAACTTAGTTATACAACAATCAAATTATACATGTGTGGCATCAGATACATGTGTATGCAGTTCAGTAACCGTCCAGAGTTTTTCTACATATCTCATGTTTCCCCTCGACAGTAGTTCTCAATGGTGTAAAGAAGGTACAAGGATGTACAACAAAAACAAGACTTCCAATTACAGCGGACATTCTGGCACAGCTTTGTGCTAAATGGAGACAAGGTTTTCTCGGAGAATTCACTGATCTCCTGATGGAAACATTATGTACAATAGCCTTTTTCGGATTCCTTAGGTGCAGTGAATTCACGTGGACTCAAAAGATTGATCCTTGAGTGAATTTATGTATAGATGATGTATGTATTAAGGATGATCATTTGGCACTTGAAATCTTCAAAAACAGACCCTTTCCGTAAAGGTGTAGATGTGTGTTTATTCAAAATATTTGGCTTTTACACTTGTTTGACTGCTTAAAGTCAAGGACAACAGAACTCTAGCTCGACCTAAAGTAGGTCACAGTCGCGTCACTTCTCTTAAGCTTAAGAGCAAGGTACGCGATCCCAGGATTCCGTGTATGATGTAACTAAAGATGGCAGCTTTTACGTTTGACCAAAACACTTCTTACGTGTGGTAGTTTAAATCATACTACGACTCTCATATTCCCAAATTTAAGGAACTTGTTTGCAAACTTTTAGCGTATTCTTCGTTATTTAATTCAAGCAGTTATTTAAATTTTTTTAGTCAAGAAATTTAGTTTTGCTATCACAGATGGACAGACTACTTGTTGACATCGTGTCACCAGCCTTGAGGAGAAAAATCATCCAAGGTAAGGGCGTCAATCTCGCCTTGCTTCTTGCTCAAGTTGCAGATCTTCCTAACGACCGCGACTCTCATTCTCCTGCTAATTCTGGCCAACGAAGTCTGAACTTAAAATTTCTGAATTTATTACCGCCTTCGGTATTTACAAACAGGTTGTGACCAAGGCCGTCCCTACTAGAAGAAATGAGCTTGATAGATATGAAACAATTATAATCTGCCTCCACAACACCCATGGTGCTACAGCTTTCAACAAGTATCACTGTATGTTTTCGGCATAGGCAGCTCAGTACATCGAGCAGGACAATTTTGAAATTAAATTGGGTAATCAGGACAAGGACATCTATGATTCGGTAGTAGCTGGACGTCGCCCTATCACTTACAAGATCTGTCGTAGTGTGGAACACTTCACCCAAAGATATGAGCATTCTAAACACAAAATGTCACTGACAGGGATCAGTAAAAAATTGACAAACATAATCGCCCCAACATGTGGCACCATGGGCATTTGCAATAATTTTAATACTAAAGGATGTAGTTGGGCCAATTGCCAGCGTGCACACATCTGTTCTAAATGTTTCAACGACAAGCATATGAAGAAAGCATGTGACAAACGCAACAATACTGAAGCCAGTGGAAACAAAAACAAATGACTAGACTAGATATCGCACACAGGGAACTATCATCTGATGTTTTTAAAGCATCAACCCCCATAGACACGATAAATTACAAACGGACATGATACTTCATCCCGATAGAGAAAGTATTGCTGAAACAAGAATTAAACGACATTAAAGAAAACTTTTTTTTTTCCATTTCAGAGTCAATTGGAATGGAAATCCTCCCACTGCAGCACTTATTCAAAAATGAGTGCTGTGCTGTTCCGGACGCTTTTTCATGAAGAAGAGTACGTAGGACGTACATTAGCGGGTGGAGGAAATAAACCCCAGGTTGACCCTGTAAAAATGCAGGCCATATACAGTATGTATACATATACACGACAGTATTAATTATTATTATACCTCATGTATGTATCCTGATTTGTGATTAGTCAAAATCGTGTCATGTGACTAAAAACATTTCTTATGTCGACCGAAAATTGTGAAAGCTTTCAACATTTGCTGGATATCGCTATGGAAACATCATGTCACCCTCCGGAAATCGTTATGTCACCCTCTCGTGAGCCCCCGAAAATCGTTATGTCACCCTCGCGTGAGCCCCACATTCGGAACTCTCTGTCATTACCTCCGTTTTGTACGGTGAAGTAAAGACCGCACAGTTCCGAACGATTGACAACAACAATGGCGGCTGCTGGGCGCTATCGTCTGCCAACTGAAGAAGAAATGTCAAATTTGGTGAAAGAAATGGATTCGAAGAACACCAAAAGGGTCGTCGATGGGGCGGTAGAATCGTTCCGAAACTTTTTAACAGCAACAGGCCGGTCCCAAGATTTTGAGAGTCTGGATACTGCTACTTTGAACTCTCGACTTGGAGAATTTTATGCCGGAGTACAAAAAGGCGACGGGACGTCTTTGAAGCGTTCGTCAATGAATTGCTTAAAATATGGTCTGAAGAAACACATATTAAAGGAAATGGGTGTTGACATCAGTAAACAAGAGTTTACTTCTAGTTCTGACTTATTTAAGGCCGTGTCAATCAATCTAAAAAGGCGTGGCTATGGTAAAGTTGACCACTACCCCCCAATCGCTGAACAAGATCTGAAGTCACTGTACTCGGGGAAAACACCAGTATTTTACATAAGCTCACCATGCGGACTTCAGAATAAAGTGTGGTTTGAGATCATGTATTACTTATGCAGGCGAGGGAGAGAAAATTCCAGACAGATGACTAAAGATACTTTCCGGATTGGAACTGATGATTCGGGGAAACGTTTTGTGTACCAATTTATTGATGAAATGGACAAAAATCACAGAGAGAACAACACTGCTGGTGTTACAGAGGGGCGCATGTACGAAATTGTTGGTAAGTGATCGAATTGTCAAAATGTTAATATATAAATATAATTTTCACTTTCTTTTTCTGAAAATATTTTGAGAAACATAGAAAAAAGATACATAAAATCAGTTTAATGCATAAAATAGTAGTCTACAGTACATGAATAATGTGTATTTCACAGTTGATTATCTGCATGCAGGAATTCTAATTAATTTGAAATTTCATTTTAATGAAAATATCATTAGAACAGAATACCGCATGAGCTACATGTAACGATCAAGTCTGATTTTTATTCCAGTCATCGAAATGGAAAGTTATTACCGGTAGTAAATGTAATATGTGTTGCTTTTTTAATCAGTATCATATAACCCATATTGTAAGTGTGTGGATCTTGTACAATTTAATGTTTTAAAATATTTTATCCATTCAATATATTTCAGGAGATCACAACTGTCCAGTACTGTCATTTCAATTCTACATATCAAAGCTTCATCCTGGCTGCTCTGCACTATGGCAAAAACCAAGAGATTCAATCAACTTAGGAGATGCAGTGTGGTTTTGTAATAGCCCGCTTGGTAAGAACAGTTTGAGTACTATGATGTCGAAGATCAGTAATATTGGAAAGTTAAGTACAACATATACCAATCATTCAGTACGGGCCACCAGCATTACAGTCATGGATCAAAGTGGGGTCGACTCGAGACACATTATGAAGGTATCTGGACACGCCTCTGAAACATCTCTGAAATCCTACTCGCATACTATCAATGACAGTAAAAAACGGCAGATTTCTTCCATATTGTCAAATTCTCTACAAGGTGGTAGCAGTTCCTGCCCAAAGACCCAACGTTTGTGTATCCCAGAGACAGCAGTCAGTAACTGTCCATCAGCCTCTAGCCCCGTACGTTCTGACAGTTCATCATCTGTACAAGAAACAGTTACCACAGCTTCAACACAGTCAAGTGTTGCTGCAAATGCTGATTACAATGATTTGACATCTGAGATTTTGAACATTTTTGAACAACCATTTGAATTGGTTGAAGCCTTGCCTCAGCCTGTGACACAAGCTCATCTTCTAGAAACAACAAATATTCATCACAACACGTTGAATATACCAGCTACAAATGAACGAAACAACCGTGGTATCATCAGTTTCACTCCAAAATTTGATGCAAATTGCCATGTTACAATCAATTTCAACAATTACTATAAGTGAACTAGCTTGTGGTAAATGAAACATTAGTTGACTACCGTTACTCTAATGATCCTTTAATGTTTATGATTTGTTGATGAAAAAATTGAGGGAATTTGTGACTAAATTATTAAATTACTGTATTTATATGTGTGATCAATCTTTAATGTTTATAATTTCTTGATGAATTAAAATTGATGGAATTTGCTTATAAATTATTAAATTATTGTATTTATTTGTGATGGGTTTTTTTCGGTATAATAAAACAATTACTGCCCTTGATCTGAGTAGACATGAATATTTGCCCACCCTTGAGGTGTTATGTCACCCTCGGGCTACGCCCTCGGGTGACATAACACCTCTCGGGTGGTCAAATATTCATGTCTACCCAGATCAAGGGCAATAATTGTATAATGTCTTACATTTGGTTTTGGTTTTATTTGCTTTAAAACGTCCTATCAACAGCAAAGGTCATAAATGGTTAAGAATATTAAGAAACTGTGACAAATTTTTAGCTATTCAAACAAAATAATTTCATTCCTGTTTATTACACTACCCAGGATGACACTATTAGAGAGACTTTTTAAGATACAGATGTAGTAAGATAAAAAGTGACAGATACTTTACTAAAATATTTGTTAAAATATTTGTTTCAGGAGTGGTAGCAAAAAAGTTTCCCGGAGCAACACCCGTTATGATCCGGGAAAAATTGAGGGACTTGGTAAAACCCTGCAGGGTGAAGAACAGGACAGCAACACACCAAAAATATATTTTTAAATCTTCAGTTTTTTCCTATTTTGATTTTGTTAGCGAAACATGAAATGTTTTAGCAAATAGAAACCTCCATGTTTTTAGAAGTATGTTTAAGCCTTCTGTGACATGTTACAAGTTTCAAGCAAAGAAGACTTGCAGACTTGCTGCATACTGATTTCAAAGGAAGCCCTTATGGACCACAGAGTATAATAGAATTTGTCTATGGAATTTTTCCATGGATTCCCTGGAAAAATTCCACGGAGTACTAAAACCGTTTTCCATGGATTTCATGGAATATGTCCATGGAAATTTCTATGTATTCCATGGAATATGTCCATGGAACTTCACCAAAGACCTCATGTTAGAGACTGTGTGCACTATTGCATTTTTCGGATTACTATGTTGCAGAGATTTTACTGTGTCTGGCCAACAACACAGATATCCACAACGAATGCAAGGAAATGTAAGATAGATTCATATAGAGAGACTATCCTGCACCACTCGTTAACGTCATCACTATGGCTACGTAGCTCAATAAACTGGGACAGCCTCCTGATGAAATTGAAAATAAAAATATAAATATAAATTTGAGGATGCAGGGCTTTTTCACTAGTTTGGGAAGGGTCCTTTTTGTCTCATATTGGTAAATTTTGTGAATTTGGCTTTAAAATGAAATAATTCCAATTGGGAATGGGGCCTTATAATTAACGGCCCCAGAAAGCCCTCAGAAAAAGCCCTGGGATGTGTGCAGTTCTTAATCATTCACTCTTTTCATCTGATACATTTAACAGTGATCACTATGTTGGGCCTCGATAAGTTTTAGAACTTGTGCCCAAATCCTATTTGTCACTATAATTATGAACCAATCAAAGGCAAATAAATATGCTTAAACCAACAGTGATCACACCAATTAGTTTCACATTGTTTTCTTTAAGAGAGGGATTACATAACATAAAATAGGATAAATGATAAAGCTGTTTGATATATTGACATAATATATGCATTAAGGTCCAGCAAAACAGTATGTCTTGTTTGCTAAAAATTGACAACTTAATATCAAAACAGTTATCTTATGTGGTAATTTGTCTGTTTCTTTTCCAAATGAGGAAATAACCATACCTTCAACTAGAAAAAAGAGTGCAGCATAATGGCAGCACTCAATACTGACTGAAAAGAGGAGGCAATCCAAATAACATCTCAAATGCCTATAATTTTCTTTTTTTCAAGGTAGTCCATTCAACACTGCAGGCCGGTATATTGGTCTACGGGAGGCAACTCCGTTCAACACTGCAGACTGGAATACCGGTCTCAGGTAATACCTTAAAATAGTGCTAGCGCCCATTGGTTGGTTAAAATAAGTGAATTCCTAGGGAAATCCCAGTTTGTAAAAAACGAACTCCGAGGATTCAGGCGACAAAATATCGATAATTTTGAGTTAATGTAAATGAACATCAAAGAAGGTAATTAGAAAGGCAGTGGAGGAATATAGTTAGAGATTTTGATGGTTTTGAGGTGGTGGATGTTTAAGAGCCCAGTATTTTCGAAAGTGAAAACTGGAAGAAGGTTGACAACAACAGGGAGATTTCTGTCTTTTTTGAGTGTGTGGGACCAACCAAAGTGTTTGATACACCGACAACAGCTTTAGAATATTTCCAACTATTTTATTCCAACAATGTTTTCAAGAAAATCGTTGATTTTACAAATCTAAATGCAAACACAAAGCGAGCTGCCGATGTCACTCACAAAGGTATGTGACTGATATTACATTGAGTGAATTGAAGGCATTTTACGGACTTCTGTTATTGATGGATATTATGAAATTTATGTCATAAATGCCCACAGCTCTTGCTACAAAGCCTAGCATCAAAAAGTGTCTTATTGGCAGTTAATATGACTTGGGTAAGACTTGGGTAAGTCTTAACGAGTACAAACTCTCAAAGACCCCGAAAGCGATAGATCTAGATCCAACGGTACAAACTCTCAAAGACTAGATTCAGGAATTCTCAGTAATGCAGCTATGACTATTGAACGAGCAGGACAGCGCACTCGGAGTAGTGCTTAGCCCAATGGATCTAGGCCCAGTTCGGATATTAACCCTTTGAGTGCTTATCGCGACAAATGTTGTGCCGAAAACGCAAGTCCCTCAGTGCTTGTCGCGACAATTGTTGATCAACAACACCTCGTGTTTTGACTCCACATTGAAGCTTCCAGAACCGACACATGTTCGTAAAACGATCTCCGATTGGTTAGTTAGAAATACATCAACCAACCAATGCAGCGTTAACACTTCAACTTATTTTCAGTACGAGTTATTGACCTTAGACTGCGCGGGTCACTGATTTCAAAGTCAAACACAACAGCATGGCTACCGGTAATATTTCTGATTCGGATGATGAATATTTCCGACATTTTTTTGAGGAATTTGATTCAGATAATGAAGGGTTTGAGGGGTTTGAACCCGAGGATATAATTTATGATTATGTTGGCGATAATACACTGCCGATGACAGAATTTAGTCCGGTCCATGACATAGAGATCGCGGACGATACTGAAGCGGGGTGGCGGAAGCCATTGGACGACGACGAACCTGTCATCGCCCCATTCACAGTTGAACCAAAATTGAACATTGACATGCCTTCTGACAACCCAATTGACTTCTTTAAGATATTTTTTGATGATGATTTTATTGATTTGTTGGTGTCTGAGACAAATAACTTTGCTCGGAAAAAAATAGGCCTAACGGCACACTTGAAACAACATAGCCGGTTGAGGAAATGGCGACTTGTCACTTCGGCTGAAATGAAAGGGTTTTTTCCGTAACTCTTTCAATGGGATTAGTGCAAAAAAGGGATATTGATGCATACTGGTGTACAAATGATACTGTGTTGATGCCGTTTTTTTCCAAGAATATGTGCTGTGATCGTTACCTGGCGATATTGTCCAACTTACACCTAGTTGACAATGACATACCTGGTGTGACTGATGACCTTTTATATAAGGTATGACCCTTTATAAATAAGGTAATGGACAAGTTTTCTGACGTTTATAGCCCAGATAAAGATCTCAGCTTTGATGAAGCTACCTGACCATGGAAAGGGAGAACTATTACGTACATATCCCAGACCAGCAAACTGTCCATCGTTTAAAACCCTAAGGGTGCATAAAACTGTTTGGAAAAATATGACGCAAGCGGGACACGATACTGATGTGGTGCTCCAATTGTGTCAAACTCATGTCTGTTCAGGCGGCTTTTCCGTTATTAAGATTGATGGACAAACTTAATGCATCAAGGAAGGCCAATTGCCCAATTTATGGTGACAAAATTCAAGAATGCCTCACATATGCCACCAATGCATTCAAGATGACACAATTTCTGTTTTCTGGCTTAAACACAAAACGGAGACAACTGATTCGTGATCAACTGAACCCAGATTTTAGAGAATTGTGCAGTGATGACACCCCGGTCTCTAATGACCTTTTTGGCGATGACTTGCATCAAAGAATAAGGGACATTTCTGCTACTCAACAAATGTGTAAAAAAAAACTGGTTTTATGAGTTGGATTCATATTTTTTCCAACTTTTTTTTTTTTTGAAAAATTGACCTAGGATAAAATCTTACATACATATACTTGTGATAATGTGTGTTTATATATCTGTGGAGAAATTATTTTTGTTTTGACTAAATCATTTGAAGAAAAAAAAGATTTTTCTCTCACTTGCAATATTCATAAATCGATATATATATAGGAAAAAGAAGATGTTCTGGACTGCGTCATGCCAACTCTATCAACAAAGAGAAAATTAGAAGGTAAGTTTAAAAGTTTGAATGTCTTTCGCTGAAATTCTAACAGCAGATATTGTAATAGATAATTTCTTCGTTGCATTCAGTATATACTGTTAATGCGTTGGTATATAAAAATAAAAATGACTTTTGTAGGATCCTTCAGTGGTGACAAATCCAAAAAACAGAAAGAAGAAAGAGCAAGAACAGAGGTGAGTTGTATTACAGTAAGTATGTTGCTTAAATTTTGTATTATGATAGAGACCAATGCAGTGAATCTACCTATAACACACTTGAAGAACACAGTTTTGCATATACATGTACTCCCAAAATGAACAGTTAAATACATATTGTAGCTGTATTACGATGCTTTCTGCATTCATAATTTCCCATATTTCTGAATTATTGTTAAAGTTTTATTGTAGTGATGTGACCTTGCTTTCGATATATATTGCATTATTTTCATATATGCATTCAAGTTTATGTGTTGTAAAGTATTTCCCTGGTAAAACTGAACACTAGACTGATTCCTCAAATTAAGTCGGTGAAAGTAGGAAAAATATCAACTTCCTGTTATGCAAATGAAGCGAACAGCAGCTAACTTTTATTTTAGTGTGAAATTTTACCAATGCCGACCAGAAATGAAGCAGATGTTGCACTCTCAGAGAGGTTAAAGGCAGTAGAAAATAAGGTAGTTGACTTTTCAGTTATTTGATTAAATACCACTTAACATTGTATAAATAAGTACATTTAATTAACAAAATACTTGATTAAGTTGATATATGACAATTCAAACATTATAGCAAAATGTTTATATAATAGTGGTAGTGTTGTATGTGCTCAATTTCATTTTAGGTGGACACTATCCATGATATGCTGGAGAGCTTCTTACATTGCAAAAGCTGCATGAAGAAAGCTTACAAGGTATGCTATTATTTTAACTGTATGATTCCTGTAAAATTGCTACCTAGACATGAAAATAAATATGAAGTATACCTAGCAATTGACTGTTTAATAAACATGAATATAATTTATAAAACATAATTTTTCAATTTGCAAACATTTCATCAAACATACTTTTCATTTTGGGTCATTTTGCCTACATGTACACTGCAAGACAAACATTTCCAATAATTAAAGTACCAAAAGGCAAATACTTTGGACAGAATAAAACTATTTATGCATGAATTGATCCTTTCATTTAGACATTTTTAACTTTATTTTCTGTTTAGTTTCTGCCAGTATTGCTACAAATAATGAGTATTAATTATTTATGAATTATTCAGGCATGAAAGGACACCTACATGTATATATTGTATATTTATTCAAAACTTGAAAGCATTCTCTCCATATTACTGTTCTATTTTGTCTGCATAGACCACAACTTTATTTACACTTGTCAATATATATATATCAGGGTGGCATCATGTTATGTCTTGATTACTTTGTCTGCACCAAAGTCTTGGCAGCACTAAACTTGCTTTTTAAATATAGAATTTTATTTTGACTATGAAGTTCTGTTCATACAATCCAATTTAGGTCCTTGAGATGCAAGATAGTCAAGACAGTTGCCTTTGAAGATGGTAAAAAATCTGAAAAGCTTGTTTAAAACTATACAAGCAGCTATTTATAAGCCTGGTATCTGAAAGTCTTCAATGTTTATTTTTTCTTTTTAACTATCAAATTCTAAAATGAAAAAGTTTGAAACATTAACAGACACTGGATTATAAATCTCCGAGTACTCCACGTGCTTCATTGACTTCGCCAGCTGCAGTATCCTCACCTTCGCCTCTTGTCAATTTGGCTGTACCTGAAGGCATAGTTTCACCAGGTAATTTAATACTTCTTGCTATCTAATAATTTTTGGAATTATTTTGATTTGAGTACATTATATAACATTTTACTATACTTTTATAACATCTCTCCTATACAACTTTTAGCTCTCCTGCCTAAAGGGCAAGTGAGTTTATGCTGTGGTGTGGCATCCGTCGTCTGTCCAGCCGTCCATCCGGCAGCAACTTTTTCAGTTAAACAACTTCTTCTTAGTAACCAAGAGACCCAGAGTCCTGCTGGGGTGAATGGAGGGCTAACTAGTTTGAAAGACCTTGAGCTCCATTCAGGGTCACTGGTGTCAAATGTGCTAAAATCTTTAAAGGGCGGGGATGGGGTATAAAAGGGAGACAACTCAGGAAAATGGAGGAATATACAAAACATTCACTGCCTTCACTTCAGAGAAGGATTTTCTATAAATTCGTGTTTTTCAATAAAGCTGATGTTACTAATTTTGTTGGGGATGAAGATATTCTTTAAGAAATCTGAATATGGTAATGTTTTGAGTTAGTGTTCTTGGAGGAAGGTTAGAGGGTTTGTTAAAATGAATGGCCTTGGTTATAATTTAAGTTTGAAAAAGTTAATTAAAATTGGCAAAAACATTTAAGACACATTTTCAAATAACTGTGATACCCGGAGATCTTGTCTCTGATCAACTTGTTCTTAATTATGTTTATGTACGAAAAGGATAGCAGGTGAGTGATTCAGACCCATTGGGCCTTGTTTGTTGGTTGTACCAGTTAATTTCTTGTCTAAAAAACAACTTCAAAAACGTTGCAGATATTTTGGTGACATTTATGTACACCTATCATTATATGCAATTTCTTTGTGCAGATATAGATCAATGCACTGCTGTTGGGTCACCGTGACCTTGACATACAAGGTCATAATGTTAAGTGCAAGTGTGTCTGATGATGTTTTCATGATGAAAGGTGCTATTTACTTTTATCACCACAGATTAGGTGCATGTAGAACACTATTTACCATAAAGCTGTCTTACAAACTTTATTACCATAATTTCAAATACAGCGAACAGTCAAATCTATCATCAATATACATTTACCTGGTACATTTCTGTAGCAATTAATGACATTTATAACTAATTACCATTCAAAACTTTATATATATAAATTTATATTTTTTCCCCTTCTAATTTTCAGTTGATTTAAACTCTTCCCAACTAGAAACATGTGCAGCAAAGCCAGGGCAGCTAAATGATCATGATGATGGTAATTTTGATTTACTATAAAACAAATTGTGTATGTATACAACCACTGCCGGAATGTTTAAGGAGTTTTTGTCTATAATATAAACACATATATGCTCTGCATCAATTAAAAATAAGTTTTTCAATTGTCATATATATAGATCTGTTTTTTCATGCTTATGAGACAAATATGTTTCTGTCTTCTAAGTCAAATTCATGGCTAAAAAAGTTTATATTTCCACTGTATTAGCATTTGACTAGTCTTGTAACCATGCAAGCTGCTGTTTATTTCCAAATTACATTTAGTGATGGCTCAGAGAGGTTGGTAACTTGGAATCTTGTAGGTGTATATGAATTTGAATGACTAAACACATATATGTCTGTTCTTTTATTTATAACAAAATAGAAGCAGAAACCTGATGCAGCATCACACCCTCCTGCTTCTCAAAGGATATTGTCCTTTACGACTGTGTCCCAAAATTCATCAGCGACATCATCCACTAGTTCTCTGAAAGCGGCTGCTAGATATAAACTTTCAAAAGCACGTGAATTTACTTTAATAATCATGGGACCAAAATGGAAACAAACACAAGCAGAGCCATACAATCTGAATCTACCAGAAAATTGGACTACAAAGAAGTTACGTGAAGAACTAAGTAAACTAGGCGTCTTTCTCGATATTACGTCACGATTCCCAGGATACACTGGTGTCAGACAATCAAGATGGCGGTTTATCATCGGCTTTAACACAACTGTCGGAAACGATGCTTGCAATGAGGGCCGACGTGAAGCTGATGCAGAACCGTATCACACAATTGAGTGGACAAGCTCCTGCTGTAGTGGCAGGGAGTAGCCAGCAAACACCACATGATACAGGTGGCAGTATTTTCACTAGTAGTGAACACCTACAACCGAACTTGGGACCATTCTATATTGCCTTCAGTGACTGCCAATTCCTCTGGCTTCGGGGCGATCGAAAGTTATAATTCAGAGGACCTCCCACATGTAGAGACCATCTCACCTACCATATGCAGACAACTTCTGGAAGGTAAGAACATAAACCTTACTACTCTCTTGATACCTTATTACCAAGGCCCGAATGTCAATGGGGGTACTGATAAGCCTGATCCACATATATAGATACTAGAGTTTTATCTTCAGTCGTAGAGCATGTTACAATTTATAGCGCCATCTACTTTTTCCCATATTGGGCTTTAGGGAAATTCTACTATCATATATATACATGTATGCATCAGACACAAGATTTAGGGTTAAGCGTTTAATCATTATAGTTTTCTACTAATACAAGGCTCACATTATGTTTATTTATAACGTTACATAGTTTATGTTGCATATTTAACAAGAATAAATTGCTATGTGTATGTTTATGTTTATTATCCCTGACAGGAATTTCCATCGTTTTCCAAGATGGAAGACATTGAGAATTGACGATTTTTTTTTCTGTAAAAAAAAAACTTGAAAACATCTGTATAATTTGCGCACCTCTAGGCGCTGTATCTGGAGAATGCTGGACATCCCGTGATGGCGGGCAACTCCAATAATCAGATAGAGAATGTAAGTGACAGTTACAACCGGACTGAGGACACAGACAATATCGACAATTCACGAGAAAATTCTGATGTTCGGCAACAGAACAACGATTCAAACTATACAGATTTACTACGTAATGCTGCAGCATTATCGAACACAACTTCTGAAACTAATGCGCGTCATACAACATAGGAAGTACCTTTATCAGTGACTTCCAATATGAAGGCGCCAAGTGCGATGGAAGTTGTGCTTTCAACCATGCACACAATGACTCAAACCATGATGTCGCTGCAACAAACTGTGCTTCAGTTAATAAGCAACAAAGACGGACAACATCAGCCAGCTAAAGACTATAGGCTTACTACAGCGTACGCATCCCTGAGAAGACATGATCAGACTACGACTAGCGCAGGTGGGTGCCCTATTAATCTTTCAGAGGGCATAGCTTCCGAAAGCATTCCTCACATTGACATAGTTTCAGACGCAAATCGTAGGAAGATTCTTGAGGGTAAATACGTTAATTTAGCCTCCCTGCTGATTCCCAGGTATGAAACTGATAGGCCAGATGACATTCAGAGGAATTTGAATATAAATCTTTATAAAGAATCTGACGATCCCAGACTAAACAAAACTCTATCCATCGCTGAGTTCATCACGGCATTTGGGAAGTTTAAACGTGTTATGTGCGATAAATTTCCAGAACGTAGGGACGAACTTGATATCTATGAGGCCATCATTATTCAGACAAGATTCTGGAGGGTAAATATGTTAATTTAGCCTCCCTGATGATTCCCAGGTATGAAACTGATAGGCCAGAGGACATCCAACATTACCAACAATAATTTCACATTTGAACATATATATATATATATATATAGCGTAGGAATAATTTTACACCACTTCATAGCGACTGGCATACATGGGTTTGCCCAAAACAGACTAAGTACATGAAGGTAATCTACTATAAGTACATAAAGGTAATTTACTATAAGTACGCGAAGGTAATTTACTATAAGTACATGAACTGTAGGACATTGATTTCAATGATTATTCATCGCCAGAAAGTAAAAGTGAGAACGATGCTGGCGAGTACTTGCATGCTATATGGTAAGAGAATTTGTCTCGGATAAAAATTCCACAGTTTACAGCCCGAGTAGGGCCCAATACGATTTTTGATGAAAACAAAGGGGAATTACATTTTCTGTCTCTCATGTTTCCTCCAGAGATATTTGAAAGAATGACTCTTCTTTAATGTGTGTGCTTATTTGGCCATTTTTAAATTTGGGAACATGAGTAACACCAAAAGAACACATTTGGTTTTCAGACAGGATGTGATCAAAGCTCTTGTGAAAGCTGCTGTAGAAAATGATGTCCCTCTTCCAGGTAAGAGAGGACGATGTGCGAAACCTCTTGGACATCTCTTTGAACGTCACTTCCCAGCATTCATCACAGACAAGAAGGGAGCCAAGAGGAAACGACCTTTACGTAATTGTGTTGCGTGTAATCCAAAAACTAAGAGAAAGAGGGTGACCATCACATCTCAGGTGTGAGGAGTGTGATGTGGCGCTATGTGTGCCGGACTGTTTCAGGATATATCATACTGTCCAGAACTACAAAGCTATACTACCCATGTGTGATTCAATAAGTTGGCCAAACATCTAACAGCATCAGGGAAAGTTTTCACGGACACTTTGCTGATATCAGGCAAGAAAACAAATACAAACCAGTGTCACGGCATTTCACGAGTGTCAATCACAGTCAACAAGACATCAGCATTATAGGTTTAGCTAAAATGGAAGCGAACCTGAACATCAGACTACGAACCGAGGAATCGTAAACTGTACATAATATCTGTATTGTCATTATATGTAGAGACTATTATTTTCCTGTTATTTTTTTTCATATTGACACGTAATACGTGGTCTACGGGACTATGATACACAATTGTCCTATATACTTAAAACTGTATGTATCTATTCTTAGTTACCTGTATATTCACTGTACTTTATCTACTCCAAAACAATTATATATTACATTGCATCATGTTTATATTGCTTTGCAACATCGAAATTAAGTTCGCGCCAAAATCACTGATTGTTTATCAATCACATCTACACGCATTTTGTATTATGACGTCATCATTTTCTGATGTGTACACTCGTATCTAAGACGTCACTTTTATGTATTGTTGTTCTGATGACGACTGTCTAACAGTCGAAACATGTAAACAACTGCAGGAATAAATTTTTGGAAGAAACACCGTGTTGGACTCACTCTTGCTATACTTATCATTTTTTTATTATGATAAATAGTGCCCATGTTTTAGGGAAATATGTCAATCCTAAATACCCCCTTCAAACAAAGGTATTATTTAATTTGTGTAATTATACCTCATATTCATTTGGAAACGTAATGGTTGACTGGTCCATAAGGAACAATACTTTTACGTTTCTGACTCACTTCAGTACATGCGTACACAGGCGAATTTCTCATCTGGAATGTTTATTGTTTACATTTGTATGCATTGTGTGCCTCTCCATCTCGGACTAATTCTTCTATTATGGGGCCCAAACGAAGAACTACACGAGCCGTGCCTTATGACCGGAAAAGGTAGAAAACTGGACCATTTCTCGTCTACAAGAGGAACTTAAGACTTTGGGAATTTCATTCAAATCTAGTGACAAGCGTTAAGTTTTGGCTAAGAAATTGAAAGACGCTTGCTCTAGACCTGAGAGTCGTGTGCAAAGCACTAGTGCGCGATCCCATAATTCCACGGGACAAGATGGCGCCGCCCATGAAGTTGTCAATACCGATCGCCTAGTGGATATAGTGTCAAGTCAGGCAGACAGTGTCACTACTTTACAAGAAAGCTATTTGCGTTTGGAACAACGTATATCAACTCCTAGTGTCACCGAAACCAATAGTTCATCGCCTGTCCCTCAAAGAAATCTGCCAGAGTCTAATTTACTGCGCGAGAGGACACGTCGTATTGCACCATCGGCAGCAGCAGGAAGTGAGGGTCAGCTGGTATCTCTTCATGATCCTATATCACATATACCGTCTACGACACCCTCTTCTCTAACAGAGAGAAACTTTACTTTGGAAACAGCATATAGGAGACTGAGCGACGAAACTAGTTCTCAAGGTGAGGTCTTTTCTAAACGTACACGTTTTGGGTTCGCTTCTGAATCTATACCGCTAGTTGAGACTATTTCACCAGCCTTACGACAGCAAATCATTTCCGGCAGAGACGTCAACCTGGCGGCTCTTTTAATACCGTATTTCAATGGCCAAAGCGGCCCCAATTGCCAGTCTGAGAAGCCTGATGCTCGTCTTAACAAAAATCTGACCTTGAGCGTTCGGTGTCTACAAGCAGGTTATGTGCTCAGCTCATCCTTCCAGAAGAATTGAGCTCGACATATATGAGCGTGACATAGTTGATATGGGTATCTGATATTCAACAGGATTTTATGATTACCACCGACAGTTTTCGTTAAGGGCGGCTACTCAACTACGATACAACAACATACCCATTGACTGGTCTATCCGTGACAATATACTATTTTGTAACATTTTTGCTAATCACAAGCCCATTTCATGCGAGCACTGCGAGAGTACTTTACATTCTACAGGATTTTGCCCAGTTATGCGTGATAGACGTCAACCGGGAATGTACCCAAGAACAACAAGGCTAAATCCTCACATAGCCAGAGGACACCAACCACAGACTCACAAGGTCGTTGACTGACCTTATGCTTCAGTGTGCATTCAAAACTGCCTTCTACGGTTTTATGCGATGCGGTGAGTTCACTTGTAAGACTGTTGGTGAAGCTAACTTCATTCGTGTTGGGGATGTCACCATATCATCAGACCTTTCGATATTTCATTTGTGCCTACGTTCTTCTAAAACAGATCCATTCTGAAAGGGAGTCATTTTAAAAAAATTTGAAAACAGTGTTTTTACTCCAGTGTCTACGATGCAAAAAGTATTTGCACCTTCGTTATTCACACTTCGTCTTCTCCCCTTTTCGTTGATTATAATTCAGATTGAGATGTTACTACTTTAATGCGCCATACTTTTATTGCCTATCTTAACTCTTTGCTCCCTGGTCCCGACTACAGGCATGCTATTTATCTACTCCGTACAGGCGAATCCCGACTACAGTCGGTGTAAACACAGTCGCGCAAATGGCGAATCCCGACTAGAGTCGGGCCGACTACCTTGTGTTACAAGATCGATGATTGGTCGAGAACGGAGATTCCTGGGGTTATCCCTGTTTTTGAACCAATCAGAGAAGGTCTAATAAAGTCGATTCAGAATACCTTGTACAGGTAACACGCGGTTTGATTGGTTAAATCGTCATTACAAATGACCTAGACACACGGTTCTTTGTTACTATTTTCATTCATAAATACGATGGCTTCGAGCGACAAAAACGAACTGGATTTTGAAGGTTTTTCTGAACAAGACATCGTTTTAGCTCAGGAACGTATTGATGCTTTATTGGAGAATGCTTCGGACATTGAATTTAGTGATTTGGAAGATGATCAATACGAAAGTGACGACGATATCCCGCTTGCAAGATTGCGAGAATTCCGACATGAAAACAATGACGCGGCATTGTTGATGATGTTGACCATTAGTCATCACAACTTTCAGCGGTGAATTTGGAAGCATTTACAGGAAATCCAGGGCCTGTTACTTTCCTAGATCGTAACCAGAATGAAATGAAATTTTTTCATTTGATTTTTGACGATAGTTTCTATCAATCTGCCGCAGATGAGACTAACAGATACGCACGTACTGAGATCGGGAAAAATGGCCCTGATCCAAAATGGCAGGAAACTAACTTGGCAGAAAGAAGGGCCAACATTGCCTTTCATATAGTCATGGGGATTGTTGTGGCACCCACACAGGATATGTATTTTTCCAAAAATACAATGTTTAGACCATCAGGCATTCATGAAAGAATAACCAACGACAGAATGGATAATCTTCATCAATATTTTCATGTGGTGAATACAAGCATGAATCCTCCAAAGGGGCAACCTGGACATGATAAACTTGCCCATGTCAGACCAATAATCGAAAATGTTAGACAGAAGTTAAAAACACAATACAGGCCACACAAAGAAACATCAGTTGACGAGGCTATGGTGGCCTACACAGGAAGATTGGGATTCAAACAATACATCCCTCTCAAACCGACCAAACGTGGAATCAAAATTTGGATGAGGGCTGATCCGAATAACGGATACGTAAATGACTTTCAAGTCTATACTGGCCGTGAAAACAATGTGGTTGAGAAAGGACTTGGGGAGAGAATCGTGCGTGATTTGACAAGGGACATTTGGGGAAAATACCATATACTCACCAGATTAACCCCACCTACGACGATATACCAGATGGCATTGGGGAGTTTATTCAAGCCTTCGGGATTTATAAGAATATCGTGTTCCGTGCATCCTTCTAGAAGAGACTTACATTCATATCCTGAACACTCAGCAACCGAACGGACTGAATATAATGTCCTAACGAGAACATGGTGAATGTTAAGCAAACTCCAGCTAAACAACGCAAAGGAATCGCTACTAGGATCCCATGCATATTATGCGGACACAGATACGCATCCATGAAAACATTACGGAAGCATGTCAATACAGTACACAGCAACTTAGCCACCTGGTATAGGTGCAAGATTTGTAAGAAAAGGTACGGAAGAGAAGATAACTATGTAAGGCACGTAAAAGCGAAACAACCGGGATATAACATCGGCCCCGAGTGTACAAATGAAAAGATAAAAGAACAGCGCAGAAACCTACCATCAAAAGACAATTTGAAGCACTCACAAAAGAACAATTGCAGAATGCCAAATTCAGAACAATTGCAGCAAAAGGAACGAGAGAACCAGAAACACACACGCCGGAACTACCTGAGAACCACGTAGACCTCCTCCGCGAGGACCTCGCCCTCAGTGACGACGAGTCAGATGGATCGGATGTCACTAGCACAGTTAACGTGGACTACAAACTTTTAGGATATAAATCTATGTCTTCATCCACCATATGTTTAGATGAAAGAGATATTAATGAATAGGAATATGTTATGTTAATACAAAACCAAAGACTTTGTTACTCATATAGAAACGTTTAATTTATTTTAACTAATTACAACTCATACATCATAACGTAATAATGCTATCTGTTACATTTCAATGAGAGTAACGTCCCGTTACAGGGGACGCCACCTAGTGTACATCAATTGTTGTATTATATAACGTCACTATTAACAATCGAATAGGTCTCCTCAATTTTAGTACGTTAGGAGCCTAAAAATTGTAATTTGTGTCCTGATGAAGCCTGAAAAAGGCGAAACCAGTAGACCAATAAAAATGAACCATTGAGGTCTCCTTCGACTGTTGTGATTGACTCTTCCTACTTCTAGGAGGGTCGATATGGACCTCTATGACAGACATTATTGATTTGGCCAGGCGCTACAATGGTAAAGGATTTTACGAGTACCAATGCTAATTGGCGCTGTATCTGGAGAATGCCAGACGTCCCTAGATGGCGGGCAACTCCAATAATCGGATAGAGAATGTGAGTGCGGACAGTGACATTTACAACCTGACTGGGGATACAGACAATATCCACAATTCACGAGAAAATTCTGATGTTCGGCAGCAGAACAATGATTCAAACTATACAGATTTACTACGTAATGCTGCAGCATTATCGAACACAACTTCCGAAACTAATGCGCGTCATACAACATAGGAAGTACCTTTATCAGTGACTTCTAATATGGCGGCGCCCAGTGTGTTGGAGGGTGTGCTTTCAACCATGCACACAATGACTCAAACCATGATGTCGCTGCAACAAACTGTGCTTCAGTTAATAAGCAACAAAGACGGACAACATCAGCCAGCTAAAAAATATAGGCTTACTATAGCGTACGCATCCCTGAGAAGACATGATCAGACTACGACTAGCGCAGGTGGGTGCCCTATTAATCTTTCAGAGGGCATAGCTTCCGAAAGCATTCCTCACATTGACATAGTTTCAGGCGCAAATCGTAGGAAGATTCTTGAGGGTAAATACGTTAATTTAGCCTCCCTGCTGATTCCCAGGTATGAAACTGATAGGCCAGATGACATTCAGAGGAATTTGAATATCAATCTTTACAAAGAATCTGACGATCCCAGACTAAACAAAACTCTATCCATCGCCGAGTTCATCACGGCATTTGGGAAGTTTAAACGCGTTATGTGCGATAAATTTCCAGAACGTAGGGACGAACTTGATATCTATGAGGCCAACATTATTCAGACAAGATTCTTGAGGGTAAATACGTTAATTTAGCCTCCCTGATGATTCCCAGGTATGAAACAGATAGGCCAGAGGACATTCAAAATTACCAACAATAATTTCACATTTGAACATATATATATACAGCGTAGGAATAATTTTACACCACTTCATAGCGACTGGCATACATGGGTTTGCCCAAAACAGACCCGACCTCCCCCCCCCCCCCCCCCCCCCCCCCCCCCCCCCCCCCCCCCCAAAATTTGGTTTCATCATGAGCACCACTACAACAACACCAGACTATAGGAAACGAAAGAGAAAAGACCTAACGCAAACCGCAAGACGACATGACCAAGAAACTGGGATGCTCCCAATCCCGAGTTTCCAGAATATCTACGAAGAAAAAAGAAATTGTCGCCTAATACAAAGCTAGCAACAATCCAGACAGAAAGCGACATCGATCAGGGAAGGCCGCCGTCCTTGAGACAGTCATCTACACATGGTTTAAAGATGCCGGAGATGTACCAATCAACGGACTGATGTAACAGGAGAAATCGCTGAGAACCTAGATGTCCCAGGTTTCAACCCTTTCAAAGGCTGGCTCTGCAGATGGAAAACCCACAACAACATCAACTTCAAACAACTTCACGGGGAAAAGAAAGATGCCGACACATCTGCCACCGACCACTGGATTGTAAAACAATACCATAACTTAGAAAGCTATCAACTATGCAACATCTACAACACAGACGAGACGAGGATCTACTACAATGCCTTACCAGACAGAACTCTAGCGATAAAGTCAGAGAGCATCATACGTAACCTGAAGATGCAGTATCGCTGACAGATGGTCACCAACATTATCAGCCTCATTGCCCAAAAAGTGAACTTACTCGACGCCATCCATATGCTGACCATGCCTGGAGATCTGCGACAGCCACTACTATTCCGGTCAGATGACCTAGAGTCAGCTCAATACTCATACAGCTGAGGATGTTTTAGAGGCAGTACGAAAAGGTAATTTACTTTAACCCTTTGCCACATGTAAGCGCCTCTGGACGCCTTTACCCCTTGCCACATATAAGCGCTTCCTGACGCCTCTGCATTATCTCCATGTAAGCGCTTCTCGACGCCTCTACGTTATCTCAATGTAAGCGCCTCTCGATGCCATGCCGGTTCGGTAAACTTAGACATGGAAAATCCCGTGATTGAGAGCGACACCTATCTGGAAATTCCAGATACTATTTTAAGTAAATATCAATGCATCGACCAATCAGATTTGTACATGTCATTCATACGAAAGTTTTTGAATAAATTAACCTAGAAAGTGTGAGTCACGAGTGTAGAAAAGTGTGACAACAACGAGGCGTGATGGCGTCTGTCGCTACGATTTTGCGTGACATTTTTGACGACGATGATGATTTAGAGTTCGATTGCTTTGGACCTGAAGACATTGAGTCAGATATTGATCTTAACGATGTTCTAAATGAACTGTCAACAGATAACGAGTCTGAGAATGAGGACGAACGGCGACCAGGTGTACTAGTACTGCCGCCATTACGTAATGTTGAACTCGAGATTTTTCGCCGATCACAGTAAATGATTTTGTTAGGGAAACGGGGCCAGTACTTCCAGAAAATTTTGATGTTGATACTGCAAGTCCCATTGATTATTTCTACCTTTTTTTCAACAAGAATCAGTTTTCCGCCATAGCTCGACACACTAATAACTACGCTCGCTGGCATTTGAAAAACGTAAGAAGATTTGACCCAAAATGGTCGGATACACATTCCTTCGTCGCGACATCGGATATAAGCTTAGGCTTAAGCCTGCACTGTTGAAATATTCTTGGGAAAACTTTGAAAATTCAGTTTGTTTCATTTGGGAGTTAATGTTGAATCACTTCATGTACAGGAATTCAATGAATTATAAATTACGGTGTCAAAATATTTTGAAATTTGTCTGTTCTGTTTGTATACAGCTGATTTCGTGGTTATGTGTTGTTGGTTTTATAAAGAAAATAGCACAGAATTAAAAAAGAAATTCTGAACATAATTGTAACTTACTAAAAATGTCTAAAACTATTTCACTTTCAAAATTAGGTTTAGAAAAATTAATCAAAACAAAGCTTAATTTCTCAAAAACTGCCATTGAGATGGTGCATGTACATTTCAGTCAGCGCAATAATGTTGCATTGCAACAATGTATCTTTGCACTATCAGCACGGAGTGCTGAAGTGTTATAACCTGCATGTGGCAAAGGGATAAGTACATAAAGGTAATTTACTATAAGTACGCGAAAGTAATTTACTATAAGTACGTGAAGGTAATTTACTATAAGTACGCGAAGGTAATTTACTATAAGTACATAAAGGTAATTTACTATAAGTACATGAAGGTAATTTACTATAAGTATGCGAAGGTAATTTACTATAAGTACGCGAAGGTAATTTACTATAAGTACGCGAAGGTAATTTACTATAAAAACATGAAGGTAATTTACTATAAGTACGCGAAGGTAATTTACTATAAGTACGCGAAGGTAATTTACTATAAGTACGTGAAGGTAATTTACTATAAGTACGCGAAGGTAATTCAGTATTAGTACATTTTCTGTCTCTCATGTTTCCTCCAGAGATATTTGAAAGAATTACTCTTCTTTAATGTGTGTGCTTATTTGGCCATTTTTAAATTTGGGAACATGAGTAACACCAAAAGAACACATTTGGTTTTCAGACAGGATGTGATCAAAGCTCTTGTGAAAGCTGCTGTAGAAAATGATGTCCCTCTTCCAGGTAAGAGAGGACGATGTGCGAAACCTCTTGGAAATCTCTTTGAACGTCACTTCCCAGCATCAACGGAATCAAACTTCCTACAGGTGTGAGGAGTGTGATGTGGCGCTATGTGTGCCGGACTGTTTCATGATATATCATACTGTCCAGAACTACAAAGCTATACTACTGGTTGACAATGCACATGCTCTATCAGACAGCGATTAAAGGTAGGTTGAAAGGTACATGTCAAATAAAACTTTTCAAATATTATTTGTATTTTGACATATGACTAGATTTATGTAACAAGAGATCCCAGAGGGATCTTGGCGCCCACCATTGAATGTTCTTTATAGGTTCCATGTCAGATTGATCTTTTCTCTACTTTTCTCTTCTTCTAAGTCTTACTAATCTGTGTAAATTCAGAAGAAGCCTCTAGTACTTTTCAAACAAGGGAAACCTATATATAAAATTTAAGATTTAGGCACCAAGGGGAACCTATATATGGAATTTGAGAAAGATTCCTTCAATACTTTCTGAGAAATAGCGATAACAAACTTCAATTGTCAAAATCCAAGATGGCTGCCTGTTGGCCATGTTGTTTTCCGATTGGTCTCAAAATGCAATATGCATAACTAGGCACCTGGGGGAACCTACATATGAAATTTCAGGAAGATCCCTTCATTAGTTTCTTAGAAATAGCGATAACAAGTTTCAATTTTCGAAATCCAAGATGGCTGCCTGTTGGCCATGTTGTTTTCCGATTAGTCTCAAAATACAATATGCATAACTAGGCACCAAGGGGAACCTCCATATGAATTTCAGGAAGATCCCTTCAATACTTTCTTAGAAATAGCGATAACAAACTTCAATTGTCAAAATCCAAGATGGCTGCCTGTCGGCCATGTTGTTTTCCGATTCGTCTCAAAATGCAATATGCATAACTAAGCATCAAGGGGAACCTACATATGAAATTTGAGAAAGATCCTTTCAGTACTTTCTGAGAAATAGTGATAACAAACTTCAATTGTCAAAATCCAAGATGGCTGCCTGTCGGCCATGTTGTTTTCCGATTGGTCTCAAAATGTAATATGCATAACTAGGCACCAAGAGGAACCTACATATGAAATTTGAGAAAGATCTCTTCAGTGCTTTCTGAGAATTAGCGATAACAAACTTCAATTGTCGAAATCCAAGATGGCTGCCTGTCGGCCATGTTGTTTTCCGATTGGTCTCAAAATGCAATATGCATAACTAGGCACCAAGAGGAACCTACATATGAAATTTCATAAAGATCCCTTCAGTGCTTTTTGAGAAATAGCGATAACAAACTTCAATTGTCAAAATCCAAGATGGCTGCCTGTCGGCCATGTTGTTTTCCAATTAGTCTCAAAATGCAATATGCATAACTAAGCATCAAGGGGAACCTACATATGAAATTTGAGAAAGATCCTTTCAGTACTTTCTGAGAAATAGTGATAACAAACTTCAATTGTCAAAATCCAAGATGGCTGCCTGTCGGCCATGTTGTTTTCCGATTCGTCTCAAAATGTAATATGCATAACTAGGCACCAAGAGGAACCTACATATGAAATTTGAGAAAGATCTCTTCAGTGCTTTCTGAGAATTAGCGATAACAAACTTCAATTGTCGAAATCCAAGATGGCTGCCTGTCGGCCATGTTGTTTTCCGATTGGTCTCAAAATGCAATATGCATAACAAGGCACCAAGAGGAACCTACATATGAAATTTCATAAAGATCCCTTCAGTGCTTTTTGAGAAATAGCGATAACAAACTTCAATTGTCAAAATCCAAGATGGCTGCCTGTCGGCCATTTTGTGTTCCGATTGGTCTCAAAATGCAATATGCATAACTAGGCACCAAGGGGAACCTACATATGAAATTTGAGAAAGATCCCTTCAGTACTTTTTGAGAAATAGCGATAACAAACTTCAATTGTCAAAATCCAAGATGGCTGCCTGTCGGCCATGTTGTTTTCCGATTGGTCTCAAAATGCAATATGCATAACTAGGCACCAAGGGAAAGATACATATGAAATTTCAGAAAGATCCCTTCATTACTTTCTGAGAAATAGCGATAACAAACTTCAATTGTCAAAATCCAAGATGGCTGCCTGTCGGCCATGTTGTTTTCCGATTGGTCTCAAAATGCAATATGCATAACTAGGCACCAAGGGGAACATACATATGAAATTTCAGAAACATCCCTTCAGTACTTTCTGAGAAATAGCGATAACAAACTTCAATTGTCAAAATCCAAGATGGCTGCCTGTCGGCCATGTTGTTTTCCGATTGGTTTCAAAATGCAATATGCATAACTAGACACCAAGGGGAACCTACATATGAAATTTGAGAAAGATCCCTTCAGTACTTTCTGAGGATTAGCGATAACAAGAATTGTTTACGGACGGAGGGACGGAGGGACGGAGGGACGGACGGACGACGGACCACGGACGCAGGGCGATTTGAATAGCCCACCATCTGATGATGGTGGGCTAAAAATGAACTTCTTGTTTTGTAAAATTGAGAAAATGCAGCTTTTCACAAATATATTCAGAAACATCTTTACCTTCCTGTGCTCACCTTGGCAATTTTTTTCCCAATGTATGGCTTTATTTGCAATGATAATGTATTTTAACCAGTAACAATTATTTTAATGATTACCGTAATTAAATCTAACTTACTGTGAATAAAGGTCATTTTTGTGTTGTAATAAATCAATTCTAATCATAAAACCATAGAATTTTCTTTAGTTTGTGAACTTTATCTTGCTTCAATTATGACAACAGAATCATATATTAAATCTGAGCTGCAAAAGTGAAACAGTATACAGACTTCAGCTTGATATTACGTGCAGACCCTCTATGGGTTTTTTTCTGATAAGATAAATAGAACAGAATTTGAAAAAAGAAAATTATCATTTTTTTAGTATGATAAATAGTGCCGATGTTTTAGGGAAATATGTCAATCCTAAATACCCCCTTTAAACAAAGGTATTATTTTGTGTAATTATATCTCATATTCATTTGAAAACTTAATGGTTGACTGGTCCATAAGGAACAATACTATGTTTTGCAACATTTTCACAAATCTCCCCCATGAGCATGTTCACAGTGCGAGAGTACCAGTCACACTGCTGGTTTTTGCCCTCTGATGACTCTTAACACCTTGGATAAGAAACTACCTACAAATACCCAAAACAAATCATCTCCCAATGCAGACAGTTATGGAAGACACAAAGTGTTGTACAAAGGCAGTGAGATTTGTAATAACTTCAATATGTAATAATCTTCATGTGTGTTTGGCATGTAAGAAAGACCATTCAAAACGTGTGTCCCCTACACTCTTCAACAAAAAAACAACTCGACCCCCTACCACAAACAGCATCAGGGAAGGCAGTAGGTGGTATGCCGGTTGCTTCTACACCTATTAACATTCTAGAGCTGGAACGAGATCTATTGTTACATCCAGACAGAGACTTTGTATCTTACTTATTAACTGGTTTAAGGTTGGGTTTCCATACCGGAATTACTTCTCTCCCAAAAAACTTCATTGAGTGCGCCAATTTGCTGTCTGCAAGGACTCAGTCTGATGTTGTGAAGGAACTGATAGGGTCAGAGCTCGACAAAGGTTTTCTGATAGGACCCTACCACGAGTGACCTTTCGACACTTACAGGATAAGTCCTATTGGCATAGCAGAGAGTAAATATTCAAGGAAAAGACGTTTAATCGTTGATTTGTCTTCTCCACACAACAATGATGATAACCCTAGTTTAAATGACCTAATCAACAAAAATGATTTTTCACTAGAATATGTGACTGGATGACGCTATCAATATCATCAAGCGATTTGGTAAAGGAAGCTGGTTATGTGAGACAGATATCTCCGACGCCTTTAAGCTTATACCCATTCACCCATCTCTGTGGCCTTTCCATGGTATCAAATGGGATGGGTTGTATTATTTCTACACTCGACTTGTGCTTGGTAGTAGATCGAGTCCCAGGATTTTTTACTGTTTATCACAAGCCGTGTGTTGGATAGCAGTTCACCGATATAACATACCAAATATCCTTCACCTGCTAAAACCGAATATCCTTCACCTGCTAGAGGATTTCTTAACTGTTGATCCACCAAACTTACACCAAGCCACCAGTACAATGGAGAAACTTATGTGCTTATTCAAATCTTTAGGTATTCACATTGCTCTACATAAGACGGTGGGGCCGTCACTATGCTTAGAATACTTGGGAGTTACCCTGGATTGTGCTCTCATGCAGGCAAGACTGCCCAGAGAAAAACTTTCCAGAATGTTATATGACACCGTAAAATAGTTGACTGCCATGACCTTTGAATCGGCTTTGATTATTGATGAACATTTATTTACCTGAATCGGCTTTGATTATTGATGAACATTTATTTACCTAATTTCAGAGTTACCAGGAAAAAATATTCCTTTCAAACAAGTATTGATAATGCAGGTGTTTTTTCAATGTTATATGGCACCGTAAAATAGTTGACTGCCATGACCATTGAATCCGCTTTGATTATTGATGAACATTTATATACCTAATTTCAGAGTTTCCAGGACATTTCCTGCTAGTATGAAAAAAAGTCCAGATGACTTAAATTGATAGTGTAATCAATGTAAACCATACAGACTTTGTTTAACTCTTAGAACGCTGCCGGCAGTTAAATCCGCCCGCCGGTTTTCATTCCCGTGCAGCGGCCGGTGAGCTGAACCGCTGTAGAAAAGATCGGAATTTGAAAAAAAAAATCCTGCAAAATTCAGGATACGAAACTCAAATGCCTAGCTCCCAATACCTGGTGACGTCATTCAAGATGGCTGTTGACACAAGCATGGCCTTGAAATATGACCCTTAATTCACAAGATATCCAAAATATCAAAACTGTTAAAAACAAAGTGGAAAGAACTGTATACACCCAATAAAGTGGTGGAAAAAACTTCTCCTCTGTAACCTGTTAGAGGTATGTGTAGGTAATGCCAAGGTTGTGTGGAAGTTCTCTCATCAACACAAACGTGTAAGGTCAGAGAAACTTTGTATGGATATCATACATGGCCTTGTGGATGCTTTACGAGATCCATGCCTTACTGATCGATACTTTCCAACCCTGAACCCAAAATGAACTCCTGGCGGAAGACGGTCAAGTCCAGACTGTGAAGTGTGCACAGACAGGACAAAGAAGAAATACCATCAGACTCAATATTTGTGTAGTTTGTGACATACCACTTTGTGTGTACCCTTGCTTTCAGAGGTACCATACCTTCCAAAACGACAAAGTACTTTGTTCACCAGAACTGCATAAATGGAGCTACAGTTGTAGAAACTGGTGTGCTTATTATTTCAAAACAGTTATATGAAATTTCAGTGAACAAAGTCATTTTTTGTGTAAAAACAAAAATGAAACTCAAATTTGAAGTTATGTAATGTTTTTATTTATAATAAACAGCATTTCCTCCATTTATGAAGCAGATATATATCAATTAATCAAATTTATATGAATTAAAAAAAAAAATATGCTAAAAAAAAACTAAAAATTACTTAGTGACCAAGTATAAGGGGAGATAATTTGGTTCTCAGCGTGCTAAGAGTTAAATTTCTTATATAATCAGGTTATTATCTTCCATATATCCTTATTATCATTTAACAAGTATTTTGTTGTAAATAATGATGTTGTTTTATTTGTGTTTTAAATCTTATTGTAGTAATAACAGAGCAGCCCCTGAGAATGCCAAAAAATCATTATTGTTTAAGCCTGAACAAGTTGCAAGGTTTAGAACAATAAGTTTTTTTGTACCTTCTATCAATTGTTGTGTTGTGTATAAAATAATATTTAAGAGAAAATCCACCACCTGGTAACTTTCCAAAGGGGTTGTTCATCAGAGTACAAAAGAAAAGGTGGATGACAGAACAGACTTTGAAGGAGTGACTTTGAATTGTGTGACGGAGGAGGCCCACTTCTCACCAGAAAAAAAAACCTGGTATTGGATTCATTCCGATGCCATAGAAGCCCCTACATTAAACAGACCTTCTCTGATGACAACAGCCAGCTCGCTATCATACCCGGAGGAATGACTAGTATCCTGCAACCCCTTGATTTTGGAGTCAACAAGCCCATGAAAGTCTCTCTCCGTATTGCCTGGAATGAATGGATGATGGACAAGTCTAAACACACTTTCACAAAAGGGGTAAACAGCGAAAACCCAAGTTAACAGACATTTGACAGTGGACATTGAACATTCAATTAATGTGAATGTTTTTAAGACATGAATTGAGCAACCAACAAAGGGAAACAGGACAAGATTTTTTAGAGGAAGACATTGCTCTTACACCTGTAAATACTCTGTTAAGAATCTTACATAATGGCGAATACTAAGAAAACACCAGCGAAACAGAAACATCTACCAGTGAAGAAAACTGCACCTAGGACCAAACTTCGCATTCCGCGCATTAGATGCGGAAACACTTACTCTACGTTAAAATCACTGAGAAGACATGCCAGCACCTCTCATGGACAGGTGAAAACCTGGTACAAATGCAAAATCTGTAAAAAAAATTGTACGGAAGAATGAGAGTTACACAAGACACTCAAAAACACTGCACCCGGGAAATGGTATTGAGCCGGAAATTACATAAGATAAAACAAAGTTGGAAGCAAAAAAAACAGGAGATCAACAGCCGTTCGAAGCTTTGACGAAGGCGCAACTAGAGCAAGTAGTGGACACCACTATAGAAATGTTGAAAACAGATCTCTACTTATCAGACAGTGATTCATGTAGTACTGCCTCGTCACCTAATCCGTCGGAGGCAGAATATGTGGACTACAAAGCTTTAAACTACAGATCGGAATCTAATTCAACTGTGTGCCTAGATGAAACAATTATTAACGTTTAGAACTTTAAGACTTTAACTCATTCCATTAGGATCTTTGTTAATGTTTCATACAAAATAATTAGTGGGTCCAACTTTTGAGAATTTCACGACAGGTATATTACTATATAAGGAACACTTGTGTACATGTTTGAACAGTTCAGGATTAACGTTACCAATCACATGATTGTATTATATGTGAGTCACCTTTGTAATGACGTCACAATTAACAATAGATTTAGGGCCCACATTTTATGTACTTTAGGGGTAATAATTTTACAAAAATTGTCCTGAAGAAGCCCACATGTTCGGGCGAAACTGGTAGACCAAATAAATATCCAAGAACCCTCTAATCCTGTTGCTTGTTGCGATTGAATTCTAACGATACTCAGTGTTAAGAAATACATCAACCAATTTTAGGGGTTGGAAATTGAGATTTTTCATAAACCAATGGTCAAACATTACATCAGATCCAGACATTTTATCTTATTTTGTATTTGTGGGTGTTTGTTGGGGATACCTATAATCCCCAACCAAATTTCTAGATCAAAACCAATTGATTTATTTACAGAAATTCATCTAATTGTAGATGCTGAGATTGAAAAATTCTTGACTCGCAAAATTATTGAGTATGTGAGTCGCGCCCCAAACAAAAATACTTGCTTGCAGTAAGCTTGCAGCAACTCGTTGCAAGCTTATTTCACTCTTTGCAAGCTATATGCAAGTTAGTAAGAAGCTTGCAAGGAGGCAGGTTCTAAAATTTAAGCTATCCGCAAGCTTGCAAGTCCTTCTGCAAGCTTGTTTGGTACCTTTCCTGTGCCCAATGGCCAATGTAAAACAACTTCCCCATTTTGAATTGGACATTTTGCATCTCTGTGAATCAGTATCAATTGTCCTATCAAACACTTCTGGAAATAGAATCAACTTGTGGACATAGTAAGGCTATTTACAGCCTAGCTACAGCTGCATATTGAAAGTTATGTAAATAAGTTACATACAGAAGATGGAATCTGTAACGTGATCCAGATGAAGATTTCCAAGGGTCAACAATAAATCGAGGCTTATGAAAATAAGCCAGGTTTAAATGAACAAATAATTATAATACCATACAAAGTGACATATTGGTATCAACACTTTGTTCATATTATTTATGACAATACATTCAAACTAGGATATTGAAGTTGATTTTATAATCACTGAGAATGGGGAAGCTCAGATTGGCTGAGCGATACAGGCTTTGTAGCAGTTATTTTGCATCAGAAAATTTGTTAAATTACTGGTTTAAAAGAAACTTCTCTACAATTTATCTATCAATCAACTATATCGAAGTGTATGGATTACGTTTTATGGACAATTTCAGTTACTGCAATAAAGGAATTGATGGATTATTCGGAAAAAATTTGAACACTATTTGGAACAATGGCAATCGTTATCCGAGAGAAGAAGGAAACAAGTGTGAGAATCATATTCCGTCTGTAAACAAAATTTTTGGGATCGGATATATAAATGTTATGAATGTGTTGATATTTTGCATTATTTGTTAAATTACAGTATGTATACAACTATGGATACTGCAACCTTCGATCCATGTTATGTTTTCATAACATTTATAATTGCTTAATTAATATAGATTCATGTTTTACATGTATGTTTTATTGTATCTTTTTCAGTTTACTTCAGAGCTAGGTGTTCGGAAATGCCTAGTTATATTAGATGTACTGACATATTTTTACGTTGTGTAGTTGTTTAGATCTGTATGAATGTTTGGTATCGGGATCACCAAGTACTTTCTATGCTAATGAGACGGGTAGTCATTGACCAATCAGCATTACCCCCTAGAGGGGTAGGAGCATTGTCAGCACCCTATTCAGTATTGATTCAGGCGGGTGATCATCGCTTGTTTTTTATAATCCCACCCACCATCCCCAGCTACTCATGGGCTACTCATTCTTATATAATGGTCTTTAATACCTGATCGGCCTTTAATTCCTGGGGAATTTTACCCCCAATACTTTGTTAATCTTTAAAATCCTTTTATTCACTTAAGAATTAGGCCGTAGCGTCTATCACTCATCACTACAGGGTTACTAGGGTCAAGTCGCTTCTCTATGGCTAAGTAGAGTCAAGCTCTTCACTAGTAGGACCTTTCGGTTTAGAGTCAAGTTGCTTCTCTGCTTTCAGTTGAGTCAAGCTTCTTCTCTAAGTCGGGCATTCAATCTTAGAGTCAAGTCGTTTCTCTGCTTTCAGTTGAGTCAAGCTTCTTCTCTAAGTCGGGCATTCAATCTTAGAGTCAAGTCGTTTATCTGCGATTCAATAGAGTCAAGCATCTTCTCTAAGTTTGTATTTTAGTATGTTATTGTGTAGAGTGAGTAGCCCCTGATATGCCAAATGTTGTTATAGTTGACATGTTCATTTGTTGAAAAGTGTTCCAGTTCGATTACAAGAATATTAATAAACAGGTAAACTGTTGTTCATGAGTTAGTTGTATTTAAATTTTGATTCGTTGTAAGAGATGTGTTTTTAAGTGCATTTATTTTCCTAAAACATTACCAATTTTACAAATGCTTTATGTGTCTGACAATTGGAAGATATATAAAGCTTTCATGATCATAGCTGCGGTCTAGAGAGAGAAGTGATACATAAAGGGGTAACCCTTGGAATTGGAATAATCCAGCAAACTATCGCCAAAATGAGAAAAGAACAGAAAGTCTCTCCAGACAATATGGCGGCCCCCCATGCCAAACAACGGGACATCAAACAATGCCATCATACAAAGCATGTTGTCATCGATGCAATCAATGCAAAAGACGGTAATGGGTCTCCAACAGACCATTATCAACCTCATGAGTTTCCGGGACGAGAGAAGATCAAATGAGATCAGTAATACCGTAGGCAGTTCCCAATTTAATTTGACCACGGCATACGCGGCCATGAGAGAGGAGAATAAACACAGGACCACATGGACCACACCATAATCAAGGTACGTGTACAGAACACGGTATATCTCCTGAAAATGTTCCCCATTTAAGACATTTTATCTGATCAGAATAAGATACACGGTATATCTCCTGAAAATGTTCCCCATTTAGACATTGTATCTGATCAGAATAAGATACTTGAGGGTCGTTATGTCAACATTGCCTCTCTACTGATACCGAAATTTGACAGCGAGAGGTCCGAGGATCAAATATGTAAGGGGATATTTATTTACATGACGGATAATGAGGATCAGAGATTAAACAAAACTTTGACCATTGCAGAATCTATACCAGCTTTCAGCAAGCATAAACAAATTATGTGTGCCAAACTTCCAGAAAGACGGATAGAACTCGACACTTATGAGGCAAACATCATTAACAGCCAGGGTCATTTCAGGATGTGCCAGGTTTTTGAAGTGGAGGAAAACCGGAGTACCCAGAGAAAAATCACCAGCCTACAGTCAGTACCTGAAAACTGCCCTGATCGCTATGATTGTTTACCAAGCACATTGCATTGTGGGGGCATATGTGTAATGAACGACTACTCTTTGCGTGTGGGCAATTTTCCTAAACAAACCCAAATAACAATACACATGTCACGGACATTTAAGACAGTCTATTGCTTCAGAAGTTCATCAACTATGATCAAACAACTAATATATTTATAGCAGGTAGACAACGCATCTCGAGACAACAATAAATGTTAATTGGAACAATGACATTGTACATCCTAGTGCTAACCCACGTCTGTATGACTAATATTGGAGCCAGAGTGACAAGTCATAAACAATGAAGTGTATGCAAATATTTTCATTTGTATAACTATTTTATTTTATATTAAATAATGGGTTTTTTTTTAATAAATACATAATTTTAAAATAACGTAAACAATCATATAGCGCCCATTTTGAGTACTTATCTGATGATCTACATGTAGAGCCAGTTGGCTACATCAACAGAGGGGCCAAAATCCAACTCCCTCTATACAAATACTCCGGTTATTTGCATATTTTGTCATGGAAAAAGGGCTATGCAAATAAGCATGTTGCTCTGTAGTATAAATCTTGTATTTACTTTGTGCATCGATTAAATAGATGAAAAATATAAATTCAACACGACAACTGTTGTGTTTTGATTAAGTTTTCAGGCCTAACAGCCATCTTCAGGCAATTCATAATTCATTTATCTATTTAACATCTTGGTTACCACATTATGACATCACATACAATATAATAACACTGGGGAAGATAACGTTACTAATTAAGGTGTTATTACATTAATTTGGTGAGCGTTTAGTGTCCCAGTGTATATATAGAGAAAGGTCCAGTCAACCAGACTTCAGGCACTGAACTGTAACAACAAAGACAAGTCACCAATCCTTGTCTGCAGAGCTGCTGTGTTGCCACTCATTCCTTTGGACTGTGTTAAGGACATCTGGTTCCAGGCCCTAGAGGATGCGGATGATGCTGACATCCCTCACCCTGTCTTGCCATTCAAATTTTGTTCTAGACTTTAGAACAGTTCTGGAACATTTCTGGAACATTTCTTACAGTTCTAGAACTGTTCTCGAACTGTTCCAAACCTCAAGTTCTAGAACATTTGTTCTAGATCTGTTCTAGAACTTACTTGTAGAACAGTTCTGGAACAGTTTTAGAACATTAATATGTTCTAGATATGTTCTGGAACAGTTCTAGATCTGATTCAGAACTTCAAATGTTCTACATCTGTTCTAGAACTGTTCACATAAAGTTTCGGAGAACAGTTTCAGAATATCACAAGTTCTATATCTGTTCTAGAACTGTTCACATAAACTTTTGCGGAACAGTTTCAGAACGGTTTCAGAATGTAACAAGTTCTACATATGTTCTTGAATAGTTCTTGAATAGTTCTTGATCTGTTTTAATTTTTTTTTTTACATTTTTTGTGGAAGATATTTTCACAACATCCAACAGTACATTGAATAAATTACAAGGTAAAAATGTGTTAAAAACTAATTTTATCAATCTCAAATGTTCAAGAATAAATTCACGTTTATGGTTATTTTTTAACATTAACATTTTAATTTGTAAAGTCATTTAATAATTTTACAAGTACATAGTGAACCAGTTAATCAAGTGAAAGAAATTGTTATTCAGTTCTGCATAGCTATATTAATTGTATATACATGTATAGTACAGTCACTTATTGTGTATCCCTTTTTATCTTTCTTACAATAATTATTGCATCCTTTTTCTTATCTTGCAATAAGTTGCATTTTGCTTGAGTCACTTAAATAAAGCATGTCCATATCCGTTGGGCATCCTCACTACATATCTGGTATTTGCAGCATCTCCGTCAGAATTTGTCATTGGCATTAATAAAATAAGGAACACCAGGTCTAGATCTAATGCTATTGATCTCCATAATGATAATTGAGGAGACAGTGTGCTGTCAGAAACTTTTCTTCTTTATTTTTAAATATGCCAATTTTATGATCTTTTATCATATTTCGTTGCAGGAAGAGAAAACTTGAGAGAAGGATGAGTGACCTGGAATCCAAGAGCTCAAAAACACAATCAAATCCCTCAAAAAGAAAGTTGTTGCCCTGCAGGAGGAAAAGACCACCAGTGCTGCTATTCCACCTCAGCAGGGTCCTTCAGTACAGGAGAATGAGGTGATCAATGATGACCAAACTGTCACTAGGTTATTGGCGACAGTAAGTCATCTCTCTGGTGCCAGTGGCAATGAGACGGCATGTCTCAAATTAATGGCGTTGACCATTTTTTCCAAAAAAGACTTGGTTACCTGCACCCGGACAGGGAAGAAAACGACACACACTGAGGAAAATCCAAAAACAAAATTTTGCAGTACAAAATTAAGGTTGCTTGAGAGAGCCTTTTTATCAAAGTTCTCGGACATGACCCTGGCAACATTCGGGAAAAAGTTTGACAATATTTTAAAAATGCAGAGGAGAACTGTGAAAGGTTCAAAGTGAGGTCCGTGAGAACTAATGAGTGTATCGTTATACTTCAACATATCATACATGCTTTTCATATTGAATATGAGACTTTCTGAAATTTAAAAAGACATTGAAAGAAGTCTTAAATTTAATTAAATATTTGTTGAAAATTTTAACAATTTGTTTTGTTAAATATATGATTTATTTCTATATATATTTGATTAGTTTGTTTTAAGGCATTTACCAGAGTTGATCCATGCATATGCAAGACGGGTTTGTTCTTTTAAACCATGGTTCTTTTCATTGATGGAGGTAAGTTGTAAGAGGCAGTATTTCTTGGTGGTGTATCCAGAATAACTTTTCTAGAATGACTTCAGAGCCATTAATGTTCTGAAACTGAACTAGAGCAGTTTTGGAACCGTTTTAGAATATTTCTGGAATTGTTCTAGAACATTTCTGGAATTGTTCCAGAAAATCTGTTCTAGAACTGTTCCAGAGTAGTTTCAAAACGTTTGTTCTAGAATAGTTCCAGAACTAGATCAGAACATTTGTTCAAGAACTGTTCTGGAATTGTTCTAAATTTCTGTTCTAGAACTGTTCCAAAATATTTTGTCTCATTTAACATTCTAGAACTGTTCCAGAACATATCTGTAACAGTTCTAGAACACTTGTTCCAGAACATTTCTAGAATTGTTCTGCTATCTTTCACAGGGGTCATCACAGCAATGTGTCAGTCCATACATGCAGATGTCGCCTAACTGGGGACTTGCGCATCACATACCTATGCAACAATCTTATCATTATGGAAACAATGCTAGTGTTGGAACAAATCCTTACATGTACTATTGGCAGGGACATGCCAGCCCACAAACTATGTCTTTCCCTCAGTGTGGGGAATATGGAAATCAGTGGCCCACAGCAGTAGGACTACAGGGAGAGGGACAACCCTCATGTACAGGAAGCAGTACTGTTTCCCCTCCACTTCCACTTGATGACCCACCACCCAATCCTCCTTTGCCAAAAGGAAGTGATTAAATAATTTGACACAACCATGCCTATCAACTAAAATCAAATAAATTGCTGACAGTGATCAAATAGATTGCTGTGATTTTAATTAGTTCAGTAGTATACATTCCGTTTGTTCAATTTTATCAACATCGCTATTTGCTTGTAAGAAGACATTATTTTCAGTTATTGAAGACAAAAGTATTATTGGCTTATTCATAATTTATCTTCTACAACAAATATTAGTTTTAGGTTGCTTATACATTTGTATGCAAGAATACTGCAAATTCTTATTTTATTACCTTGTAATTTTGCACTTACCTTTGTTGTAAGGAGATCTCCTAATAACTAGACAAATTTTAATTTTTTTTTTAAATTTTTTTTTTGAGATGAGAAAATGCATGCTGCTATTATGCAAGTGTAGACCTTTAAGATTTTTTTTATTTTTCATCATCAAAGAGTTCTCCTGCTCTCTGATTGATTCAAGTTTCTATTTAGGTTTGTCAGAATGTTTCAAGTATAGCAGTAGAAAAGTTCGGAGTTGGATTATACAGCTGTGTTGAGACAGTTTTATATTTTCTTTCTCAACTTGTTTAGTGCCAGGTAAATTTTATAATTGCAAGTGATATGTGCAGATGGAAATAAAATTATATTGAAACTTAATTTTTTTTTTTTTTTCAATCTTGTAAATCTTGTTAATAATGCTACCCTGGCAATAGCCTGTCCCAGTAAATTATAAAGATATGTATCCAAGCAAAATTTTGTTAAATACAGATTTTGTCTTTCCGCACTGAACAGAGTTTTAGTGTAGAAACATGTTGATATACATCACCGGGTGATACCGGAAGTTACAAATCCGACGGGGAGTATATACAAATCCGATGGGGAGTATCTACCCGAAGGGCGTAAGGACATGGCTGGGGTATGTTTTATAGTGATACATGGCATTTTAACATACTATCGGAAATATGATGATACCCACGGAATTCTACGCTATTTCTTTTATACATATCAGTAATTTGTTAATCTCATAACTTGCCGTGTTTGATTGATGCTCAATATTATCCGGCTGCCCTACTGTCAAACGACGAATTTGCTATGATTTTTGTCAAAAATACCCAATAATCGCGATCAAAACCCTCGGAGGTCAGAGTCACCATTTATGCAAAATCTGTTCCCCTTCTGCCAAGGATGTTTCTGGCCAAATTTGGTCAAGAACTTTTTGACTAGTAGCGATTTGAAGCAAATGTTGACGGACGACGAACGACGGTTGCTGCGCCATGACATAACCTCACCAGACCTTCGGTCCAGGTGAGCTTAAAATGGCTACGACAAGAAATGGTATGAAACCAACTCAGCAGAAATGCGATCACACATCACTTTTCATATCATTCTGGGAATTGTTGTGGCTTCAAATCAGGACATGTACTTCACTAAAGATACTTTTTACAGACCAATCGGCATGAATGAGCGAATTACAAGAGGCAACTCCACCAGTATTTCCATGTCTGTGATTCTTCACAAAACCCACCCAAAGGACAGCCTGGTCATGACTTGCATGTGTAAGACCGATTTTGGAAAGTGTAAGAGAGAAACTGAAATCTCAGTATCGTCCTCACAAGGAAACATCTATAGGTGAGGCTATGATTGCATACATGGAACATCTCGGCTTCCAACAATACATCCCTCTGAAGCCGACGAAACGAGGAATCAAAGTATGGATGCAGGCGGATCCAAATATTGGCTTTGTCAATGATTTCCAAGTTTACACTGGATGAGAAAGCAATGTAGCTGAAAAGGGTTTAGGAGAGCAAATGGTGAGGGAATATATGGGGTCAGAGCCACCACGTATATTGTGATAATTATTTCACAACTGTACCACTGTTCGAAGAGCTCCTTCAAAATAAATAAAACCTACGTGTGTGGGACAGTTCGCGCCAACGGTAAAGGACTTCCAACTGCTGTCGTAAAAGCAAAACTGAAATTGGTGGAGCAGGTCCTGCTTGCGAAATGCTCCATCAGCAGGGAGACTTTCAAAAAGAAGTTTGACAATCTTGTAATAAGAGGCCCATGGGGCCTGTATCGCTCACCTGGTTGGATTAGACCAAATGTCAAAATAATGTTCATGTTCAATTCGTTTTATTTGTCAATCTCAAACAATGCTATATACGGTTATGGTGTGGGGATCCCAACTGCTTTAACTCTTTACCACGCGTAAGCGCCATCTGACGCCCTATCTTTATTTCCGCGTAAGCGCCGTCCGACTCCATAGCTTCGTTTCCTCAGAAGCGCTCGCGAACGCCATGTCGGGATTTCCTCAGAAGCATCTCAGAGCAACATGCTATTTTAAGAGTGTGTTGCTGGGGCCCCAAAATTGCGTCACTGTCAAAACTGTGTGAGACGTGTTGCATGCTGATTGGTCAATAAAATTAGAACGCTGACACGTCACTGAAACGTGCTGTTAGTCTTATTTTCTAACGAAAACGAAAGTAAACGGAATGTGAAAGAAAATGGCGACGCAGAGTATTCTGGACGATGTATTTAACTCGGACATCGATGAATTCGAAGGATTTTCGGGTGATAATGATTCTGAAGATGATGATAGGGAATCAGACGTCGAAATTCCAAATCAATACAGTTCAGACGAGGAATCAGGCGGAGAATCGGACAGTGATGAGCCGACTATCTTCAACGACGATGAGTGGTACAGTGATTTGCATGATGTTATTGTGCGGCCGTTTACACAATCGACAGGCCCGTTTTGCCACAAAATTTTGACAAAGATACAGCGACGGCTAAAGATTACTTTGATCTTTTGTTTAAGCCGGATATCATAACAAAAATTGTTGAAAATACGAACAAATATGTAGAATATAAAAGTACAAACAATGATAAAACAGATCATCTGCATAAGCTCACCGGACCGAAAATGGAAAGGCTATCAAGTAAAACTTCAGTGAATAATAGAAAGTTGACAAAAACTAGTTTACAGTGCCTTGGTCTGTCTGCAGATCATTTAATACTTTCTTCTTTCATTTTTGTCGACTTTTCTTCTCATACCCTTTTCAATGGATCTTTAGGAGACTTATCATGTTTTGTAGTTCCGTTTCTCTAACGGCTTTTCAATTGTTTGGATTATATAATACAACTTTTTGGAGTGATTTCCTCGTGAATTTTTGAGTATGTTGTTTTTTGTTCCAATATGGGTTTTTTTATCGTATTTCTGACCTGTCAAATGTGTCTTGCATACATCATGCTTGAATTGAACATAAATGATAAATGCCATCAGGACGTACACTCAAAATATGAATGGTGTAGACAGAGCAGATCAACTGAGATCCACCAACTGTATCAACAGAAAATGTACCAAGTGGTGGAAATATCTTATGTGGTTCATAGTTGATATCACGATTTGCTCAAGTTTCATCTTTATGAAGGAATCTCCGAATCGTCATCTTCAGACGTGCACAAGTAGACAAAAGTCCAAAAGCCAACTAGCCTTCAGACAGAAGCTGTCTCATCAACTTCTTGGGACATACCAGGGGAAAAGGAAGAGAGAAGTGGTACCAGAGAGACAAAACCGGGGTACACTGGGCTGCTGGGAAAAGACAAACGTGCAAACAATGCTCTAAAAATGGCTTGTTCTTTTATTGTTAACCATGGTTGTAATCATTATGAATAACGCAATGAATAACAACATTAAAAACCCTTTCGCTGTTTTTATGTATTTAAATATATCTATTTCTAACCTTGCGCCCATTGATCATGTGACGTGGCTTACCAATGTTTTTGTTTTGCTTTGTTTTGTTTGTCACTTATATAGGTACATATACGTGTGTTGTGTTTGTTTTCATCATCTCGCGAGACTCCGCCAGATTCTGGACCTGTGTTTACTTACGGGCTGGATTTCTCCCACATGTTGTTACAAAATCAAATCAAGGTGCAACAACAGGTTGTCGAAATACAAAAAATGAGGGACATTATTAACTATAACTGTCACCAGGATGTTTCTTTTTCATCAAGCTTGAAAACCACTAGACCAGGGAATCTGCACCATCTTCTCGTCGCAGTGCCACGGCAGTAAGGGATGCCTAAACACAGAAGTATTCCAGACTTATTACGACGTCTCCATCACGTATAATTCGGCAAATTCGGTTTTACAGACTGAATCTGCTCAGGAATCGAGAGGACTACATTCAGCCGTGGAGACACAGGATCTACACAGTCAATAAAGTGGCCCCCACGTCTGTAATGCAGGGCATGTTGTCGACTGTACAGACTCTACAACAGACCGTGCAGTCCATGCAACAGACAATGATAACTTTAATTTCACAACGACCTGCTCCTTCCTGACTCCCACAACAACACCCAACAATCTGGAAGCTGCATACGCCGCAATGACAGCCAGAACAACGCAGACAGGGAGCTCGAGTCGAACAACAACTTATGCAGGTGGGTACCATCTCCCAATTTCTGAATTTGGGTTACCTTCCGAATGCATCCTTCATGTAGACATTATTCCTGAGCATATTGCTACAGGCCCAATATTAGGTCTCTGGGCCTTTTGGTTATTGAGAAGAAGTTGCTTGAATGGAAAAGTTGACGCCGGACAGACGGCCGGACGGCGGGACGGAAGACGGACGCCGCGCCACGGCATAAGCTCACTTGCCCTTGGGGCAGGTGAGCTAATGACAGTTAAATGATGAGGTGCATATATAAGGAAAATTATCTACATTTTTATATTAAACAAATCTTCACAATTATTCTAATTTTTGATATAAAAAATATTCTAAAATTTTCTCTTTCTTCCAACAGATTATGCAGTACATTCCGAAATGAGGGAAAGCTTACCAATATTGCATTGTGGTCCGAATTGAGGGCAATGATTCGCATAAAGCAGAAAAGGAATGAAGAGAATCAGACATTTTATTTTTCGAATTCACACTTACTTGGATTTGACCAGTTTAAGCAAGCAACATTATGCATATACCATACTTCAGTATGCATTTATGCATTTCTTTTTTTTATTATTTACATTTTTTTGTTGTGTTTCCTCAAGAGGAATTTTGATTCGACAATTTTTACAAATGTTAATGCCCTTTTTATTTAGAATAGTATATTGTTTTTGTCTGGATCTCCAACATACACGATATAATATTGTGTTTTCCTACTTGAAAAAATTATTAGAATAATTTATCAAAAGTTATTGCCCTTATACATACATGTCCATCTGTAAATCCTTAACCTCACCCTTAAACAAATTTCAAGCTTATTAATGTATATTTGGTTTACTAAATATTTGTTTATACACAACACTTTACCCTTCCCATACGTGTATGTATATAACACTTTACCCTTCCCCTGCGTGTATGTATATTATAAAGTAGTTCTATTCAACTCCCAACATCCTCACGTATCACGTGACTCGGCTGACCAATGGTCAATAAGCTAGAGGGGTTTAGCCCCCCCACGATACCAGCCACAGCAGTCTAGGCAGCGTCATCATTCATAGCAGCAGTGATTTGTTCATCTCTTCAATCTAGTTTGTAATCCATCTTTATCGTGACATTTTTTATTCAAAAAGTGTAATTGAATTTACTCGGAATCGTCTGCTACATCGGTGCTTCCACGTGTTTTGTACATGTGCGTTTGTTTACGGTTTTTCATCGTTTTGTCAAGGACATTCCTTTGTTACATGTCGTCATCGGACCTACAACTCTAAAGGGATTCCTTTCTTTTCTGCAACAGGAATAAATTGTTCTCATCGTGTTTTATGTACAGTATGAATGTGAACTAATTTGTGTGCGTGACTTAGGCCTAAATTTGGCAAAGTGAACTTGGAAGTTATTCGTGCTGAAGTTCTACAACTCTCGCTCATACATAAACCAACATGGCGCCTAAGAAAAGGATCAGGGGCCAAAGTAGACCTGCATCCTACGACCCAGAAATTTTGGAGAATTGGACAATGGCTCGGCTAAAAGCAGCGTGCGGAAATCGGGGCATTTCTTTTCCTAGTAACATTCGCCGCTTGGCTTTAGTTCGACTCCTTAACAATAATGACGATGTTCCAAATGCGACAGAACCAACTCAACCGGAGAATATTTCTACTCAATGTAGGTCACGTACACGTCACCCACCAGTAGAATTAGGTGCGCGATCCCATGATTCTTTGCAGGATGTACAAGATGGCGGCCCCCATGCAATGCCGGACAGTATAGCGGAGGTGTTATCTTCGTTGGCAAGTTCTGTGTCTGTGTTGGCCAACAAATTGATAACATAGAAAGATCAATTCAGGGAACTAACTCACAACTTTCTGCTGGCCGAAGTGTCTCATCTCCTGAAGTCGTCAACAACATAAACAGTCCCGAAGATACAGATTTCACGCTAGCATCAGCGTACACTCGGTTCAATTCGGTTGTATCTGGGACTCTTGTGATCCCAGCAGCGGCAGCAGGGAGTGTCGAGCAACCAGCAACGAACTGTATTAGTGCCACGAGGACCACTTTCTGATACGCGGCTCATACCCTGCCGTTCGTAGAGACGGTGTCTCCACAGCTCAGGACAAACATTGTTAGAGGTAGGGACATTAATTTAGCGGCCCTTCTCATCCTATACTTTCGTGGTTTGGGAGACAATAATACCCCTGAGAGTAAGCCCGACCATCGTTTGAACAGGGTTCTTAGTCTCGGGGAATTTATTCAAGCCTTTGGTACTTTCAAACAGGTCATGTGCGGAACTTTTCCACATCGCCGTGTTGAACTCGATCTTTACGAGAGAGATATCATAGATATGGCTTCTCGATTTCCTGGCCACGGTTTTTACGAGTACCATTGCCAGTTCTCCATGAGGGCAGCTGCTCTTTTGAGATACAACGTGTGTGTAGACTGGTCAGTCAGAGACAACAACCTTTTTAGTAACATTTTTACAAACAGACAGGCACACGTGTGCATTTACTGTGGAAGTTCCCTGCACCTTTCTACTTTTTGCCCATCATCTCCCCCTCCTCACAAAAACAGTTCTTTTGCGTACAACGCACCTACGAAACCATTTAACAAGGACCAGAATGGGTCAGTTGACACGCACGGCCGCCCCAGAGTGTTTCAAGGAAACAAGGAGATATGTAACAACTTTAATGGTGACAGAGGTTGTAATGCTTTAGTGTGTACAAAACTTCATGTGTGTATTTCATGCAAAAGTAGTGACCACTCCAAGAACAACTGCCCTTTAGGGAGGAGTGGGCCACAAACCAGGAAAAAATTATCAACCTTGTCGCGACCACCCCGATAAATATAGAGACATTACACCATGATTTCATCCTGATAAGCAGTTTGTGTCAGAATTGATCAATGGTTTGCGTACAGGTTTTGATACCGGCTTCTTACACATACCCGAGGTATGTATATAAGTAGTTCTATTCAACTCCAACATCCTCACGTATCATGTGACTCGGCTGACCAATGGTCAATAAGCTAGAGGGGTTTAGCCCCCCCACGATACCAGCCACAGCAGTTTAGGCAGCGTCATCGTTCATAGGGCACTAGTCTGATATATACAGAAAGTTTCAAGGAGCTGCTTTGAACGGTTATGGAGTTATAGCCCAGAAAAGAATCTCGGACGGACGGACGGACGGACGGACGGACAGGGCCCAATTTAATATCCCCCGCAAACGCGTTTCGCGGGGGATAAAAAAGGTTTTAAGGTACCAATACTTTTTGACACCAATGAGAAGAAACATTGACAAGATGCTCTCTAGATGAACATTTGCCTCTCAATACCTTTTAGTAAAGACCGATTCAAAACTTCCAGTTAGAAGTGCAAATGTACTTTGCAATCTTAGTCAGAAATGTGGCTGCCAAGACCCACATCTCATTTGTTCAACAACAATCTGGAAACAATTGGCTTCTATGCTTAACCATATGAGAGTCCATAGGGAGTACTATAGACTATCACAAAGCAAATGGAAATTTAAATTGAATCCAGTACAATCCCGCCCCCACTTTGTTGTGAAGGGTATACTTATCATAGTGGCATTGTTGGTGAATATTGTGCGATATATGCCATGGCATAGCCTGATTTTTGTCTTTTAAATATTCCATCAGAAGTAGTCAGCATCAGACATTTTTGTAGGGAAGCAAAACTGTCAGTGGCTGAAAACCTTACCAGCACCCTGCTTCGGAAGCATATTGCAACCATAAGCCAGTTTTTGCTTTTGCATGAATGAAAGCCACATTCATGATGTCGACTTTTATTCCCCCCTTACGACTTACTCGCAGATATACTGTTTTACCCCTATTCTACCCATCTGTCCATCAGAACTCACCAAAAGGTGGTTATGGCATTCATTTGTCACTTATTCCTGTTTTCGCACTTTTTAGGTTGCCTAAATGGAGTTTGAAGATTTTTTTCAAATTCTACTTTTTTATACATGTACCTATAAAATTGTCACTATATAATTTACCTTTAGTGTATAGGATAGAAAGGCTGAATAACTTGCTTATCCTTGGACGAGATGTGCGATATATTCCCCAACAGAAGAGTTGCATTAGATATGTACGCGAGGGATATTATCGATATAGCATCCCGCTTTCCTGGTGCAGGTTTCTATGAATACAATTGCCATTTTTTTTTATTGTGCGCCACTGCCTATCTACGTTGTAATAATGTGTATGTTGACTGATCTGTCAGAGAGCCAACAATTTGTTTCGCAACATTTTCACAAACCGACAGGGCCACATGTGTTTTTTATTGTAGAAGTTCTCTAAATCTGTCTACATTTTGTCAAGCGTCCCCTCCTCAAAGTGGTCCGATACTTGATGAACTTGGGAGATTCAGGACTGTGTCTTGGTAACTTTTTCTGTAATTGGCTTGTTGGTAATTATCACAATGTAAATGACACTGATTGGTGACCTTTCCGTTTTAGACTATAACCAGGCGACAGTATCTGCATTGTCGGCAACTCTTGTGGTTACCCCTCCACACATTCATACCCGACGCAAAAGGATTGAAGTGTATAGGATGTTCCCTGCACTGATGTCATCAAAATGTACACCCAAAACATGAATTAACCCTTACCACGCTTATCACGGCATATGCCGTTCACAGTAAACTGGCCAGGGCTGCTAATCACGGCAAATGTCATGTTTGTGTAACCTCTAGAATGTACCACCTTTTGCCGGTAAATGATACCGGGAACACATCTGGATTTATTCACATCTAATAAATACTCTATCTAGGTCTTCTTTGCGTTTGTTTTTCATGGGGGGTTGTATGTAAAAATTTCAAGATAATTTATAACAGCTGGTGGTGAGTCAGCATAATCTCCAAGTAAACAAAAATGTCGGAGTCGGACATGTCGGATTCTTCCGATCGTGAGACTGGTGATTATATCATGAATCTATTAAACTCAGATAGTGATATGGATGAATTTGAAGGGTTTGATCCTTTAGATGTTGTAAATGGAAACCTGATTGAAGATCGCCAGGTTGAGATGGCTCAATCTAATAAAGATCGTGACCTTCTCGAGGATGCCAAGATTGGGTGGGGGAGGGAGGATACAGACCCAGTTATAGCCCCATTTACTGGGACATCTGGGATAACTGGAAATATCCCCCAGGACCCACAGCCACTTGATTTCTTCAATTTGTTGTTTGAAGATGATATGTGGACCACTCTTGCAACTCAAACTAATAAATATGCCAGGGCAAAGATAGCTGAAGGCCCGTTTACAGCATTGGGTCGACGTCTGTAGATGAGATGAAGCTATTTATTAGCTTAGTCATAACCATGGGGATCACTAGGAAGCCTGATATAGACTCCTACTGATCAACAGATGTTATACTGAAGACACCATTATTTGGTGAAACGATGTCCAAAGACAGATTTCAGTTGATATTATCTAATCTACATCTTGTAGATAATGATGAGGATCAGGGTACAGACAGATTGTACAAAGTCAGGCCTTTCATCAGCATGGTGAAATCTTCATTTCAGGTATATGAACCTGAGGAAGAGCTTAGTTTTGATGAAGGCACCTGTCCCTTCAAAGGGAGAGTTAGGGTTCGTGTGTATAATCCTATGAAACCTAACAAATTTGGTATCAAGGTATACCAAATCAGTGAAGCCAGGAGTGGCTACTGTGTTGGGTTTGATGTCTATGATGGGTCTGAGGGATGTACCTCGTATGTTGAGGCTTTAGACCTGGACCCTGAGGAGCTATCAACTACAACTAAGGTGGTAGTAGGTCTTCTTTCTAGTTGTGGACTTTTACAAAAAGGCCACAAAGTTTATATGGACAATTATAATAATAGTCCTGAACTGTTCGAAGAATTAGAACTGTTGCAGACTTACGCTGCAGGAACAGTTCGGATCAACCGAAAAGGTATGCCCCGAGTGTTTGGTGTTGTGAAAAACCTAAAACCTGGTGAAGTAATTTTCAGACGTCGGGGTAACCTTTTGGCTGTGAAATATCATGACAAAAGGGATGTTCATGTTATTTCTACATTTCACAGAGCCACAATGTATGTGCAAGAACACCTGAACAGAAACAGGGATGTCGTTAGGAAACCCACCGTGATTTCTGACTATTGTAAATTATTGGTGGTGTTGATCTTACAGATCAAATTGCACAATATTATGAGGTTCTAAGAAAGTCTGTGAAATGGTGGAAAACATTATTTTTTCATCTGTTGAACCTTCTTCTTGTAAATGCTATTCTGCATAAGAAGTACGGTAACCCTTCCAGGCGGTAAACCCATATAAATTTCAGGACAAGTATTGTCCGAGCCCTTATTGATCCCCCCCCCACAAGCTCCTCGTCCCAGTCGTCAAGCTGGGAGACGATGTGAGCCACTAAATAGGTTTTCTGGCAGACATTTCCCTGCATACATACCCTGTAAGGCTGGTGCTAAAAGGAAAAGACCAGTTCGTGATTGCAAAGCTTGTAATCCTGGGAAAGATCAACGAGATGGAGCCAAGCGTAGACAGACGTCCTTCTACTGCCCTACCTGTGACATCGCATTATGTGTGCCAGAGTGTTTTGAGAAATACCATACTCATAAAGACTACAAGGCTGTTCTTCAGAATTAATTGTGTGAAAACAAAACTAATTGACAATACACAATACACTCTAACTTAGCTTTTTTTGTTTGTTGTGTTTTTATATACAGACACTTTTTCTGGCAAACATCCGTCTTAATGTCTCAAATAGAATATAAAGCAAGGATAAACAGAACCACTTAATAAACAGACACTTTTTCTGACAAACATCTGTCCTAATGTCTCAAATAGAATATAAATCAAGGATAAACAGGACCACTTAATAGACACTTTTTCTGGCAAACATCTGTCCTAATGTCTCAAATAGAATATAAATCAAGGATAAACAGAACCACTTCATAAACAAGACAATGTTTCTGGCAAACATCTGTCCTAATGTCTCAAATAGAATATAAATCATGGATAATCAGAACCACTTAATAAACAGAAACATGGATAAACAGAACCACTTAATAAACAGACACTTTTTCTGACAAACATCTGTCCTAATGTCTCAAATAGAATATAAATCATGGATAATCAGAACCACTTAATAAACAGAAACATGGATAAACAGAACCACTTAATAAACAGACACTTTTTCTGACAAATATCTGTTCTAATGTCTCAAATAGAATATAAATCATTGATGAACAGAACCACTTAATAGACACTTTCTGGCAAACATCTGTCTTAATGTCTCAAATAGAATATAAATAAAGGATAAACAGAACCACTTAATAAATAGACACTGTTTCTGGCAAACATCTGTCTTAATGTCTCAAATAGAATATAAATAAAGGATAAACAGAACCACTTAATAAATAGACACTGTTTCTGGCAAACATCTGTCTTAATGTCTCAAATAGAATATAAATCATGATAAACGGAACCACTTAATAAATAGACACTGTTTCTGGTAAACATCTGTCCTAATGTCTCAAATAGAATATAAATCAAGGATAAACAGAACCACTTAATAAATAGACACTGTTTCTGGTAAACATCTGTCCAGAAACAGTTCGTGCCAACCGGAAAGAACTTCCAGGTGCTGTTACAAGGGCAAAATTGAGAAAACAAGACGATCTTGCTCAAAGACAAAGGGGACATATGATATTTTGTTTACTAAATAGTTGTTTGTACACAACATTTAAAAACCCCGTCACAGTCTTCATGTTAGTAAATATCTATTTCTAACCTCGCGCCTTTGATCACGTGATGTTGTGGACCAATGGAAATACGTCAGGGGATAGCGCCACCTGCATTCATTTTCAAGCAGCGTGATTATTTGTAGCAGCAGTGTTTTATTCATCATTATTTTCTCCTATTGTTTACTTTCGTCGCAACAACTCCTATTGACTTTGGAACTTACGAGTGTTTTGCCTGGAGTTGTCGTCTCCTACGACAGTGAAGTACACACCAATAACGGTATTTACACGTGTGTTGTGTTTGGTTACATTTTTATCGACGTGTGTCGAGGACATTTCCTTTAGTTTACATTGACGAATGTCATTCGTCATCGAGCTGTGTATTTCCTATATGGATCCTAACAGTCTTTTATGCAACCACGATTTGTGTTTTCTTTGCTATCGGATCTAACTTTGTGTGTGACTTATTCGTGCTAGTGGAAATCGAAAGACATCAGTTTGTAATCTTTCTCGGGTCATCTAACATGGCGGCCAAGCAGGTCAGGAACGCGTCACTACCAGCAGCTTGGTGCGCAATCCCAGGATTCCGTGCGGGATTCAAGATGGCAGCGCCCATGTCTTGTCGAACACTGTAGGGCATTGCATCGTCTTCTTTGGCGTTTACGGTTAATTTTGTAGGGGTAATTATCTGATTTAAGGAAAAATAATTAAGGAACTACACGTACAACATTATTAGTCTAGATTTCCATCTTGCGATATTACGACATGCAGTGTACTCGGAAACTAACCGAACAACTTAACTAGTCGGAATTTCAATCTCCCGACGATTACATGCAGACTCCCCGGATAATCAACGAACAACTTTGATAACTACATACAGACGACTCGGAAACTCACCGAACTACATTACGCGTTTCCATCTCCCGATGATAGCGACATGCAGATAAAGTGGAAATCGTAGCATCAGCTTACTATGCTTCCAACTCAGTTGTCTTGGACTTTTCAGCGGTGAGATTACTCATCAATCTGTCTATTTTGACTTGTTGTACCTGACCAGACTTTGGTTACAGCGTGGGTATCAGTTCCTCCGATATCAGAGGAGCATTCTCGATACTTGTTACTCTAGTAAACATTTATATCTTCGCGTTCACACCTTCTATCTGTATCTAGCGTTATTGTTTTCTATGTACTTGTCACAGATATTTTTAAATAATTGGTTTACGGCATAGCTGTCACACCTTTTATCTGTATCTAGCATTATTGTTTTCCTTGTACTTGTCACAGATTCTTGTTTATACATTGTGCGGAATATACTATGCAACTGTTATGGAGAGCTTTTTCAAAGATATAGATTGAGATGATACGTTTCTACCTCACTTTATTTAGTCAATTACTAGATTGTTATCATGTACTAGGCTTTAAGCTACCAGTCAGATCAAGCCTCTCCATTTACGAGTCAAGTCGCTCCTCTCATTTGTAATCACAACTTGAGTCAAGGGTCTTCTCGGCTGTGTCTGCGAGTCAAGGGCTTCTCAGGTGTATCTGTGAGTCATAAGATGTAAGCTGAATAAGTGGACGTATCCTTTCAAATGACCCATTAAGTAAAGTATATTCCTGATTCAAACAGTCTTGTTTTCACCAAAAATGATTCAAACTGATATATTTTGTTATCCGTGCCGATATGTATTAGTTCGTTGATTTATTTCACCAGCAGTTTTACATTGTAACCACCAGCACTTAAACGATGCCATTTATTTTATTTTTGTTAAAAGATATTTCTTGTTTATACATTGTGCAGAATATATTATGCAACTGTTAAGGAGAGCTTTGTCATAGATATATATAGAGATGATGTTTCTTCATCACTTTATTTAGTCTGTTACTAGATTGTTATTATCATGTACTAGGTTTAATTAGTTATCAGTCAGATCAAGCCTCTTCAATTACGAGTCAAGTCACTCATCTCATGAGTAATCACAACTCAAAGTCTAGGATCTTCTCAGCAGCCATAAGAAGTGAAGTTTTTCCTTACAATAGCCACCAACCTATGCCGTGTTTTATTTATTTATTTTGTGGGTAATCAGGTCATGTCTTCAACCACAATCAAGTCACTCTTCTCTTGAGTTATCAGAACTCGAAGTCAAGGGTCTTCTCAGCTGTGTCTGCGAGTCAAGTTTCTTCTCATGAGTCACTGCGAATCAAAGTATGTAGTCTTCTCAGTAGCACTTAGTCAAGAGTGTCCTGCACTAGCTACCTACTACTTCGCTGTGTTTTGATTCGTTAGCTTACGTAGTCAGGTCTTAGCTTCTCCAATCATGAGTCAAAACTCTTCTCATGAGTAATCACACTCGGAGTCAAGGGTCTTCTCAGCTGTGTCTGCGAGTCAAGTCTCTTCTCACGAGTCACTGAGACTCAGAGCCAAGGGTCTTCTCAGTAGCACTTAGGAGTCAAGTTTGTCATGCCACCAGCTACTACTTCGCTGTGTTTTGATTCGTTAGTTTATGCAGTCAGGTCATTGCTTCTCCAATCATGAGTCAAAACTCTTCTCATGAGTAATCACAACTCAAGAGTCAAGGGTCTTCTCAGCTGTGTCTGCGAGTCTAGTCTCTTCTCATGAGTCACTGCGACTCTGAGCCAAGGGTATTCTCAGTAGCACATAGGAGTCAAGTTTGTCACTACAGGGGTACTAGAGTCAAGTCGCTTCTCTATGGCTCAGTAAGGTCAAGCTTCTTCTCTAGTAGGACCTTTCAGTATGAATGATTTAGAGTCAAGTTGCTTCTCTGCTGTCAAGTAGAGTCAAGCTTCTTCTCTAAGTCAGGCATTTTAGAGTCAAGTTGCTTCTCTGCTGTCAAGTAGAGTCAAGCTTCTTCTCTAAGTCAGGCATTTTTGAGTCAAATTGCTTCTCTGCTGTCAAGTAGAGTCAAGCTTCTTCTCTAAGTCAAGCATTTTAGAGTCAAGTTGCTTCTCTGCTGTCAAGTAGAGTCAAGCTTCTTCTCTAAGTCAGGCATTTTAGAGTCAAGTTGCTTCTCTGCGGTTCAGTAGAGTCAAGCTTCTTCTCTAAGTTTTGAGTACTCCATCAGTTACTGTGCCACTGACCACATTTAACTTCTTAATGTCTCATTTTAGAGCATATGATAATTATGTGTGTATATATGTAATATACGGTGTATTAATTTCTATAGGCAAATTTGTGCTTAGTTGTACTGATTATAATCAATAATTTTCTAGTTAATCATCGATTCACTTTATCTACACTCTTAAAAATATTACATTGTCATATCCTTCTTACACATAATTTCTTTCTTGGGGGCTCTCATTCGGTTACTTTATTGTAACCTCTTCGATTTGGACTTTTAAATTCAGGGAATTTCTTGCCCCCAATTCATTATATCATATTTTGTGTATTTATTTCTTATGCCTGCTTTTTAGCTACCAACTGCTTACTCTGTGGCTTGAGGTCGCTCAAGCTAGGTTTCTCTCCTTTCTATTAGTCATAGCTAGCTAAGCTATGATCGCTCTAGCTTGGGGGTTGCATGCCCCTATAGTATAATCAGTATTTTAATTGTTTAGGTGTATCTTTTTAGTAGTGAGTAAAAATTTATTATGTAATATTGTTAGTTGTGTTGATGTTATTTAGTTGTAAGAATGAGCAGCCCCTAAGAATGCCAAAACCTTTAGGTAATAATTAATATGAGCCTGAACAAGTTATTGGTTCCATTCAATAAATTTTTGACTTTCATACTGTTTTGGTGTGTTGTGTATAAACTTGTGTTTACATTATGGCATGATAAAAGAACAGTACTTTTGCTCACCAACTCTACAGTCTAGCATAAACAAAAGGACGCGACAATTGTGGATGTTCCATGCCCAAATACCATCAAGACATACAGCCAAAACATGAATGGTGTTAACAGGGCTGACCGACTTCGATCAACCTACAGCATCAACAAAACATGTACAAAATGGTGGAGGTATCTGTTTTGGTTTTTGGCTGATGTTGCCATTTGTTCCAGTTTTATTCTGATGAAGGAATTGCCTAATCATTGGCTAAAAACAAGGACAGGGAGACAGGAAGCACATTTTTGAGATAAGAGACATTAATTCAGCGTAAGTATTGATACTAGGTTACCAGATTGCAGTTACGCAAAACGCATGCCCCCACTCTAATGTTTAAGTGGACAAAATGCTTTCAGATAGAATGACAACTTCTGAGTTCGTTCTGGGCTTCGGTAAATATAGTCATATCATCACGGAAGTCTTCAAACGGAGACAATCTGAACTAGAAAAGTATGAAAGTTTGATTTTTCGTATCCATTCATCTTATTGGTTGTGGAAACAAGGGAGAAATCTTATGGCAACAAAATCAACAAGGCTAAACACACAAAAAAATGTATCATAAAGAAAAACATCAAAACATCGTAGCAGAAATGAATAATTACGCCAATAGACTAACCTAAAGAACAATGGACCCCAAATGGACTGAGACAACTGTACCAGTAATGTGGGCGTTTCTGGGCATTTATATGATTTTTTCAATCATGCAGATACCCAGATATTCAATTGCCTGGAGTTCCTACAACTATTTTGCCATCCCAGGACTGCCTAACATCATGACTAGAGAAAGATTTGAAAAATTATCAAAATATTTTAATGTGAATGACACAACAAACAACCCCTCTTAGGAGACAACCAGAACATGACAAATTGTGTCACATTCGGCCAATTTTGGAAACTGTTTTAGAAAAATGCATCAAAAATTACAATCCACCAAGAAACTAAGAGTATTGATGAAGGAATGAGTGCCTATAAAGGAAGGTTGTCATTCAAACAATACCTACCAGTAAAGCCCACAAAGTTTGGAAAAATGTTTGGGAAAGGGCTCATCCTCAGACTGGATATGTCCAAGAGTTTCAGGTTTATATAGGAAAACCTGATGGTCCAAGAGGAAGAGTTGAAACAGGACTAGGAGCAAGAGTTGTTAAAGATCTTACAAACAAAATTCAAGGCAAAAACCATCAAATTTACATGGACAACTATTTTTGCAGCCCTGAACTCTTTGCTGAGCTAAAGCTGCAGACATTCTGCTGTGGAACCGTAAGGATGAACAGAAAAGGTTTTCCCGAGAAAAATAAAACTAAAAACTAAAACTAAAAACAGAAGTGACTGCAAAGTAATGCAGAAAGATTCCCTAACAGTCGTGACCTGGCAAGACAGGAAACTAGTTCACATCCTTTTTAACAACATGAACTCAACAGATAAAACAACTGCGGTTACCTGGCGACAAAGGGGTGGGGAACGACAGGACATCAGATGCCCAAAGGTTGCACAGGTGTACTCCAAAAACAAAGGAGGTGTAGATATTGCAGACCAAAACAGAATGCAATACTCTACTTGTAGAAAGGCCAAAAAGTGGTGGAAATACCTGTTTTGGTTCCTTGTGGACACTGCAGTTTGCAATGCTCTCGTGTGCATGAAGGAGTCGAAAAACCATGAGGAAAAAACAAAGTCTGGTCGGCCTAAGAAGAGGACCCAGCTGGATTTTAGAATGAATCTTGCAAAGCAGTGATTGGAGGGTACCAGGGAACAAGGAAAAGGAAGACAATATCAAACCTTGATGCTGATGGTACAAAAACGTGACATTGCCAACATGTAATTTTTTTTAATATATGACTTGGACTGGCTATATTTGCTAATTACAACGAATATATATATGAGAATATTAATTTAGTTTAATATGTTATTAATACTTTGAGTGGTGGGCAATTTTATCTGCATAAAATTACAAGGGAGTCTAGATCTCATTACACCAGTAACCAGATCCCTCACTAGTAGGGGTCCAGCTTGCTTTACATTAACTGCTACAGTTGTGTAAATAAAGGGTCAGCTGGCATCTGGGACACCAACTGTGAACAGGGCCACATACATTACATAAAGCAGGCCTCACCCTGATCAAATAGCAGATGACTAAATTTGGTTATATGTAATCTGTTTGACCAATGGGATGGACACTTCCCTGCTAGAGTGAACCCCCATAGGGGAAACAGTCAGCAGACTGTTCCCCTCCTACATGCTGGTCACTTCAGAATTTTCTAGCAAAGCTTCAGCAGCAGGATTTCTCTAACCTGAGATTTCCCACCCGCCCACCCTCAAATCATCATTCACCATTAAATCTATTTATGTGTAGTTTTAGTATTTGTTAACTTGTAGTGTATAGTGATTAGTGTAGTAGGAGGACCATAGTTTAAGTTTTAACTACAAAAAATAATGATATTGCTTATTGTTATTTTACTCTGTTATAATTATGTATTATGCAAATAAATCATGGTCTGAAGTTCACCCAAACCAATTTGTGTGTTATTTATATTTAGTATATTGTAATATGCTTTCTATATCTCTTAAGCCAGCATTTCTACCAGAAAATTGGACTAATATATATATATATATTTTTTTTTTTAAATACATTTCATGACTCCCAATTTGGTTTTGGAAACAAGGGAGAAAGAAATAAAAGAAAAAAATCCTGAAGAGGTCACTTCACCAAAGTGACATTGCCAACATGTAAAAAAAAAATTATGTATAACTAGGCTGGCTATTTTTGCCAATTACAATGGATATATATTTATCTTTTTTTTTTCAAAATACATTTCATAACTCCCAAATTGGTTGTGGAAACAAGGGAGAAAGAAATTAAAGATATCCTGAAGAGGTCACTTCACCAAAGTGACATTGCCAACATGTAAAAAAAAAATTATGTATAACTAGGCTGGCTATTTTTGCCAATTACAATGGATATATATTGATCTTTTTTTAAAAAATACATTTCATAACTCCCAAATTGGTTGTGGAAACAAGGGAGAAAGAAATTAAAGATATCCTGAAGAGAGGTCACTTCACCAAAGTGACATTGCAAACATGTAAAAAAAAAATTATGTATAACTAGGCTGGCTATTTTTGCCAATTACAATGGATATATATTTATCTTTTTTTTTCAAAATACATTTCATAACTCCCAAATTGGTTGTGGAAACAAGGGAGAAAGAAATTAAAGATATCCTGAAGAGAGGTCACTTCACCAAAGTGACATTGCCAACATGTTAATTTTTTTTTATGTATAACTAGGCTGGCTATTTTTGCCAATTACAATGGATATATATATATATTTTTTTTTTAAATACATTTCATAACTCCCAAATTGGTTGTGGAAACAAGGGAGAAAGAAATATAAGATATCCTGAAGAGAGGTCACTTCACCAAAGTGACATTGCCAACATGTTAATTTTCTTTTTGATGTGTAACTTTGACTGGCTATATTTGCCAATTACAACCGATATATATATTTTTTTTTCTTTCAAAATACATTTCATGACTCCCAATTTGGTTGTGGAAACAAGGGAGAAAGAAATTAAAGATATCCTGAACAGAGGTCAATGCCAACATGTTAATACTTTTACTTATGTATAACCATATGGATCGTCTATTTGCAAATTATTATTGGATTTTTTTTTTTTTTTTTTCAGAAACATTTTACAACTGCCAACTTTACGGATACAATGGAACCATCCAGCCTAAACATACCCCACTGAAAAGCAATTAGGGACGTTTTAGCCAGAAACTTTTATAAAATCTGTTTCCAATAACTGATAATGAACTGTAAACTCAATCCATTAACTATTATCCATTGCTGATTCAACATTTATAACATTTAATTGGTCATGATACGTAGTTACCTCTATGTTTATTCCTGTGATCATCATTATTCTTATTTGTCTGTGGTTACAATAAATCTACTACTTCAACAATGTTGATCTATTATTAGGTCATAATTTAAGCTCCTGAGCATAATTAGATTATACCAGTATCTGGATATATAACTCAAAAGATTAATCACACACTGTCAACTTCCTCTACACATCTGATTTTTTTTTTTTTTTTTGTACTCACACACATCATCAAATTCTGATGTTCACATATGTATCTTAGACGTCACAATAAATGATAGTTGTTCTGATAATGGATACCCTATAGCCGAAACATGTCAAAAACGCTCTCCAATAACAAAATCGGACCATTGATAAAACTAGTGTAAGGCTCAAGGCTCGCTGTCTTACGCAAACATTTTGTTAACAATTTGAAAAATCACTTTCTGGAAAAAATATTCAGCAGCATATTATACTTATCCTATTTTTATATTTCAGTGTCAAATGAAATAACATCAATGATTTATGCTTCCTCATCCTGTCAAATGCAGTTGCTGCACAGGTAACGTGAGGTTATTCAGGTTATCATCAACAATATGGCTGTAATGGATGTTTCATATGCATCAGACTATGCCTACTTACAATCTATTAGTAACAGCCTTGATTGCAAGTTATCATAAAATTGTGTAGATGTTAAGTCTTTTGATATGGCAATCAAATATACCTTTTTTATTTCAATGATCAAAATATGATGGCCGAGCACAACATAGACAATGTTGGTAGAGGAGTGACTGACACCTATGCCACAATTAGTGAGTAACAGCCAGACCTGGTCACAGTTGAGCGACTCTAAATTGACACAGAGGTGTCTGGATACAGGTATATGTAGGGGCAATATACACTGACGGTCATAATGTGAAGTGACAGCTTGACACACGGCATGCAAAAATCTGTGTCAAATTCAATTTTGCTGTGTTTTTGACTGAAGATATTGGGTTAGTAGATGCCCTGTCATGCTAGTGTCAATGACCAAGTTTAACAAGCAAACCCCTTGCTTGTAATCGACTTATTGAGAAACATATAGATGGGAATCTATACCCTGAAAGGTAAATAACCTAATAATGGATTCTGTATGTTATCAGGTGATGCGTTATACTACTTATCTCAGTACCAGATGTATAATGGGCAGACAGTATTGCAAGTCTCAATCGCCATGTATACAATATCCAAAATCCTTATATAGATTACTTATCACATGTCCAGGTAACTAACACCTGGCATAATATTGGGTTGGAAGTTAAAAATTGGACTTCACTGATAATTTTTCCCCAATGTTCTTCATAAACCTTTAAAGTTCAAACTGACTACTTGAGGTAAATCTTTTTCTAAAGTCATATATAATATGAAAAGCACCAAAATAAACAGTTCTTGGTTGGATAATGTGTCTATAAGACTTCATGAGTAGTTGAAAAGCTACCCAAACTATTGTTTGGAAACGAATTCTCCAACTAATAGAATGACAGGGTCACACACATTAACCTTAAAAATTTTAGGTAAACGCATACTATTTAAAGTAAACGCATACTAAATATTCATAAACACTACATTTGCTGGAAAAGATGAACTTACCGTGTGATTTATTCCGCTATAGATGTTCGATTCTAACGATGGTCATCATACTTCTCAGTATACCAGACTCCCAGCCTTACATCAGCAGCTTCAGTTCAGTGCCAATTTTTTCATAAACAATAATCCAAACACACCAACCTGACACAATCTTACATACCTCATTCACTCATTATCATTTCTTTTCTAAACAGATAAGTTTCTCTTTCAACCAAATATCACATACTTTTTTCTTAATCTGCTTTCTTCTCCTCATTTAATAACTACAGTTGATTACATTAAAACCTCAGGACACAGCTTACTGAAGGCCAGACACATTTTTGTTAAATAAAACATAATCCTTATTGTGTAAATACTACTTTGCTAGTGAATGGGATATTTTCATTTACACAAACCGAGACAAAAATTTTTTAATGCAAAAAAAAACGAAAAAGTTCTGTGGTAAACAGCAAAGTATATGATTTTCTTTACAAAGTCTTCTACTGAAGAGTGAAGGTAACTTTTTCATAAAACTTTAAATGTTAACTTTTTTTGATACTTTAGTTCAAAAAAAAAGTGTTAGCAAAACACAGAACGAGATTTTTCTATGGTTATTTTTCAACATTCCTGCACAATTAGACTGTATAAACCCTTGGTAAGATGTGTCCTTGAAATGAGCTGGTCCAGCTGTTCAAAGCCTTAAGCCTTAAATGGTTCATTCACACAATTTTTTTAATTGTTTTCAGATACATTTCACAATAGATAGTTATACTTATAGAAAATCATCTCGATACTTGAAACATACAGGTTTATTTCTAATGGTCAAAAACATTAAAAATGCTAGATTTGTGATGGCATGTTAAGCAGATATGGTGATGAACAGCTAGACTCCGCTATCAAGTTTTGTTTATTTATACAAAACTTGCTTTTTTTTACAAAAAAATGTTGAGTCTTTATTTTGCTGATCCATGTTACAACTGTTTATCTATTATTCATTTCCATTGTTTTACCAAAAATGTATCTGTTATTAACATAAATCACATACTAAAATTATCTAAAAAAATTTGGTTCAGCAAAATAAAAAACTTAACATGAATAAATAACTTTTTGTTTTACATAAACAATTAGCAAAACAAACATGTTCTGCCGAGAGGACTGGTAAAGAAAAGCATGCTTTACTTTCCTGTGTGTTCCTTGTCTTATTTTCTTGCATTCAATTAATTTCAGTTCTTTTCACTTCCATCGCGCTGTTGATCTACATAACACTTCCTGTCTTTGTTCCACTGGAACACTTAATGTTGTTCTGCTGGAATTTCACAGCTAAACTTCAGTCTTTGTTCGTAGTCTCTGCTTGTTCTGTTTTTCAGCTTATCTTCTTCAAAATCTGTTATTTGAAGTATAAAGTTCTATTACTTTTCATTAATAATTTAATACATGTGTTTATTTAGTCATGTTTCAATATTTGGACTTGATTTGAGGAAGTTCACAACTGATAGGAAGATAATATCCCAGCAATGGATGATCGGTTGACAGCCCATTTATCAAACTGTTTCATAGTTCAACTGAGCAGATTGGAACCTTTACTGTAAGGACAATCAAATGTTTTACAAGTGAAACAAAATATCTATTAATTTGATTGATTATGCATTTAATTGTAAGTTTGTAGGGTAATAGGCTAATTCTGTTAGGTTGTTATAGTTTAAGTTATAGTTTCTAAGCAAATCATACTGTGTCTAAATGGTGAAAACGTACTTTGTTTTATCGAGAGCATGGTGAGATTTAACGTCTGTTGAATACATTGTTTTTAAAAAGTTCAAACTCTCTATTATTTGTCAATGATTATATAATTTATCATTTGTATAAATCAAATCTGAACTGTAACTATGCAAGTTACCTTTGTCAGTCACATTTATCAGCGTAGCAAGTCATTTTGTCTGCTTGTCTTGGTGTTTCCAGACAACATGCCTTTTGCCAGTGCTTTGTATTGCACATGTCTGTTACCAGATGCTTATGTTTTTACATTACGTGGATGTTAACCAATCAAATTATGGTCCCTGCACATGAATCTCAGGACTGACATTCCATTTTCAGTCACGACCCAGCAGCCTGTGAGTACAGTTACTTTTAGGTCTCAGAACCGCTTATCAGATTCAGGTGTGAATTTATTCCTATTTTTTTCTAGGGAACCAAACCTAATGTCTTGTGGAAGGGGGAACTAGTCTATTTTTAGCAGGGCTTTCCCTGATCATGTCAATTGTCTAATATAGGTCATTGTTTACATCAGTGATTAAGATAGCAGATTTATAGGTACTGTAAAGGTGTGTTACATAATCAAAGGGCATTTGAAAAGGACCATACACTTCATAAATCATGTCAGAAGAGTGAATCAGAGGGAAAGTTGTTAAATAGGCTAGCGATAGACAACTTTTGAGTACATTACATTTGTGTTTTACCGTTACTGTAAAACATCACTGTGTTTATATTCATGTCTTCAGACTTTATCTAAATAAATCGCTGTTGATCAGTTAATCTTGGCATTTGATGACTATCATTAAGCGGGTTGTTCTAATGGAAGTTATGTCATATAAGCTTTGTTGACCAGAGACTGTAGAGTTTCTGCTGACAAAGAACATATAAAACAGGCCTGAATGACCAAGGCCTAGGAGAGCCTATCTGGAGTATAGGAAATAGATTGACCCAATTACATTACATAAATTCTTAACTTGTCAAATTCATGGTATTCAGCTGTTAAAAACAAAATTCATCCCAAATAAACTGAAGATTAAACAGTTGAAGAAGTTCCACACTGTTGTTAATATCATTGAAGTGCTTGTATCATTTTATAAATGTCCTATACACATCAGAAAATCTTACCTGGAGTTGATTATACCATCAGATAAACTGCTGTTTAGTAGACATGGAGGGTTGTCCTGGATACGCATGACAGCTCAGCAATATCTGCAAGTTTTGAGGAATCAAACATCCTTTGTTATATGCTCATTCACGTCTTGAGGATAAACATTAAAAGGAACCTGGAATTATTCTTTGAAGGAATATCAATGAAATATGTTCATCCTACCAATGAAATGCAGCGCATCTTACCCACAGTTCTCCAGTCTATTGATACTTTAAATCTTCTATACTTAAATGTCATTAAGATGGACCGTTGTTTCCTTAACCTTCATTAAGATGAACAACCGTTTTCTTAACTGTCATTAAGATGGAGTCATTTCCTTAATTGTCATTAAGATGGAGTCATTTCCTTAACTGTCATTAAGATGAACAGCCGTTTCCTTAACTGTCATTAAGATGGAGTCTTTTCCTTAACTGTCATTAAGATGGAGTTTTTTCCTTAACTGTCATTAAGATGAACAGTTGCTTCCTTTACTGTCATTAAGATGGAGTTGTTTCCTTAACTGTCATTAAGATAGACAGTTGTTTCCTTAACTGTCATTAAGATTGACAGTCATTTCCTTAACTGTCATTGAGTTGGAAAATCGTTTCCTTTGATATACTTAACAGTCATAAAGATGGACAATCGTTTCTTTCGATACACTTACCAATCATGATATCAAGTACATTTTCCTTTTGGTGTTGAGTAGCTTGATGTAGAAGGCACAGAAATCTGTTGTTTAAGTAGGAGAGATTTGGACAAAGTGGCAGACTTCTTAGATGCAGGATTCAGGATTAAGATGCAGGATCTTCCATAATTAAAGAACACATACATACGAAATTATAACACATTGGCTTTCGGAAGAAGACGTTTATGAAGTAGCAGTACTGTTCCCCAGAGTCCTGGATGCAGAGGGACCTGCTGTCAGTTCATTAGCTATTTCTTCTAAATTGAGATTTTTCTCGTGTTTGTTGAGATAGATTTTCGTTGTAGCTCCTTTGCAGATTTTAGAATGACGCTGTAAATGGTATTTGGTGTAGAATCGTTTCTGACACTTGGGACATGCATGATTTTTTTCCCCTGTATGCATCAGTGCATGTCGTTTGTAGTTCTGAAGTTTGTAGAATATTTTGTTGCAGTCCATACATTGATAAATCTTTTCCTTCGTGTGTTGATACTGATGCTGTTTTCGGTCTGATTCACGTGCAAACTTCTTTACGCAGAAGCTACACTGCAGATTTTTCTCTCCTGTATGTGTCAACATGTGTGTCTGAAGATGGATCTTCTGACGGAACTGATTACCACACTGAGTACAAGAAAACCTCTTCACATCTGCAAAAAATAACAGTCAAAATCTAAAAGTTATCTTTTCTGGGCATTCCTATTTTCTGGGTATTCATTTGAGCCTTGATGTTAAGCAATTTCAGAAGTCAAATCTGCATTTCTCAAAATATAGTCAAGTAGACATTTCCCTTCAATCCCCGAGTCAAATCTCATTATGGGGAGTCGAAAACATATCAGGAGTCTACTACAATTATCATTAATACCTCTCTTTCTCTGGGCCATTTAAATGCATTTGTATACTATGACAAAATCAAAGTATGGTGGACAGATTTATGTGTGTATATGCATCGTACAAACATGTTAATCTATAATCTTAATCATTGTAGGTCTTATACAATCTTCAAAACAAAAAACAAGTGCCATCATTTCGTGATTGGTCACTTTTTTATGACCGGAACAAGACTTGTGAATGATCAGTTTTTTTGTTTTTTGTTTTATTTTTTTTTTATTTTTTAGAAAGGAACCAATCATTTGCCGTGGCATATCTCAGGAGTGTAGACAAGAACAGGTATATATTTTGAGATCAGAAACCTATAGAGGTAAATAACATTCTTTTTTAACTAGGTCGGCCATGGTTTAATTTTGAAGCCTATTTATTCTGTATAATCTTGCAATAAAACATTTCCCATATATGATTGTTTAATAAGCTGGTTCAGTTATTTATACTTCATAGTATGTCGAGTATCAATGTTCAAAGTCATCATTTTCAATTAACCAAAAGTGTAACAATATTCTCCAAATTAAATATGTTTCCTTAAGGTAATCTTATCTATTATTCTATTTCCTCAAGGTAACCTTATCTATTATTCTATTAACTTACTACTGTGAGTCAGCAAATGTTGTCTGAGGTTACTTTGGTCTGTGAACCGTTTCCCACAGATCTGACACGTGTGTGGCTTGATCCCCATATGAATGTTCATGTGGTCATTGAGCTTGGCTGAGGATGTGAATCCCTGCTCACACATGTTACAATTCCACTTCCTTTTCACCACATCTGCATGTAGAAGTTTCTGGTGAGCCCTCAGGTTTAGACGTCCAACGAACACCTTACCACACACATAACATGTTTTTATCTTCTTTGTTTCTGGACTGACAGGTACTCCTTTAATATAAAATATTGTTTGAAACTAACAAATCAATAATCTCTATGTAGTTACTATCATTAAATTACTTCAAAATACGCTATGCTAGCTCCAAATGGTTACAACACGTCTAAAATTTATCTGCAACTAGGCAATAAATGATTGTTTTAAAGCCTTTTTCAAAATGTCAAAATCTAAACTGTTATTTTATCACTATACGTAATACCCAATTTCTCCTACAAGTAAAACCTAAAGCTCCCATTCCATGAGTAATACCTATTTCTCCTGTAATCCATGAATTCTGACTAAGCTCTGTAGTTATTCCTGCCTTGAGACATCATCCACATGTAGAAGTTAGGTGTTTCTGGTAAAATGAGTGTGGATTTATTCATCCAAATAACGCTACCATTTTTTTTACTTTTTGTGTCAGAGAACAATAACCTAATTGACTTTACAAGCCAAAGTCATTACATTGCATATCATTTTTGCTGTGTTTACTTCCATGTGATTCCACGATTACCACTGAACAAAAAAATGTAAATACAGGAACTTCAGAAGCTGTGAAAATTATTTTGTTAAAGCTAGTACCAACAGAATTTGCATACCGTATTTGACCTAATAAGGGCGCAGGGCGCGGGTAATTGACAGTGGGGGCGCCCTTATGAAGATTAGTTATTCTGAAGTTTTATGAAACAGACTATGCCTTATAGCAGAATACCCAAGGTTGTGGAAACGGTAAAATATTCAGTCATAAAAATATTCCAGATGAAGATATCTATTCATTATCATATATTAAGCTTAAACATCTCTTGAATACTCCTGTAAACTTGTTAACCATGCCAGCTGATCTTTAGACCAGAGAACGTGTGTTCCACCATTTATGTTCAAATGGAACTCTTTTGTGTTCTATTTATAGAAACAGGTGATTTCCCAGATCATATCAGACATCGTTTTCTTTGACCTAATAATTGATTTACAATGTCTTTTACTAGCTTTCTGTTCTGAACAAAAGTTATTTATCAACAAGAATGAAGTCTTTACTTTATCTTCAAATAAAGATGGTAAGTTATTATTTGTATGTGTGTTTAGTTTTGGGTGCTCTTTGCACTGACATGTCATCTGTAGCCTGTAGGAATTCACAAAATGTGGCGAAAACATGTGTTTCAGTTACTTAATTTGTTGAAGAAAATTGAACACATAAAGTAGCAAAATATTTCACATGAATTATTACTTTTGAACACCATTTTGACACTCAGTCAAAGATTTATTTCCTTGAAAAAAGGTAGGGGTGCCCTTATTAGGGTAGGCGCCCTTATTAGGTCAAATACGGTACTTGTGGTGAGTTAATATTTACCATACCTAGAAAGCGAGCATAGTCCTTGGAGTACCAGAAGAATAGTTCCTCCCCAGGATACACCTCTTTTGTGGTAAAGAAGAAGATCTCGGACCCCAATTGTGTGACAACCATGTTCTGGGCTGCCTCAGTTCGTGCCATCTGTACGAATTTGAGCCAGTTACATTCCTGCTCATCCTCCAAATCATATTGATCCACCTTGTTACTGTAGATGACCTACAATTCAAGACTAACAATATACTCAAACTCAAATCTGCCAAGGAGTTTACAAACAAATAAGAGATATAGGAATCTAGAAAATTTTGATGTTAATTAGAACTGTGTGCAACAATTACCTTAAACTCTGGAAGAGAACCAAGTTTTGACTCGCCAGGAGCAGAGGAACTTATTTTTCCCACCAAAGGTCCAAATTTGCTTTTAGCTTTGAGCTTCACTTTTGCCCACACACCTGAAATCAAATAATTTTGACATTTAATATAAACAGGTGCCTATCAAAATATATCAACAGAATTCTAGCTAGAGCTATTAACTGTTCTGTGACAAACATATATTAAAGCACTAACATAAGCAGTGTTCCAGCTAGGATTGATAAAGGACAGGGCGCTGGCTGATATACAAATGTAGCATAAGTTGACTGCAGTAGATTAAAAACAATAACAAGAGAAAAGAAAAAATCATAAAAAAGCAAACATGGCAAAAAAATCAAAAGAAAAGGAAATTCTTTATCAAAATGTTTTGAAATAATACAGGTAATTTAATTACTTTCATTTTATTAAAGATGAAATGCATATTCTTGACATTAATATTTTAAATGAATATATTTTGTATTAAACCAATAACATCATTTTTTCTTTTTTCTAAATTTTTTGCTTAAATGAAGAAAAGAATGGTTCTAAAATTCAGTTAACTGTTGTTCAGTAATTACTACTGTATACACACAAACAAAAGTGGCAGCCAACTGCCTCCACATGCTTGATGACTCATGTAAAATTTTATACCATCGTTTATTGTGGTACAATAGTTGTGGCAGATATCATATAACTATGGCTTTGCCAATCTTTTGCTGGTTTAAAATGACAACAAACGCTATTGTAACCCCTAATGTCAGTCAAGGCGTTTTTGTAAGGTGTGTAATCTTGCCGCTGGTTTCAGAAAAACACCTGTGCAGTGGTCAGTGCAGGTACATTTTTTAATCGAATCACGAGATGTCAATTACCTATATTATCATAGCTAACGGTCCTTAAAAAACTTTTACATTGAAAACTTCAATTTGTATGAATTTAAATCATACATAGGTTCATTAGTAGTATTAGATAATGAGAAAATTCGAGGAGACCAAGCAAAAAGTTTGATAAGTGAGAAAATCAAATCAACAATGTTTGAATCATAGATGTTTGACTGTATGTCACAATACCATATACGTACAAGCATTAGGGAGTGGGTTCACAACTGGAATCTATGTTGTGTCACTACAGCTCACACTCTAATTAGGGGAGGGGGGGAGACTTCACTATATCACTATACCACACACTAGTATTAGGGGGTGGGTTTACCAACTGGAATCTATATTATATATCACTATACCACACACTAGTATTAGGGGGTGGGTTTACCAACTGGAATCTATATTATATATCACTATACCACACACTAGTATTAGGGGGTGGGTTTACCAACTGGAATCTATATTATATATCACTATACCACACACTAGTATTAGGGGGTGGGTTTACCAACTGGAATCTATATTATATATCACTATACCACACACTAGTATTAGGGGGTGGGTTTACCAACTGGAATCTATATTATATATCACTATACCACACACTGGTATAAAGGGGACTGTGGGTTAACCAACTGGAATCTATATTATATATCACTATACCACACACTAGTATTAGGGGGTGGGTTTACCAACTGGAATCTATATTATATATCACTATACCACACACTAGTATTAGGGGGTGGGTTTACCAACTGGAATCTATATTATATATCACTATACCACACACTGGTATAAAGGGGACTGTGGGTTAACCAACTGGAATCTATATTATATATCACTATACCACACACTAGTATTAGGGGGTGGGTTTACCAACTGGAATCTATATTATATATCACTATACCACACACTAGTATTAGGGGGTGGGTTTACCAACTGGAATCTATATTATATATCACTATACCACACACTGGTATAAAGGGGACTGTGGGTTCACCAACTGGAATCTATATTATATATCACTATACCACACACTAGTATTAGGGGGTGGGTTTACCAACTGGAATCTATATCATATATCACTATACCACACACTGGTATAAAGGGGACTGTGGGTTCACCAACTGGAATCTATATTATATATCACTATACCACACACTAGTATTAGGGGGTGGGTTTACCAACTGGAATCTATATTATATATCACTATACCACACACTGGTATAAAGGGGACTGTGGGTTCACCAACTGGAATCTATATTATATATCACTATACCACACACTAGTATTAGGGGGTGGGTTTACCAACTGGAATCTATATTATATATCACTATACCACACACTGGTATAAAGGGGACTGTGGGTTTACCAACTGGAATCTATATTATATATCACTATACCACACACTAGTATTAGGGGGTGGGTTTACCAACTGGAATCTATATTATATATCACTATACCACACACTGGTATAAAGGGGACTGTGGGTTAACCAACTGGAATGCAGATATCAATGTTATTAGTAGATTTGACATGAAACATCTAAGTCCCAAATGTTTCAATGTACATTTCATTTTTTATTTTTCAAAAATTACTCATACGTAAAATTACAACAAAACCTTCCCCTTACTTCTAGAGGCGAGCTAATAAGCTTCATAATGCTAGAAAAGCTCATGTGGAGAAACTTTGTTTTCCTAGCACCAGCAACTTTATAGCATTTATCAACATTTGAATCTGAAGTACAAACCCAGACCTGCAAATGTGAAATACTTAATGATATAATAATAAACTGACATCATTCAAATTAATCATTTTCTCACAATGTACTACAAGATAAGAATGGAATGTATATTTCCTGATATACATGCATGTGGATTAACAAAGTATTCCGAAAAGTTTCCCTTTGTCCTGAGTACTGTTGTATTGTTTGATGTGTTGTAAATTGTATTGTATGTTTAAAATGAAAAGAAAAATATTCACACTAAAAAAAAACCAGAGGGATCTTGGCGCCCACCATTGAATGATCTTCATAGGTTCCATGTCAGATTGATCTTTTCTCTACTTTTCCCTTCCTCTAAGTCTTATTAATCTGTGTAAATTCAGAAACAGCCCTCTATAGCTAGTACTTTTCAAACAAGGGGAACCTATATATAAAATTTAAGATTTAGCGATAATGGCTGTCTGTCGACCATGTTGTTTTTAGATTGGTCCCAATATGCAAAACTAGGCACTGAGGGGAACCTACATATGAAATTTGAGAAAGATCCCTTCAGTGCTTTCTGAGAATTAGCGATAACAAACTTCAATTGTCAAAATCCAAGATAGCTGCCTGTCGGCCATGTTGTTTTCGGATTGGTCTCAAAATGCAATATGCATAACTAGGTACCAAGGGGAACCTACATATGAAATTTGAGAAAGATCCCTTCATTACTTTCTGAGAAATAGCGATAACAAACTTCAATTGTCAAAATCCAAGATGGCTGCCTGTCGGCCATGTTGTTTTCCGATTGGTCTCAAAATGCAATATGCATAACTAAGCACCAAGAGGAACCTACATGTGAAATTTGAGAAAGATCCCTTCTGCGCTTTCTGAGAAATAGCGATAACAAACTTCAATTGTCAAAATCCAAGATGGCTGCCTGTTGGCCATGTTGTTTTCCGATTGGTCTCAAAATGCAATATGCATAACTAGGCACCAGGGGGAACCTAGATATGAAATTTCAGGAATATCCCTTCATTAGTTTCTTAGAAATAGCGATAACAAATTTCAATTGTCGAAATCCAAGATGGCTGCCTGTCAGCCATGTTGTTTTCCGATCAGTCTCAAAATGCAATATGCATAAATAAGCACCGAGGGGAACCTACATATGAAATTTGGGAAAGATACCTTCGGTACTTTCTCAGAAATAGTGATAACAAACTTCAATTGTCAAAATCCAAGATGGCTGCCTGTCGGCCATGTTGTTTTCTGATTGGTCTCAAAATGCAATATGCATAACTAGACACCGCGGGGAACCTACATATGAAATTTCAGTAAGATCCCTTCATTAGTTTCTTAGAAATAGCGATAACAAACTTCAATTGTCGAAATCCAAGATGGCTGCCTGTCGGCCATGTTGTTTTCCGATTAGTCTTAAAATGCAATATGCATAACTAAGCATCAAGGGGAACCTAAATATGAAATTTAAGAAAGATCCATTCAGTACTTTATGAGGAATCGCGATAACAAACTTCAATTGTCGAAATCCAAGATGGCTGCCTGTCGGCCATGTTGTTTTCCGATTGGTCTCAAAATGCAATATGCATAACTACGCACCAAGAGGAACCTACATATGAAATTTTGGAAAGATCCCTTCAGTGCTTTCTGAGAATTAGCGATAACAAACTTCAATTGTCAAATCCAAGATGGCTGCCTGTCGGCCATGTTGTTTTCCGATTGGTCTCAAAATGCAATATGCATAACTAGGTACCAAGGGGAACCTACATATGAAATTTGAGAAAGATCCCTTCATTACTTTCCGAGAAATAGCGATAACAAGAATTGTTTACGGACGGACGGAGGGACGGACGGACGGACGGACAACGGACCACGGACGCAGGGCGATTTGAATAGCCCACCATCTGATGATGGTGGGCTAAAAATGCAACATTTGAATCGAGAGAAAAAAGCCATTCAACAAGAAAGCACTTTATCTAAATTTGACAGGCCTAATAGAAGTTTACCTGTAACATTCTGTAGTATTGTCTCTGAAGACTTCAGACAGAGACAGGTTGGGAGAGAAGCCCGAGCTTTGCTTGGTATGGGACTGTCCACAATGGCACTGTACTCCGTGTCATGGACCAGACATGGGGTCGTCTCTGATGCAGAATCACATCCCACACAGACTACAACACATAAACAATATAATACACTTCAGACTACTACATCCAATTAAACATCAGATACATTGATCGTTACATATCACAAACATTAAGCCTCGATATCTATACAGTGTACATACCAGAGGTATACTAAATTTTACCCTTTTTATATTTCTGTACTTTTTAGTCTACATTTTAGTTAAAGACAATCTCAATTACACACTGTACTTTCTAGCTACCTTAACACAAACTAGTTTCAAAACTGGATTATCAACTGCAACCACTGACTATAAAGACTGCATAACTATCACATGACAAGGCCTACCTACTGTAATGCTGGACAATGTTTCATCCTACATTTAACTAGAAAATGTCTGTAAAACATGAACGACCACACTGCCATATGACCTATGTTTTACTAGAATCCATAAAAGAATGCTATTAAAAGTGTCTAAATATCAAGCTTATCAAACCTATTTACATATATATCTGAATTAAACCGAATGGATCGGTTGTTTGAGTATCTCATTGAACATTGTCTGATAACAATCATCAACAATCGATTATTAATGTTGCCAGCAAGGATTATGACGATAAATGTATACGTAGTAGAATTGAAACAAGAGATCCCAGAGGGATCTTGGCGCCCACCATTGAATGATCTTTATAGGTTCCATGTCAGATTGATCTTTTCCCTACTTTTCCCTTCCTCTAAGTCTTACTAATCTGTGTAAATTCAGAAACAGCCCTCTAGTACTTTTCAAACAAGGGGAACCTATATATAAAATTTAAGATTTAGCTATAATGGCTGTCTGTCAGCCATGTTGTTTTCGGATTGGTCCCAAAATGCAACACCAGGGACCAAGGGGAACCTATATATGAAATTTGAGAAAGATCCCTTCAGTACCTTCTGTAAAATAGCGATAACAAACTTCAATTGTCAAAATCCAAGATGGCTGCCTGTCAGCCAGGTTGTTTTCTGACTGGTCTCAAAATCCAATATGCATAACTAGGCACAGAGGGCAACCTACAAATGAAATTTCAGAAAGATCCCTTCAGCAATTTCTGATAAATAGCTATAACAAACTTCCATTGTCAAAATCCAAGAGGCTGCCTGTCGGCCATGTTGTTTTCCGATTGGTCTCAAAATGCAATATGCATAACTAGGCATCGAGGGAAAACTACATATGAAATTTGAGAAAGATCCCTTCATTGCTTTCTCAGAAATAGCGATAACAAACTTCAATTGTCAAAATCCAAGATGGCTGCCTGTCGGCCATGTTGTTTAAGGATTGGTCTCAATATGCAATATGCATAACTAGGCACCAAGGGGAACCTATATATGAAATTTGAGAAAGATCCCTTCAGTCCTTTCTGAGAAATAGAGATAACAAACTTCAATTGTCAAAATCCAAGATGGCTGCCTGTCGGCCATGTTGTTTTCCGATTGGTCTCAAAATGCAATATGCATAACTAGGCATCGAGGGGAACCTACAAATGAAATTTGAGAAAGATCCCTTCATTGCTTTCTCAGAAATAGCAATAACAAACTTCAATTGTCAAAATCCAAGATGGCTGCCTGTCGGCCATGTTGTTTTCCGATAGGTCTCAAAATGCGATATGCATAACTAGGCACCAAGGGGAACCTATATATGAAATTTGAGAAAGATCCTTTCAGTCCTTTCTGAGAAATAGAGATAACAAACTTCAATTGTCAAAATCCAAGATGGCTGCCTGTCAGCCATGTTGTTTTCCTATAAGTCCCAAAATGCGATATGCATAACTAGGCACCAAGGGGAACCTACATATGGAATTTGAGAAAGATCCCTTCAGTACTTCCTGAGAAATAGCGATAACAAACTTCAATTATCAAAATCCAAGATGGCTGCCTGTCGGCCATGTTGTTTTCTGATAGGTCTCAAAATGCGATATGCATAACAAGGCACCATGGGGAACCTACATATGAAATTTGAGAAAGATCCCTTCAATTCTTTCTGAGAAATAGAGATAACAAACTTCAATTGTCAAAATCCAAGATGGCTGCCTGTCGGCCATGTTGTTTTCCGATAGGTCTCAAAATGCGATATGCATAACTAGGCACCAAGGGGAACCTATATATGAAATTTGAGAAAGATCCTTTCAGTCCTTTCTGAGAAATAGAGATAACAAACTTCAATTGTCAAAATCCAAGATGGCTGCCTGTCAGCCATGTTGTTTTCCTATAAGTCCCAAAATGCGATATGCATAACTAGGCACAGAGGGCAACCTACATATGGAATTTGAGAAAGATCCCTTCTGTACTTCCTGAGAAATAGCGATAATAGCGATAACAAACTTCAATTGTCAAAATCCAAGATGGCTGCCTGTCGGCCATGTTGTTTTCCGATAGGTCTCAAAATGCGATATGCATAACAAGGCACCATGGGGAACCTACATATGAAATTTGAGAAAGATCCCTTCAATTCTTTCTGAGAAATAGAGATAACAAACTTCAATTGTCAAAATCCAAGATGGCTGCCTGTCGGCCATGTTGTTTTTGGATTGGTTTCAAAATCCAATATGCATAACTAGGCACCAAGGGGAACCTAGATATGAAATTTGAGAAAGATCCCTTCAGTACTTTATGAGAAATAGCGATAACAAACTTCAATTGTCAAAATCCAAGATGGCTGCCTGTCGGCCATGTTGTTTTCTGATAGGTCTCAAAATGCGATATGCATAACTAGGCACCAAGGGGAACTTACATATGGAATTTGAGTAAGATCCCTTCAGTACTTTATGAGAAATAGCGATAACAAACTTCAATTGTCAAAATCCAAGATGGCTGCCTGTCGGCCATGTTGTTTTCTGATAGGTCTCAAAATGCGATATGCATAACTAGGCACCAAGGGGAACTAACATATGGAATTTGAGAAAGATCCCTTCAGTACTTTCTGAGAAATAGCGATAACAAGAATTGTTTACGGACGGACGGACGGAGGGACGGAGGGACGGACGGACGGACCACGGACGCAGGGCGATTTGAATAGCCCACCATCTGATGATGGTGGGCTAAAAAAGAAACTAAACTGAAAAATCAAATGTTGAAAATACAAAAAACCCATGAACAAACCACATATAAAACAACACACAAGTAAAAATAACAACAGGTCATTTTGGTCAGACATAGTTTCTTTACAAAATATCGCTGCGCATTATGACTAGTTTGAGAGTGACCATCAAACTGGCCTTCACCAGTTAGGTCACTGTGGTCACTCAACAGGTGTATACTCATACTTGACCTTTATAAAGTTTTACCAAAATCTGTCAAATGCAGTTGCTAGAGACCAGACACGGCATGAATTGATGAGACAGGACGGACATGGACAACAATATATGCCCCCCCCCCATCCCATTTTACTGTAGGGCATAACAAATAAATTTCTACATTAGGTAAAGGTATATTATTAATGGCATTGATGATGTTGACATTATCTTTTCAATGAGACATTCACAAGATGTCACAATACATCATCTGATGTATAGTCATTCGATACATGTCAGACTTACAGGATACAAAAACTTCTGGTATCGCCAGACCAGCCCCTGTCACAGGCTCCACTGGGATGCTGACCGTCACAGCAGTAGTTTCATGAGGTATGTTTGCATCCCGCTTTCCAGCTAGTTTCAACACCAGATCAACCACTGTAAAAATAGTCAACAAAAGATTACTGCAGTGTCCAAGAGGGATACGATTATACCAGTTTATCTAACTTGACCTCTATTTTCCAGTGGATTTTTAAATACGATCTTTTATTTTATATTTTAATGGGATATTTTGGTGTTGGATAATTTTGGATGCATTTTACGTAAAAACATTGAGGTTTTATTTGGTGTGTCTAAATATGGCATTTCCATCACCTCTGTGTTAAATTTTGGTGTATCCTGAAATTCACCTTCCAATACCAATTTCTGCCATCTGAGCTAGATACAAAACATATTTTCCCCTAAAGGCGTCATTAAGGCATCACAAGGCTTTTGAAGTCACAACAGATCACTGACCGCAAGATTTATTATGGCCCATACAATTGACCAACTTGTTTTGTTTAAAATACAAACAATTACAAATCTATTCATATACATAGTCATCAATAACGAAAGTCAACGATAGTCACTCTTTGGTTATTTGCCTTTCTGAACTGATAAACAATAAATTGGAATCTTTTTATAGCAAAACTAATTTCTTAACTGGTTTCCTATTTTTCAATTTCAAAATGACATAGCTGAAATGTCAATAATTTCTCACGATGACTGGGGCATTGTGGGTTGGGTCCTGTGGTTGGTAGTTGTATGAGCCCACTCTGATTGGTTATAGCACTGGAGATGGCCTCAATCTGACTGGCCAAGCTGGCTGCCACTGTGGAAGGATCCTGATTTGATAGTTCCTCTCGTAAAGGTATATAAGCTGCCGTTGCCAGGCTTGTCTGCATTTGTAAGTAATCCTGAGGGTTGTAGCCAACTACAACAAATAAAGATCATCTCATCTGCATTACTGTATGTAAAGTCAAAGCATTATCTATACAGCAGTATTGGATCACTTTAATATCCCAACATATCGGAGATCTTGCTTATATTATATAAATATCATTCCCTATCTCAACTTTGAAAACATATAGCAAAATCATTCAACTGATTTTAAACAGTTTTAATATAAATATCAAAACAAGTATCAGTTAACAGGTATTTATTTTTTCCTTTGCACCAAATGTAAAAGACAATTAATTCCAAGCAAGGATTACTTTGGTTGAACTTAATTTGCAACAACAATTTGAATTGTAATCTAAAGAAAAACAGTCCTGTATCTTTAATGAAATTACAATGACCTTCATCAAATGCTTACCTACAGTCATCTCATTACCAATGGTTACATCATTACATTTTTGTTGAGTGAGACTTATGTCTTCTATGTGATGTTGAGTTAACTGTGGTGCCTCCTGGTGTTGAGAGGACAGCTCTGTTCCGTCAGTTTGATGTCCTAATGCTGTGCTTGTACACAACATCTGGCTCGGGATGTTGGACTGCAACGATGTGCTCTGTAGGTCAGAAGCCAGTTGGCACTGATTGCCCACAGACAGAAGCGGTTCTCCTGCATGTTGGCCGTGTGTCTGAAGAGTATTCGCTGGCTGGTGGCTTGTCAACTGGGAGGCCTGATTGGTCAAATATTGACCACTTGCTAGGTCCTGATTAGCACATTGTTGGATGAACGTAGCATTAGACACTAGGGCCTCAAGATGTGGGCTTATAAGATCTGACCTGGTAAACTCTCCACTGCCCAGATGAACTGCTATTGCATCTGGCACAGACATGTTTTGTAGAGCTGCTGGTGCCTGGGAGGACGGAAGTGATGGATGAACAACATCAGACTGTCTATTACCACTGCCCTCTTCTGAGGAATTATTCAGAGTTTGAGTGGAATGTAGCACCTGAGAGTTTGTTGATTCCTGAACTAAATTAGCAAGACTATTAATTGAGGTGTTTGCCAGCGATAATCGGTTCTGAATCGACACTAATTCACTTGAATTTTGTAGTTTGAGAACAGATGACAAATCCAATGAAGGTCTGGCGGACGGTTTAAGTGATGTGTCTGGTGAGCCAGTTGCTACATTGGGATGGGCTGGACTAGATGTGGTATAGTCTTGGATTGGGGTAGCCTGGGAGGAGTTAGTTAGGGGTGGTGCAACTTGTGGGAAGATCTGTGACAGGGTTTGTAATCCACTTTGTTGGATCAATTGAAGTACAGGAGGCAACACACCTGAAAGAAACCATAACAGCAATGACTTATGATAAAAACTTATGTAATGCATCATAAATCTCAATTCTGTGCATTTTTTTTCACATTTTCATGATATAATGCAAAGGAAAATATAATGCAGATTCCTGATAAATACTCCCTATTACTGAACAACAAGAATTACCACCAATATCCAAGTAAAATATCTTTACTTTTAGAAATAGTAAAAAAATATATACATTTAGGCAATACAAATTTGCATTCTCACAATATTATTCTTAAATTTTAAACAGAAATTTGTTGTGGTGCATCTTTAAATTACAATAATTGTAAACACTCTAAGCAAACCAACACATTGTTTTTACTATCCAAAAGCACAGGTCCTTCCAGCACTGTCTTGAAATGAAAACCACCTTTCAAAGTTAAACTAGTCCAAAAAGTATGCATTTACATGTCAATTCTGTATTTAACATACCCAATTTGTTATTTTCCATGTCCTTTTCAGGAAGGCTAACTGACAACATTATTGGCATGGTCTGGAGTCCCATTCCCTGTGGCAGAGTCAGCGGGGCAGAAATCTGACCTCCCTGGGCTAAAATAGGAAGTGTTACATTTCATTAAAGTTTCAACAATCGATAGATTGTCATCAGTATTAAGTGCAAATGTCATATCACTTTCTGTTTTTTTGCAACTATATTAAAGGACCAAAAAATGTGATGCCTCATACTCTAAATTACCTTTAACTCTTTCACCCCTAGTGACCATATTGGACTTCAAATTATAAAAGAATGGCAGAGTCCACTGAAGTTTCTTAGGGTTGAAAGGGTTAATTGTTGAAGAATATCTGGAATTGTATTGTGGATTGCAAAAATAAATAATGGCATTTTATAAACTATATACATGCATGGTTTTGTCTTTGGAAAACATTAATTGCTTTAAATAACCAAACAAGAATTCAAATAGAAGTGGATGTGTCACCTGCGCGAGTTATTATAAGAAAACAAATTTTCTATTTTTAGTAACAGTGACCTTGACCTTTGACATTTAGACCTGAAAAGCAATCCCAAGCAAGCACTTTTGTTAAGGAAGATCTGCATGAAGTTAGAGTTTGATGGGCCCAAGATGACATAAATGCATAGAAATCTATATGCAGACAATACCGCCACTGACAGTGATACATATATGTCGCCTGCTTTTTACAGACAACACTAAAATGAAGTCCTACAACTCTAATTGTAAAAGACCTGACAACACTATGGATGTGAGCAAATTGAGTGATTATACCACACTGCCATCCCAGAAATTAAATGAATGACTACCGGTATACAGTGTGCCCTGGAAAATAAGAAGTATGGTCAGGCAAATGAGTAGAAGCATTCTTATTGCCCTCAGGCCTTCCATGTACAGATGTCTAAATGGAGGATCAATGAAGGGTTGGAAGATAAGCATGTCTACATACCCGACATGTCCTGTGAATTTGATTCTGAATTCGGTGTAGTCATATTTAAGGATAACTCTTAAAGAACAGCTACACTGCAACGTCTACCAACTTTGCCACTTCATTTGATGAAACTGAAAAGGTAAATGTGAATTCCATGCAATGTCAGTTAGCCATTGGTTCATGCAGTTTTTCAGAATTTTCATGCAGCTCAATATATTCAAGACACATGCTTAACAGTACCAGCTATATGCAGTCACAATATTTTTATTTTTTTTTTTTATTTCAATCAATATAAGTTTTGAATTAGTCATTTTAACAGGAGTTCCCAGAGGGATCTTGAATTGATTGATCTTTATTGATTCAATGTCAGACCGATCTTCTCTTGATTTTTCCTTTCTTTCTTCTTTTCCTCTTAATAATCTGATAACAAGAACTAGTGGAACCTACTTGTGAAGTTTGAGAAACATTCCTCCAGTTCTTTTCAATAAAAAGTTATAACAAACTTCAATTTTCAAAATCTAAGATGGCTGCCTGTCAGCCATTTTGTTTTTCTGATCAAAAATCGAAATCGAATTGGCACTAGTAGTTACTAGGGAACCTACACATGAAATTTGAGGAATATCACCTGTAATAATTTTTTTTAGAAATAACAATGCAAAGGATTGTTCACGGACGGACCACGAGCACCATCATAGCATTTCAAATCCAGAATTATAGTACACAGGCAAAATCCCTCCTCGTTTTCACCTTCATGTGATATGGGCAAAAAAGTGAAATTCACATAAGGTTTTTACATGAATTTCACGTGAAGGAATTTTGTTGGTGAAGTTCAGGTGCGGTAAGCTTCAAGCATTTTACCGCCGTTGATTACATTTTACTTCTTGTATAAGTGTGGACACTTGATTTTGGAGTCATAAACATTTTACGAAAGTAAGGCCTAAGGTGATGGGAGTTGTTTGATATAATTTATTGTCATGATCGATTCATTCGGTCATAAGCTAATACACATGTGGTCTGTAAAAAGGCAACTTGTTGATTGATGAGTAATTTTTTAGGAATAAGGTCATCTCTAAGAAGTTAATTCTACTTCAAAAATATTCAATATTTTCCTTATGAAAAGAGCTGATTCAGTATTTATTTCACTTATGATGGAAATAAAATCTAATGTAAAATAGTGATTTGCACATCTTACACTTGTTTATTGTGTCAATGTATGATCTTAAAATTCAACACAATGTCAGTGTCACTGTGCCTGTACATCCTTCACATAAATGTAGTTACAAAAATCTGCTAAAAGAAAACAAAATGTATTGCTGAAGCATTTGCTTAATAAAAGAAATCTTATAAATTAAGCAAATCTTACTAAAGACATTTTACAGCAACTGTTAGCACAGGACTACAGGAAGCATAGTCACCTCAACGACAATTTTAGATAAGATACCACAACACCTTAGTGAAATATTTTGTGAAAGACAATTGTTATTGTGCATTCCCATGGCTACAGCCCTGCCTGTCCCGAGGCAAATAAAAATCATTATCGGACAAATCAGAAAATGAAATAAGACATGTCCAACCAGACAAGTTGAATTGTGATGTCAATGTAAATATTTGTAAGCAATGGTAGAATAAAATCATGAAAAAAAATGTATAAAGCTCTAAAAACTTGCAGCATAAAGTCGACATGAGTGTCTCTTTTATTTCTTGATCGACTCAGATCACATTGTCATTCCAAAGAGCTGACCTGACCTGATGTGCAAAAAGGTACAATTAAAGCAAGCACAAAGTCATGTTACTGGACCCTTGAGCAGCAATAATGTAACTGTGAAAAGAAAAAGCTTTCATATAAAGAGTTTGCATTATTGTGGGAGTTCCCATCCAAGTCAGTGCTATAGAACTAATAAATTCATAAGTCAATCTTCACTTCTCCAGCCTTCCCAGAGATTATAACATCTTTTTTAAATTCACGAGTCAAAGACCATTCAGAACAAGTTTTTTTTTAAATAAAGGCAATTTCAAAAAAATATAAAAAGCATTGCCTTGTAGTCCCGAGAGCAGATGAAAACTTATCCTAGCACAGGTGCCCGACTCGTTTTATAAAATGATAACATACATAAGAGTACAAATAAATATGTACTCTAAAATTTTATTATTTTATAAAACGAGTCGGGGACCTGCGATTTTAGCAAACACATTTTGTTCACCTGTGGATTCGTTGCGCAAAATGGCAGCCAATCGAAACATAGCTAATTACGTAACATACCAACACTGGCTTTTGCTTATTTGCATGGCTTTAATACAGGAATTACATGTATTATTAACTTTTAATCAAATGCATGCATTATCACATTTGAAATACTACAATTTGCATTAAATCAATGGTCAAGACCTAATTCACCCACCGAGCCAGTTCAAAAATAACGGGCAAATCAGTTGAGTTTGTTTTTCTTCCAGTAGGTACTGTGACTGTAGGCACTTAACGAACGAACGTTTGGCTTAATTACAAACACGTTTCATCTCAACGAATGATGCATTGCATCTTTGATAAGCTTCTATATACCAATGTAAACTCTGGGTAGCTGCGCCTCTGTAGATAGCCCTGTGCACGTGCGTGATGCACGTAGTCAAGTTGGCCAGTCTCTTCGTCGTGAAATCTCGTGTTTTTTAAATGCAGTAATTGGTACTACATCCGGTTACTGTACTTCCGCTGGTTCTTTCATCGTCTAATTTTTGTCCTGAATTGTTGTACATGTTTCGATTATTGATAATCGTTATTTATGGTATAAACATCTTATTTTGACGATAAGACGAGTCCGTTATTGTCGTGAAACAGTTGGTGTTGTTCATTATTAACGCAATGTGCGACTTTCTCCAAATAGAGTTATTGCCCCTGAGAGTTCAGTTACTACTCCCCGTCGATTTTTCGCGGGAAATAGACTTGCTTCAGTTTTTTTTTCATTTGTTATGGATGGTCAGTGGTTAAATTATTACCTCACACAAATAGGTTAATCCGAGGGTTTCTGATTTTTTCAACTTTTAAAAGTATTATATTGATTCATATATTTTTGGTAAGGCTAACTTTCCAAAGTCATTCTTATTCTGATTTATTTTAACATTTTAACCTGCCTACATTGGAAAGTAGACGGAAATGAACTATATGGATATTTGTTTCCTTTTTAAATGTATTCAAGGACTTTTTTATTGTCTGTTCTAAGAAGAAAAGATAGTGATTTAAGTTCCTAGACGATGTTTACGTTCTCCAAGAGTTGTACCAGTCAGAGACGTATGTATACGTCTCTGGTACAGTTAATCGTGCAGTAATTTCTTTTAATAGAAACGCCGGTGACCTAGGCGGTATATTTAATTGTACTTTGCCTTCTTTGAAATCTCGCCTGAAGGCAACGTGTATTAAATGATCCTTATTTTACGACTGCTACACATTTTATATTTGTTTATATGTACCTGTGATATCTTAATATACCTCTGTTTGTATTGGTATCAAATCTGTAATTGGACCCTCGGGTCTGTTGGATTGAATAAACAATAAATTAATGAGTATTTCCACATAGAATGTCTACTTATATCGTGTTCGAAGCGACGCCCCACATACAATGTATACTGTGTGGCGTTTTAGTATTGATTCCCACGACTAGGTGATATAACTCATTCAAAACTTTTTAAAGTGGTGTCACTTACGAATTTCTTCATACAACATAAAAGTATTGGCTATCCAGATTCCTTCTTACATTTTCCACGTGACATCGCTGAATCGGACAATCCGAAACATTTTCTGCTTAATTTTGGGAGACCAGTCCGTGACGTAAATGAAGTTTTCCTTTGTTTTTGTAAATATCATAGAGCGTTGAGAGTAAACATGATATCGCTTAAAATCGGATGTCAGATTACACATATCAATAATTGATTGTGTAGCTTAAAGTGCACTTCTATCCGATCATGGTGGTCCGCCATCTTGGAATGAACAGCATCCGATTAAGTTTGTAATTTATTTTTCTACTTCTGAGTTAGATTTTGTACTTTCAGACTGTCATATTGTTCTTATAAATAAGTTATTTTGTAGCTTTAAGTGAACTGTCTTCAGTGATCGTGATGGCCCACCATCTTGAAAAGACCATTCCCTAACGGAAACACCACACTGATTATGTCACTTACCTGCAAAGCATGTGCGCTAAAATAGTTCCTGCGCGCGAGGTGTTATGAGCTAATTTCATCACGCATTCGGCTACTCAAGGTGCACGTGAACTACATTCGAAACATAATTACATCTATGACAATATACACGGACTGAAGTTACGAAATAATCATCACATCTATTACTTGCAATACAAAATGTGTAAAAATCATCAGTGGATTGCGGAGACGTGGCAATTACAGTTGTTATAAACGACAAAGGTAAACTAAACAAGAGATGTGATTTTGCATGAAAACCCATGCTTTGACGTTTATAGCGACTACTAATTCCGTACCGAGACGGCTAAATATTTATTGTAAACGATCGGACGTAAAGGAAGAAATGGCAAAAGTGTCCGTTATCACGAAGGCTAACACAGTGTCCGAAAAGTTTTCACAATGCGTTCCGGAAATAACTTTATTAACCGGAATAGACAACAACCAAATGTAATGACCAAAGTGGTGTAGTGAGAACAGAGTGACTATGTGGAGGTTGTATCTAATGGACAAGAAAAGGCGGTCATTTTATTATCTTATTATATTTAACTAGCCGACTTCATTCAAAAATCTCTATAACAGTACAAACAAAATCACCTAAGGATACGTTGTTAAGAGACGACAATGCCGTAGGTAAGTGTTACCAGGTGTATACAGTATACCTTTTACTATGCTGACTCGTCGCTCAGACGAAATGCTGCGAATATGGTGATTTGTTGGTTTGTATTACTCCATATCAACAGCTATCTGGTGACACGTCATTGAAAGGTGACCTCCCCTGGGTGCCTGTTTTTGGAGGCTACGGATGTTCATGTTTGTCTCTTTTGAATAGCGCAGAACTGATGCCGACTTTGTAGTGCTTCCTCAATGAAGGATAGTTAAGTTAAGCTAAGTGAAGTTTATTTCCAGATCAGGATTGATTGATCCTACACAATGATATAATAATAAAGTACATATGTACAAATCATAATAAATAGTTAGTGTTCAGTTCCATTAAATACTATTTAAAAGTTTATATTGACATATCGGCTCTGTAATTATAAATGATGTCTTGGTTTTCCCAGAATTTATCAAGTCTATTCTTAAAACAGTTTGTGTTAGGGGCAGATATCACGGTTTCCGGCAGAGAATTCCAGATCCTCGCTGATCTCACAGTGACATAGTTTCTTCTGAGAGAAGATATTGCTCTTTGTGGAAAAAGTTTTTAGAATTTCCTCTAACACTGTTCTTCTCCGACATGTTGGACCACAGTTTTATGAGGGTAAAGCATTCTTGGTCGTACACTCCACTGATCATTTTGTATATTTCGATCATGTCTCCCCTCACACGCCTGTATGATAACGTAGGTAATTTAAGTTTTTTTAATCTTTCTTCATACGTTGAATTATGTAGTCCAGGTAGGCATCGCGTGGCTCTTCTCTGTACATTTTCAATTAGATCGATATGTTTGTATTTATAAGGAAACCATACTGCACTCGCGACGTAGTCAAGCTGAGATCTGACTAGAGATTTATATAATGGTATAAATAATTTCATGTCCATAAACTGGAAAGTTCTTCTTAGCATACCAAACATTGAGTTAGCCTAATATACTGTCGAAGACGCCCAGCAGGACACACCACTTGGTCACATTACACTGACAACAGATCACTGGTGAAGTCACACTCTGATATTTAAGAAGCAAAACATGCCCGAAACACAACCAAATATGCTCAAATGAACTCAGGTCCACGTAGATATAAATGGAGTCGTTCCACCTCCAAATGCTGAACACTAAACTGAAGTAAAACATGACACTATCAGAGACTCTGGTGTGTCTCGGCTGCCTTAGCTGCCTCTTACGATTACGCCGTAGGGAAAGTAAGCATGCCTTTCTAGTGGAGAACGCGACGAAGGGGGCGTCGCCATAAATTTCACTTGAGATGCTTGTATTTAGATCTGCAGTTCGAAAAGAATATCATACCAGCATCAACTAAGTTTGGTATAAATTATACCAGCATCAACTAAATTTGGTACAAATCATACCAGCATCAACTTAATTTGGTATAAATCATACCAGCATCAACTTAATTTGGTATAAATCATACCAGCATCAACTAAATTTGGTATAAATTATACCAGCATCAACTAAATTTGGTACAAATCATACCAGCATCAACTTAATTTGGTATAAATCATACCAGTATCAACTAAATTAGGTATAAATCGTACCAGCATCAACTAAATTTGGTATAAATTATACCAGCATCAACTTAATTTGGTACAAATCATACCAGCATCAACTAAATTTGGTATAAATCATACCAGTATCAACTAAATTTGGTATAAATCATACCAGCATCAACTAAATTTGGTATAAATTATACCAGCATCAACTAAATTTGGTACAAATCATACCGGCATCAACTAAATTTGGTATAAATTATACCAGCATCAACTAAATTTGGTACAAATTGTACCAGCATCAACTAAATTTGGTACAAATCATACCGGCATCAACTAAATTTGGTATAAATTATACCAGCATCAACTAAATTTGGTACAAATTATACCAGTATCAACTAAATTTGGTATAAATTGTACAAGCATCAACTAAATTTGGTACAAATCATACCAGCATCAACTAAATTTGGTATAAATTATACCAGCATCAACTAAATTTGGTATAAATTGTACAAGCATCAACTAAATTTGGTACAAATCATACCAGCATCAACTAAATTTGGTATAAATTATACCAGCATCAACTAAATTTGGTATAAATTGTACAAGCATCAACTAAATTTGGTACAAATCATACCAGTATCAACTAAATTTGGTACAAATTATACCAGCATTAACTAAATTTGGTACAAATTTTACCGGCATCAACTAAATTTGGTACAAATTATACCAGCATCAATTAAATAGGTACAAATTATACCAGCATCAACTAAATTTGGTATAAATTATACCAGCATCAGCTAAATTTGGTATAAATTATACCAGCATCAATTAAATAGGTACAAATTATACCAGCATCAACTAAATTTGGTATAAATTATACCAGCATCAATTAAATAGGTACAAATTATACCAGCATCAACTAAATTTGGTATAAATTATACCAGCATCAATTAAATAGGTACAAATCATACCAGCATCAATTTGTATATAGTCAGATCACATAGGGGATATCTCAATGAATCATATACCCATCATTTGTGGAATATTTTACAGGGATTAAGGTCCAGTGTCCAGCCAAACCTAAAAGTTACTCTGTGGTGTGGGTGTGGATATCGACCATGTAGATGCGTAAATATTTTCATTATTTTACGTATTTCGGAATTAAAACGACATAATTTGAGAAGCTGTTTTTTCGTTTCTTTCGACAATTTAATGTTTGGTTTATAAAATCAGTTTTGGCTGTCAATCTGAAAAGTTAAAATATATTCTTACTAAATTATACCAGCATCAACTAAATTTGGTACACATTATACCAGCATCAACTAAATTTGGCATAAATAATACAAGCATCAACTAAATTTTGTACAAATTACACCGGCATAATAAACAAATTTTGTACAAATTATACCAACATCAGATAAATTTGGTATACATTATACTAGCATCAACTCAAACACCGGTAAAATAAAACTGACAGGCGTACTCAAACACCGGTAAAATAAAGTTCAAGTTCAATTTATTCCAAGGACCTATCGGCCCATAAGTGAAAATAACAACATGGAAATGCATAGGTATACAATAAAACAGTTACATGGTCGGAGAGTGTTCAACATAATATTGTAAGCTTATCCATCTCATTTGTTTAACAAAATAATATTTAACTATTAACCTTTTCTGCCCTTTTTCTAAAAGCTAAATGGATAAATTTACCAGTTTTATTTAGTTCTTTAACATTATTCACACTTAATAATTTGACTAATTTGAAAACACTTGGCTTTCTGTAATAATAATGTTTAATATATTGTTGACGAAGATCAGAGTAAAATGGACATTGTAGTAAAAAATGATACTCGTCTTCAATTTCCTCTAAATTACAACAATCGCATAATCTGTTAGCCCTAGGAACATTATGTTTTCTGCCATACTCTATATTTAAATTATGTGAGGAAAGTCTTAATTTAGCTAGACACTTTTTATAAATACTATCAATGGGCTTACTTAGATAAAATTGTAAACAAAAATTATCGACTAAATGTTTATATACTACACCTCGTGATGTAGCATTAATTCTATTAATGATTTCTTGCTGATACACATCCTTAATTCTATTTTCTATAACACTATACGTATAACAATCAGTTGCAGTATCATGCCAGAGATAAGAAAGGCCTACTTTATCAAGTTCATTTACAATGTTAATTATCCATTCATCATTCGACTCAATTCTCTGTTCCAAACATGCTTTTAATATACAATTTGAAGTACTTTTCAGTTTAAGCCAATACTTAAAAATTTTTAGTTTCCTGATAATATATAATGGGAATCTGCCCAACTCCAAATAAAGAAAATCATTACATGTAGATTTATTAACTCCAAGTAAACTTTTACAAAAGATGGTATGTACTTTTTCTACGTCTGGTGCTTTATGATGCCCCCATATTTCACTTGCATATCCTAATATACTATTTATATATGTATCAAACACAGAACATTGTGTCTTAATATTAAATGAGTGACTTTTCAACTTACTATTTATGGAAAAGTAAGCTTTCCTACCTTGGTTAGCAACGTGAATTTGAGTTTTTTTGAACTTTCCATTATAATTGAACAACATTCCAAGATAATTAAATTCATTAACTACTTCTATATCTACATTATTATAAAACCATTTTTCATTGTCACGCAGTCTACCTCCGTTCCTAAATATCATGATTTTAGTTTTATCAACATTAAGAGTTAATTTCCATTCATTATTATATAGATACAATGCATTTAACATTTCTTGGAGTGACTGAGGTGACTCTGCTATCAGAACGGTATCATCCGCATACATAATTAAAAATAGATTGATCAAACCAATTTCCACTGATTGGCAGTTCTCTCTAATAAAACACATTTCACAATCATTTACATATAAACTGTACAAAATAGGCGACAAAATTTCTCCTTGGAATAAACCGATCGTGTTTCTATAGTATTCTGACAATACTCCATTATGTTTGATGCAAGACTTTACATTATCATATAAAGATTGTATTATTTTTAACATCTTTCCATCAATTCCCTGTTTTATAAGTTTTGACCATAAACGGCTTCTATCAATTAAATCAAAAGCTTTTTTATAATCTATAAAGCAGCAGTATAATCTTTTTTTATTTTTCAATGTTTTGTTAACTAAAGTTTGCAGAACAAAAATAGCATCAACTGTAGAAAAACCAGGTTTAAATCCAAACTGAGCATCCGTTATTACATTATACTGTTTATCCCATTTCATCAGCCTCTTATTAAGAATGGATGTAAATAATTTGCCCATACAGCTTATTATTGTCAAACCTCTGTAATTATTCGGATTATCAATATCACCTTTTTTGAAAATTGGAACTATACAACCTTTTGACCAAGATTCTGGGAAAAAGCCAGACTGAAAAATATTATTGAAGACATTTGTAATACATGGTAGCAACTCATTCTCACAATCAATAAAAAATTCATTTAAAATATTATCCTCACTACAACTTTTGCTCCTTTTCAGATTTCTTATTGCAGCAACCACTTCACCCTCACTGATTTGTAAATCTAATTCGTCGAAAATTGTCTCACCAGCCGTAATTGACACGTCACCATTGCCAAAATCATCATTGTTTAAATTTTGGAAATGTGCATAAAATTCATCCAATTCTATATTAGACTGCATTGTCCTACTTTTAGTTTTCGAGAAATATTTATAAAACTGTTTTGGGTTATTCTTACGAATCAGATCTAACATATTACCTTCATGTCTGTTATATTGTCTTTTCAACCTGTTTTCAAGTCTTTTGTACAATGTCTTTTTTTCTATAAGGATATGATAATTTTCTTCTGACTTAGAGCAGTTGAAGTTTCCCAATGCATGTTTATAGTCAAAATATTTTCTCTTACATTCATATGTAAACCATGGCTTGTCATCTGACCTTTTAGAGCTATGTTGAACATTCATATTGTCATTTTTCGCACTCACTTTACGCACGTCACATTAAGGTAAAACACATGTATTAACAAGTTTACAAAAATCATCAATAACACCATTAACATCATTTTGTGAACTAACAATTCTATTCCCAATATCTATAAGATTATTTACATTAACACTAAGATTATTTCTAATAATATTTACATTTTCATTTCTCCATTTAACAGACTCACTAGCCACTCTTGTTGTAGTGTTTATTTTAGCATTCTCTGGTTTATTAGGGTATTTAAACTTTACTTGAAAAGACAGTGGTGAATGATCTGAAATCGTTGAAAACTTTCCGGACTTGAACAGGCTAATATATTTAAAATTGTCTAAAGTTGTTAACAAATAATCTATAGTGCTTTTACCATTCTTACTGTAGAAAGTGAAGCTTCCATCTCTGTCTCCTTCATGACGACCATTAACAATTCTTATACCAGAAGATTTACATAGAGATAACAATCTCCTACCAAACGAGTTAACGAATTCATCCATGTTCTTTCTTATAGTTATTGTTTTATCTGGATAGTAGTTAAAACATTTAAACATATTAATTACGTCTTGAGTTGGATGGTCATTTTCAATATAATCATATCTAATCCCAGTTCTCGAATTAAGGTCTCCAATTACATACACAGAACCTACATCACTATACCTTACAAGCGTTTCCTCTAATCTTTGAAATAAATCAATATCATTAGTTCTGTAAAATATACTGTTTTCTGGAGGAAAGTAACAGAAAATAAAATGCATCGTACAATTCTGTTTGGAAAATTTCACCACAATAATGGTATCACTTACATTATGAACAATATTAACATTGTGAAATAAACAATGTTTATAGAAAATAACCATTCCTCCTCCCTTTCCAGATTTCCTTGGATAAGCAAATTTTGAATAACCGGGGCATTCAAAAGAATCGTCCTCTGATATCCAGCATTCACTGATACATATTACATCATGGTTTTGTATAGTTTGTAGACATTCTATGTCGTTCAGTTTAATACACAGACCTTTGCCAATGTTCCAATAAGCCACGGATATGTAATCTGAACAGACACTCTCCGCGCCTCCCTACCTTTTGTTGTCATTGCAATTAAGATGGTGCGACTTAGGATTATCGTGATAATCACTCCTACCAAGCCTAGTCCTATCTGTTCCAACTCGTCCAGGTGGCGAACGAGCTCCCATGGGATTATCAGTATATGATCCATTGTAGATATCTGTAGATGATCTCCGAGCTCGTGAGGCCGGAGGTTGGTTTCGGTCCTCATTGCTGTTAGGGGTGGAGGCGGAACGCCCTCTCTTGTTGGCTCTACTGTTGTTCGGCGTGTAGCTTGTTTCCTGTTGATTTCTTTGGGTCGAGTTATTTGTCCATGACCATGGTTATCTTTCTGTCTCGTGCTTTCAGAGCACCATGTAGAGTCACCTTCATAAGGTTGACCATCAATGAAAAGCCTGTCTTTAACAAGTTTCACGTGATGACCAGCTGATTTATAGTGTCTCATTACCGGGTATAATTGTTTCCTCCTCTCTTCCACAATGTCTGGAAACTGTTCGTTTATGCCATATCGCTTCCCTTTCAACAGATATCCCCGCCGTTTAACTTCCTCTTTGTCCTCATAGTATAGGAACCTCACAACGATAGGGCGATAATTGCCGTGCCTGTTGAATCTATGTACATTGGCAAATTCAATATACTTATGGATGCCGAGTTCAAATTTGAAGAAATCTCTGACTTTATCAGCAACCACTTCATCTTTTTGTTCAAGAAGGCCTGTTAACACAAGGTTGTATTTCATTGACCGGCATTGTTGATCCTCCATCGTCCTTTGCAAAGCTCCAGTCTCATGCCGTATATTTAACATTTCATTTTGGATTACTGCCATGCTTGTCACTTGATCGGTCATAGAATCGCTGCATGTTTTAATCTCTTTGTGAGCCCTAGAAATGTTTTTTTCGTTTTGATCAGCTTTTTCCTTCACATTGTCATACATAAAACTGAGAGGCGTACTCAAACACCGGTAAAATAAAACTGAGAGGCGTACTCAAACACCGGTAAAATAAAACTGACGGGCGTTCTCAAACAGAATATTCCTATTAAGAATATGTTTTAACTTTTTAGGTTGAAAGTCAAAACTTTAAATTGATGAAAGAAACGAAAAAAACAGCTTCTCAAATTATGTCGTTTTAATTCCGAAATACGTAAAATAATGAAAATATTTACGCATCTACATGGTCGATATCCACATCCACACCACAGAGTAACTTTTAGGTTTGGCTGGACACTGGACCTTAATCCCTGTAAGATATTCCACAAATGATGGGTATATGATTAATTGAGGTATCCACTATGTGATCTGACTATATACCAGTTGATGCTGGTATGATGTATACCAAATTTAGTTGATGCTGGTATGATGTATACCAAATTTAGTTGATGCTGGTATGATGTATACCAAATTTAGTTGATGCTGGTATAATGTTGGATTGAAGTACACTTCACGAATCAGAATTACATTGCAAGGTTCAAAGTGAATGGCCTTCCGTAAACAACACTTCTTTGTGTCGTGTCCCACTCAGTTTACCATAGAGTACCTTCTTTCTACATTATTGGAGAAAGAAATAAAACTCATATAATATTCAAATAAATTCATTTAATTTATTACCTCTGGCTCGACAGCCAATCAGTTTTGTACAAACATAATACATAATAATTCATATTGTACAAAATACAAAGGATAACATATGGAGGTCAACATGAACATCATCATATAAATATTACACAATGTACATAGTATACATATCAATCTATATTGTTACACTTATATATGGCGATACTTTTAACACTACGAAAATATGTATATCAAACATAAAGTTCAGGAGCAAATGTATTCTGTTACATAACGACCTTTTAGAGGAAGACTGAGTTTGTGGAAACACGTGCAAGAATGTCTACCACGTCCTTTTCATGTGTCGCTGTTATAATGCACAGAGACGTTGGCTTCACTATTGCAATAGAATATATACAATATGATTACGTAGACGTGGCAGAGAGTAGTTTACGGAACGATAGTGCAGATCAAGATATGATTCTAATCAGATTGGAATATGTACAAGTCAACATTTTTTATTGGAATATTCAATGTAACAGGTACGGTTATATAAGAAGACGCTACCTCCAATGTTTACCCTATGATAATAAGAAGACACTACTTCCAATGTTTACCCTCTGATATTAAGAAGACGCTACCTCCAATGTTTACCCTATGATATAAGACACTACCTCCAATGTTTATCCTATGATAATAAGAAGACACTACTTCCAATGTTTACCCTCTGATATTAAGAAGACGCTACCTTTAATATTTACCCTCTGATATTAAGAAGACGCTACCTCCAATGTTTACCCTTTGATAATAACAAGACACTACCTCCAATGTTTACCCTTTGATAATAATAAGACACTACCTCCAATGTTTGCCCTATGATAATAAGACACTACCTCCAATGTTTGCCCTATGATAATAAGACACTACCTCCAATGTTTATCCTAAGATAATAAGAAGACACTACCTCCAATGTTTACCCCATGATAATAAGACACTACCTCCAATGTTTACCCTATGATAATAATAAGACACTACCTCCAATGTTTATCCTATGATACTGAGAAGACGCTTCCTCCAGTGTTTGCCCTCTGATAATAAGAAATTAAGACGCTACCCTATGATATTACTTTGTAATCATTTGGAGATTATTCGTTCCCATTGGTTGGAGATAGTATTGTTTCTGTACACAATTATATTCTTACTACTGGCAAATTTTCTCTAAATGAATAATATGACACTTATAATATATATCTCACATCTACAAACTTACACTAAGGAACTTTAAACTACTTATAACATGTACATGTATATACGTGAGTTGTGTGTATGCTATTTAATGTCTGGTACATGTGGTGATTGATTTACGTAAGCGTCTGTAGTTGGATTGTTCCTATTTCCATTTGTCGTTGCTGATCGTTGTTTTTGTTTATTTTATCTCAAGACATCTTTTATATATTGATCACTAGGTTACCCCGCTGAGGGCCCCACAATATCACACTGTAATTAACTCTTCGCCACCTGGTGGAAAAAGCGCATATTTACCTGGATATTTGGGTCACGCGGCAAATAATTGAGTCATCTCTTCCACAGGTAAACAAAAGAAAGAAGTTCCCTATAAATTAAATTAATACAAATATATATTTATATATATTTTTTATATATTAATAGACAAAATCACGTCTATTTTTTCATTTATATTTTATTTTTATGTTTATATAGGACTCGGGGGGTCACCTAAGGATATCAGTTAAACATATTATTAGTGGCATGATCAAAATCGATATAATTACGTGACAGTGAAAACCCAAAACTTGTTTCAAAATTATAAACAACAAAAGAATCACGGTTGCTAGCCCGGAGTGTTGTATTTACCTTCAAATGATATCAGATTGGCTTACCTGTCACCCCCAAGTTAGCCCCTGTCATAATAGTATACACACCTGAATCATACCTGTGGCATGCGCAGTAGATGAAAGCGTCTTTTACCTTATTTGAATAGGTGATCTAATTGAGGACGCCATTTTGAATCCACACGAAGCGACAGCACATTACTCCTTTGTGAATTTTGAGTAGATATACAGGACCAAGAGCATGGGATCTTAGCCTTGAAAACAGACCAAACTTTAACAATGGGTTTGTATACGCGTGTGATTTTGGTGGGATTTACCTTGACACTGTACGCGTCATGGTGCGGAAGTGTTTCACAATCGGGCGTTTTCCACTGGTTAGCAGAGGATCGATTCGACGAAATCATGGACAGAATGTCGTCCGTTACCGCCGATAACTGCAGATCCAAACCAAAAGAGAAACTTCGCCTTCCCATGGAAACCGTTTCACAGTTACCACGGTACAATATGCTACTCAGTACCGTAATATACTCCAACAGATCCCAACTTTTACATTTACACAACATGGCTCTCAATCGGGCATTTTTCTACAGTTTCATTTACCAGAGACAGAACAGGTCCGAAGATTTCATGAACCAGCCAGGTCTTCAGTACCTATACATGGCGGCCACTGCCGACGTGACTGGAAGTGAGGGATTCATAAACGGCTCGGCTTTGTACTTCGACAATCACTGTAGTTACCCCCAATGGTACCTCTATAATGGTGTAGAATTCAACAAAACACTTCCCCTATTTGGACCTCGAGCTTGGAGAACAGACGATTATAACGAACCGACAAATTGGTTACGAGAACCAACGAACAATACTGTGGACATCCACGATTATGGGGCAGGGACAATGAAAAACTATACGAGCGATGCTTTCAAGGCCGCCCCTTGGTATTCTGCATGGCTTCCGGACTACGACAAGAGTAAAGATTCTCTCAGAAAGTTTACTTATTTCGTAAACGTCAAGTTTTCCAACGCCACAGGTCAGTTTACACATAAAGAGTTCGAGGGAATCGATTTTTTCGGCCCTCCCCAACCCGGACAGTCGGATAGGGACGTGTCCCTCCCGGTCGAATGGACGATGCCGTACTTTGACTGCGGACGTTCCAACAGGTGGATCGTCAGTGCCCACTCGCCTGTAGTCGAATACATGCCGAGATACTCCAATTGGACCCATCTCCGTAGACCCAGGTAATAGGCCAAATAACATTCAAACACGTGTTTGCTGAATGTAACATCGATCGCGTTCAACAGATATAAACAGGGACGTGTCCCTGATATAAAAACAAAACAAAACGATCCCCTATATTTAGATTGTCATAGGTACAATAAAGCATGTGACAATTTTAAAGCATTAAACTAAATTTGGTCAAAATCATTCAACATATATATAATGTACAATATTAGTCGTATATATCGGAGCAATGTAATACTAACAGGGATTTTCTTAACTGTTGTACCTTACAAAGTAATTACTCATGTATATGTCAAAATTCGCTGGGCCGATTATTATTATTTACTGACGTCCATTTTGCAGATTTGTTGCAGTAGTGACCCAGGACATCGAGTTTGAGAGGATAGATTTCAACCCCTGTCCAAAGAGTGAAGGCAACCCCGACCCGAACTACTTGAAGGATACTGCACGGTGTAAACCCACCACAATGGTAAATATACGGTGTCAATTTTAACGTCAGTGTGGGTAGTTACATTTATGTATGTTGGGTAGTTACATTTATGTATGTTGGAGAAGGACAACATGTACCGAAACCAGGGGTGTCATAACAAACCACGTGTGTATAACTATTGTCACGCAGGTGTCGCAACAAACCACGTGTGTATAAATGTATTGTCACGCAGGTGTCACAACAAACCACGTGTGTATAAATGTATCGTCACGCAGGTGTCACAACAAACCGCGTGTGAATAAATGTATTGTCACGCAGGTGTCACAACAAACCATTTGTGTATAAATGAATTGTCACGCAGGTGTCGCAACAAACCACGTGTGTATTACTGTATTGTCACACGGGTCATAACAAACCACGTGTGGATAAATGTATTGTCACGCAGGTGTCACAACAAACCACGTGTGTATATATGTATTGTCACGCAGGTGTCACAACAAACCACGTGTGTATAAATGAATTGTCACGCAGGTGTCGCAACAAACCACGTGTGTATTACTGTATTGTCACGCAGGTGTCACAACAAACCACGTGTGTATAAATGAATTGTCACGCAGGTGTCGCAACAAACCACGTGTGTATTACTGTATTGTCACACGGGTCACAACAAACCACGTGTATTACTGTATTGTCACAACAAACCACGTGTGTATAAATGAATTGTCACGCATGTGTCGCAACAAACCACGTGTGTATAAATGTATTGTCACACAGGTGTCACAACAAACCACGTGTAAATAATTGTACTGTCACGCAGGTGTCACAAAAACCACCTGTATATAAGTGTACTGTCATGCATTTTTTTGCCTAATACGAATCTCGGTACATTACGTTGCCTATAAACTTCCTTCATAAATAATTTGAATGTGACGTTACAATTTCATGACGTCACTATATATTTGTATAAATTATACAGGTAATGAATTGAGATTCAGAATCGACAGTTCTGTTTCTTATAGACATTAGGACCATATATTAGCTCTACTTTCATCTACCAGGGACGTACATATATTACCCTCCCTTGCTTACCGACATCTATGCTTAACACCGTTGACAGATCATATTTATTTCGATTTGGAGAATCTGTCCGAAAGATAATAGTCACGTCCGTTGAAATCTGTCAGCTGTCCAATGGTGAGCTTGTGTTGAAGAGCCGCTATACAGAGAACATTAAACAATGGTTTGGTTGGTCTGTTTCACGTGGAAACGGTGTGTCTTAGAGAAAGAGAGAGAAAGGTGTGTGGGGATGGGGATTATGAATAAATGATGGTAAATTTCAGATATAGCTACGTAGTTCCGTTTGATTATACTCCCTAGTCTTCCATGAAATATGCTTGAGCGGAACTGTATTACATATCATGTTTAGTGAAACAGCGTCGTTCAGTATACACTGTACATTGTGAGGTGTCGAACCCCAATAAACAAGACACAGAACGAGGTAAATCGTCCAGTGGATACATCTGATTTAACAAGAAATAAATATCAAATGATATTAGTAAGTAAGAATGTCTGAAGTTATTTGATGTTCTAGGAAGTTACATTGTCATCACCAGGGTTCTCACATAAAAAACGTGACATTAGTTGGCTCTGACCCAGATAGAACTAGTCTTAGTTCTCATTGTAGTGCTCTCAGTATGAAATAGTGTGGCCCGGGTTTATCCACTGTTAGATAGAAGGTCGGTTCCATCCGTTAGTGTGTGTTGTTTTTTGGATCAAAACTGACTTAATTATATGGTTAAAAATGTCAAAAGAGGTTTGGTTAAAATTAAAATAACACGCTCCTGTAGATTTATAAGACATTTACAAAACAAATCATGCATATACTTAATATATTTTCATACTACCGATCGGATGTGATTCATTGGGCTCGTTTCGATTAGATCACTGTTATTTTTTGTAAGTTCTCCTATAAACAAAACCCACACAACTTGTACTTTTAATTCCATTGGTTTTTGTCATTGGCGTTTTTGTTGATAGATTAAGTATCTTATTGTCATTACGTTAGAAATTATTGCATGCATTTTAAAAAGTGTACTTGTGGACTTTCTGTCTTCGAATCACTGGCACGCGAATACAGCTAGAACCATGTACAAATTACTAATGTATTATTAATTATCTGGACGATGTCTGAATTAGGGGGTCGGTGTGGCTGTCACTCAGCATGGTTCTTAACATCGGCTGATACATCCTATATATCGACATAGACGTGTTCCGTCTCTGCGTTTGACACGGATAGTCCATTATACATCATACTGATGACGAGTTTGACACGGATGGTCCATTATACATCATACTGATGATGCGTTTGACACGGGTGGTCCATCATACATCATACCGATGACGCGTTTGACACGGATGGTCCATTATACATCATACTGATGACGCGTTTGACACGGATGGTCCATTATACATCATACTGATGACGCGTTTGACGATATATCTGATTTGTTGACAAACAATGGCCAATGTGATATGTGTAAGTGAAAAAAACCTGCATGTCTAGTAATCTAGAGTCCTTTTTTGTCAGGTGTTGGACATAAATAAACTCTATGTGTTTCATGGAAAAGCATTCCGTCTCGAATGGTCCTTTCTTTGTATTGATGGCCCGTGTATACTGCCAAGTATCGAGCAATACATTTGAAGGTCCGTTGGGGCTGCGATTGCTTAGTCGGTAAGAGCGCCGGCCAAGTAATCTCAGGTGATGTGGTTCGATGCTCCCTACCCGTGTGGGTTTGTGTTCCTCGAGAAGCTGAGAAACAGACCGGCCTGCTCTGTCGTGGTGGTGTTCTTGGGCAAAACACTTTATCTAAATTGCTCTGTGTGGCATGCCGTATGTTGATCATTAGTGTAGTCACCAACTACTACAGGGAGGCAGCGCCTGAAAATGACACAGGGTTTTCACGGGGCGATTAACTTAGCAAACAAGCAAGCTTTTGCACACCCCGAAAAGTGTTCAAAATCTCGAGCGGTCAGTCCATTTCAAAATTGCAAACAATCCATCTGCATGGGCAACAAGACTTGTAAAGGAAACTTAAAACTAAACGTAAAGATTGTAAATATATCTCTGTTTTTATCTCCATTCTTTTTCAAATAAGGATTAGCGGGTACATATGGGGGAAATATCATGAAATTCCATTATTAATATGTCAATCTGGACACCGGCTGGTGTTGCTATCGTGTCCACGTAGCCGAGATATCACGGATGTATTCGTTGCCATAGTGTTGCATGCGGTTTATGGACCATGTTGATTACTATCAACAACCTATTCCGTGCCAGTACATTATGGCAGACGACCTCAGGGTTTATGATGAATGAGAGACTATAGTATTATCGACCGACGGCGTTCGATTGGTCGCGCCATGGCGGTACGCGGCAGGCAACGCATTGTCCAACGAGAACGGAACGTAAATTATAGTCGTATAGTCACAAATCTATAATTAATGAACTGAAGACAAAGCGAAAACTAATAAATACAGAGGTACCCAACGGCTTCATTACTATACCACATAAATGCCAATACGTAATAGTACATAGGACTTCTGCTGTTCAAATATTAGGATTATCCAGACTTAATTCTGGTGGGTGAAGCTACATGTTCAAATGAACTATCTGTATACAAGGCATATATCTCGACATAAGACCGGTGTGTACATTTTAATGGACGGAGGAATCTTGTCATCGCCATGGCAACTGGAAGCGTGGTAATATGTCAGTCGGAGTTGACATTACGATCGCCATTAGGCCTTAGTGTATCAACATCGTGGTGCGGGGTCGTGCTGACGGACACGTTTTGTAGACACAGGTATTCCCTAGGAATGTGTGTTTCGAGCTAAGTACACTAGTTTATGTTAGATCACTAAAGCATTCGATTATAAGAGGCTATTTTTTTTATTGCCTAATGATATTGTTACGAATCTTGTAGTACCATTGCGCTGGAAACCAGTCTATAACTATTGGTCATTCGTCGATGCCAGCATCCTACTCGTATCGCTTATAGATCCATTGTACTTTTACATTATATCAATATATCATGCTTTGTCTATGTATTTTCCTAGTCCAATAATTTTATTAGGGTATCGTCACTCCTTTAACTGTAATGTATGGATTTTAAACAGGTCTTACCATTTTTGTCTCAACTTCATTGAGAGGTCCAACTTGCTTTCTGATGGCGTCGTCAACCATATGGTAAAGTCTAACTTCAACCAGACTTGGTGGACATCTCGTATGGAACGCCAAATTAACATAAATTTAATTAATTGAACCTATCTTCAAATAATTGAAGATAGGTTCAATTCCATTAAAGAGAGTTTTAATTCAATTAGAGGTAGGTACGATTCAGTTAAAGATAGGTTCATTTCAGTTGAAGATAGGTACAATTCTATTAAAGATAGGTTTAAATAAGACCAATTGAACCTATCTTCAATTGATTTGAACCTACCCCTAATTGAATTGTACCTATCTGCAATTGAATTGAATCTATCTCTAATTGAATTGAACCCATATTCAATTACGAACGAATAGGGAAAAGGGGCGAATTAAAGATAGGTTCAATTGAATTGAAGATAGGTTTAATTTAATTAAGGATATGTTTTATTTGAAGATAGGTTTAATTCAGTTAGAGATAGGTTCAATTCAATTAGAGATAGGTTCAATTCAATTACAGATTGGTTCAATTCAATTACAGATAAGTTCAATTCAATTACAGATAGGTTCAAATGGTCTTATTTAAACCTATCTTTATAATTGTACCTATCTTGAATTAAATTGAACCTATCTTTAACTGAATTGTAAAATAATTCAAATAATTGAAGATAGGTTCAATTAATTGAATACATATGTTAATTTGGCGTTCCATAGTTCTGTAGGGGAGAATGATTTGTTTTCGACTAAAAATGTCATATTTAGATAAACTCTGAGAAATTAACGATTTTGCAGATTTGCTATTCCTGTTGCTAGACATCATTGATTCAATATTTCCAATGTATGTAAGGTATACAGTAATCGGACGGGTTCTCATGTTACTACCGCCTTTTAAGCTGATTTACATAGTGAGATCGTCAGAAAATTCGGACTAGGGTGCTAACATAACACCACACATATATATATATATATATATTATCTTATCAGTTATTAGTTTGGAGGATTGCTTGGTTGATTTTTGGAGATAGTACAACATTTCAGTGAAATTGATCTACGAACTAAGTGGAACAGACGAGACATAATTATGCATGATTCTTGTTCAGTATAAAATGTAAACTATTGAGTGTTCTTTGAAGTTACATAGAATTGTCGGTGAACATTCATAGAAAAAGTACTTGGCATTTATGTACTACACACATTTTCCAGAGATTTTTGTTTCGTGTTATTGATACTTTATGCCTGATTTAAACAGTCAGATTTTTAATGGATTCATAGAAATTATCAAAAATACCTTAATATTTGACTGCCGGTTTATAATGTTTATCATATAGGTAACACATTTAAAATTTTGGTAAATGATAACTTCAACAACGTTTTCCACAGTGTCGATCTAAAAATTAAAGTCTGCCTTTTCCCGATTTCCCCGCTTTGGGCCCCACCAAACTCCAACCAGAAATAAACGTTTCGGTGACCATGATTATAAAATTCGTGACGACGCTGAACACCCGCCAAATGCAGCGTGGTCATATCGAGCTAGAGAGAAGGTAAAGTACTGTATCTAAAAACATAAAACCCGAGTGTTGTTAAGACATGTTTGTTCACATTATTTATAAGAGAAAAAAAATAAAAACATCTAAGTTGATTGTTAAGCATTAAACCATACGGACTGACGTGTAAACTCTTCCAACGTCTATTTCCGTGATCGAGATGACTCTACAGATACGCCGTATAACAGGATGTTCATTTTACGGATCTTTATTGTCCCTATTATAAGACGTGTTAACATTATTTTAAAGTAATATTTGTATAGACACAGATGTGTGTATATAATGTAGTCGGTCTTCATTCAATACACTGGTTTATATATATGGCGTCGCGCCTTCTTTTCTCCTTGATAGCTTCGGCTATTACAATATATATTAAAACTCGAGCTTGTGTAAAACCGGAGATGGGCAAAGCGTCAACTTTTTAGGAACCCAAGTCATTTATGAACGATGTGTTTTAAAACGCATATAGATAACAAATGATATGATGCCCACCCCCTGTCTCTTGCATAGTGCTCAGTGAAAACTTCATGTAATAATTATAGCTGGTTATTGCTGTGAGTGTGTGAACTATACTGTAGTATAGGATTAAGATGGATAAATTGAAGTGACTTGACCAGAATTCCAACTCGTGTCTGCGTAACGTGGAACAGATGCTAACCATTTGAGCTACCAGTCCCAATTCCTCGGTCTTTCAACAAACACATACACAAGACACTATTCCACCTCAATTATTATTTTTAGTGGATGACAAATGTAAATGGACCCAGAATCTCAACAATGAAGACATAACCTCTTATTATATATAGCAGTATTGTTTAGTCACCATTATAAGTTAACACATTTGTTGTTGAAATAAACAATCTGTATGTCCATGAAAATGATAATATTATAGTTACAAGGTATTTCAGATCGACCAACCAACTGCAGATCTGTACGAAATTTCACTACCATGTATCACATAATTCAGTATCAAAATGACACAGTTTTATTTGTATTTTCAGTGTGAGCCACTGAACGGCTATGGATTCCGACGAGGTGGTTACCAGTGTGTATGTCGACCTGGATACTACTTTCCCTGGTGGCATGGTGGGCCATTCCTGGGAGACGAGATTGAGATCGCGACAGAAGACGAATATTCGAACAACTTTGATTGCCTCCCTGTAGAAGGTAAAAATAGGCTATTTCATGTCAAAATAAGTCTTTGATTTTGTATGGATTTGCATATGACTTCGTTATAAGTTCATATTGAGTTGTGTACTTATCATATCATGCATTGAATGAGAATTGTAGTAAAGATATTACTGGTATAAATTTAATTCTTTTGAGGGTGTTAGAGAAGGGTACTTTAGAATGTTAACTTGTAAATTTCAATACAATTTGGAGTCTTCTTGATAGATTAAAATGGGGGTTTTTTTTGTGATATTTTTGGACATCCCATGGCCAGTCTAATAAAATTATTTTTCACTTCTTAGCATTTGAGTACAGAGCAAAATTAAATTGTATACAATATGGCTTAATAAGTATTTATATAATTTCCTTTTCAAGAATACATCTATTTCTGATACATGTAATTAATTACCATAATAGAGAAAGGATTTATTGTGAATTTAATACAAACATTTTATTACAATTACAGAGCTCCAGGTGATACCAAATGAAATGCCTACATTTGTGCAGAGGAGAAGGAAGAGATCAACATTAATAGCTAAGAAGTCCACTTTATTTAACATTATTACCTCTGGACAGAGTCCTAGAGTCAAGTTAGTGGCCAGAAGATCTGTTCCAAAGGATAAAATGAAAGAAAAGCTCAGAAATCGTAGACATATTCCACGTTACCAAGGACAAAGTAAGAAAGTTCGAAATAAACGTGATCTATTTGATGCTGATAAGAGAGTTAAAATGGACAAGATTTTGTTGAGAAAGGCACAGACCAATTCTGCAAACTGTAAAACCAAAATGCCTTACGAACTCTTCCTCCCCGGAGATGTTGCCTATGGTGTGGAGAAACAGTTTGAGGCTCAAGGACGCACAGCTCTTCGTTTAGCCCACTTTCTCTCAGACTTCTTACAAAATGTTGATGAATATGAGAATTTTGGTAGTATGACTGGTGACAGGCGTTTAAATGAAACCCATTTGTTTGGAGAAGTTATTGCTAATGTCATGTCAGACTATAAAATCCTCGGCAGTGGTGTTTTCTTTGAGCGTTACAAATTCCGCATGTCCCCACCTATTAATTACACTGATCCTCGATACTCCAATGGCATTGTTAGAGAATTTTTTGGTCCGTATTCATGGAGGAAGCAGACCAAAACAGGTGATGGTTTGGATGAATTCTTTGCTGTGGACTCTGCTGGATACTCCAAATACTACACAGATGAGGTTTGGTACAGAACTATCAAATCGAGATGGCAGACCAATTTCCATAGTCTTGTTAAATACACAGCCAAACCCATGGTGAGGTCTGATGTGAACGGCACTAGTCTTGTCAGGTTTGAGTACTACCCCATCCAGTACTACGCTCCCAAGTATGAACATGGAGAATGGCTGAGACCAGAGTTCAAATGTGATGACCGTGTCATGGACTGGGTGGTTACCTATGTGGTTCCATTTTTCGGATTTAATGAACTGAAAACAATGCATGAATTCAAGTAAGAATCTTAAGTGTCATCAACAATTTTTTTCTTTGAATAATGTTTCAAGATCTTATAAGAGACAGAAGTGTTTACTTAGGGCTATTCCATTAAGATATCCTACAGGAGGACTCCACAAATAAAGAACCTTTATGCATATGCATGAATAATCTGATTGAAAAAAAATCTTGTGATATATTATTTATTTAATGAATTATTTCACTTAGTTTCTGTATATTAAATACACTATTGTATAATGTTACACTGAATTTTAAATCTTAAATCAATTTTATTTTGCAGGGGAGTTGTGAAAGTTGATGTCAAATTGGATTATCTAGATATAAATCAGTGTCCTCAGGATTTTTATGTCGCCAACGCTTTCAAAAATACTGCAAAATGTGACTTCAAATCCACTCTCGTAAGTAAACAATGAAAATTCAAAGCATAATTCATCCCTCTATGTTACAGTAGTTACACTAACATTTCGATGTTTTAATGAATTGCCATTTTATCAGCAGTTTGTACTTGTTTTACTAGTATGAATAATGAAAACCCTGTAGTCCTCCAGGAATGTTCGAGTTGGTGTGTCGTAGCAAAAATAGGTCATTCTTACCAACACTTTGACCTATATATCAAAGAAAAGGCTTGTTCTATCTCCTGCATTACTTCTCACTCGGACTTGAGGCACAGCGTTCATCTCTCTTAGGCAAGTTGTGGCATGGATTCACTTGCATTGAAGTAAGAGCATATTTGTCCATTTGTAACACGGATTCTTTTCTGTGTCTAGGGTTAGTTAATGGATCTAGCTACTTGGTAGGAAGATAAGGGTGTGTTGAGAATGAATGATTATCTATTTGACTTAAAGGGAGTGGAATTTCTGTAGTTGTACAATTTCTGAAGTTGTACTTGTCCAGATGATGAGGTCTCTGATATAGGCTGTATGTATGCTCTTTAGGTTGTAATGTAGCCTGCAGGTTTTCAGTAAGGACATTGATTTGTGACAATTTCATATATTTGAACATGCTTATTCATCAAGATGGGAATAGATTTCTTTGTTCCGATGGGATCTGAATCTAGATTTCTGGTTGGTCGTCCTTGGCACTGGCGGAATACTCACCTTATATCGCTTGTGAGTATTCTCTGGTGGCAAAGATGAATACCAGAGTGTTCATCGCAAGACTTCAAAGACAAGTGTTCTTATGGAATGGGGTTTGTGTCCAGCAACAAGCATGCATTTGAAGGGATAGATCATTCTGTGGTCAACAAATTTTGGAACAATTATTAAAATTGATGGATTGGTTTTCTATTGATATTCTGTTATTTTTCATTTTCTTTGCTTTAAAGATACCCTGGTATGTGAATTTGATGATGGTTTGAATTCTGCAGCTGTGCAAGCTTGGAAAATATTAATCAGGAGGACTCTGTAGATAAAATGAAGTTTTGATAGATTTTAATGTGTATTTAATGTTAAAATTTATATGAATAATGATATTAAAAATACTCGGCACACAATATAACTTGTTTTTGAAAATCTTTGTAGTGTATTCCCCTTCCTGGAAAAAGGTTCCAAACGGGCTCCTACAAATGTGAATGTCGTCAGGGATACGAGTATCCATTCAATGACCTTGCTTGGTTCTACGATGGTCAAACTATGGAGGAAGAGTATTCCAAGAAGTTGAGAGGAGAACCAAATAGGTAAATATATTTTGACAGTTTCGAACATTAAGCAATAAAATATGAACTTTTCAACATGTACAAGTTAGAACCTTGCCAAATGTCTTTAAAAAACTGAATTCATTTTAACATATCATTATTCTTTAGGACTTGATTAAACCTGTTACATTTTTCAGTAACATATATAGGACACTTGATAGTAACTTAGTGTGCTTATCTCTGATGAGTTGCAATAATTTTACATTTAATCTCTATTCTTATACCAAATTTTTATTCAGCACTTCTTTATGGTTTGCAGGTTTGGAACCCTGAAGTGTCGTATAGCTGGTGCTGCTTCCATTGTTGCCAACTGGGCCTTAGTTACCGGATCTATCTTGGCCTTCCTCTTCCTACAGCGGTGGTAGATGGCAGGGCTGGAGAAACAACACAGATTACTTTTGTTGAAAGTGCCATATTGAAAATAAGGTGTTTATTTTCACACTGATAGGCGTAATCATGTATGGTATTTTACCTGAAGTGCAAGAAAACATTAATGATAATTGTACTTCTGTATGGTATTTTAAATTGAAGTGCAAGAAAACGTTTCTGATAATCTAAATAATAAAAAACATTGATAATTCAGAATCTTTTTAAAATGTTGGATGAAAGTTTTATCAAAGTGTAATACAATGTTTTTTGAATGAAATCGGGATATATTATTTTATGGACAAAATAAGATTAAAGTTTCAATCGGAGTTGATGAAAAATGTGTGTATGCTTGTGAGAAAGGGATACTTTATATTGTATGAAATATATTTTTATACAGAGAAATGGAAATCTATGCAAATGTGATATTGAATGTGTATGATTATATCAATTGTAAATATTTGTATATTTTGTATATAGCGGTATAAATGTATATATTTTCTAAAAATCATAGCTCAAAGCGTAAACCCCTTCCATGAGTTAAACAGTTTCGTTGTAATTCAAAAGTAAGAAATATCTTCAAAAGATGTCACCACCTTCAATCCAACGACAATATATATATAAGTGATTTCCTGTGAACATTTCAATAATATGCATGCCATTTTCTTATAGAACAAATTCTAGTGCATTCCTAAATTTTAGCAGATTAGTACAGTGGTGAATTTGCCCACCAAACATTTTCTATAGAAAAAAAGAGAATACTTAGAAAATGAAACTAATACAATGCCTCCAACACAAATATAGATTTCCTTAAAATATTAATGTTGACAGTATTGTCACAACATTATAATAATAATGATTTATTATCATTACTATATAATAGTAATTCTATATTATTATAATAACTTAATCTGTTGTAAATAAGGAGACTTTATACTGGTCAGCACCACTGATAATTTAATTTTCTTCTGTACATCATTAATTAAGACCTGCTCTGCTATTCTAGACTTGCCTTAAATAAATGTAGGATTTTTCAAAATATTTAAGGTTTGAAATTAAAATTGGCATGGCTGAATTCATTACATGCAGCTGAAAATTAAGATTTGATTCTTTTTAAAGTGAATGAAAGTTGATTTGTCTTAGTTTATTATAAAAGCAAATATCTTCCTGTATTTTGTGCAAGAATGTATAAATGGTTGTGAAAGGAATTTGGGGGCAAAATATGAAAATGAGTGTCGTTAACATTTAAGTTGATTATTGATATGTATATACATAGGTACATCATTGCTTCATTGCAAATAACTAATTTCAAGAGTGCTGAGGAATTTGTTGGAAAATACATTTGTATGTAGATAAATTATATATAATGTCCCATTTATTTTTCATCAACAGTTGCCCTTTTCAAAACATGATAGCCCATTTCTCCTGGAATTATTTACCTTGAAATAATCGGAAAAAATTCTATACCAAGTGTATTACCAATAATTTATTGAATGTAAATTGTTTTTCTATCTAATTCAATCATTTGTTGTCTCGTTATCTTTTTGCGGGTTTGTCTGGTTCAGCAGAAGATAAACAATGTCATGTAATTTTTTTGATTTTTTTTAATATACCCGTTAATTTTTGGGGTCCGTCTTTCTAAAACAATTGTTTAAACGTTGAAGATTTTCTAATTGTTAACGATTCTTGTACGCATCAAGATCAATGTAGGGCTAGTCATTTTACACCTAACATTGTATATAGATGGTCTAATTTACATCCTGTTTTTACCTAACATTGTATATATATAATCCATTATACATCCTTCATGTATATCATGCTTTTTTTCTACAACAGATTATTAATATTTTGTCATTCAAGTCTTTGAATGAGGATTATTTTGTATAATGATGATTTAATAAATATAAATATGAATCTTGAATTTGCCTGGTTTTTATTTCCTTATGCATGAGTGAAACATCGCGTGTGTAACAGTATTTCTCATTAACAACTGACAACTTCTGAAGCAATTATATTTTTTTTTTTTTAAATATTTCTGAATGTAAGTTATTTGTCCAAATATGAGAAAAAATGTATGCTACTATATTTGAACAATCTCGTCAATCCCAAAACAAATGTGCGTTGTTATTTTCAAATAATGTATGTTGAGGGTTTTCAATACTATGGTAGGTATGATACAAAACTGGATATAATTCACACTGAAGTAAGTGTAACAGTAAATCTATGTGGATGTTATTCCTTAATACTGATGGGTGGGGGGGGGGGGGGGGGCATGATATTGCTCACTGGGAGAATTATTGCTGTAATCCTGGCATCCAGAGACTGGTTCATTTTCTAATGAGGATATACAGCTTGGGTATTTCACGTGTGTTCCCTATGACAACACCAATTCATTGGTACTACAGTTGCAGACCTGCTGCCTTTCACCGTGACCTTTGACCTATTCATAAAAACCTACCCTTGGTCACAACTAGTGTGTTCTCCGCCACAAGATCCTTCTATTGGTACTACGTGGTGAGTACATCCCCTCAGACAACAGACTCCACCTATCTACATTTGCGGGCCTGTTGACCTTGACCGTAACCTTTGACCTATTTTAAGGTAGGAAAAAAGAGACTAATTCCAAATTTCAACCCACCTGGCGAGCTATGTTGTCATCTGACAGCTCTTGTCGGGTACAAGAGTAAAACTAATGGCCACATTAAGGTACAAGTAACACAATGTTATAGTCCAGTCCTTACACAGTATGCCCACAACACATCTCATATCAGATGGTCATTTGTCCATTGTAGAACTGAATACTTCCGCAAAAATCACTGGTTTTGGGTTTCCACCCTGTGTAGCCCTGGCTGGAATCCTGTATGTCAATACACACAATATATAATCAAGAATTATGTCTTATGTTGTGTTAACAGACGAGGCTAGTACCTATGGGGTCAACTATAGTGAAGATACTTTCTTACTTAAGGGGAATGGTCAAATTCAGACGTCTTGGTGATAACGCCAATCTGCTCAAATTACTAAACAAAACTTTAACGAACGTAATCAACACAAGAGGCCCAGAGGGACTGTATCGCTCACCTGGATTTCATGAGATATGAAACAAGAATGATGATTAGGTATATTTGTCACTGGTATTGCTATGTCAGTATATCATAGGCATTTTATATGGGTACATGAGGTTTTTATGCCAAAAAATACCTTAATCCAAGAAATGAAATTTGCACAATTTTGAATCCCCACCCCATGACCATGCTACCATACAAATGTGAGTGATATCCAATGCTTAGTTACAGAGAAGTCGTTTATTGCTTAGTTTCAGAGAAGAAGCTGTGTATATGAATTTATCCAAATTGACCCCTTTTGGCCCCACCCCTCAGTCCCTAAGGGGTCAGCCCCGTTATTTGTACAATTTTGAATCCCCACCCAACAGTGATCCTACCAAGCAAATGTAAGCAATTTCCATTGCTCGGTTTCAGAGAAGAAGTCGTTTATACCAATACAGCCCAATCAATCACATTTGGCCCCGCCCCTCAGGCCCCTGGAGGGTTCAGCCCCATCATTTGCAAAATTTTGAATCCCCACCCAATAGTGATGCTACCAGGCAAATATGAGCAATATCCATTGCTCAGTTTCAGAGAAGAAGTCGTTTATATCAATATAGCCCAATTGACCACATTAGGCCCCGCCCCTCGGGCCCCTGGGGGATCAGCCTCATTATTTGTACAATTTTTAATCCCCACCCCATAGTGATGCTACCAGGCAAATATGAGCGATATCCATTGCTCGGTTTCAGAGAAGAAGTCGTTTATATCAATATAGCTATATTGACCCCTTTTGACCCCGCCCCTCAGGCCCCTGGGGGGGTCAGCCCCACCATTTGTACAATTTTGAATCCCCACCCTATAGTGATGCTTCTAGGCAAATAAGAGCGATATCCATTGCTCTGTTTCAGAGAAGAAGTCGTTTATATCAATATAGCCCAATTGACCACAATAGGCCCCACCCCTCAGGCCCCTGGGGGATCAGTCTCATTATTTGTACAATTTTGAATCCCCACCCCATAGTGATGCTACTAGGCAAATATGAGCGATATCCATTGCTCTGTTTCAGAGAAGAAGTCGTTTATATAAATATAGCCCAATTGACCACATTAGGCCCCGCCCCTCAGGTCCCTGGGGGTCAGCCCCATTATTTGTACAATTTTGAATCCCCTCCCCATAGTGATTCTACCAGGCAAATATGAGCGATATCCATTGCTAGGTTTCAGAGAAGAAGTCGTTAATATCAACATAGCTATATTGACCCCTTTTGGCCCCGCCCCTCAGGCCCCTGGGGGGTCAGCCCCACCATTTGTACAATTTTGAGTCCCCACCCCAAAGGGATGCTTCTGACGAAATTTGGTCAAATTCTGATCTGTAGTTATGAAGAAGAAGTCAATTGTTGACGGACGGACGGACGACGGACGGCCGGATGACGGACGACGGATGCCACGGTATGGCATAAGCTCACATTGGTCCTTCGGACCAGGTGAGCTAATAAATCAGTTATGGTGAGAATGAGCAGGCTTTTCAGTATTCCTGCGTGTATGTTACGGGTGTTCAGTATTCTCGTGTGTATGTTACGGGTGTTCAGTATTCTCGTGTGTATGTTACGGGTGTTCAGTATTCTCGTGTGTATGTTACGGGTTTTCGGTATTCCCGTGTGTACCATATGTTATACCTGTATGGACCTGTCCAGTATATACCTGTATGGACATCTCCAGTATATACCTGTATGGACCTCTCCAGTATATACCTGTATGGAACTGTCCAGTATATACCTGTATCGACCTCTCCAGTATATACAATGTACCTGTATGGACATCTCCAGTATATACCTGTATGGACCTCTCCAGTATATACCTGTATGGACCTCTCCAGTATATACCTTTATGAACATTTCTAGTATATACCTGTATGGACATCTCCAGTATATACCTGTATGGACCTCCCCAGTATATACCTGTATGGACCTCTCCAGTATATACCCGTATGGACCTCTCCAGTATATACCCGTATGGACCTCTCCAGTATATACCTGTATGGACCTCTCCAGTATATACCTGTATGGACCTCTCCAGTATATACCTGTAGTATATACCTGTATGGACCTCTCCAGTATATACCTGTATGGACCTCTCCAGTATATACCTGTATGAACCTGTTAATTACAGCTAGATGTCTATCGTCATTAAACATGAATGTACAAATAACTGACAAAACCTATTGTTTTGAACAGGAATAACGTTTAATTGTTTACCAGATTAATGTCGTACATAGCAAATGTTATCACACCTTGGTATAAACAAAGACTCGATAAAAGAACAATCAACATTTTTCTTTAACAACTAAAATAAGCACTTGAATATCTGATACACTTACTGTAATGTTAACACAATGAACTTGGTGAACAACAAAAAATGTATCAAAACGTTCATGTTATTGTCACATGTAGCACGCCTCTTGCATCTTTCCTGTCAGCCTAGTTAAAAAGCTTGCAATACTGATATGATCCAATTGTTTTCACGAGTCTATCTATATTACCTTTCATGCACAATTTAATTGTCCGAAAATTCCAGGAAATGTAGCAGTTATCCAGAATTCGTTTAAAAAGCTTTCAATACCGATATGATCCAATTATTTTTGTACACGGCGAATTCATCAAATCATCAAAAAGTTGAGAATGTCCCAAAATCAGCACATAAAAAACTAACAGTGTACGTAGATGTCTATACAAATGAAGCTTGCGATAAAGGATACATTTCAAGAGAAGACCCCAAAGTTCTATAAGAAATGATGACTGCTGTCGTTTTACTGAGTGTCCTGATCCACCAGAGTTACTTCCCTTTGTCTTACGCTGTACGGAAGGCCTGGTGATAGTTTGACAGCCGACGCGAGCCGAGAATGGATTGACTGTCCACAAGACTACTGTCCACAAAACTACCAGAAACCATTGCTCTCTTTTGAGAGCTACCAGCGAGAAGTCCCCAGAATCCCCAGACATACATTCTGATGACCAGATTTCGTTTTATCACGACCCAATAACCACGATGACACCTTCCAAATGATATATGAATTCACGGGTATATCTATTTATAGACCTATATCCGCGTATAGACTGGTCGAATAGGGGCGAAATCGGGTAAACTTTTCCTGGCCACTGTAATGTTACCCCTGTGGCGGTCCTCACTGAACTGTATGATGGTCAACATTGTCTCTATCGCTTCCCGCCTCTTCACCACGCGCTTTGACTGCGCATGTCTGCACGTGGGAATGTGTGCTTTTAATCCTTGTGCGTACAGATATATCTTCCTACATTTCGGATATCCCGGACATGATATCATACTGGGCATCTTTCCTCTCCAACACGCTCCTGCAACAGGCAATCATGAACAGGTAAACATATATGGACAGGTGAGCATGACTGACAGGTAAACATGAACAGGTGAACTTATGAACAGGTGAACATATGAACAGGTGAACATATGAAGAAGTGATCATAAACAGGTAAACCTGAATAGGTGAACATATGAAGAAGTGATCATAAACAGGTAAACATGAACAGGTAAACATGAACAGGTAAACATGAACAAGTGACCATGAACAGGTAAACATACACAGATTAACATGAACAGGTGAGCATAAACAGATGCTCATGAACAGGTGATCGTGAACAGGTAAACATATACAGAGAAACATGAACAGGTGAGCATAAACAGATGCTCATGAACAGGTGATCGTGAACAGGTAAACATATACAGAGAAACATGAACAGGTGAGCATAAACAGGTGCTCATGAACAGGTGATCCTGAACAGGTAAACATGAACAATGTTTATTCAAATTTTGTGACATACATGAACAATGTTTATTCAAATTTTGTGACATAATGGCATTATAACACGAGACCTTGCTCCCAGAGTAAAACATGACACGTGTGCAAAACAAACAAACACTGTTTCTCTAAACAATAAAGTTCGTGTCAGTATGTGAAAGATACGTGTAAGGAATTCAGTGTGGTCTCTCGAGGGGAGAGAGAACGAATCCTATTCTAATCTGGCACAGTGGAAGCCGCAATACGTCGGGTCGCAAAGCATTCAATACTTCCTGTTTTCGTTAATTGTTTCTTTCCTTTGCTTTATCATACCAATGTTACCAAAGTGTTGTTGTTGAAAATCTTTATAGATACCAAAGATACCAAGGATACCAAGGAAACCAATGTGTTATGGTAGGCTATCTTTATAAATACCAATGATACCAAGGTGTTGTAGTATGAGATCTTTATAAATAACAAGGATCCAAAGTGTTGTAGCATGAGATCTTTATCAGTACCAAAGTGTTGTTGTAGGAAATCTTTATATATACCAAGGATACCAAAGTTTTGTGGTAGGAAATCTTTATATATACCAAGGATACCAAAGTGTTGTGGTAAGAGATCTTTATATATACCAAGGATACCAAAGTGTTGTGGTAGGATATCTTTATATATACCAAGGATACCAAAGTGTCGTAGCATGAGATCTTTATAAATACCAAGGATACCAAAGTGTTGTGGTAGGAAATCTTTATCAATACCAAATTGTTGTAGTAAGGAATCTTTGTAAATACAAATGTACCATGGATACCAAAGTGTTGGTGTAGGAGATCTTTATAAATACCAAGGATACCAAAGTGTTGTGGTAGGAAATGTTTATAAATACCAAGGATACCAAAGTGTTGTGGTAGGAAATCTTTATATATACCACGGATACCAATGTGTTATGGTAGGAGATCTGTATATATACCAAGGATACCAAAGTGTTGTTGTAGGAGATCTTCATAAATACGAGATCTTTATCAATACCAATGATACCAAAGTGTTGTGGTAGGAAATCTTTATAAATACCAATGATACCAAAGTGTTGTGGTAGGAAATCTTTATCAATACCAAGGATACCAAAGTGTTGTGGTAGGAAATCTTTATAAATACCAAGGATACCAAAGTGTTGTGGTAGGAGATCTTTATATATACCAAGGATACCAAAGTGTTGTGGTAGGAGATCTCTATAAATACCAAGGATACCAAAGTGTTGTGGTAGGAGATCTTTATAAATACCAAGGATACCAAAGTGTTGTGGTAGGAAATCTTTATCAATACCAAGGATACCAAAGTGTTGTGGTAGGAAATCTTTATATATACCAAGGATACCAAAGTGTTGTGGTAGGAGATCTCTATAAATACCAAGGATACCAAAGTGTCGTAGCACGAAATCTCTATATATACCAAGGATACCAAAATGTTGTGGTAGGAAATCTTTATCAATACCAAGGATACCAAAGTGTTGTGGTAGGAAATCTTTATATATACCAAGGATACCAAAGTGTTGTGGTAGGAGATCTCTATAAATACCAAGGATACCAAATTGTTGTAGTAGGGAATCTTTATAAATACCAAGGATACCAAAGTGTTGTGGTAGGAGATCTTTATATATACCAAGGATACCAAAGTGTTGTGGTAGGAAATGCTTATAAATACCAAGGATACCAAAGTGTTGTGGTAGGAAATCTTTATAATTACCAATGATACCAAAGTGTTGTGGTAGGAGATCTTTATAATTACCAATGATACCAAAGTGTTGTGGTAGGAGATCTTTATAATTACCAATGATACCAAAGTGTTGTGGTAGGAGATTTTTATAAATACCAAGGATACCAAAGTGTTGTGGTAGGAGATCTTTATAATATCAATGATACCAAAGTGTTGTGGTAGGAAATCTTTATAAATACCAATGATACCAAGGTGTCGTAGCACGAGATCTCTATATATACCAAGGATACCAAAATGTTGTGGTAGGAGATCTTTATAAATATCAAAATGTTGTTTTATGAAATCTTCATAAATACAAATGTACCAAGGATACCAAGTGTTGTTGTAGAAGATCTGTATGATAGACCGAGGCCTGGTTTGAAACACATTGGGATTAATTACGAGGCGTAGCTCTATAGTATAATATAAGAGTATGCTTTTTTGACAAATAGAATGCAAGTAAATAAAGACTGAATTCTACATCTAATTATTTCGCTGAATATTAAAGTGACATCTTACTACACAGCAGATAATAATAAAAAAACTACTTACCATGTTGGCCGAGTTAACGACTAGATCCTAATTATGTCCGGTACCAACAACTACGTGGATACTAGTGTACTTTGTGAACAACAGAGACTAAATCATATCTGAGTTGTTAGGTTGTCGTTGCCGATCCAAATCCCTAACACATCAATTAAATATTTGTAATTTGATAAAATCAATCTAATTGATTCAGACGATATTAAACTTTATCAAATCAGATACCAACTCACCTTTTGTGTTAGCCGAGGTAGGTCCTGACCCAGAGACAGAGTTTCTGATCTAATACTTTAACATTAACGGATTAGACCGCCGGTATATATACATGTATATACTAAACATCGACAATGTGATACACATACATGTGTGTATGGATTTTTTCTATATGTAAACATCAATGTATTGATTTTTCCTAATTTTATATAATTAAAATATAATCCATTGAGTGCTACAAAGGTGTTATATTGATAAAGATCGGACATGTATGGCTGTTTAAAATACTGCGCTGTGCTGGTTGGTTAGTTTTAAATGCGCTTCTACAGCGCGTTAAATATGGGCGGCTACAAAGTGTTGACTGGAGCCGTAACAAATCTTAAGTCAAATCTGATTAGGCATAAAGGTGTACACTGACCTGGCCACTTGGAAACATTAAGGCCACACTAAAAACACAAATTATTATCTAACGTAACGTCATACCTCTACACTACTGACTACTGTACTGTACCCCGCCGTAACGTCATACCTCTACACTACTGACTACTGTACTGTACCCCGCCGTAACGTCATACCTCTACACTACTGACTACTGTACTGTACCCCGCCGTAACGTCATACCTCTACACTACTGACTACTGTACTGTACCCCGCCGTAACGTCATACCTCTACACTACTGACTACTGTACTGTACCCCGCCGTAACGTCATACCTCTACACTACTGACTACTGTACTGTACCCCGCCGTAACGTCATACCTCTACACTACTGTACTGTACTGTACCCCGCCGTAACGTCATACCTCTACACTACTGACTACTGTACTGTACCCCGCCGTAACGTCATACCTCTACACTACTGACTACTGTACTATATTTACCATTGTATGGCACTGCCACTATATAACCCTACCAATTCAGTTGCGAGTTCACCAGCTTATGAACTGCCCACTGAAATTTGAATTTGAAAATTAAAAAAAAAAAAAAAATCGCACGACAAATAAAAAATCGCAGATGGTAAATATACGCATTGAACGGCTTTCAAGCGCGCTTCATGGAATCTGCCTCTGTCCAGTTGGCATTCATATTGACTATGAATGCCAACTGAAAGCCGTTCAATGCTTAAGTACCCCGCCGTAATGTCATACCTCTACACTAGTGACTAATGTACTGTACCCCGCCGTAACGTCATACCTCTACACTAGTGACTAATGTACTGTACCCCGCCGTAACGTCATACCTCTACACTACTGACTACTGTACTGTACCCCGCCGTAACGTCATACCTCTACACTACTGACTACTGTACTGTACCCCGCCGTAACGTCATACCTCTATACTACTGACTACTGTACTGTAGCCCGCCGTACGCCGTTAAACAGGAGCCACGCGGTTTTAGTTTATTTGTGTTGATTTGATGCTATTGACTATACCCCTAAGTTTCCAAAGTTTGCAGTCTGATTAAAACACTGATCCTCACTTGCAAATTCAAAGATGTTTTGGTTGAATAGAGACAGATGGACTTGTAAAGCCATGATACGGCCCGTATGAGACTTGAGGAGTATCAATATTCCGATCTCTATCTGTCCGCATGTCTAAGTATGATGACATGGCCAGGAGATTCTTGTGCTGTCATTACGTGAGGAAGACAGAAAAAATTAATTACAATTTGACTTTTTTGGTTCGCATTAATAAAGGGTCGCGATATGGTTTCTCTGCAACCGTTTGAAAATTGTCGGTGCAGTCAGATCGCCAAGACATAATTGGCTGTGTATTGTGTTCTAAATATAGCACCACCCACAAAGTTTTTTTGTAAAGAATTGTCCAGCTGAGTTATAATTCTAAATTATCCCCTCCCAGTTTAAAACTAGTCAGATAACAAGATCATTAGACCCGAATCTAACCAGTAGTGACAGTGACTATTCTAACCGAACGTTCACCCAGTAGTGACAGTAACTAGTATAACCGAACGTTAACCCAGTATCGACAGTAACTAGTATAACCGAACGTTTACCCAGTAGTGACAGTGACTAGTATAACCGAACGTTTACCCAGTAGTGACAGTGACTAGTATAACCGAACGTTTACCCAGTAGTGACAGTGACTAGTATAACCGAACGTTTACCCAGTATCGACAGTAACTAGTATAACCGAACGTTTACCCAGTAGTGACAGTGACTAGTATAACCGAACGTTTACCCAGTATCGACAGTAACTAGTATAACCGAACGTTTACCCAGTATCGACAGTAACTAGTATAACCGAACATTTACCCAGTAGTGACAGTGACTAGTATAACCGAACATTTACCCAGTAGTGACAGTGACTAGTATAACCGAACGTTTACCCAGTAGTGACAGTGACTAGTCTAACCGAACGTTTACCCAGTAGTGACAGTAACTAGTATAACCGAACATTTACCCAGTAGTGACAGTGACTAGTATAACCGAACGTTTACCCAATAGTGACAGTGACTAGTATAACCGAACGTTTACCCAGTATCGACAGTAACTAGTATAACCGAACGTTTACCCAGTATCGACAGTGACTAGTATAACCGAACGTTTACCCAGTATCGACAGTAACTAGTATAACCGAACGTTTACCCAGTAGTGACAGTGACTAGTATAACCGAACGTTTACCCAGTATCGACAGTAACTAGTATAACCGAACGTTTACCCAGTATCGACAGTGACTAGTATAACCGAACGTTTACCCAGTATCGACAGTGACTAGTATAACCGAACGTTTACCCAGTAGTGACAGTGACTAGTATAACCGAACGTTTACCCAGTAGTGACAGTGACTAGTATAACCGAACGTTTACCCAGTATCGACAGTAACTAGTATAACCGAACGTTTACCCAGTATCGACAGTGACTAGTATAACCGAACGTTTACCCAGTATCGACAATGACTAGTATAACCGAACGTTTACCCAGTAGTGACAGTGACTAGTATAACCGAACGTTTACCCAGTATCGACAGTAACTAGTATAACCGAACGTTTACCCAGTAGTGACAGTGACTAGTATAACCGAACGTTTACCCAGTATCGACAGTAACTAGTATAACCGAACGTTTACCCAGTAGTGACAGTGACTAGTATAACCGAACGTTTACCCAGTAGTGACAGTGACTAGTATAACCGAACGTTTACCCAGTATCGACAGTGACTAGTATAACCGAACGTTTACCCAGTATCGACAGTGACTAGTCTTACAGAATGTTTACCCAGTAGCGAAAGTGACCGGTTTACCCAGTAGTGACAGTGACTAGTATAACCGAACGTTTACCCAATAGTGACAGTGACTAGTATAACCGAACGTTTACCCAGTATCGACAGTGACTAGTATAACCGAACGTTTACCCAGTAGTGACAGTGACTAGTATAACCGAACGTTTACCCAGTAGTGACGGTGACTAGTATAACCGAACGTTTACCCAGTATCGACAGTGACTGGTCTACCCGAACGTTTACCCAGTACAGATAGTGACTAGTCTAACCGAACGTTTACCCAGTAGTGACAGTGACTAGTATAACCGAACGTTTACCCAGTAGTGACAGTGACTGGTTTACCTGAACGTTTACCCAGTATTTTACTCAGTATCATATCGAATTAAAGTCAAATTGTTTACACAGGAAGTTGAGTTTCCCCGTCAATCAACCTGATAACCAATACATTCACTAACGACATAGTAGGTAGCTATGGTATACACACATGTACACTGTTACCCTAGAACTACCGTTGGTATCATCGATGTAGAGGGTTTAGCAACAATCTGTACACATTTGTGATGATTGCCAGAAACCATATCATCCAAACTAGAGAATATGTGATATTTTAATTTAAAATATTTTTTTCCACGTTTTCACAGAGGAACGGTTGGAACAACTTTTTGTAGCATTTTAAAGGTACCCCCGTCACCCTCGGAGAGAACTTGGACAAACTAATATTCCTAACATTTGGCCTGATTCCCAGTCGACACTTGTATATATAAATTATATGTTATCGCTAGGTCTGATATACGTATTGAAATGTAGGGTACGTCATTGTAACTTATCTCTGGTTCTGTCAAACCAAGCAAGAACTTTTAGTCCGTGTACCCAGCGCGTAATCCACGGATTATCGCTGGACTTATTAAAACCACACGGTTATATAAGGGAGCAGGATTTATACGTGTAAGTGATATTATAAATCATTTAATGCGGATTTGATAACTGCGAGGTTGATTAAACATCACCCGCCCGGGACGATTGACAGGGTCGATTGATCAAAGAGATACACCACTGCAATACACTGTGTTGGTGTTAAAAGTCCCACATACTAGTTCGTATTACTACCAGCTTTAATGGAAACAGTCGATATTTGGTTACCGATAAAACTAAAACAAATAACCGTGTGACATTGTGAACATATTAAAGTTACCTCCTATCATGTATTCCCACGGAACAACACTGTCAACCTTAATGACTTCTCGGAGGTTTAAAGTGACACCGATATTAACAAACGATAATTTCACAGCTACCGCCACGTTGTTCATAACAGTACCTACCCAAATACCTAATGTAGTTCACGCGAACCCTGTTTCTCACGCAGCAAGCTCTTTCGTGTATTTCGCACCAGAACTATAAATATCAAGTACAAACTCTGTACTCCACACCCAATTTTTTGTTGTAGTATGTATCGCTCACCTTGTATTCACTATTCGCTTATTAGTTGATTCCCGGTCTCTCATTTGATAAAAGAAAAACATTCTTTTGAGCGTTTCAGCAAAGATTGAATCCTGCTACCCTGAGAACGAGTCAAGGTAATATTTTCAGAAAGGCCTGTCGGGCTTTATCTCAGCTAGAAATCTACCAGGCAAATATCACGATTCAAAGCAATTTCGTTAATTAACCCTTGCTACCTTGAGTATCTTTTTGCAAACTTTGTCGGAAGTCACTTCTGGAACATACCAGTAAAAACTCTGAAGAATACTGTCCAATGTCAAATTATATTGTCATTGAGGTTAGCGTTAATGTCACGTGATCGAATAAAAGTAAAACACAAAAAGAACAACATCACTTACTGACTTGAAGCATGGCTGATGGAACAAAGACAGAAAGATGACAATATTATCTAGTTATATACTAGGGGTAGAATGCAGAGACTTGTCTGTAGAGTCTGTGTGGAGAATGTTCCCAGAATTAGGAGTCGGATGAATAGTACTGTAAAGAATGACCCAAGGAGCAGTATCGTTATGCTAGACGTTAATGAAAGACACTAGCAGCTGGATAGCTAACACCGACAATCGCCACGTTGTACCCCCATCCCGAGAATGTTCCATGCTAGGAGTTAAAACACGAAGAGGGATTGCCTTGGCTGAAGACGTCGTCAGGAGTAGCAACATCAAAGTTGTATGTAGGTAGCTTTTCCACCTGGCAGTTTTGGTGACGTCTGGAAGGACAGACTGTACCCATGGAAGATGATGTGAAGAGTTGGCAGCCCAACAAACAGTGCTCGCGAGGAAATACCATAGCAAGCTATGGGCACATACAGAAAGAGCAGCATCCCCAGGGTATTCCGAGAAAGGATAGGATGAGGGATGAATGACCCAGAAACTTGGGAACAACGACAACTCGGTAAGTTTATCGGATATTGACAAGAATACCAACAAAATGAAATTGCAGGGCGAAAAAAGATTCCATCTTGTTGGCGGGAGGACGAAGATCTTTTTATCAAAGGGACTGCAGAAACTACTTGTCTGTTAAATGTAGAAGGGAATACCATTTTTCAGCCAGGGGGATGACAATATACGTAATCAAGAACTAGTATCAGGACACGTTAGACAGAAAGTAGGAATACCCGAAGTCTTGAGATGCATAGAGCTTACCAGTATCATAACCCGGGTCATCGAGAGAGCTAACAAAAAGGATTTCTCAGTAGTTCACTTGATTTGACGAACTTATAGCGGGAACTTTTACGTCCACTACCGTATACCCGAACACTTCTGAGTGCTGTTATATATTTATGACAGCAGGTACACATACGCTTTACAGCCAAAATATCTAAAACATACCGACAGTAACTTCAGAAAATGTATTGCGAGGGAATTTACTATCTTAGTTATCATATTTGTAATGCGTAAGAATATTAAAATCAAGACTGGAAAATGATAAAACCAGGAACTCAAAGACATCCAGCAGCTGCAGATAGCCACCAAGTAGAGGGTTCAAGGATGACGATAACAACGAACACACATTGATACCAAAAGCCACAGAGAAAACTACATCCTGCAGAAGAATGATCTTCAAACCCAAGTCCTGATCCCCGATTTACAAGAAGTGGCAAAACTACGCAGCAACACCAGCGTATTCCATCCATCATCGGAAGCCCACTCAAGTGATAACGAACAAAATAACTTACATGGGTCTGTCCTGTGAACGGGGATGTCTTTACCCAAGTAAAAACAGAGATTTCCCTGTGAATTATGGGAGAAAATGGTTCGACCAACATTCAAACAATAGCATGTGAATGAATGAATGAGAAACATAGACAAGACATATGTTCCGAGGAAGTTAAAACCTTAGATGTATCACCACGGCCTACTACCACGCTCAGTCAGGCCATTGATGCTGTACGAGACCTCAACTGTAGAAATGTAGTAATAGAGTGCACTATCAAATATCCACCCAGGGCTTAATGTCAGTAGACCTCTACAACAGACGAGTAAATATTTTTTATTACATCAAGAGTCGAAGAATTTAAGACAGGTGAAGCAAGACCGATTTTAAGGATGTCGAGGTTTGGCTAGCTGGGAGTGAAGGTACGAACAGGCAGGAAGTGGTCAGCATCAAGAGAGGCCGACGAGGCCGAGTGGAGGTTGTGTCATATTGATGTAAATAAATACATCATCGTAACAGTGGTAGTAGGAAGACAAGGTTCGGTATCACCAAAAACAATTTCCAGGAGAAAACTGATGTTGGTAGAAGATGAAGTATGATCCAAAAGGAAATCAGATCCAAGGAGGAAGAATAAGGGAAGTCCAAGAAGTAGAAATGGGAATTCAGGAAGCTTACACACAGCTATGGTGCTGTTGCTGTTACACTGCCGAACCCTCATAGTATATTTCGACCCCCTAGCTCGGTTCACACACAGGATGGAGGTCACGGTGGCCAGTATCCAGATACTAGTGCTCTTCATCCACATTCAGCATAATGCTCTTTCTGTTGCTTGGGCCATTTTTTGCTGGCTACCGCTTCCTGTCACTCCCAGATAACATTCTCCACACAACTGCAACGAACGCCTCTGCATCCTACCTGCACTAGATAACCCAACAGCCATGCTTCATACTTTATATTTTATTTCATGGGCTTCACTGTATGCGATTGTCAGCTCTATAACATTAATTAGCCAGGTGACCAAAGAACCATACCTTTTTTGGGAGATTGGTTGTAACAAGATTCATATTGAAGATTTACAGCCAGTTTACGAACCCTTTGTTCTGGATGTCGTTCTCTGTTTAGCAAATCTTTATAAAACATAGCCACACTCGCATGTGTCATCGTCAACAGGATTGTATACGTATAGACTGTCTTATAACCAGGTAAACTTGTGTCTACTTGGAAACCCTGTGAAATAAAAGCCATGACGGTATTTTAAACCCCCGAATGAAGAAGGATGCCGTATTGAAAGAACTTGCTTGTGATTTGTCTTTTGGTCAAATGTGAAAGGTCTGCGTCATCTTTTGTAAACAGAAAATTGGTTTCTGGACAAGTGGACTTATCAATCTCCGACTTCACACAATGATTTGGTATTGGAAGTGCTTGCTTGGAAATTCGTTTCGGGTCAGAAGGTCAAGTGACTATTACAATAAGAAAGAAATACCTCGTCAATACCTTAAGTTATAAAATAACATTCACATAGTAATTTCCTATCGATACATCTTGTTTTTTTCAGTAAATCTTTTACTGTAAAGGTCACTGTTAATGTACCATAGATAGAAAATTCTTTTCGGCTCAATAACTTGACTTGCCTTCCACAAACCCTTGTTAGGATCACCATTTCCACACAATACTGTAACCAGAGTTCATGTGGGTACATCCAATCAAAACTGAACTTACAGACTACTTATTGGAAGAATATTTTTTTCACAAATCAAAAGGTCAAAGGTCATATATCAATATGAAAATGGGGAAGGGCAGGCGTTTCATTATCATTATTCGGCAATACGTTGTTGAAATTGAAATCGGCAAATAATAAAAACAATCTAACTGTTGTTATCTGATAAAAACAAAACTGTTTTCTGTAAATATTCTGTTATTTTTATTTAATGCATATTGAAAGTAAGTAAATTAAAACATGAAAGTCATGTACAAACGTACATTAGTTACAGACTCCTGGTACACGGCTTCACACACATATTACATTTTACCTGTGATGATGTACATGTACCCTATCAGTTTTGGTACCATATTTGACTGTAGGCCCTCAATAGAGGCTACATATGGTTGTGAAATAGTAACTGGGACCAAAAATGTTACTCTGAACGACTAGCTCTCCCAAGCCATATTCTGATAGCTTTCCTTTTTATGAAATCTATATCAAAGCTAGAGGTTATGATTTCATAAGGAATATGATTGCAGAAATACTTTACTGGTTGTCTAAATACACTTTTAAAGAATAGGGACTGGTCGTCCAGACAAAGGTCCCAGTACTGAGAATTATCACAAATGTAAGCCCACATACAAGAATCTTGTATCAAGTGAACACTACTGTAAATCTGTACATAGTCAGAATGGCCTTATCAGGAGTCAATATGGTATCACAAATCACAAACTACAATTGCATATTCAAAGTGGAGAGAAGGGAAACTCGGGGTTCACAATTTTTTAATCTCATTTGGATCCTCAAAGATCTGTCACTGGATCTGCCATGAGAACAGGATTTTTTCGTTTATTACCTCTTAGTTGAACCTGCATTTATTTTGATATTGAAACCATGGTGATAACCCCTCTATACAAATTAAACGGAAGATATATAAGAAAATCTGAAACCTGGCCACAGCACTTTGGAAATTATGATGGCAAAAGCAGAAAACTTAGTACAGAATGTTTAAGAATACAGTACTAGATGTTTTTAAATTGTTCTGTGTTGGACATTAACAAAGACGTTTATAGGGTTAAAACATAAGTATCTATTAAATAACAAATAAATATACATACCAGCAACAAAAACAAGCACTAAATGCCGTAGATCAGATCCTCCTACACAACATCCAATATGTACAGTAAACTGGAGATTAATACACTCCCATACAATAATTCATTCATCTTTAACAGTAGTAAAATTTATTCCCCACCCTTACAGTTTAAGCAGAGTTATCTCCCTTAGTTTACATTTATTGCCTCTTCACTTCACCATAACATTGAGAACAAATGTCCCACAAGTCAGAAAGTTACACAGCAGTGTGGGTAGTGTACTACACCCGTCTATCTGATCTTACAGCAAACCTGTATAAAACTTCTGATTTCAACAAGCTCTAGTTTATAAAATCCTCGTGTTATGATATGATAATATGCTAGAGTGTCCGTTCATTACTTGGACGGGGCAGTTGTCATTGGATCACAACCGCGAACTGTGAAGTCTGCTGGAGGCTGGTAGTAAATCTGATTGTATAGATAATCTCCCGAAATTTCTGTGTCACTTTTTGCTAATTCTGCTGCTTCTTCCACTTCCTTGCGCACCTCTGTATCTATTTTCTGTAAAAGGAATGATGGACACGTTTTTTAAGTCAAATTAACTGGGTCTTCAAAACTGATTAATTACTCAGGATGATTTCCATGTAAAATATCTCTTGAAATTGACACTGAAAGTTTTCAGGAGAACCTTTAAAGTATTACAATCCCCTATTACATTATTTATAGTTATGTTTCATAGGTAACCCTTCTGTTGAATTGAAATCCCTTATTATTTTATTAAAAGTTATGTTTCCTTAGTAACCTTCATTTCCAAATTTACCTTGAGTTCTTCAGCAGTAGCTAGATTAGATGATAGTAACTTTTCCTTGAATGTAGTGATGGGATCTTTCTTCTCACGTATTTCCTTCACTTCCTCACGACTACGGTAGCTGTAAAGGAGACAACATGCATGTCTGTATCTGTAGCTAAACTGTAGCAGTTCCAATGTCTTGTGACTATAACTGTCACCATGTTAGCTATATATATCATTGTTATTATGGACAATTGACTATCACTATGTAGTTATGGTCATGTAATGTTATGTATCGTCATGTATTTATGATCATGTGACTTTATATAGCACTACATAGTTATAGTCATGTGACTTTATATAGCACTACATAGTTATAGTCATGTGACTTTATATAGCACTACGTAGTTATAGTCATGTGACTTTATATAGCACTACATAGTTATAGTCATGTGACTTTATATAGCACTACATAGTTATAGTCATGTGACTTTATATATCACTACATTGTTACAGTCATGTGACTTATACATCACGTCGTGTTGTAGTTATGACCATATGATTTTATCCAACAAAAAAACTATTGTCCTATTGACAAACCCCTATAAGTTCTAATAGCAATTGTTTTAGACTCACCTTGTACCTGGGTCACTCATACTGTGACCACTGTATCTGTAAGTGGCTACTTCCAGAAGGATGGGGCCATTCTTCAATACATAGTCTTTACAGAATCTCATGGCCTCCCGTACTGCCAGTACATCCATACCATCACACTGAATATTAAGGAAAACATTTAATGTAAATTGTTTTTCATCTTACAGCCAAAAAAAAGATAAATACATGATGTTTCCTGAAGCAGAAATAATTGACAACCACTACAAAGAATACTGAATTTGAAAATCAAAAGAGGTGTTCATCATAAGGCAAATATGCCTTTGAGCTACATTGGCAATAATAACCCATTGTACAGTAGTCGACTGATATTATGACAATGGTACAGCAGGTGTTACAATGAGGTATCAATATTGTAGTTACACAAAGATACATAATTACAATGATTTTAATCACAATTTGTACTGAAATTCAACATAATAGATAATAAACAAGAACAGTAACAATTTGGTTTATTTTGATTTAACATCCTATTAACCACCGAGGTCATTAAAGGACGTGGCCTGGTTTTTGGAGGTTGGAGGAAAGCCGGAGTACCCAGAGAAACATATAGTTATCAAGATGTAATTACAAATCGTACAGAAAATTTGACATGCCAAAATACGGTATAACATAATCTGTATTACTAATCAGAATGATCAAACCTAACTTGTGCAAACTTCCCAGGCATTTAACCTGAATGCAGTTTTTTAGGCAAGTACAGTTATCTCCCTTGAGATAATACACAGCAGTAGTTGTAATATAGGAGTTGTCTTCCATAAATAAAATTTCCAGACTTTACTAAGAACAAGGTTGATAATGAGAACACTCTGGGTGAGTCTACCTTAATGATTGGTCCCACACCCACCTTTATACCCGGTACATAGTCGCCCCGGGTGTAGTAATCAATATTGGCAGAGGCCCGTTCAGCACTGGTACCCATCCCATATCCGTTGTTCTCACACACAAACACACAAGGCAGGTTCCACAGCTTTGCCATGTTGTATGTCTCAAACAGCTGTCCTTGGTTGGCTGCTCCATCCCCATACAGTGTTACACATATGTTCTTCTGTTTACGGTACTTCATGGCAAAGGCGATACCAGCACCCAGCGGTACCTGAAAATAAGACAGTTGTCAAAACAACAATCCAATATTAAATGGGTTTTACCAGGAAAAAACACTGGACATAATAGTTGTCTGAATATAAACATCATACAGCTAATAAATTATTATCTACAGAGACAAACTACATGTATAAACTGTTTTTTAGTTACCATTAACTCTGTAGATAGTAAAATTATAAAAATTTCAGAAATAAATACATTTTGTATCCAGATATCCATTCCTTCTTTCATTGATGTAATTGAACAATCAAGAGTCCAGCTTGACCTGGATATTCTTATATCTAGCCTCTTTTTTAGGCTATATTTGATAATATCGAAAGTGAGGCAACAGTAAACCACTTAGTAAAATCATTGGCTGGGGTGAAAAGGTGTACGCCAGTCTCAGGCAAGATTCCAGTACCTGGATGGTGAACTTTATTTTCCTTTCAACAACGGCTTGTTAATGATCAAATGCCTAATCTATCTTTTTTTGTTTATATAATTTTTATTTGCATTCACTAAGCCATTAGTGGTGTGAAAAAATAACTGATCAATTTACCTTTTTTTTTTATAGAAAATTGATTTGCATTCACTAAGCCATTAGCAGTGTGAAAAAAATAACTTATTAAGTTCACAGTGAGGGACTTTGGGTCTTAGTAAGTGATAAGGGAGAGGGCCTAGCATACAGAAGACTTTTACCCACCCATACTAATTTGTACGTATTAACTTGGATGAAGGCTTCTCTGTGCGTTGTTTGATGACTTCCCACAAGTTATCTTTCCTCCAAAAAATATCATGGGATATTTTTTTGTCATATTTTTGTTTTGTCTGTTACTAATTTCTTTCGAGCTTATTTTTGTTTACATCAGAAAATCAGCTTTTACAATGTATTATGGGATTGGGGAGCCTAATATGGGAGCTTCATGTTATCTTGTCCTCTCAACAATTTAAATCAGTCAGGGATTTCCATCTTTACGTATGTAATTACACATTTTTTGGGAAACCCAGCATTACACAAAATTTAATAAGTGATATAGACAATCTTTGTGATTTTCACTTTGTTCAGTTTAATCAGGAAATTATAACTTGCTTTGGTGGTGACCACCTTTAAAAGAATTACCAAACATCAAAGTTCGTTTAAAAACTACTCATGCAATTAATATATTGGTTTAGACACTGAATTTTTGTATTACTGTGTATTCTTACCTGAGCACCAACAATTCCATTTCCTCCATAGAAGTTTTTACCATACATGTGCATCGAGCCTCCTTTTCCAAAGGAACAGCCTGATTTTTTGCCTGGAATATCATTTTAAGTGGTTTTGTAAATCTATGGATCCTTATACCAGTCAAGTTCATAAATCAAACTATTTCACGTTTAGAGTACATTAATTAGGCTGCATATCATCCATGATTCAAACTGATTATAATTCTGGCCAATCACACATTACGAGGGCTGATTGATATGTTGAGCCTCATATTGAAGGATTTGAATTTTGCTGGACATTTTGTATCATTTTTCAAAATAATCCCCTTCAGTAGCAGTGTTTAAAGGCCTCAATGCCACTTTTATAGAACTCCTTTTCTTGGCAGTTCAGAAAGTCATCCACTGCATGTATGATGTCATCATAGACTGAAAGTGGGTGCGTGAAATAGCTGTTTTCAGTTTTGGAAATAGATGAAAGTCTGATGGAGCGAGATCAGGTGAATAAGGTGGATGCTCAATCAATTTAAAGTCACAATCATGAATGGCAGCCATGGCAATGGCAGACTTGTGGACAGGAGCATTGTCCTGATAGAATAACACACCTTTAGTGAGCTATCCGCAGTGCTTAAGTTTAATATTTTCCTGAAGATGCCTCAGAAGTGAAGCACAGTATGTGCCATTGATTGTTTGTCTCTTTTGGATATAATCTATACCATCCCAGAAAACCTTCTCTGGCGGGGAGAGCCAGGGCACTTTCGTTATTCCGAATGTTGTTTGGCCTCTGGGGTAAAATGATGGACCCATATTTTAAATCTCTGAAGAAAGTTGGCATGATCTTCCGCAAAAAGGTAAAGATTAGAATGTGATAATGTGTGCCTAGTGTGCTTCTGATCAACTGTCAGAAGTCTTGGTACCAATCTGGCCGAAAACTTTCTCATTGCAAGATCCTCAGTCAGAATGGAATGTATTCTTTCCTGTAATATGCCAACTTTACTGGCTATACCACAACTACTGTATATCTTTCTGTGACTCTGTCAGTCATAACAATATCATGAACTTTATTGACCATTTCTGGGGTTGCAACATTGACAGGCTTTCCAGGACGGGGGTCGTTCTCAAGACTCTGTTGGCCGTGCTTTACTGTAGTATATGAAGGGGTATCTTTCCCTAGTGTTGCTGCCATATCATTATGGATATCCTTAGTTGTTAAACCTTTTTTATGCAATATATTGGTTCACTGCTCTCTCACCTATTTTGTCCATTTTGCAAAAGCCACTTGTCTTGTTTACTTTAGAGTGCTACCTCTTGGATATAAAATAACCAAATGAGACCAGTCCTTGCGTACAGGGCCCTATATAGTCAAGAGAATAGTAGGACTTATAAAAACATCCTTGAGTACCTCCTTCAATACGAGGCTGACAACATGTCAATCATCTCTCATATGAATCTGAATAAATCACCATTCATATCAATTTTTGAATGATTAGGAAATTACTCATCTAAGCTAACTTAGATCATATGAGGTCATATAAAGGTTAAAAAAAGCCTGCCAATAATCAAAACACTTTCCCAGCAAAACGTGGCTGGATAGACATTAATAGTGAAACAGTTGTATTATTGGAACAGTGATATCTTGTCCTCAATTCACCAACCTCATTAGTGAGAAAACTGAAATCAGACATTGATGAATAAATGTAGATGTCCTGTTTTTATTGTCCTACCTGTGAGCTCTGCTAGAACACCGAGTATAGAGACACCACGAATGTAGGTCCAACCATGAGCCCTGTAGGCCGTGATTACTGCATCATCAGGTGTAAGGGCCGATTCCATACCAACACAGCATGCTTCCTGTAAAAAAATCATTTTTCATTTGAACAGGAAAACGCAGGAAACATCCTTAGAAATTAAACTGAAAGTACAAAATATTCCACAGAATTCATAATTATCCATAAAATCAGTGGGTAGATACTACAAATATTTCATACATGTACATTACATAATAGTCTAAGCTATCTGATCATATGTGCCACAGCATAAATATACATAGTGACAACTTAAGGCCTGCAGTGTATGTATATCCTTTTTCTGAACTATCAATTGGTAGAGTCAATGCTGGTAGTCTAGTGTGCTGTGTAGTTGGTTCCAGTCCTCTCACAGGCATGCAGGGCAGTTGACGATAAAGGAAAAACTAAAGATTTAATACAAATGCAACAAGATTAGGGTGTGGTTTCTCATTTTATACCTGCTCTATCAGTTTTGTATGAACAAAGGGCTTAATTCATATCAGGACTCTAATACATGTAAATCTCCCTCCTAACGTACTAAAAATGTGAGCAACCACTTATTGTTCTTTATGATGTCCTACAATCGTCGTCACATGGATCTGCATTGAAGCTATTTATCAGAATGTTCTAGTTTAACTATCTTGGAACTGGTCACTGGTCAACTTAATGGTGTGCTTGTTTCAAAATAGGTTCAATTCAGTTTCAACCAAATTGTATTGACTTTTTACGTCAGATGGATTAAACATCATACTAGGCCTATAGTTCTCTAAGCACATTTGTACCTGTCCGGAGTAGAGGTGACAAAAGCCGCGGACTTGCTTGGCTTTGTACATATTGCCAGCTGTTGTCTCCATCCTCCTGATGGTTTGCATCTCTCTGTAAAACTTTATGCATTCTTCCCTGTTGGTAGTCACCTCTGTGGCTGGACCCATGTCCAGTCTGTGAAGGTCAAAATCCTGTAACAATTTTAATTGCTGATATCTGTATTGTTGGTTATATTGCCAAACAGCTTTTGAACCCTATAGTGTTGGTATGTACACCAAATGATTCAGTTCATGTGGTGGACCATTTTAAACAAGGCTTTAAAAAAATGTTATTACAATTTTTGTTCAACTTTTTTTTTACATCTCTAGACAATACATCAACTCTAATGTCATGCTGTGAAATCAGTATGAAAATACATAGTGAAGTCACCACTGATCATCAAGTAAAACAATAAAAGTTTGAATTATTCTGATTGTTGTCAATGTTTCATGTTTGTTATATGAAGAAAAAATGTTTTATCTTTTAATAAACAACCCCCCCCCCCCAAAAAAAAACAACAAAACAACCCAACTCAGTATGAATTAATAATATACAAATAGAAGAGGTGGGATGGAATTTTGGACTGCTGTAAATGATGGTTGGCTGGTGTAAAATCAAAGAAACAAACCTTTGTTGTGAACGTTGCTGTAGCAGCTGTAGAATATTTGCCATTGCACAGGGATGTGCCATACTTCCACTGAAAAGCACAAAGAAGAATAATAATGTGTTGTCAGAGGCATGGTGTATCTATCTAAAACTTATCATAAAACATCAACCATCAGCATATTCTAGAATAATGAGGCTATTATTATATTAGGTATGTAATTTTCATGTAATAGTTGGCCATAACTCCTATAACAGACCATTACTTGGTCTCTAATATGTGTTTTGATAGAATATCACTTGAGAGATTTAATGTTCAGTTGATGTGGCTAATACCAAGGACAAGATGATTTTTTTCTGCAATATTAAAATGTAGATAAGGGTTTGCTTTTGTGACTTTTTTCACATTCCATTATTGAATACATCTCTGTACTTGAATTCAGCATGTTATATATAATACATGATACATAGAAACAAAAATAAGTTCTGACCAATAATTAAACTTTATATCTTATTCATTCCTTTTGTAATATATGTCTAGTATTTTGTACTGATCACATCACAGTAACATATATGTACGTTCATTCTTTATTTTATAAATATGTGGATAACATACCAGATTATATATCACTTAGCAAAAAACATCTAAATACAAAAGCAACTTAAAGTCAAACAAATTATGCAAAGGAGGTGAAAAACAAAATACAAATACAATAGTCACATCCTCAATTTTATCTGAAAAATATTGATACACTGCAACATAAAAGTCACATGCATTAGCTATAGCCAACCAAATGTTCCAGATATTCTATAATAAGATAAATCTTATAATGTTATTAAGATTGGAACAGAGAAACATTGATTGGTAGGTGCAAAAAAAAAATTGGTGAGATTATGCCAACATCAAGCCATAGAAATATCAGCTTAGGTAAAATCTGGTAAAGCCATCAAGATCGAAACAGGACAACATTGGAAGATATGAAAATGAATTTGTGAGAATATCAACATCTAACAATAGAAATATCAGCCTTAAAATGATGAAGCAGAGCTTTACTGTACACCACAGAAAAGAAATATAGCAGTAAAGTGAATTGTAAAAGTTGAATATTGACATGGTTTTGCAAACCTTCTCCCATCTCTATTATTGTGTTGGCCCATACAGTTCTGTCTTGAATCTTAGAGATCCGAATATATTAATTACCTTTAGTAAATAGATATTTATTGATCAACTATAACATATAAGTATTTTGTATGAGAAACAACCAGACATTAACCAGACGTGTTACAATAGACTGACACAGAAAGCTTTAAAATGAATACAGTTTTACAACATCTCTATGAATAGTTAGACGTGCTGTAGGGAATTCTCACAATCCTTTGTAACAGGGAGATCTGTTTATTTTTCATTCCGATATTTGTTTGGGCCAATGTTGACCTGTTGCGATCCGCATCTGTCCCTACTGCATGTGGAGTTTTAAGTGTATGGTCACCCTTTGTTCGCTTAATGGTGTGACTGGACCTGAGCGAGTAATTCACTAAACTGACAGATCCTCTACTTGTTACGAATCGTTTGTACCTTCCCTGAAAATGACATCATACAAAAGGTTGTGTTTATACCAAATTAATTCAAAATGCACCGAGTCTCTACTAAAATAAGTCAATACCAAAGGTTTGTAACCGCTTTAAACATTTTAAAACCAGGCATAAAATATTTATCAATGAGATCATACAGTGACTGTGACATACAGTAGGCTGAGTAGGGACCACCATTTGCTGGATACATCCAAATATCGGCTGCAATTTACAACATTAACAATCATACACATCGAAACATCCAAAATATATGAGCATAATAGTGAATGGAAATGGCTTATCTTACTGCTTTTGTAACCGATGAGGGGGAAAGGGTCCCCAACTTTCTAAACGGTAGCATGGTTTGACAGAGGTCACAAAATCGCAAAACGGAAGTTGTTTGGAAGATGCGGGGAGATAACTCTCCAATCACAAGAAATTCATCCTAGGTGGCACTCTATAGAAAGCTAAAATTAATCTCTTTGTTTTTCAATGGGTATTTCTCATGTCCGTCTGATTTCACACACAAAAAATAAACATATGGAGAATATTTAAAGAAAAATTGAATGGATTAGGCTGGGATCGACAGTTTATTTACATTCAAAAAAGAAACCGACACAGAGCAGATATCTAGAGCACTGCCTACCAGCTACCGACCGGGTTCTTTCAGAATTATTCAAACCAGTACACCATCTATTTGGAATTAGGACGCTTGCTATTTCATATCATTAGAAAATGTAGAATAGTGAAATATTGGTTGAAATTGATTTAATGTGATAAAATTGTTCTGAAGTCAGTTTATGAAGACCAGCTTTTGGAGAAGCTGATTGCCTATCGGATAGGGGATGAGACAGATGAACTCCTACATGTACATTACCACCCGGCACATAATGGAAACAATGTGTAGTACTGTTAGTAGAGCCAGCATGGTACATGATGTCCTAAAAGGGGTTCCACAAGGTTCTCCTGGACCGATTATTTCTAACATCTTTATAAATTATATCTTCTTGGCAGTGATTCTAAACTTTATAACTGTTTATGATAACACAGTCAAGTACCCATATTGAAATGTCCGTCGTCAAAGGTATTTTAGAGAGAGTGAGTGAGATTCTATGATTGCTTTAGAGACAAGAATGAAGACAACCCCTGACAAATTTCAGACAATTGCAGTTGGAAAAAATCCGACAAAGAACAAATTATTTTTAACGTTGGTCACATTGTAATTCACTGGGGGGAGGCCGTCAAAATTTTGACATCTATTCTAGATTCTTTCTTAAATTTTCATACACATGGGAAACATACATATGCTTACAAAACGATTAGGCAGATACATGTACATGTATTTGGGCAACATGGAAGGTGTCTTACTTTAGAGGAGCTCGAAATGTGTATCAATATTTAAATTAACTTTATGCGACACTTCTTGAAAAGGTAAAATCTCATTCCCTTCATCTTGACTAGATTAGACTTGTCTTTAAGCTACTAGTATATAAACGTTTAAGATTCTAAATGGAACTATCTTATGAATTTAACAGGAGTTTATTCGTGAGAAACCCATCATATTACTCTTTTAGGTACAATAGCTATAGACTTGTTGATGTTCCCAGAACTAGCACTGTTAAGTATGGGACAAGCATTTTAAGTATTTTAGCTGCTACTACTCGGAATGTTTTGCCTAACTATATCAGGACAGCTCTATCTTTACCTAACCATATGAGGACAGCTATATCTATACCCGGCCATATCAATACAGCTATATCTTTACCTGACCATATAAGACAGCTCTATGTATACTTGACCTTATAATGACAGCTATATCTATACCTGACCTTATAAGGACAGCTATATCTTTACCTGACCATATAAGGACAGCTATATCTTTACCTGACCATATCAGGACAGCTATATCTTTACCTGACCATATAAAACAGCTCTATATCTTTACCTAACCATATGAGGACAGCTATATCTATACCCGGCCATATCAATACAGCTATATCTTTACCTGACCATATCAGTGCAGCTATATCTATACTTGACCTTATAAGGACAGCTATATCTATACCTTACCTTATAAGGACAGCTATATCTTTACCTGACCATATAAGGACAACTATATGTATACTTGACCTTATAATGACAGCTATATCTATACCTGACCTTATAAGGACAGCTATATCTATATTTGACCATATAAGGACAACTACCTCATCAGGACAGCTATATCTTTACCTGACCATATAAGGACAGCTATATCTATACCCGGCCATATCAATACAGCTATATCTTTACCTGACCATATCAGGACAGCTATATCTATACCTGACCATATCAGTACAGCTACCTCATCAGGACAGCTATATCTATACTTGACCATATAAGGACAGCTATATCTATACCTGACCATATCAGGACAGCTATATCTATACCTGACCATATAAGGACAGCTATATCTATACCTGACCATATAAGGACAGCTATATCTATACCTGACCATATCAGTACAGCTACCTCATCAGGACAGCTATATCTTTACCTGACCATATAAGGACAGCTATATGTATACCTGACCATATCAGGACAGCTATATCTATACCTGACCATATCAGGACAGTTATATCTATACCTGACCATATCAGTACAGCTACCTCATCAGGACAGCTATATCTTTACCTGACCATATAAGGACAGCTATATGTATACCTGATCATATAAGGACAGCTATATGTATACCTGATCATATCAGGACAGCTATATGTATACCTGACCATATAAGGACAGCTATATGTATACCTGATCATATAAGGACAGCTATATGTATACCTGATCATATAAGGACAGCTATAAGTATACCTGACCATATCAGAACAATGGTAAAGGCCGTTAAAGGTTTTGTGTTGCCATGTTTATTAATATTAAAATTAGATCTATGATATCCGCTTCTCTACGATGCACTAAAAGACGGGACGTTCACTGATAGGTGTGGGGTTATAACTTGGATCACAGTCGTGTAGGATGGTTAAGGGGGACGTCTACTGACAGGTGTTGGGTTATAACTTTGATCACAGTCGTGTAGAATGGTTAAGAGGGACGTTCACTGATAGGTGTGGGGTTATAACTTGGATCACAGTCGTGTAGAATGGTTAAGAGGGACGTTCACTGATAGGTGTGGGGTTATAACTTTGATCACAGTCGTGTAGGATGGTTAAGGAGGACGTTCACTGATAGGTGTGGGGTTATAACATAGATAACAGTCGTGTAGGATGGTTAAGGGGGACGTACACTGATAGGTGTGGGGTTATAACTTTGATCACAGTCCTGTAGGATGGTTAAGAGGGACGTTCACTGATAGGTGTGGGGTTATAACTTGGATCACAGTCGTGTAGGATAGTTAAGAGGGACGTCCACTGACAGGTGTTGGGTTATAACTTTGATCACAGTCGTGTAGAATGGTTAAGAGGGACGTTCACTGATAGGTGTGGGGTTATAACTTGGATCACAGTCGTGTAGGATAGTTAAGGGGGACGTCCACTGATAGATGTTGGGTTATAACTTTGATCACAGTCGTGTAGAATGGTTAAGGGGGACGTCTACTGATAGGTGTTGGGTTATAACTTTGATCACAGTCGTGTAGAATGGTTAAGGGGGACGTCCACTGATAGGTGTGGGGTTATAACTTTGATCACAGTCGTGTAGAATGGTTAAGGGGGACGTCTACTGACAGGTGTGGGGTTATAACTTTGATCACAGTCGTGTAGAATGGTTAAGGGGGACGTCCACTGATAGATGTTGGGTTATAACTTTGATCACAGTCGTGTAGAATGGTTAAGGGGGACGTTCACTGATAGGTGTGGGGTTATAACATAGATCACAGTCGTGTAGGATGGTTAAGGGGGACGTCCACTGACAGGTGTTGGGTTATAACTTTGATCACAGTCGTGTAGGATGGTTAAGGGGGACGTTCACTGATAGGTGTGGGGTTATAACATAGATCACAGTCGTGTAGGATGGTTAAGGGGGACGTCCACTGACAGGTGTTGGGTTATAACTTTGATCACAGTCGTGTAGGATGGTTAAGAGGGACGTCTACTGATAGGTGTGGGGTTATAACATAGATCACAGTCGTGTAGAATGGTTAAGAGGGACGTACACTGATAGGTGTGGGGTTATAACTTGGATCACAGTCGTGTAGGATGGTTAAGATAGGTGTTGTGGTACTTGTTAAAGTGGAAGCAGAAGGTACAAAGTGGGCGAAGATAAAAAATTCAGTTCAATGATACAATTCAGATCCATTTATCTGATTTTTTGTTATATTGTATGTAATATTTATAACAGAAGTGCGGTGTTGGTAAGATATAACATAAGGAGATGTCGATTGATTTGAGAATCAATAATCACCAATATCCTTTCAAGTTTAGATATTTTCTTATATGTATAGCCATACAGTGTGGAAACTCATGTTCATCCGTAATTCTAACTCACAATCAATAAAGCAAGGGTAAATTATACGCTATATACTTTAAATGAAGACCCTAGAAAAGTTGAAAGATAATAAGACTATGCTTTATCATCGAACATCGAACTCGTCTTACTTCATATCGCACAAGGATTTAGGACGTTCTCCAATGCGATCATGATGTCGGCAATAAATTGGTACGTGAATTCCTTAATAGTTAGGTTGTATAATGGGGTTTTAGACATTTTAACAGATATTCTAATCTGGCTCTTGAGTTAGGCTTAGGACATTCTTACAGATTTTCTTACCTGGCTGTAGAGTTAGGCTTTAGACATTCTTAAAGATTTTCTAACCTGGTCTTCATCAACTTGTATGTGATGTGCAGCTACGGCATTTTTTTTTCAGTTTTGGAGGTGGATATTTTCAGGGATCCCTCGCCCAAAAACCAATTCCTTTGATAAACGTACATGTATGTCTTACACTTTACCTGATTACTACATTCTATATATAATTCAAAAGTTACACGGCTTGTGCTAAAATAACGTTAATATTACTCTGATCGATATCATTTGTTATCAGCTTCGTGTGGGATTTCAAAAAGTGAAAAATCCCAACGTAGAGACTAAATGTACTACACTAACTTCGATGATGTTCCCCAGTCTCCTTGTTACGGAGGAGGTTTGACCCTGGAATTCAGACACATTATCAGAACGATACTCATTTTATCAATGTTGATGACATGAAGATGGATAATATACTATCTCTGTGTAATTGGTGTTACATAGTTCTATCACGTGATTTAAGCTAACTTCCTCACTCTATATTACATATGTTGTAGATTTTTACATGTATACAATTCTGAGTGTATTTAACTACGGAATAAAATAATTGAGCTAGAAGTATACTGTTTAAGTGCCCACTAGAGGATCAGGGGTAAAGTTTCAAAAACACGGGTTACAGGGTGTAGGACGTAAATTACCACCGCTATACATAGACAGTAGAGGACTCTTAAGAATCTAGGATGATTGTAGATTGTTACTGAGAGCATTTCACGTAGAAAGTTAAACCAGGGACCTACATACTAATTTTAGTATACAAGTCTCTGGTTAAACGATTCTAATTATTTAGTGTGGTGTAGGATATATTCCTAATGTTATGGTATAAAACAAAATATCTGCGTGTCTGATACAACTATAGTTGGAGATGATGTCCAACCATAGGAGCTAATGTTTTACATAATAAATACGTAATGTGTAATCTCATTCAATTGTTAACATGTTTGTGTACTTTGTAATTACTTTATCATGAATGCAGAAGAAAATCTTTTAATAGAAGAGAGCACATATAAAATGTAAATCTTTGGAAGATCCATGGCCGAGGTTTTACCTGGTGGTAGATTTGTTTAACTGTGGTCAAATGTGGTGTATTATGGTTAAATAAGGTATATATAGATAAAACATTGTTGCAGTATAAAGCGAAGCATCATTACCGATTATAAAACATTATCTTTTATTTAATCTAATTGGAAATATGACATTTAGAGAATATACTGGACTATGGAAATTTGGAGATTGGTGTTTGATTCCCAGAGTAAAATAATTCTATCTTTATTCTTAGAATATTGAAGTAATTCAGGATCAATACAACTAGCTCCAGATGTTACCTGTACGTATCAGCCCTCATTGTTTACAGGTAATATTCATTGATGATAATATACAATTACATTTATGTCGTGGAAGTATAACAATTACTTACACAATCAATACTACAACTCACACAATAGACACTCCTTTTGTATCACAATGTCATGTTTTGTGAAATGTTAGACACGTTTTATCAAACGAAAATATTGAATCATTATTCAAGAAAGGAATACTTACAAACGCGCAGGTAGATATACTATGCTTTAGTCACGTGACAGACCGTAACAGGAAGTACATATGTATACGATTTGTGTATATTTGTGTGTGTATATATGTCTGTGTGTTTGACATGAGTTTATTGCATTAGCTGTATAGCATCAGAGCTTGAAGTCTGTGTATAAAAGTACGACTAGATCTAGGTTGATTCAACATGCCGGGCCAAAACGGACAATTGGATCTAAAGAACAAACAAGGTTCGTATTGTGTCAATGTTTTCAGTTACTCCTAGTTTATTTTTTCAAACATTTCTCAAACTATTTTACAGCAACTTCTCTATATTTTACCAACTATACTTAACTCATGTTTGATTCAGCAATAAATATGCATGTACTTTAGTTCTAGTGTTTTTGTGATAGTATACATATCTAAACTGTCAAAATACATGTTAATGCAAAACACAAAGGGACATTTTGAATAGTTATACATTATTGCAACTGAAATGTTTATCTTTTAAAACATTTGTAATAACAATTAAGAAGTGCTTATGACATACTCTTATTTGTAAAGATTTTTGTTTTGGCGTCAGGATTAAGATGGTTATAATAGCTCAACATCTTAAACTATTGTCACGCAATTGCGCCATTGTGATGCTTTCGTTGATAGTTTGTCGCTTGTGATAGTCGCGATGTGGCGTTCAAGGTTGATAAATAAAATGACAAACTGCATATTAGCTTAAATATCAAATAAACATGAACCGTGCTGGTGCTCCAATTGGGCACTGAAGCAAGTTAACGATATAAATGTAAACATTCCTGGGTAGTTGTCACAGTGTGTATTGGTACCGACTATTGTGATATACGTCCACTGATCTAGAAAGTGTTTCGACTGTAACTAAAGACGATAATTGTACCTTAACCTCCCAGGATTGTAAGTCACATTATTGACAAATAGTCAGCATTGTACATGGACAGATAACGAATACACTCCAAGGTAAATCAGAGTGATACTTTTGTTTTCGTTATAAACATTTATACATTAATATGCGGGATCATCTAACGTTAGAATATACAACATTGAGGATGTGGGTGTATAGGGAACGGTATATATTGTATTTTACCCTACCGATATATCATTAATGGCTGGATTCGGCAGCTGATGTTGGATGATGATGAGGGTGCTTAGAGAACAATTCGTATTGTATTTTAATCTACCGATACATCGGTACTTGGATTTAGCAGTTGATATGACCTTTATGTTAGTTTTCAAAAGCTTTTTGCAATAAACATCAAAAGTTAATATAACTTACTTTTTATAATGCTTATAATACTGATTAAACTTGGTTACAATGTTACAATAAGAAATCATCTTAAATTATTGAAATCGTGTGGGTATTCGGTTATAATTAGCACTTTCAATACAAATTGGCAGATACATGCATTAGAGTCAAAATAAGTTAAACTGCTTGTCCTTCTAGGACTCGTCAGTAATGTTAAGGACATAAAGTGGTGGCAGGGAAATTATTAAAATAGGTCAGAGGAAATGTTTAAGATAGTCTTTAGGCCTGTGCCGTTAGTATAAATGACCGAACATTCCGTGAATGTCACCACCAAAAACATACATAGCTAGGCGTGTAATCGATCAGACGTGTCTATCACTACACAGTTACAACAAGGCCATCTCACCTATATCTGTCGACCTGTCATTGGGGTAATGGACAGTTGACCAGTCTACACACTGGTCAACACTTGTCTGAAGTTATTGTGTTAATAGGCATCAGTGTAACAAATCTTAACGTTTTTTAGCAGTAAAATGTTATATCTTCCCACACTCGTCACAGTTAGGTATCGATTACTATGTATAGGCCAGGCGGAAGGTTATGTCATATTTGGTTACATCTAATGACAGCCAACAACATATTCTGTGTTTTAAATCTCAAAAACAACACTAGCTAAATGATATAGTATTACGGAGGTTGGCCGGTTAGAATACAACTTACTTTATATATTGTAAGCAACACGCACAGAAGCTGTTGACAAACAAATTCTATAGCTTAATTTGAATTACGTAGTTAAAAGCGGACAGCGATTTGATCTGATTAAGTTTCAATGAAAAGGGAAGTAAACGTACGTATTCAGCATAAAAGGAATCGTAGTTTGAATATGGATTTTGTTGATGTTTTCAAGAGCAGTGATGTAATAGGTAATTCCCATTGCTAGTGTAGAGTTTAAAAAATGTGATTTATAAACGGCTAACGGCGAATATAAACCAACATGAATTAAATCTCAACAAGGAAGTTTTACTGTCACCGATAAGGACGTATGATATAGGTAGTTTGCAGGTGTAAACTAAACATACATGATATAGGATAATTTTCAGGTGTAAAATAAAATATACATGATATAGGGTGGTTTTCAGGTGTAAAATAAAATATACCTGATATAGGATAGTTTTCAGGTGTAAAATGAAATATACATGATATAGGGTAGTTTTCAGGTGTAAACTAAACGTACATGATATAGGGTAGTTTTCAGGTGTAAACTAAACGTACATGATATAGGGTAGTTTTCAGGTGTAAAATAAACACATGGTATAGGGTGGTTTTCAGGTGTAAAATAAAATATACATGATATAGGGTAGTTTTCAGGTGTAAAATAAAATATACATGATATAGGATAGTTTTCAGGTGTAAAATAAAATATACATGATATAGGATAGTTTTCAGGTGTAAAATAAAACATACATGGTATAGGGTAGTTTTCAGGTGTAAAATAAACATATGATAGAGGATAGTTTTCAGGTGTAAAATAAACATATGATATAGGATAGTTTCAGGTGTAAAATAAACACATGATATAGGGTAGTTTGGATTTACGTCCTTACAACAGTCCTGTGTAGAAACAATAACGGTAATGTGATTGTAAACAACATTCAGGAAGTAATGAAACCGACCACAGTCTATACACATCAACTTGTATGGGGGTATAGGCTTACCTATGACACCAACCACAGCCCAAACACATCAACTTGTATGGCGAGGCTGATAGCGTACCTGTGACACCAACCGCAGCCCATACACATCAACTTGTATGGGGGTATAGGCTTACCTATGACACCAACCACAGCCCAAACACATCAACTTGTATGGCGAGGCTGATAGCGTACCTAAGACACCAACCGCAGCCCATACACATCAACTTGTATGGGGGTATAGGCTTACCTATGACACCAACCACAGCCAAAACACATCAACTTGTATGGCGAGGCTGATAGCGTACCTATGGCACCAACCGCAGCCCATACACATCAACTTGTATGGGAGTCTAGCTTACCTATGACACCAACCACAGCCCAAACACATCAACTTGTATGGTGAGGCTGATAGCGTACCTATGACACCAACCACAGCCCATACACATCAACTTGTATGGGGGGTATAGGCTTACCTTGACACTGACCACAGCCCAAACACACAAACTTGTATGGGGGTATAGGCTTACCTATGACACCAACCACAGCTCAAACACATCAACTTGTATGTGGGTATAGGTGTACCTAGATACCAACCACACATATAAAAAAGGAAATAGTTGTTACTTCCTCCTTTTACACGACTATTGTTCGCTATTGAATGTACACACTGTGCGAATGATAGCATCCACTTTAGGTACATTATATGATATTCACTTATCTCTTTCCTCATCCATCCTCAGTTCCATTTCCAGTAACACTCAGCTGATCTGTATGTTGTCCACTGATTCTCACATATGTGCTCCATGGCGCAGTCACAGAATTCTGTGAATGTCAACTGAGCCTTCTCACAGCCACATCTAGCTGTTGCACACGGATGATCACTAGTGCAACCTCATCTGATCATATTCAGAATTCCTCTAGTACTGCCTTCCAAATCCACACCTGTATATGAGCACGTTTGACGTTTTCGACAAATGAATCGCTGTTAGTGGCAATGACTTTAATTTCGGCGTTACAGTAACTTGTTTTTTCGCCAGTTTAGATACCAATATTTGATAATTGATAATTTTGTTGCCATAAAATGTTGCAACAAATGATGTGGGCTCTGAAATTTATATCTGCTGCCTGCTCACCAAGCTGTCTCTGTGTGTGTCCCCCCCCTTTTTTTTAAACCTTCAGTACTGCCCCTTTTCCTATTCCAAACATGTAGGCAACAATGTCACATCCTGACAAAGCATGTGCTGCCAAAAGGTGTGGTACTATATTAGCATGTGTCTTTGCCGTTGCTTGTACATCTACTGAAGAGCTTTGTGGACTGGTTGCTTCCATTATGACAGCACATGTCAGATTCTGGATATGGTACTGGTAAACCAGTAAAATGAATACATCAGTATCGTCATACAGCACTTTGATGCATTTGCGAAACATTTGCAAGACACGTCATTTGCTGTGAAATGTTCTCATGTCAGAAAGACACACATGGGACCTCATGTGGCGCAGGATCAAGTGCAGTTTTCAGGTTTTAAATAAACATATGATATAGGGCAGTTTTCAGGTATAAGGGAACAACCAACCAATTGAAAAAATATATTTTTGAAACAGCCCCTGTGTATAGAACGTTGAGCCAAGGATAAAATGTCTGGCAGCCACTGATTGGCCAGTATGTTATGAAGTGAGAAAATAGATATGTAGCCTGATAGGTAACTATCAATAAGAAATGTTGATATAAATTTCGTAAGTCCGATTTGTTTTTTTCCCAAAAGTTCACGTAATAATAGTAAACAGGTAAACATTTACGATTTTTGAAAATTTTTACTGCGAAATTCACCTATTTTCAAAATGGCTGCCCTGGAGAAAATTTGAGCTGAAGGACCCAACTTTTTTTTTTGATTAGGTGTTATATCAGACCCTAAACTTTTGTTATAAACCATAATCGTCATATTCAATTCAAGAATTTGAATGAAATATTCCAAAACGTTAACACTAAAGCCTATGGGAAAACAATTGGTTGGTTGGTCTCTATAAAATAAACACATGATATGGGGAAGTTTTCATGTTTGAAATAAACACATGATATAGGGCAGTTTTCAGGTGTAGAATAAAACACGTGATATAGGGCAGTTTTCAGGTATAAAATAAACACATGATATGGGGCAGTTTTCAGGTTTAAAATAAACACAGGATATAGGGCAGTTTTCAGGTGTAGAATAAAACACATGATAAACACATGATATAGGACAGTTTTCAGGTGTAAAATAAACACATGATATAGGGCAGTTTTCAGGTATAAAATAAACACATGATATATTGCAGTTTTCAGGTGTAGAATAAAACACATGATCTAGGGCAGTTTTCAGGTATAAAATAAACACATGATATAGGGCAGTTTTCAGGTGTAAAATAAGCACATAATATAGGGCAGTTTTCAGGTTTGAAACAGTTTTCAGGTGTAGAATAAACACGTGATAAACACATGATATAGGGCATTTTTCAGGTGTAAAATAAACACATGATATAGGGCAGTTTTCAGGTGTAAAATAAACACTTTATATAGGGCATTTTTCAGGTTTAAAATAAACACATGATATAGGGCACTTTTCATTTATAAAATAAACACATGATATGGGGCAGTTTTCAGGTTTAAAATAAACACAGGATATAGGACAGTTTTCAGGTGTAAAATAAAAATACACTTACAACAGTCCTATGCAGAAACAATAACGGTGATGTGATTGTAAACATCATTCAGGAGGTAATGGATTGTCATTACTATTTGTCACGTATTTCCTCAGTGTTTAAATAGAGAACTGAAACTTACAGACTTATCTTTTGTTTGTAACGTTTTTTTTTGTATTTTTGTCTGTTCATTGAAGATGAATATAGCTAATATAACAATGGATTTTCACTGGTGAATTAACTCAACATGTCACGGATACAACTTTATATATTACAAAAAGAAGATAAAGATTACCAGCATATCGAACATAGTGTAACGATTAATGATACAATGTATAAATATTTAACTACGAGATATTACAATATAATAAACATCTTGTTCTCTCAAATATAAAGAATTGTCTTTTTTTTCCAAATTATAATATAGAAATATTAAATAATGACGAAATGCAAGTCTATAAATACAAAATAATAATGTCAGTAATATTTTTTTTTGTATGTATATACATTGTACACTGTCTCCCGTGAATTCCCTCTACCCATACAGAAAAATAGGTAAAAAATCTAAACTGTTAACGCAAAATTCTTATTTACTGTACCTTCAGAGAGAATAATAATTTATAGGACAAAACGAAAATACTCTATCAGAGAGAATTCGAATCCAAACACACGAGGAACTAGCGCATTGAGCGAATGTGGAAAAGATGGATTCTGAAAATATCCGTTCTTTGAGATAGCATTAGGGGACTGACATAGGAGTAAAATATCCATAAGAAGATCGATAGACGCGTAGTATATCTTCATTTTTATCATTACTGTATTACTGGATTTCTATCTCTCACATTACCGAAACTGTTTTGATTTATAGGGCCTACAACGTTAATGTCCAGTCGGCGGAAGGGTTTCCCGGCAATATTAAGTACATGCTTCTCGTGTAATACCTTGTGTGAACACAAACTATGACACAAGTTAAATCCCATACACGGAACATGACACAGTAGAACGATGTGAAGTAGACTGTTGCTTACTAAGTGTTGTCATTGTTTAGTAAGTATCGTCGATCTTCTATTATGTATTGTCAATCATCCCATCTGTCGGCGGGATGCCGAGCGCCCTATAAATCAGCAAACGATAATGTTTTTTAGTGTGGAACAATACACCATGTATGTGATGTAACTTGTATAACATCTTGTGTCTGGTATGGACAGATTATCTCTCTTACATTTCCCTTGTCTGTACTGTGTTGATCCAGTACCTACAATGTATACTGGACAATACCGCCGTTATTATTTACTGACCAAATTTTCAACTATACAACTTAGTTCTATTGGTCTGTTTATCTTTAGGATACCTGTTGGTTTGTTGATCGTTAAAATACCCTTGGGTGTGTTTATCGTTAGAATACCTTGGTTTCGTGGCACTGTCGCGGTTCACCTTTTGACCTGACCTATATCTGTATGTAGGTTGCTTTTCGGACTCTAGTTTTATAATCATTTAAAGATTCTAATTAATTATATGGCTTTCCCCGATCGGACGTGAAAAGGCATGGGTTGTCTACCCGACCACGTGGGTTTCCTCTGGGTACTCCGACTTCCTCCAACAAGTCCACCCCTCACCCGCTTCCATCCGGGCCGAGAAGCGTGGTAAATGTCAGTTGACATAACTTGTTTCGCAATTGTTATAACACAAAGAAAATTGAAAATTGGACTTACATGACGGTTGTCGTCGGTTTAACATGGACTTACATGGCGGTTGTCGTCGATTTAACATGGACTTACATGACGGTTGTCATCGATGAAACAGAAGACGCTTACCCTTCCAGAACGCATGATCTTATTATCTCTGAACGTTTCAAATTTTTATGTTAATGTTAGAAGTTACCTAATTCACTGAACCTATAGTTACTTGAGCTGTAAGTAATTATTTCACAAAGATTTTATTGAATCAAATTCAATGGGTATTGGGCAACAGACAAAAGCCTGTAAGTAATTATGCTAAGCATTTGTCAATACAATGGATGTAAAACAGTAGTCAGACTCTAGTCTGGATGCATATGAAGTATATTAGGTCAAAAGTTGAACCGAAAACATTTCCATATTTGTATACATCTATCCATTGTCGCTAGATAGCGCTGCGGGAATTACTTTGATGTCACTGGACCGTGTACTGTACTACTTTGTATTACTGACGTGGTAGGGGATGCTCTATCTGACAGATACATATCACCAGTCTGTAGTGTATACTATGTACTACTTTGTATTACTGACGTGGTAAGGGATGCTCTATCTGACAGATACATATCACCAGTCTGTAGTGTATACTATGTACTACTTTGTATTACTGACGTGGTAAGGGATGCTCTATCTGACAGATACATATCACCAGTCTGTAGTATATACTATGTACTACTTTGTATTACTGACGTGGTAAGGGATGCTCTATCTGACAGATACATATCACCAGTCTGTAGTGTATACTATGTACTACTTTGTATTACTGACGTGGTAAGGGATGCTCTATCTGACAGATACATATCACCAGCCTGTAGTATATACTATGTACTACTTTGTATTACTGACGTGGTAAGGGATGCTCTATCTGACAGATACATATCACCAGCCTGTAGTATATACTATGTACTACTTTGTATTACTGACGTGGTAAGGGATGCTCTATCTGACAGATACATATCACCAGTCTGTAGTGTATACTATGTACTACTTTGTATTACTGACGTGGTAAGGGATGCTCTATCTGACAGATACATATCACCAGCCTGTAGTATATACTATGTACTACTTTGTATTACTGACGTGGTAAGGGATGCTCTATCTGACAAATTCATATCACCAGTCTGTAGTGTATACTATGTACTACTTTGTATTACTGACGTGGTAAGGGATGCTCTATCTGACAGATACATATCACCAGTCTGTAGTGTATACTATGTATTACTTTGTATTACTGAGTGACGTGGTAGGGGATACTCTATCTGACAGATGGAGGGTGATGGTTCTGGAATGAACTTTTGTGTTAAACTATACGCTTATCCTCGTGACGATGTTATGATAAAGATCTAGCATATTGTCTTTTTTCTGATATTTTTTCTGACTATTTCACCATTTTCATGGACATTGTATTCCCCGTTTGCAATCACTAAGAAAACATCTCCAAACCGTTTCCTTGCTAATATATTTTTTGTATCGCATCCATATTTTACTTCTTTCATGAAGAGTGTTGGTTTTATTTGTGCGTGCATGTTTAATTTTCTGGAATAACTCCCGAAGTACGGGGAGACCAGACCAATGCTGTGACCTCATTCAACTCTCCGAGAGTTTGTACCCAATAACACGCACCAAAAACTATACAACATACTCAGCATACCTCGATGTATCATGTGGAGAATGTATCGAGGTAATCAAGTTATGATAACGGACAGCAAAATGTTTTACACATGTTTCATTACTCTGATAAAATGTTTTTGAATTCTAGACTACAAGGTTTTCATTTGATTAAGAGATAAATGTTAGTTTAAATATTATTTGTCGATTATTGATGAGTGATGATTAATTGCAATGTTAATCGTCCGGATTATATTACATCAAGTTTGATTAGAATCTATATGATGGGCATTTCAAAAGTTACGTTACTTAAATACATCTTGGTAGATCTTTTACCTGCACAATCATGCTAATGTAGATTAGACTTTGCGAAGAAGAAATTGATTCTCGTTTTTCTTCATTGTATGTATTACAAGCATGTCCTTGTAAATGTAGTCGCAGATTTTGGTGTTTTTTCCAAAATTAATCGAAGACTAAACGAACAATTCCAGATAATTTGCCTTGGAGTTACCCAGCATCCGTAACGGCAATGACATGTAGATATATCGTATGAATATTTCGGTAATATGTATAAGTGTATTTATTTATGCTGTATATACACATACTGTATAAATATTTTACGTATATAAATTTGTGCCTGAGTTCATGCGCGTTACACACGTTATATTACCTGAGGGATAATTTTGATAAAGTGAGCATGTCAAAATCGACTTCCTATCTGTAGAATTTTTGCCTAGTGCATTCGGTGTAACTTGTTATAATTTGTAGATGATAAAGACATCCTCAATCTATATTAGTATAACATATATTATGATATATATTGCATGGACAATCCCGAAAGAAAAACACCAATTAAACCAATCTATCACAAGTAAAACGCCGTATACCGTAAGATATCATCTCCATTTAAGGATACGGATATGTGTCCTACTACTACACGACCTTCCCTACCAAGGACGATTGATGGTAATGCTATTAGCCGACAGTGATATTTACTGTGTATTCGTGTCGTTAGTAGATGGTACATAGATGTCCGTCACACCATACAACCGACAGGTACTTCGTGTTCAATATTAACCAAGGTTGATCATAACATTAACATATAGATATGTGCTGCATCTAAAGTTTCTTAGTTTCTTCCGAGTGTTGTTTGTCTAATTTTATCTTCACAAATGTTCGAGATGTTATGGTCAACATCCAAATAAGTTTTTCATTAATAAAATTTATGAATGAATGCATGCGAGTTAATAAGGTCCTGTTGTGTATTGTTACTTATCTATAACGCAATGGCGATGTCTGTAGAGTATAGAAATGAATCAACGACCAGTTTCCGACAAATAGATCCGGGGATATCCGGGAATTAAAATGATATGTGAGTCACAGCTCGATGAACAATAGTCAGTGTCATTTATCATACAAACCACGGTTTATGCCATATATGGACAGTGTTTGACTAATACCAGGATATGTTCGGACAGAAGTTACGCATTTTATTTTGGTTCGATGTCAGGTTTCTTATCCTCGTGTGTTACTGTCAGTACATCAGTATAGGAAGGTCAGGAATATATATTAAATCTGAGAATGCATATATGTATATAGCCTTAAGGATAGTTTATTTTCTCTTTTAATGCCAATATATGAACTTAAATACAAACTATTAACATACAAGTTGAAAGGTGTCTGCAGAAGGGATGAGTAATTGAGTGTAGTCATAACTGGGATACCTTTACCTATAACATCAATTTATTCTTAATATGGAAATGATTACCGTTCGGCTTGATCACAAAATCTACAAAACAAGCGAATAACATAGAAAAAAGTTAAGTTTTTTTTTCATTGTTTGATTGCTAAGATAATTCCTGTTTATTCCTGGTCTTTTGCATATCTTTCTTGTATGAGAATAGACAAGCAGCTCATCGATCTACAAAATCTGTCGACATGATATCAAACCCTATGTTATGCAATGCGACGTGCAATGATTTCCGCTAGTGATGTCTTAGTCATTAATTGACAAGTATAGTATCGGAACTGTAAACTTACGACCCTATTGTCTGTCACAATGTCTGACTGGGAATACGACCTAATATATCGGTTACCGTGTCAATCAAGGACGTTTGTTACGACGTCAGCTGTCACCAATGTCCTGGCTAGTCTGTGTGATGCCGTCTTGTATTGTGTGCATAATTGTCATTCATGAAGTTGTCTTCTCTTCTGCGGTTGTGACCCCCTAATAATATGCATTTTAAAGTTTCTACAGAACTGCAATGCAGTCATCACTAAAATGCCACTTTGGCAGATGTTGACCTTTTTAAAATCACGTACTTGTACTTATATGTCACAATATAAACATCATTTTTAGATAATTCATATATAAATTAATTTTGTCTTCTCATGTTTTTTTAGGTGGAAAATTATTTGGTCAGCTGAAAAACAGGCAAACTGAAGAATTAACATCGATAAATCAGGTAAAGTATTGCAGAATATTTCAATTGAAGCTATTCTCAAAATTATAACACATATTTATCAATATCAGGAATTATCAAATGACATTTTTGGTATTCAAAACTTTTTGTTTTATTTTTTTTTCTATTTATTTATCTACTTATTATTTACAATCTAAAAACTAGTAGTGTCATTTTTGCATCTTTTGTAATGAGCTATCCTGTTACCGTGGTTATTTTTTCTGGGCTTTTATTATCACGACTTTGATTGGTAAACTATACACATGGGGATATTTACCATGAAGGTTAATCTCGCGATTGGGATAGGTAAACTATACGCGTTTTTTTCCTGCGAGTTTCTCTTTTTATCTGTTCCATCAACATCATTAACATCACAAAAGAATACGTGCTGGAGAAATATTCTCGGCCAAATGGCCTTTCGTGTATTTAGCGCAGATTTATAGTATGCGCAGGAGTAACATCAATCAATGTATAACTATTAGGTTGTATGTCGAGCTCTGTCTTTGTCACACCGTTAAGCTTGCATAATAGTCCTGAAACTGAATTAGTTATCTTTATATTTACAGGCGTACTTAGAGGATGACTCGTTACAGGAAATAGAAGATTTACCCGAGAAACTCAACAAATACAGAGGTGACGGTTATACCACAAAAATAGCTTCATGTTATATCCGTCTTTGTCAGAGATTTATGTACTTCAAATATAAAACGAAATGTTATTGTATTTAGTTCTTCGGGAAATGGAAGTGGTGTCGTTACTCTCAGATTACGTAAGAAATGCTTGACATACATATATATTCAACTGGTCAACCCCCCATCAAAACCTCGCGCAATCACACACATTACGTCAAGTATTGTTCACAATAACGATTTAATTGTCTAGCTCACCACGATACGTCAGGCTACAGAATTGATATACTTACTATTGAAGTGCAAGGAGACTGGTTGTAACACAAGTCCAACCTAGGACAAACAGGGCATTAAGATGAATTAAAGTGTAGGGAGTCTGGTATTACTCCAGCATAGGACAAACAAATATAGGGAGTCTGGGTGTTACTCCAGCATAGGACAAACAAATATAGGGAGTCTGGTTATTATTCCAGCATAGGACAAACAAATATAGGGAGTCTGGGTGTTACTCCACCAAAGGACAAACACATATAGGGAGTCTGGGTGTTACTCCACCAAAGGACAAACAAATATAGGGAGTCTGGGTGTTACTCCAACAAAGGACAAACAAATATAGAGAGTCTGGGTGTTACTCCACCAAAGGACAAACAAATATAGAGAGTCTGGTTGTAACTCCACCAAAGGACAAACAAATATAGGGAGTCTGGTTATTATTCCAGCATAGGACAAACAAATATAGGGAGTCTGGGTGTTACTCCAACAAAGGATAAGCAAATATAGAGTGTCTGGTTATTGCTCCGACACAGAACAAACAAGACATTAAAATGTAATGAAGTGTAGGGACTCTGGGTGTTACTTCAGCACAGGACAAACCAGACATGAAGATATTATACAGTTATAGCCTTTTGGTAAGATCGATAACGGTTTTATTTACCTGAAAAAAATATCGACCGAGAATATATTTTTTCAGGTCAATAAAACCATGAATTGACTGAAATAAAAAAAAGATATTTCTAACTGTTTCTCACTAATGGGAGGTAATTCAGAACCAATCTTTTCACGTAGTCAAACAGCACTTTTTACCAGCTTTTTTGCATGACCGGTCAATACGACTTTTTATGGGTAATCATGTGACACTATTTCGGTCAATCAGAGAATGTGGAAAATATGATATTATAATAAAATGAAGTGTAGGGAGACAGGTTATTATACATTTCCACCAAGACATTAAGGTAATCTATATCGGAATATGTCTGTATACAGTTTGTCTATGATTTTATTTAACAGATCAATTCATGGAGTTTGATTTAGACAACTCCGGGGATATTGGTATGTATACAATTGAAATTTAAACGTTATTTTAGCTGCAGTTCAATATTGTTTTAAAGTTGTTTGGTTTGAACACGTGTTGTACCCTATCATTCGGTATAATCTTTAAAGAGGCTTACCCGCAGACGGACCGGTAAACGGCACATCTCCGATCACTAAATAAACTTCAGTACACGTTTCTATGTGACAAAATTAGAGGCTTTCCGACTTTATTTCTTGAAAACAATTACAGAATATGTACTTAAAAGACGTTTTAAAACTCAACCTGAGAGGGAAATGTATGGAATATAACGGCAAATCTTCTTTGTAAATCGCCGCTGCCTTTGAAGTTATCACTGTGCGGCACTGTGCACGTGCTTGTTTCTTTGATGTGTCAATCAAATTAGACTCCACTTTATAGCGGGGACTTATTGCGGGTTGCGATTAAATAAATAATATTTAAAAAATGAGGTTTTAATATCACTTTTCAGGGTTTTTTAAGGAAAATAAAATGAAAAACTCAACAATTCCAACAAACTGTCATGTGTAAAAAATCTTTTTCTATTAGCCAATTTTTCTGATCTCTCTGCGGGCAAGCCTCTTTAAGGTTAACACTTGTTAACATCTGTCTTACAATTGTTCTTTGAAATTGAGAGTATGACTATGGGTATGGCCATCACAGCTGTAACCTACTTGTTGTTTTGATAACGACTTACTGGTATATCGTCTGTGTTGATAATTTAGATTTTATAGTGAATAAATAATAATAATAAAAAAAATCATTGATGTTGCTGGCCTTCAACCCCTACGACAAATTATAACATATTAGATAAGGTTATGACTACCAAATGTATTTCAAACACGAAGAATCATAGTTTTTTATCATATATTTTTTTATTTCTAACTTAAAATTAATTACATAAATCTTGATAATTTACACTGCAAACATTATATGTTTATATTTTTACGCTTTGATGAAGTGAACGTCTGTTGCTTTTATTAAAACTATCTGTACATTTCACCAGATATCATGGAATTGAAACAGATGATGGAGAAGCTGGACTGCGCTAAGACACATTTAGAGCTGAAGAAGATGATTGCTGAGGTGGACACGACGGGGTCGGGTACTATCCTGTACAGGGAGTTTCTCGATATGATGTTGGGCGGAAAGTCAACAGTCCTCAAACTGTGAGTCCTAATAGTTATGTCAGAGCCGATTAATGTAATGTTGGATAATTGAGATTCTGTGAAATTCGGATCTCAGTTGGTATCTATATATCCTCTATTGATAAGTGTAATTAATATTTCTTTCTTAGTGAAATATTAATGCAAAATTCAGGAATGGCGTTCACCATTTACTTCAATTTCACGTTAACGACAAATTCTAAGAGTTATTTCCCCTGCCATATGTAGGAATTTATCAAAATCAAGCAATTCATTTTACTTGTCTATACCTCAGGTGGCGTAATGGATATCATAATCACCTTGGCAGACGGGGTTCGAATACTTTGTCAGATATGAATTTTCTCAGGGTTGTCCGTTTCATCACACAATCCATCCTCTAAAATATTTTGTTGACCACCCCAGTGTCTGGTCAGCGTTTGTTTTTTTGTGACTCCAGTGTCTGGTCAGCGTTTGTTTTGTTGTCCACCCCAGTGTCTAGTCAGCGTTTGTTTTGTTGTCCACCCCAGTGTCTAGTCAGCGTTTGATTTGTTGTACACCCCAGTGTCGGTCAGCGTTTGTTTTGTTGTTGTCCACTCCAGTGTCTGGTTCAGCGTTTGTTTTGTTGTCAACCCCAGTGTCTGGTTCAGCGTTTGTTTTGTTGTCAACCCCAGTGTCTGGTTCAGCGTTTGTTTTGTTGTTGTCCACTCCAGTGTCTGGTTCAGCGTTTGTTTTGTTGTCCACCCCAGTGTCTGGTTCAGCGTTTGTTTTGTTGTCCACCCCAGTGTCTGGTTCAGCGTTTGTTTTGTTGTCCACCCCAGTGTCTGGTTCAGCGTTTGTTTTGTTGTCAATCCCAGTGTCTGGTTCAGCGTTTGTTTTGTTGTCCACCCCAGTGTCTGGTTCAGCGTTTGTTTTGTTGTCCACACCAGTGTCTGGTTCAGCGTTTGTTTTGCCGTCTTACGTTTGCTTTTAGGTCGCTCCAGTAAATTTTGCAGATTCTGGTCTGATGTTCTCAGTACTCTCGATATTCATTCAGTTTTCTGTTTGATATTGAATTTGTGTCCAGATATTGGATGTATTTGATGGCTGTGTGTATCATTACCTTTGTATTGAAATATTTAACCTTAGTAGAGGTGGCCAAAGTAAATAAAAATGTCTGGTTTTAACTTATGATCAATGTTAAGATGTTATTGCAACCATGTGCAAGAAAACGTCCTGCCCAATTCATAATATCCATGTCACATTATTATTTAACATTAGTAAAGATTCTTAGTCACTAATGACACCATCATTCTGTTATTCCTGCAGTATTTTGATGTTCGAAGAGAAGATGCGTGAGAAGGAAAGGCCATCTGGACCACCTCCCAAGCGGGATCTGAGTAGTCTCCCGTGAATATGGTGCCGAAGTGAAATACCCAGGATGGATGAGGATCGTCTTGAATGTGTGAATGAGGCTTTGGATGGATGGCTATGTCTGTTGGTTAGATGATATGACGAATGAAAGAAGAATGTATGGGTGATAGCACAGTTTTGATTTTTATTTGTTCCTTTTTTTTCATAAATACCACGCAACACTATATTTTTTCAATTAAAATGTTATGTATGTATATTGTCATTCCAAACATTCTTAATTCGCCATTTATCTAAAAGGACTTTTAAGGAATTAAAGGTTTATAGAAAGTCGATATAACATGTTTTTATTTCAGTGATATTTGTTTTTCATTATGTATCATTTTGAATTAAGCATCACATACACAATACAGTGTAGTGTTGTGACGCCATTCCTATTGTAATCGTTGTTAATAATGTACAGGATATGTCAGATTAATGATTAAATAAAATGCAATCACTACATCGGATTCGATACTTTACTCTATAGCTGCATGAATTACTGGAAGTACGTGTAAGTATGCAAACACGTAGAAGGATACTATGGTGTTAATGCAAGATTGAGTTTTCCAGTGAATTTCGAATTCATTACGTATATAATGTAGTGTTATTGTGTTTTAATTAAACATGACAAAATATAGTTCGAACATTGCAATATACGTACAACATGAATTAAGGAGTATTGTCATTGACATTTTGGTGAGGCCCATCCAAGTCGTGTCACATCATGCATACTTGTACCATCTAACTACGACTGATCCCGATATCAGTGAATGTTTTACTTAATTGGATTTTTCGAAAATATACAATGGATTGTAGAAAACAATAACCAATTACCGATTGAAAGTTGAATACTATAGTTAAAATAATAAACAAAAACTTGCATCAAACACGTCAATGATAGTTATAAAACAATTACTTATGACAATACAGTTGTTAATGGATTGTTTTTCTTTTATTCATCTGGAAATTTATAACAGTGTAAGTATATATGCAATATACTCTGGAATGGTAACAATTTGATAAAAACACAGCACAATGCTTCGTGTTATCCACATAGCTAAATGCATACACAGAATATGTAATGCGATATTTATTCAAAAGATGTAGGATGAGTTCAGACAGAAAGACAATACAGCGGACAATATGATAGAAGTGGTATAACACAACGAATACGATATTTAAGAGTGTGACGTTTCGATGACTACACTGTCACCTTCATCAGACTAAAGGAAGAATATGTTCCAGGACGGATATTACCTTTCCATTTTCAAACATGTGAAAGGGAACGCAATAAACTTAAACCAAACAAAAGCCAAAACATCAATGCACATACGGAGAATTTCGTCACACAATATCGCCACGCAGCAGCTTGCAATGTCTTATGTACATATATGATAGATACATGTCACTTAAGTTGTATTCGATTTATTACCAGTCGTTACACAGAAGACGCTTGGATTCAGTTCGTCATTATGAATGCTTTTTTACCATTTTGGTAAACCTGGTCTTATCCTCCTTGTTGTTTTTCAATGGTCTACACGTGAATCTCTATTTTGTGAACATTGTACGATTGTTTGATCGGTTTTGAGTTGTAATTATTCGTTTTTACCTCAGTATTATCCTAATGATACATATATTTGGAAACGGAATTTATTGGTAATGGTTTTTCATATCCCAAACTACCCAGGTAAAAAAAGGAAAATGCACAAACAGTAGCATAAGTTGTTAACATTCGTCCTACGTAGCCTCGCTGAAGTATACATTTATATCATAACCCTAGAAACAAAATACGGTTTAAACTCATATCCACATTTTATACATCAATGTGTTTGATTTTAAAAAGATTAATATCGATTAGTGTAGTATGTCCATGTTTCCGAACACAGGCTATCAAGATATACTGTATGTTTAAACAAAACTGTAATCATGATTAAAATAGGGCTTTGTTTTGAAGTCAGAGGCGTAAGTAAAATTAATTCAGTCTTGCATGAAAGGATCAAGATACCTCGTACAACGGTAGTAGCAGATGATCGAATTTTAACAACAAAGGAATTCAGTCTTACACGAAAGTGTCAAGACAACTCGTACAACTGTAGTATCAGATTGGCTCTTAACAACAAATGAATTCAGTCTTAGTGTCAAGGCACCTCGTACAACGGTAGTTTCAGATCGACTTTTAACAACCAAAGTAAAGTACGAAAAAAGAAGAAATCGTCACAAATTGTAAAAATATAGAAAGTTTATTTCAAATAATCATGATGAAATAACAATAGCTTCTTACAAAACTCAGACATACATAATCAAGACAATGTCATGTTAAATATCAATTTAATTAAGAAAATAAATTAATACGAAATAAACTTTATTATCGCATTTGCGAATTATTATGCACTTACTGTTAACATACCAGACATTCGGGCGACGACAATCACCTCAGGATATCAGTGACATAAAGCTAAGTAGTGATTTGTGTACCATATTGTAAAACACTGACATCCTGTGATCTGTCAAACATGTCAAATAATGGGGGCAAATCTACATTACAAGTACAGCACTGTTAAATAAAACGTGAAAAGTGAATAAATAAAGCCGATCAACAGCTCAGAATATATTAAGTTATGGATTTCTAAGAAGTTCTACTATATCATTCACACGGACACGTTATCTAATGTATCAGTTATACATTGTTGCTTTTAAAATACTGCTACTTAAAAGATATCTAATGGACGACATTTCAATATTTTTTTTTTATACTAATGATTTAAGCCAATTGATTGTCAGATATGTGTGACGGTACCATATGACAATCACATGGGTCGATCTTGCAGTGCCCCTGGTTACACATTCGTTCACACCACTCCTTATACCCTGGGACGTTTCTTAAAAGACCGCGCACCTCACATTCGGGGACTAGAACTTCAGAGTCAGAGTCATCACATCTGCATGTGTCAATTGGACAGAAACCTCGGATACCATTGGCTATGCAATATTGGTCTACCTTCTCCGACATTTCTTCTTTTTTGAATTCGAACTGACCGTGATAACGACAGTTGAAACATAATTTCGGCTCATCCATTGGGATATCCACTGTGGTAGTTTCCGAAGTTATGATTGGATTCATTGTAGTAGTATCTTCGCCAGCAGACACTGGTGTAGTTGTTGTAGTTTGTTCATCTGTTGTAACGACTTCAGTTGTCTGTTCAGTGGTAGTGGATTGGTCAGATGTCAGGCCGGTTGTAGTAGCCTCCTCAGGGATAGTTGTCTGTTTAGCTGCAGCTTGTTGAACTGTGGTAGCTTCGTCAGGTATCATTTTATCGGTTGTTGTAGCTTCTGCAGACGAGGTTGAAGCCGATTCTGTTGTCATTTCGATAGCGATGTCCTGATCTACAACCACGGAAATAGGATATGTGTTTAATTATGATATGGAAGTCTAAACAATTTGGTGAAATAAGGGGTAAAATCCTAATTTTTTAATTGTAATACCAATTACATGCATTTTACGACTATATTGAATATCTACAGAAGTGGATAGATAAAATACCTAATATTATTATCATCACAAAAATTAAGAACTTACCTGTTGGGAGGGTGATTTCCTGTAAAGGACAGAAAAAGAAGTTCCTGGTTGGTTCTATCACATTAGAGATGTAACTCAGGACTGAGAGGGCCTGATCACGTGAGCAGTGGTTGTTGGCAGCATTCACGAAACAGTGTTTGGTGGTCTCCAACAGGCTGAAATAACAGGATGGATTCATAATGAGCTGAACTTAACGAGTCAGTGATATGTTGTCGTTATTGCTTGAAATTGTTTATTAAAGGAACCGTGTTTCAATGTCTATTTACAATCCTTTGACGTTTTGGACATGATATTCGACTTAAAGAATCTGTATTATTATTGATTGTCAGAAAAGGCAATGCAATTATTTTGACAACAGATTATACGCAAACTACAAACCTGCAGAGTCGTTGACTTTCCATGAATAAGTCTGGACTAGATGCTACCATGGAAACGAGAGCGCCGATTTCTTGTGATGGTTCCAGGAGACATGACTGCGTGTCGAGAACAATATCGGGCTCTGCAAAACACTTGGCCGTTTGCGAAAAAGCTATTACGAAAAGAGAAAAATATGTCGTTAAACAGGTATAATTCAGCTCCACAAACTTTACTCTGTACAAATCTGTTCAATACAGTATCAGTATTGTTGTAACTGTAGCTCATTTTTCATTACAAAAGTATAAAAAAACCCTATATTGTTTAAGATGGAAGTTGGTATGAATACAAATTAATGTTTATATGAAATCGAAATAAAACCTTAAAGTTAAAACATCTGATAGTAAGATAATGATTTGATATTGTGTTATTCACATTCTGTATCAAATTCCTTCGGAAATCTCAGGTAAAGATCAATCTTTATTAACATCAAATGCGTGTTATCATATCCGCGTGCAGATATATATATATATATATATATACCTTGTTTTCCTGCACCACATATATAGTTGAAGGTATGTCGAAGAGAAGTGTATTGCAATAAATGTGCTCCAGTGCAGCCTTTCGATTCTTCCTCAAGACAGGTATCTAATGCACCTACCGACCTGTAGAACCAACCAGAGCAATACGTTAAACTAAATCATAAAATGCATCAAACGTCATTTTCCTTTTCGTATTTCATTAGACGATTTTAGGGATAATGCAAACATACTTTGATTTTGATTTTCCTTTTTGTTTTAAATTTGAAGGCAATGAAAAAATGAATAACAAGAAACACTTACATGCACAACTCCTCTAGTTCATTGGCTGATAGCTGAGGAAATACTCCAGTTGTTGTGGCTTCCAGCATCTGAGTGTAATAAGGGGAAGCCCCTATAGAATTAACGATACATTGGGCAATAACGGTATTATCACAACTGGTTTCCGAATCCATATCTTCTCCAAAGGTAATTGGTTCAAATGGTAAGCTTGGCGGTGGTATAGCCATTGTAGTAGTTATTGGCTCCATGGTTGAGGTCGTTGGTTCCATGGTCTTGGTGGTGGTTGGTTCCATAGTTGTGGAAGTCATTGGTTCATTGGTTGATGTGGTGGTTGGTTCCATGGTTGAGGTAGTCGTTGGTTCCATTGTTGTGGTAGTTGTACTTGGTTTCATGGTTGTGGAGGTCGTTGGTTCCATAGTTGTGGAAGTCATTGGTTCATTGGTTGATGTGGTGGTTGGTTCCATGGTTGAGGTAGTCGTTGGTTCCATTGTTGTGGTAGTTGTACTTGGTTTCATGGTTGTGGAGGTCGTTGGTTCCATAGTTGTGGTGGTTGTTGGTTCCATAGTTGTGGTAGTCGTGGGTTCCATGGTTGTGGTAGTTGTCGGCTTCATGGTTGAGGTTGTAGTTGTTGGTTCCATGGTTGTGGTAGTCGTCGGCTTCATGGTTGAGGTTGTAGTTGTTGGTTCCATGGGTGTGGTGGTGGTGGTTGGTTCCATGGTTGTGGTAGTCGTGGGTTCCATAGGTGTGGTGGTTGTACTTGGTTCCATGGTTGTTGAGGTTGTTGGTTCCATAGTTGTGGTAGTCGTGGGTTCCAAGGTTGTGGTAGTTGTCGGCTTCATGGTCATGGTAGTTGTTGGTTCCATAGTTGTGGTGGTGGTTGGTTCCATGGTTGTGGTGGTCGATTCTTCCGTGATTTTAGGGGTTGTTGGTTCCATGGTTGTGGTAGTCGTCGGCTTCATTGTTGAGGTTGTAGTTGTTGGTTCCATGGTTGTGGTCGTGGTTGGTTCCATGGTTGTGGTCGTGGTTGGTTCCATGGTTGTGGTAGTCGTTGGATCCATGGTCGTGGTAGTTGTCGGTTTCATGGGTGTGGTGGTGGTTGGTTCCATGGTTGTGGTGGTCAATTTTTCAGTGATTTTAGGGGTTGTTGGTTCCATGGTTGTGGTAGTCGTCGGCTTCATTGTTGAGGTTGTAGTTGTTGGTTCCATGGTTGTGGTCGTGGTTGGTACCATGGTTGTGGTCGTGGTTGGTTCCATGGTTGTGGTCGTGGTTGGTTCCATGGTTGTGGTGGTCAATTTTTCAGTGATTTTAGGGGTTGTTGGTTCCATGGTTGTGGTAGTCGTTGGGTCCATGGCGGTGGTAGTCGTGGGTTCCATGGTTGTTGTGGTTGCTGGTTTCATGGTTGAAGTTGTACTTGATTCAAAGGTTGTGTTGGTCGTTGTTGTCATGGTGGAATTAGCTGACTCAAAGGTATCGGCAGTTATTGTCTCCTCGTTATTACTGGTTGTAAGGCCAATGTCAATACTTGTTGTGGTTGACTCAGCAGACGATTCAAAAGTTGTAGACATTGTTGGTATCCCAGTATTTTGTGTTGTTTCGTCTATTGATGCTTGATTGGCTGTTGTAGATTCATCACTTGTAGTTTGTTCGGTAACCGCTGTTACTGTGTCGTCCCGAGGAGATGTGATAGGCTCTGTCTCTGGCAAACTAGGTTCTGGTGTCGAGTTCTGAGGACTTACATCCTGTGGTTCAGGGGTAATGTTTGAAGGACTCGTTGCTACTTCTGGAGACATTGTGGACAGACTGGTAGCAGACACAGTGTCGCTTGTTACATGAGGCTGTTCTGAGGTAGTTGCTTCAGTTTTGTCCGATGTATCTAAAAGACATGATCAGGTAAGTAATTCGCAAGTATAGCTTGTTTTATGTCTTCTTGATTGGAAGTTCTGTTTCAGCTTCCTGTTCGTAATATCATGTAGCCTCAGATCATACAAATTCATATTGAGAAATTATGTGTTTCGATTTCATTGAAAATATTCCATTCTTTCATATCAATATACACTTTGTAGTTTAGAACGGACTGTAATGGTTTGTAAATATGCCATTACATTTCTTCCACAACAATGTGAGCATTCTTTCCTATTGTAAAAAAAAAGAATATTTTACATGTTTTTTTTAGCAAATGTGAACATAAACCTACCTGTCAAGGTTTGTTGAGCATGACAGCCAAGCAGGTCTTGTACTGGTCCTGTGAGCGTCATGATATAAGCCGTCATGTAGTCACTGGATCGTTGTCCACAGTACGCATTTGTGATATCAGTCACGCATGTCACGGAACCATCTAGAAGACTGCAGGTAATAAAAAAGTTGTTGATAAATTACATGCAAGCATTTACAGAAAAAAGACAATGGGAGATACATTCATGTTAACATGACAATTTTTTTCGTTTCAATAAAGTTATTTCTCTGGTATATAAAAAGTGTATTTGACCAAGTAAATTCAGGCATATTGTTTACATCAGTGTTACGAAAACGAATGGTACGCAGCACAGAAAAGGTTTATATAAAGAGTTGTTATAGTACTAACCTGCAAATTTCTGAAGTCTGTTCGCTGTTTTGAAGAGTTTCATAAATTGAGAACTCTCCTATGTTCATACAGGATGTGGTTTCGTTGATGAAAGATGGATCAGAGAGGCACATGTTGTTTTCGAAAAATTCTAAAATGTAAATACACATATATATTAGATATTGGTTTTGTAATTTCAAGTTGTTATATAAATCGCGTTGTTTAGGAAGCGAACGTGTTAAACACTTTTGGATAGGACTGAAAAATATTTTATTTTTACTGAATGAGCTATAAGAAACTAACCAAATGTATATACTCTATGTAAAAGTTATACTTCTGCCAGTTGCCTTTATCAAAATCATGCTGACTCAACAATTGTAATGGGATGAAATGACCCCATGCACGAACGGTTACATAAGCTTACCATCTTCGGTATTGCATACGAATGCTATGGATGACAGTATCAACTCGACCGGGAGAGTTTGATTTCTAGAGCAATCCGCCAAACTATTACCAAGACATTCGCCAAGGTTAGTGGTGACACTACAAAAAACAATAATGAAAATGACTTAAAATAATTGATGATATAAAACACGTGTATAGAAATGATTAAAAATATCTATGAGTTTGTTAAGTAGTCAGGTATTAAAAAAAACAACCAAACAGCAAATAATTTCAGGTTTGGATAATTTATTGCCATTATTTCGAGCTTCTGGCTAACGTTTCGAAACACTAATACAATTATATTCGATAAGCTCTGTTTCGGACAGTGCTAAAATCGCCCTAATTAAAAATATTGAGATAGGATGTATGTAAAGCCTTCGTCAAATTTAAAGTCTTAGTTATTTGACGTGTGGTGTAATTGAATTCTGCTTGCGGTTTTGCTTTGATTATTCAAAAATTATCAACGACACAATTTCAGAATAATATCCTAATTCGAGAAAGGACTCTTACTTGCAAAGTGTCGAGAGTTCCTCAGACGTAACATTGGGCAGTTGACTTTGTGCTGATTGTGTAATAACGTCATTATACTTTGGCCATTCTGTCACAGCCGAACGAAGACAAGTTCCAAGAAATTGCATATCACATGTTTGAGAGTGGGCTGTTACTAAAAATCAAAGAGAATATATCTAGATATCATTCGATAAAAAAATTGAAATAATTATTCAAAAGAAACTGCTATACACGTTTACTATTATATAAACTGTATATTTTCCCTCTGATCAAAGTATCTATAGGTTAAATCATATCTGTAGACTATGATTGCTGCTAAAATATTACATACATGTATATAATGTCTTTTGAAATTATTGTACGTAAAGACAAACAGGATATTTGGAACTTTCATTAGAAATCAACAATAAAATAGGGTAGAGCAAAAACGTTAATCTAACTTCATTATACGCAAGAAAATAATACTAAGAGTATTTAATTAGAAAAAATAAAGTTTTTAATGTTATATTAATTCCATAATATTTTCAATAAGGTGCCTACGTAATAGTAATTATTATACAACTAAGAGATACTAGAAAAACTTACATATCAGTGTAGCAGAAACAACGAGATTTAGTATAGCCTTCATTGTCACCGTATTGTATTGTTCGCTGGCTGTCTTCTGTTTGACTGAAGTTCTAAGCCTCGATAGCCTTATATACATTTTGAAATCATAACAGGGCCTGGCAGGTGACATAATTAATTATTCCACAAACACCACTTAACCCACCTACGCCGGCATGATGTCACAAACTACGGTGGTTGTCTTTCTCGGCACGGAACGCCCCCTCCCTTCTTTGGTCTATCATCTCGCTTTGTTTTTCTGTAAGACCACGTAACACTTGACGTATCACAGAAAAAAAATAATGTCCTTAATGACACCTATGATCAATCATTGTTAAAAAAAACTTTTCTTATTATTTCTTAAGTAACATACATTGTAGCAGCAGTTATGAATTAATTTAAACCTTTCCTGTTGAGTTGTCTACAGACAAGTTATAAAACATTCGCACAGGTAATATGCTAATGAAAATACTTAATGATAATTCATTTTTGACTTCATACATATTAAAATAACGCGTGATGATATTTCACAAGAAAATAATCATGTTATAACACAAAAGTAGTATTCTTTTGTTATTAATATTCCTCAAAGTTATCAATAAAAATTGACAGTAAAATACACTAATTACCATGAACTCTTTTCTATGCACTCTTATACTTGTTAATATCAAAATTAATATATAAAATCGAAGAAAACAGTCTGCTTTGATAAATATTTCATCAAATGATGTTTGATACCATAAAAACTGACATGAAGGTATTTTTATTTGTACATGCATCAATAAGGTTCATGTTTACGTTCCTTTGTTTTTCACATCAATGCATTTAAGGTCAAACGTTTCTATCCATTGCTTAGATCAATCCTCTCCATCACAGTCGTTATACGTATGTATTCGTAATGTACAGCCGCTAAAGTGACCGCTATTGTTTTTGAATTCATATTGGGAAGTCGATCCTGGGCAGTCTATGTTTAGAGTAATTCTACTGACTACCCGACAACCATTGATTATCTAGGTCATTTCAGACAAAAGGATCATCAGAAAGCCAACTTTATAGAGCCACTTGATTGTAATACTTTTCCGAATGTATAATGGATTGGCATTCCTCCTGAAAATGACCAGTTCGGATTCCTTTTATATTCGATGTGAGTTGAGCGTCAAAGAGAGCGTAAGTATTTCCCGTTTATTTCTTCCGTATTCTGTATCTTACCAGCTGGTGATAGAAATCAAAGCCTTCCTCACTGGTACAAACGATCTTATGAAAGACCAAAAGTGAAACTGTGTTATCGGGAGGGGAACTGTTTCTTTAGTTGATTTTGATTCACCGGGTGATACCGGAAGTTACGAATCCGACGGGGAGTATATACAAATCCGACGGGGAGTATTTACCCGAAGGGCGTGAAGACATGGCTGGGGTATGTTTTATAGTGATACATGGCATTTTAACATACTATCGGAAATATGATGATACCCACGGAATTCTACGCTATTTCATTTATACACATCAGTAATCCGTTAATCTCATAAACTTGCCGTGTTTGATTGATGCTCAATAATATCCGGCTGCCCTACTGTCAAACGACGAATTTACTATGTTTTTTGTCAAAAATACCTAATAATCGCGATCAAAACACGATGGACATAGTTTTGGTAATAAACATTGACTACAATAAACTATTAGTAATCAACAATTCGTTTGGATTACAGCTATAAAGTACATTAATTGGCTAATTATAATGGCACGAAAAATTCCGACGGGGAAAATCTCTCTCCAATACTTGAGTCCGACGGGGAAAATCAATACACAGGGTTTCATTTGATTTTCATTCAGATATCAACTATTTGTAATCCATATTCCACATGATTTATATTATTTCCAGAATAGAATGGATGCATATGATGTAGGTAATGTGGCGACAGAGGTCGAGGTGACATCAGAACAGTTATATACTTGTGCCATCTGCGAGAGAGTGTTTGGAACGAAACAAGGGCTGAAAAGACACCTGGCGTCTCATTCAGACAAATCAGAGTTTGAATGCCCAAAATGTGGGAAAGTGTTTAAGCACAAGTATTTGTTGAATCGCCATGAGAAAGTACATGGAACACTCGCAAACGTGATGTTATTAATCAAATTGATTAAATTAATTTTCTGCTGTGACATGACATCCGATTTCCAAAAATAGATACTAGAAAACAAGTTTAATACAGGAAAATTCTGGCTTCTCATAGGTGTACAATTCCTGTCATCATTTATACATTGTCAATTGGACATTTTCACTTGTACATACAACATATCAGTAATTCGTTACATACGTGATTAAATCAAAGTTTCACAGAATATCTGACAGTAAATTGTTTTGAAATGTATAATACGACGTTTAAGCGTCCGGGAGAGGCAGTAGCTCCTGGGAGTAGAACAGCCCAACAATGCATCTAACGTATGGAGTAATTGACGAGCACAATTGCAAATTCAAATGATTTCACTTAGCTTACGGAGGAGGTTAGAAACATTTTCTGTTAGATTCGCATGCTCCGTGGAGCTTTATTAATCAAATTGTTGTATACAGTTTTTCAGTTGATTAGCAGTTTCGTCAATTCTGAGCATTAGGATCAAAAGCAACTGGACCAATTCAGTTTTCAGTTAGACTTTTTTGGAAACTGAGCCCTGAACACGCGTGTGGCGCAATACACACACTGTATGATGCTTGACATACTTGTACATGTGTGTGTAAAAGGAGCGGCTTTTCATCTCAAAACGACACCTTTAAAATATTTATACCCAGGTTCGCTGATATTTGGTCCGTCAGAGTCTTACATTCTTGGTCATAATTTGTACGTGAAGTCTGGCAAATAAACACAAACTCAAGATATATTAAGTTCAGGTAGTTTTATTAAGACAACAATATGTAAAGGACAAATTATACAACTCTGCCACACACTCCAACACACATGCTATATGACCTGACAGTAGCGTTTAGTGAAATATCGGCCACATGGCCCTAGTCCTCCGAAATACTAACGGCTACACGGCCATACTCCTATATAATAGACGACGGTATAAAAACTTACAACTAATTCATAGTCTAAATATACTGACTTCTACATGACTGACATGAAACCTACACCTATGACTGTGACTGGTAAACTATTCTATCCTCTATAGCCTAACATTATCATTTCTAGCAGTACCCTACATAATCTACCTACAGCTATTCCTATCAAGTCCTATAAAGACTTTCCATCTGCATCTACAAAGGTGTACCAGGGCAACCGCACGTGCAATATTCGCGCCAAATTATGTGTACTCGGAACACTTCCACTGTCAAATGACTAAGGAGTTCCGAAAAGTATAAACAGCCGGTATATCGAACAATACAGTGTAACTTAAGAAATAATTAACGATGATTCGTGTATTTTTGCAGGATATACAACGAGGACGAGGATATTTTGCAATTGAATTAATAACGAAGGCCGCAGGCCTGAGTTATTAATTAAAATTGCAAAATATCCTCGTCCTCGTTGTATATCCTGCAACAATACACGAGTCAAAGTTGATTATTTCTATTCTACCATGTACTGTTTAGTTCTGAGATCGACCTCTTTGTAATAGAAAAACAGCAAAGAAACCCCGAGAAAACTTTGTAATTTATTTCTTGAGTATTGCATTATTTGTTGATGAAATATACAGGCAATACAGTATTACGATCAAGAGCATCTATCATATAGCATTGATTTTGAAAATTAAAAAAAAGATAAAAAAAGAAAGAAAAAAGAGGGGGGCCTCCGTAGGATTCGAACTCGCGTCGTGATAAAAAATTATTGACAGACTAACCCATTAGCCCACTCGGCTATGGTAACCTTTTATTATAGAGTGAATATTAGATATATAAAATTGTTACAGCCGTGACTCCCGACCGTGTATTATTAGCACGAGCGTGGGTTATTGGAAAATAATACATGGTTTTAAACCAATCAAAACTGGCGTTGCATAGCAAACATGGTAGAATTGTAAGTAAACAGTCACCATATAATCTACTCAATAAAGTTTATAATTTCCTCAACTTTTACATATGTATCACAGTCGCGACTTTGTGTATTGATTTTCCCCGTCGGACTCAAGTATTGGAGAGAGATTTTCCCCGTCGGAATTTTTCGTGCCATTATAATTAGCCAATTAATGTACTTTATAGCTGTAATCCAAACGAATTGTTGATTACTAATAGTTTATTGTAGTCAATGTTTATTACCAAAACTATGTCCATCGTGTTTTGATCGCGATTATTAGGTATTTTTGACAAAAAACATAGTAAATTCGTCGTTTGACAGTAGGGCAGCCGGATATTATTGAGTATCAATCAAACACGGCAAGTTTATGAGATTAACGGATTACTGATGTGTATAAATGAAATAGCGTAGAATTCCGTGGGTATCATCATATTTCCGATAGTATGTTAAAATGTCATGTATCACTATAAAACATACCCCAGCCATGTCTTCACGCCCTTCGGGTAGATACTCCCCGTCAGATTTGTATATACTCCCCGTCGGATTCGTAACTTCCGGTATCACCCGGTGAAAATTCAATCGCTCCTGAAACTATCCTCCGTCCTATCGACTTTTATAGGATTCTTACATTAACGAGATATATTCTGTTTATTTTGTTTGTCGACATGATAACCATGAGATATAGTACCATATAGTCAGCATAATATATCCGTTATGATATAAAATGTGAAAAGGACATCTGATCGAGAGGAGGTAAAATTATATGGAACAGAGATGTGGACGGGGACGGGGACGGGGACGGGGACTGGGACTGGGACTGGGACTGGGACTGGGACGGGGACGGGGACGGTACGGGTACGGGTACGGGTACGGGTACGGGGACGGGGGCTGGGACTGGGACGGGGACGGGGACGGGGACGGGGACAGGGCGGGACGGAACGGACATTGGTAACACTTTATGGCCCCAATTGCATAACAGGGAATGCTTAATTGGAAATGGGGTTAACATGCCTTTCATTATCTTAACGTTTGTTCAGGTCAATTTTAATTTTCATGACTTCTTTAATGATTTCCACGCGATTGGCTTCGCATCTCTGACAAGTCCTAGAAGGACCGGACTCATCGCTTACAAGTCCTAGAAGGACCGGACACATCGCTGACAAGTCCTAGAAGGACCGGACACATCGCTGGCGAGTCCTAAAAGGGTCGGAGACCTCGCTGACAAGAAAGACCGGACACATCGCTGATGAGAAAGACCGGACACATCGCTGACGGGTCCTAGAAGGGTCGGGCACATCGCCGACGGGTCCTAGAAGTGCCGAACACGTCGCTGACGAGACCTTGAAGGAACGAACACATCGCTGACAAATTGAAATTGACTGAATTTAGAAAACATTCTAAATGGCCCTTGTTCACAAAGAAAGAAAAAACCCTTCTTCTTCACGAAATGTTAAAAAATACAAATATTACAACCAAAATAAAAGATGATTTGAAGATTTGTTGTACTGACCGAAATTCAGGTGCCGTTGTTTGATTATTCTAATTTCATTTTTTAACGAAAAAGGAAGTGAAATCAATCAAACATTGATTTTTTGAATACTGATGTATTAATTATTAAGATTTACAATGTAGCAAATCGAAGACGATAGACACGTTTATCATGTATAAATAAATTTCGAATACGTACAAAGATGTATATCCTGATTTTTGTAATCGAGGTCAGTTAATTAATATGTGACAGTGGTTATAAACCTAGCAAGTAAAGTCGGACAAATGGGATACAACCATACATTTATTGATCGGCATCGCATATCAGATATGATAGGGATAATTAAGTTATCAGGATAAAATGTTATTAGTAAAGCGTAACTATGATTCAATCTGGATGGTATAATATACCAAATATCCACTGTGTAACTGTAAAATTACTATAAATGTAAATATTATAAACTGTCCGTTAGATAAACCATTTTCTATTCAACCTAAACATGGGCCTTGGAGACTTTCATGATGGCGAGTTTACTTTTGAATCACCATAATAGGATTGTGTATATTATGGAATAGGTTGGCTATAATTCATATTGAAACCTTACCTGACCCGTTTCTGAGTCTGATTGCCTCGTTTTGTGCATCGCAACTTCTGGAAACTGGACAGTAGTGCGACCACTGTGTTATTGCAATCAATAGCATCATTTTCAATCGTAACTGTAAAATTGGCTATTAAACGATATACATGTTTATGTAGAAAAAATGTTAAAGAACTATCAAGAAAAAATGTCCTTGAAAATATTAGTTCAAAGTGACTTGGCAGATGCAATGAGGGATATGATATACAGGTGTACATTTTACTTGCTTAACTAATCATGATGCTTCTTAGGATAAGTTAATAATTTCTATGTTTGTCATACCAGGTATATATATGAGCGAGATAGAATGTAAACAGTGTATCTTTAGCGTTGTGACAATAAGAACCTTGTTCGTCCAAAAGATTTGTTTTCCCATCCTCCTTGTACTATTTTATAATCACTACGACAAAGGTAATTTCTGATGGAAGATGTCGATGATAATACCTGGACGATCAATGTGATTATGTAAACTTTTTTTTTACAGTTTTGTAGCTATTTAGTATTGTGTTATTACAATATGGATGTTCAATATCATTTTAGTAGCATTAATTACTCAAAAAACTACTTTTTTTTTTACCTTTCTCGTCGATCTAAGCGGTAAGTTCATTTCATTAAAAAAGTAGGTTTTAACACCCGATTTTGCAGTGAAATTAACATGCTGTTTATATACACTGCCATGTTAGAGTCATAATGTGTTAACATTCCTTTCTTCAGTTTTCGCAGACCTTGCTTTTGTAATGTTATTTAATGTCCTTAACTGTTTGGCAATTATTTCAAAATAGCCTCTGCTGCTGATGAGGATAACATATTTACACAAAACAGCCATACATGCCGTTATGCTTAGAAGTGCATAGAGGATGTATAAGGAGCATTTTTTAACCAGCCGTATCTCAATAAAAGTAAGAAATGCATTTTTACCTCAAACTTGATTTAACTCTTTTTCATCAAAATAGCCTTCCTGCTAGGTTCAGAGTTCTTAGTAATGTCTAATAGGAACATTTATAACTAATATACAGCTTTTCATATTTGTATAACATAACACAACAGCCATTTGCATCTCAGAAACAAACAGAATCAATATATACGCTAAAATAAATGTCCCTATTGCATCTGATATGCACTTGTGTGCATAATGGAATGTTTGTTTTGTGCAACATTTATGATCCACACAAGCTGCACAGGTTCAGAAACATGCATTTTTCGCATGCTCAAGTTACATGTCAAAAACAAAGCCCATGGTGAGTCATGCTACAATCTAACACTTAGCTAAGGCTTGTTTAATACCACACGATATGCCTTCAACCTTCCATGTAATAGTGATAGGAGTCGGATAGTTTGTGTAAGTGTTCATTTAGGCATCGCATCAATGCTGTACAACCAGGGAGGACATCTAGCTTTCCTTCCCGACACTTAGTATACAATATTATCATAACACGGAATTGTGTTTCGTAGAAAAGAATAAGATTTGACTATTTTTGCAAAAGTGATATTCTTTGTTTATTTCAGTATTTGATATGTTAGGATATTATCGTTTCCCTTCCTTCTAAACAACGTTCTTCTTCCTATAGTCTCCATTGACTTGTGACTTTGCTTGTATAATATGAGCGTTTCCGCTCCCCCTACTCTTGTTGATATATATAAGACATTCCTAATTGAGGGTTTCGATAAAAATGTTTTGTTGTAGTTCATGCACTAATTACACGAAAGCTAGACACGTACTGGAAATTATTTTACACATTTATTATGCGGTGCGGTTCGTTCATATTTGTCTCCTTGTGAAAGTACGGAGCTAATGTCGACTTTATACTGATTCTTCACTGAAGCATACTGCCAAAGCCATCCTGCATGACACTCAACCCGTTCATATTATACGAGCAAAGTCATAAGCCAAAAGAGACTATAGGAAGAAGAACTTTGTTTAGCAAGAAGGGAAACGATTATATCCCAAAAGTTGGATCTTAAAAATCAGGCATTGGGTGTACTAACTGTCGAAAGTCAGGCATCCTTCATATTTCCTTTCCTGTTACTAAAATGAGGATTTCATCTTGTTGTTTTATATTACTTAGGACAGTACTCATAAGAGCATCAATGTCATTCACAAACCTCGCGTTAAACTTGTATGATTCCGATATTGATTACTCATTTGATTGTGTCTGTGAATTATCACCTATTTGACGTTACATTTCAGTGTTAATGTCCCGTGGGGCCGTTACTAATTTAAATGATGATTTTGTAAGCCAAGTATGCATGATAAAAAAATCGGTTAATAAACAGTTAAAACAACATATAGATTGAAACGCCGTATCATCAAGAGTTCTTTCAGTGTATACATTAATTTCCTTATCCCTACGGACAGCTTTGGAATTAATAATCTATGTCTGAAATTTATGTCATGAAGGGAATCGACACTCAGTACTCATTTTCTGTTAAAGAACTACAGTTTGTATTATGAAGGTTGCGAAGGTTTTTTGTCGAGTATATGTAAACACGGGTCCTTGAGGAGTAAACACAATAATGGTTAGCGGGATTCGACACATTCAGAGCACTGTGCATCATGTATTAAACATTAAAACGGCATTGGAATCACTCTTCCATATGTGTTGATATAAACATGTATATAATGTGAATTCCAGGCAATCCAACTCTTCATCAAGCCACAAATGTAATTTATTACACTGACATCATGGACATAGAAAACGAAACAAAGCGATATTTAGCATATATCCACGGACAATGTTTTCTTTTATTTTAGTATGCGTATTTTCAACTCGCCACAGCCCCTCCCCCTCCAATTCCAGTTAGTTATTACCCTTTATTCCTGCGGCAGTCGATAGGAAACATTCAGCAATTCGGTTTAGTGTTGTAAATCTGTTGTTATCGTCATCATTGTCATCGTCATCATCATCATCGTCGTCGTCGTCGTCATTTCATTATTACATATTTGATTGTGTTATCATTAGTATACTACATGAATGTTACTTCACCAATAGATTATTTTCATTTATCAATTTTTTTTTTATTAATTTCTATTAAAAAAATCCCGTAAAATATGATGGTAGAACCATACCAGACAATAGACACCGAATCATATGATGATTAAATCAAATTATATTTTACCGAAGCTGGACATTCGGTTGTTAGGAACATGCCCCCTCACAAATACTTATTGTATAAATGTCTTATAAATAAATAAATAATGCATCAACAATGTCCGGATAAGGAGTGGTATTGATTTAATTTAAATGTCTTAGGTGGAGAGAAGTAAATGTACACTCACTAATGAAATTAGTATCCTTATACAGAGGGTAATAGATGGCTTTGTTTCCTACATATTGTGTAAATTTTCATATATTCTACTATAATTATGGATGATTATGTCTATAATCCAAATACCCTTCCTATCGTGTGTAGATGTCAAACGATCCTTAGTAAGTTACCCACCTTTTCTAATTTAGTTATTGCTTCCATAAAATTTGCATGGATTGATACAGCATCTGTACTCGATATTTCGATAAAATTAACATTTATTAAGGGAAATCTATATACATTTGACCATACAGTTTTTGCATAGAGCCTCATTACCTGTCCTTTTCCCCCCGTCTCCTTGTTTTTCACTGTTTTACTGTTTCGTTTTTGTATTTTGGTTTACAGTGTACATTATATGTTTTCCTTGTATGTTAAGGCTGTTGTAATTTTTGTTTTATATCTTATTCAAGTTTAACTTGTTTTAAAATTAAGAAATATGAAACATAAAGAACCTATGTTGTAGTACTTTACAAAAACAGCATTAATTTAGGTATCAAAACCATAGTACAGCTGCAATGTCTTTCAAATTCAAGGTTTCCAATCTCTCCACTCGCGATGTATTCTCTGCATCCTTGGAACATGCTATGGAAAAATTAAACCGAATGTTAAGGTTTGAAAAAAAGAAAGGATGGAACAAAAAAGAAGACAAAACTGAATCGACATCAAACTAACATCACATTTGAAAATTCCTCAGACCTCACATATCGTCAATTATTGTTGAAATACTCATCTTAATTATCTTTTCATGATAATTAAACAATAAACTAATCTGTGAGACAAGGTTTTAGAAAGCATTAATATTTCACACAAAGATTGCTCGAAAACGTATTATCAAATCTAACATGAACTAGTGAAGGTCTTAACGTAAAATGATACAGTATTGAACTATTGATAAAGTAATCGTTAAGCTGTATAAAACTACCTAATGTCGCTGCTGTATTCAAGCAAACTCAATTTACGTGTTTGTATTATTGATAGCTCAACAGTATTTAGTATACCCAGCAACGTAATTACTAGGTCCTGTAAAGCAGTTCTACTACAATATAGATGAGTGAATTGGTAAAGAGGAAATTGAATATCAATTGTTTTAGCAAGAGAACATCACATATGTATACAATGATGATACAAAAACAAATTAGAAATACATTATAGCTAAGTATCAAAGTGGAAAACATACTTGCCTCTCAAATCAATACTAAAAATTACCACACGAAAGTTTATAGAATTGTGTTGTTATACTAAAAGGAGTACTGAATCAATTTGCAATACGTTTTATCGATTCATTGATTTTACAGCAATGAACAATTTTCCAATCATAAAGTCATAGTTTCAAAATTTATAGAAAGTTACTATGTCAACATAATTTGATAGCGGTAGTAGATACAACTCGATACTGGACAATTGTAGTAGATCCAACTCGATACCGGACAACTGTAGTAGATCCAACACGATACTGGACAACTGCAGTAGATACAACTCGATACTGGACAACTGTAGTAGATACAACTCGATACTGGACAACTGTAGTAGATACAAGTCGATACCGGACAACTGTAGTAGATCCAACTCGATACTGGACAACTGTACTAGATCTAACTCGATACTGGACAACTGCAGTAGATACAACTCGATACTGGACAACTGTAGTAGATACAACTCGATACTGGACAACTGAAGTAGATACAAGTCGATGCTGGACAACTGTAGTAGATACAACTCGATACCGGACAACTGTAGTAGATACAAGTCGATGTTGGACAACTGTAGTAGATAAAACTCGATACTGGACAACTGTAGTAGATACAACTGGATACTGGACAACTGTAGTAGATACAACTCGATACTGGACAACTGTAGTAGATACAACTCGATACTGGACAACTGTAGTAGATACAACTCGATACTGGACAACTGTAGTAGATACAACTCGATACTGGACAACTGTAGTGAAAATTTATATCCGGAATGAATGAATGAATGAATGAATGAAGTATGTCGAGTGAGAGCCCTCTTGTATGAGGACATTTTTGTAACTGTTTGTGTTTCTCAATAATAAAATATATTTTTGAAACTAAAAAAAAAAAATAATACAAGCGAATGTAGAATATGTATGGTTAACACAACTGGATGCGTCACTGAATCCGAGTCTTAGAACGACAAAAACAGCTAATAGATCAAAGTATTTTTCTGAAATGTATCTTTGTATCCATATAGACAACGAAGCATTTCTTATTCAGCATTTCAGTAAATGTACATCACCCCATATCTATAGATTCACTGAATCAATACCTCTGTAGCAATCAATTATGTACTGTTTATGGCTAAATACAGTTAATTGTGTGTACACTCATAACCTATCGCCGTATACGTAAACATACACTTTTAACACCAAATCGTCTTCATATCCAGAGAGGTTGAACACGGATCCTCAAAAATCAACAAATGACTTCAAGTTAGGGAAGACAAGGACTAATGTACAACCTTAAGGGTCATCTTAACAGCACATCCAGTAAAAATAATGCTATTTTACAAGCCTATAAATTCCTTCTCTGGTGCAAGAAGCAATATCATGAACTTTTAGCATGAATCATTAAATACCGTGGGACTTGTTTTTAACATGTAATTTGTTTAACAGTTTATAAATTTCAACAAAACATGCAAAAACTGCAAGTTTCGTGGGACCATGATTAGCTCATTTGCATCGCATGTATTGCATAAAACAGGAGCATTGGTTTGACAAGATTGGACTTTATGATCTGTATATATCATTGTTTTTATTTTGACCTTGAAATACAAATGGCGGTTGTGAATAATATCACACAAATATGGCACATAAGGAGGTATTTCAAACATCAAAAAATGTTCTTTGTTGACATTAAAAAAGAACCCTAGACTGCTTTTAGAAAAAAATGTTCAACAGTTTAGTTTGAGGCAAAATACGCATATTTCGGAAAAAGGCCCCAAACTCACCAGTTTAACAATTTGTCATAAAAATAGATATTTTCAAAATATGATATTGGAGCATTCTTATTTATTGAAATGCCTCCCTTAATGCCATATTTGTGTGATATTTTTCGCAACCGGCATATGCTTTTCAACAAAATAAGTGTTTATACGTACATAAATTCAACTCAGGTCAAACAAATGCTCCAACCATGTGCTATAGACACTTGTGAGCATAACAGCTTGGCTATTTTTCAGGTTTGGTTATTTGTGTGACTTAGAATTATTCCATGCTACCTCTTACCACGAAATTACCCTTTAGAAAACCCTATTAGCATCTACAGCAAAATATTGGTGATGCTAAGAAATTACATTTTTGGTACATAACATGACTATTTTTTTTAAAGATATTTATTTATGTGTGAAATTCATCATTATTTTCTTATATAGATGATCATTAACAATACCAACCTGGCTAAAGCAGAGTAATGTAAGCGAAAATCTGGCCCCGCATATTTAGTACCTCATACAAACAAAACATTGGTATGTGATTGTACAGACGACACAAAGGAATATTACCTTAACATGCATTCATAAATATTTAGGGTATAAGAAGAGTAGGTAATTAAGAGCTGCACTATGCAGCGAGCATAAATGTACTCATATTATGAAAATATATTTATGTAAGTATACTCAAAATTTAGCGCTTAACCGAATTAACAGATTAGCAAAATGGTGAATTAACGCATTAATCATTGTTGTCATTGAAAACAATGTAAGAAAATAAATTCAGTGTTATGATTTAAAGGAAGGTTTTCATGACGTAAAGCGGTAAAATAATGTTTTACTCTCGATTTACACAAAAGTAGAAAACTTAAAAAGTGATCTTGCAGACAGGGATTTTAATTTGTACCTACTGTCTCCATTGTATAATCCGTAAGATGGGACTAAATCTGGAATGTGGTCATGTTTTGTCTTCTTTTTGTATAATGTTTCGGGATTTGAATAGTATGGTTCAGTGAGATAGCACTATAAAGTCAGCATCAGCTCCTCTATATCTCAAGGAAATGTTTACAGAACATTGCACGTTAGTGTTGGGACAAATTAACGCCCCCCCCCCTTTTTCAATTGCTTTCATTTTGTTTCTCGAACGTTTCATGTATCATCAATTTGTATTTTTTTTTGCATTCACAACAGTGAGTTTTGTGAACAACCTATGACGAACATCAGACAGACAAGGAAATGTCATAAGACACGTTTGCAACTTCAACTAGCTCTCTTTATACAAAACACAACTAAATCACTTGGTAAAAAGCATAACTAACTATATTTGTACAAAACCAAAATAACTTTTTTTGTACAAAACATCTTTATCCAAATACAGCAAACTCTCTTCATACAAAACACAAACTCTCTTTGTACAAAATACTACTTATCATGATTGGACAGACACTACTAGCTCTTTTCTTACAAAAGACAACTAACTTTCTTTGCAAATGTAGGTCAAAACCGTGTTATGTCACATTCTCACAAAAAAAAATAATAAAGATAAAAAATAAGGAGGTAAGGACGGGACCACTGGGCATATCAACAATTATTTAATAAAATGCATTTCTATCATAGCAACAAAATATAACATTCACATTCTGAGTTGATCATGTGGTGTCAAATGCTGCAATATTACTTCTTAAACCCGAGTTGATTAAACAAAAAATGCTACATTTGACTCGCTACATTATACATGTATTCTCTAAAATGTATGGGCTTTCTGTTATCCGATTTGTCGATCAACTTTGCTTGCTTGTTTTATAATTTTACCTGTAATGTATAAAACATGCCTTTTACCGACATCGATACAATATATACGATCACCTATCAAGAACCGTTACATTCATTACGCTGTTGAATAATAGATGGATCAGTAAAGTTGGGCCCGAGACTAGATTGTGGTATGAACAAGGAGATCACATCCAATAAATCAAGCGTGCAAAACCAATCCAGTCCCAGACAACATTTTGACTGATCCAGGACATCACATCCTATAAATCAAGCAAGAATAATCCAACCTGGTCTAGAATCAAGCAAGGACTCCCTGTCCCCGACTAGATTTTAAACTAACAAGGACATTGCGTACAATCAATCAAGCAAGCAAAGCCCACCATGTCCTACATGGAATAAGCACAAACCAATGATATCATGCTTTATTAAGCAAAATTAAGCAAAATCAAGCAAAATCAATAAGGTAATGACGCCCCATCAACAATGTAGGCAAATCCAATCTCACCTGTTGTCCCATACGATAAAAGCTAAAAATTGCATTGCTCTACGTGCCCCACTTCGTTGCTTTTTCTTGATTTGTCTCTTTATTACTAGTTGCCAAGCCATCATTTGCATTATTAATCTTTTGGGACTGACTATGAAACATATTCCCTGATGTTGATTAATACAATAATAGCTCGTTTGCTGCATTGCTCCACGGCAGCAGCCATTTATGTTTTAATGTTAAATTTTTGAGCGAACATTTACAAATTTTACTTTTTCACTCAGCAAAAAATGTTTAAAGTAAGCACCCGTTGTTAGAAACTCGATAACAATAAACAATGTATGATGTTGAGGAATACCGTTATTGATGATATACGGGACAGACCTATTAAAATGGCTATATTTACAGTATGCACAACAGAAAAGGTAGTTGTAGATATTTAAAAGCACATAAAATGAAAACAAATATCGTTTGCTTGGATAGTCCCTTCTAAATATCAATTATTTTACTCTTTTCATATAATTAAAACAAAATGGCGTTAACAAATAGAACGATTGTTTCAAGTGGGATCTTCCCATGGTTGATCCAACAAAACATTCATTTGAAGGACACGTTAACTATATAAAGTAATTAAATTCATTTAGGTTTTTATCGAGTAAAATGTATATTTCCATTTTTTCAATACTGGCCTGGGAAACTACCACCTGTTGATAGGAAGTTAAACCTCTCTGTATCTTCAAGTTGTTGATATATGCGTTTAAAATAATTTAGATCTCGAAGATATTAGTGCAAATAACTATTGATTCGCATGAAAAATGGTCGGCTTTGATGAATTGACAAGCTAATTATATCAAACAGAAAGCATTTATTTTGACTTAATCACATTTATAGATCCTGATAACACAATGCCTGTTATAGATCCTGATAACACAATGACTGTTATAGATCCTGATAACACAATGCCTGTTATAGATCCTGATAACACAATCCTTGTTATAGATCCTGATAACACAATCCTTGTTATAGATCCTGATAACACAATCCTTGTTATAGATCCTGATAACACAATGACTGTTATAGATCCTGATAACACAATGCCTGTTATAGATCCTGATAACACAATCCTTGTTATAGATCCTGATAACACAATCCTTGTTATAGATCCTGATAACACAATCCTTGTTATAGATCCTGATAACACAATGACTGTTATAGATCCTGGTCACACAATGACTGTTATAGATCCCGATAACACAATGCCTGTTATAGATCCTGATAACACAACCCTTGTTATAGATCCTGATAACACCATGCCTGTTATAGATCCTGATAACACAATCCCTGTTATAGATCCTGATCACACAATGCCTGTTATAGATCCTGATAACACAACGACTGTTATAGATCCTGATAACGCTATCCCTGTTATAGATCCTGATAACACAATGCCTGTTATAGATCCTGATAACACAATGACTGTTATAGATCCTGATAACACAATACCTGTTATAGATCCTGATAACACAATACCTGTTATAGATCCTGATAACACAATGACTGTTATAGATCCTGGTCACACAATGACTGTTATAGATCCTGATAACACCATGCCTGTTATAGATCCTGATAACACAATACCTGTTATAGATCCTGACAACACAATCCCTGTTATAGATCCTGATAACACAATGACTGTTATAGATCCTGATAACGCTATCCCTGTTTTATATCCTATAACACCATGCCTGTTATAGATCCTGATAGCACAATCCTTGTTATAGATCCTGATAACACCATGCCTGTTATAGATCCTGGTCACACAATGCCTGTTATAGATCCTGATAGCACCATGACTGTTATATATCCTGACAACACCATGCCTGTTATAGATCCTGATAGCACAATCCTTGTTATAGATCCTGATCACAAAATCCTTGCTATAGATCCTGATAACACAATGACTGTTATAGATCCTGATCACAAAATCCTTGTTATAGATCCTGACAACACAATCCTTGTTATAGATCCTGATAACACAATGCCTGTTATAGATCCTGGTCACACCTTGCCTGTTATAGATCCTGATAACACCATGCCTGTTATCGATCCTGATAACCTAATCCCTGTTAAAGATCCTGACAACACAATGCCTGTTATAGATCCTGATAACACCTTGCCTGTTATAAATCCTGATAACACCATGCCTGTTTTAGATCCTGATAACACCATGCCTGCTATAGATCCTGATAACACAATCCTTGTTATAGATCCTGATAACACAATGCCTGTTATAGATCCTGATAACACAATGCCTGTTATAGATCCTGATAACACCATGCCTGTTTTAGATCCTCATAACACCATGCCTGTTATAGATCCTGTAACACCATGCCTGTTATAGATCCTGATAACACAATCCTTGTTATAGATCCTGATAACACCATGCCTGTTATAGATCCTGATAAAACAATCCCTGTTATAGATCCTGATAACACAATGCCTGTTATAGATCATGACAACACAATGCCTGTTATAGATCCTGATAACACCATGCCTGTTATAGATCCTGATAACACCATGCCTGTTATAGATCCTGATAACACAATCCCTGTTATAGATCCTGATAACACAATGACTGGTATAGATCCTGGTCACACAATGCCTGTTATAGATCCTGATAACACAATGACTGTTATAGATCCTGATAACACAATACCTGTTATAGATCCTGATAACACAATGCCTGTTATAGATCCTGATAACACAATGCCTGTTATAGATCCTGATAACACCATGCCTGTTATAGATCCTGATAACACCATGCCTGTTATAGATCCTGATAACCTAATCCCTGTTAAAGATCCTGACAACACAATGCCTGTTATAGATCCTGATCACACAATCCTTGTTATAGATCCTGACAACACCATGCCTGTTATATATCCTGATAACACAATCCCTGTTATAGATCCTGATCACACAATCCCTGTTATAGATCATGATAGCACAATCCCTGTTATAGATCCTGATAACACAATCCCGGTTATAGATCCTGGTCACACAATCCCTCTGTGTGTGTGTGTGGTTATATTCTAGTTATTTTCATAACTAGTACCAACGCTATGTCTACTTTCGTACAATTTAGCGATGCAAGGAATAGCCTCATTCAGATTCCGGTAGAGGTATAATCGGTAATAATCGCGGGTGATTTAATTTAGCTTTCTTCGCGGCCGTCATGTATAGCGAGTAACTAAATACACATCGGATATCATCATGTAAGTGGAAGCCGTTGTTGACCGAAATTTAATGCCCGCAAACTAGTTCCGACTGTGACACCAAGAAATTAAATTCAATAACTATACAATATCTAGACGAGAGAAAGTACTATCATGACGTCACACTACATTGGCAGGACTGTTCTGAATGGACAGTAGTGACAATTGAATGCTTTAACTTTGTGGAGTTATTACAAAGATGCTTGATTATTCATGAAGAGAGAGTGACTTCATTTCATTCAACTTCTTTCCTTCGATGGGAAAGTGTCTTTATAGTTATTGTAATGTTTGCCGTTGGTTGTTTCGAAACGCATCAGCAATATCGCACACGCGTCATCAGAACGAAACCCCGATAAAAACGTGTCACGTTCTCAGTTAGCTCTTCAATGGTTAATGATGCGTGACAGATTTTTGGCCATTACGTTGACAAGGCCAATTTACTCGCAAACTGCTGATTTGTGGAGTACATCAGAGGACGCATAACGTATATAACATTTTTTTTCATTTGTTCATGGTATTGTCTTTAGCTACAGAAATCACCTATTTGTGATACGCATGATTACCCAACCCGACATATCTGGAATCAATACCATCGTTTAATACAATCCATTGGACGTGGGTGGAACTCTCCTATTTGGTCCGCAAGCGTTTACCTGGCAATATGGATGGTCACGAACTCACAGAAGCCTATTGTTTTATACAGTGTTATATCTTGATTTCCCCAGGCCAACGACAAGCTTTCGTGATAGTTCGTTGAAGTATTCAAAGACTTTTTGACGTCATTCAATGAAGATGGAATTCCTGATACAATAAACATTTTCACATCAAATACGTACAGACGTCGCCCATGTTTTTAATCCACTGTGTATTCGTGAATGTAATATATGGAGCTAGTTGTTTCTACTGTAGACTGAATAAATGTCACTCGATTAGAAATGAGATTCATGCGTGGTTTCCAGACGATACTTAACTCTGGAAAACGTTTACCTACATCGCTAAAGTAATATGCTTCGAACATTTTGTTCGTATACTGAACAAATAACATTGCGGAGTAACTAGACGATATTTGAATATTTATCTTATGATGTTATTAGCTGTAAAGAAACGTGGTAGCCAACCCATATGAATATACGGAAGATAGAACTTTAGTTAATCTTATCATGTATCACATTATTGATTACTTAGTATTATTTGTTTATATCTGTTAACATTGACAGTTGTTTGGATATCATTGCAGCCTACTCCAGAAGGTAGATATACATTTTACTCTCATAGTGTGTTCCTTGTTATAACTTGTACACTGTACAATTTTGGGAAAATCTTGGACGGCAGACAAACATGACAACACAAGAGAATACGTGGACGTATATGAAGATACCGTAAAAGATATTGAATGATTCCTACTAATCGATATATGCATATCTACACAAATCAACAGCACCAAACCATTTTGTCTTTTGTCTAAGAGAGAAAGCTAAGGGGCTTACCTTCTGCGGTGATTTCCACAACAAACGAACTGATCTAATGGAGGGTTGATTAGTTCTGTGACAATAAGACAATTCCACATTTGGTACTGGTGTTTGTATGTTCTGTGGATAGATGAACCACTTGCTGATTCAAATCAAGATATCTAAAAGAAAGTGTTACAACATATGGACATGTCAAAACTACCCGGATTAGTGGTATTGTGGATATGGATGATGACGGATTTTATAGGTAAAATATATGTTTTGTTTTGTACATTTTCAGCTGTAGAAATGATTTAACAAATTGCATGGTCTAACATAGGGCATGTATTTGGTTCAAAGACGGTGACCTTGCAATTTTGAAGTAAAATATACCTTGATAACGTTTATTCAGATTCTTGTTGAAAATAGCATATCTTGATAAGTATTCTACCAACACATATATCAACAGAACATGTTGTTTATACCTTATTTGTGTAACGCAGTGCCATTTTCTAATAAATTAACAACATTTTGTGTTCACAATCGCAAAATTGAATTTAAATACTACAAATCGATCCTGAATCATGTAACAGAAAAAGTGAGTTTTAAAATAAAATCAAGCAAAACTAATATTTCTATTCCAGTGTATACCGATTATCATAAAGAAACATATGACACAATATATATGTATAAGTATTTTAATATCAATGAAAATGTCTCACTTTTTAAAAGTATTCGGCTACTTATCCATCCTCAGGTAAAGACAAACAAGTGGATGTGACTTAGCTGTGTCGTTTGATTTTCTTCCCCTTGGAGGATATGGATTTTGATATGATTATTTTGTTCAGCAGTAAATATTCGTAATCAAGCCTCATTATATTGACAACAATCAGTATTGTATTTATTGATCTATCATTATAAAAATAATGATAATATAAAGACTATAAACGCCTTACCATCACCGGTAAGTCCTGGAAGGACGGAACAGTATTATGGAGCAGTCTAATCAATTTTGGTTGTACTGTGTCTAACTCTCAATTTGATTATCTTGTTTGTTTTTTGTACAATCCTTAGAAAGTAGATTTGCTCCTCGTACACACTACTGGGTGTTTTAATCAATGATCTCTATCATTCTAGAAAAGATAATTCTAAGTGTTAATTATGTCCACAAAATGGTTGATAACAGTTCATAGATCTAAACACTTGATTTAAAAAATCGGAAAAAGAGGATCTTTCACGACTGTTAATTTCATGAATCCTTGCAAAATAGGTTATGAAAATATGTCATTTTCTTGCATCTTTAATTATCAACAGTTGTATCAAAGATGAACGAGCGAAAACCAACGATTCTAAATCTCTGAAACAAGTATTTATACAAGACACATACTTGTGAGTTGGTGTCCATTAAGTTAAATGTTTTTACGCGCTGGACGTGTTATCAGTTCATTCAACAGTTTCATACAGGGGTTAAGAAACCCTGATCACACAATCTATAAGTTTAAGTGAGTATTCAATAAAACCAATGAAATGATATCAAGAAAGCGATATCGAAAAGGTACGTGGTATCTGCTCCATTTAGGGTACGAATGTAATAGAAATTCAAATTCAATCCAAGAACATATTTAAATACTTGTGTTTGCCGTGGATACATTATTCAGAGTTAAAGAAATCAATTAACTAAAAAGAATATATGGAAACTATATTTGCACAGTTAAAGCAAAACTTTCAACGAAATGAGAATATATTTGTTAGGTAGTTATATCGTGATTTGTTAGGTAGTTATATCGTGATTTGTTAGGTAATTATATCGTGATTTGTGTGGTAGTTATATCGTGATTTGTTAGGTAGTTATGTCGTGATTTGTTAGGTAGTTATGTCGTAATTTGTTTGGTAGTTATATCGTGATTTGTTTGGTAGCTATATCGTGATTTGTTTGGTAGTTATATCGTGATTTTTTAGGTAGTTATATCGTGATTTGTTTGGTAGTTATATCGTGATTTGTTTCGTAGTTATATCGTGATTTGTTAGGTACATTGCAGTTATATCGTGATTTGTTAGGTAGTTATATCGTGATTTGTTAGGTAGTTATGTCGTGATTTGTTAGGTAGTTATATCGTGATATGTAAGGTAGTTATGTCGTGATTTGTTTGGTAGTTATATCGTGATTTGTTTGGTAGTTATATCGTGATTTGTTTGGTAGTTATATCGTGATTTGTTAGGTAGTTATATCGTGATTTGTTAGGTAGTTATATCGTGATTTGTTAGGTAGTTATATCGTGATTTGTTTGGTAGTTATATCGTGATTTGTTAGGTAGTTATATCGTGATTTGTTTGGTAGTTATATCGTGATTTGTTAGGTAGTTATATCGTGATTTGTTAGGTAGTTATATCGTGATTTGTTAGGTAGTTATATCGTGATTTGTTTGGTAGTTATATCGTGATTTGTTAGGTAGTTATATCGTGATTTGTTTGGTAGTTATATCGTGATTTGTTAGGTAGTTATATCGTGATTTGTTTGGTAGTTATATCGTGATTTGTTTGGTAGTTATATCGTGATTTGTTTGGTAGCTATGTCGTGATATGTAAGGTAGTTATATTGTGATTTGTTAGGTACATTGCAGTTATATCGTGTACAGAATCACACACGGTATTAGCACCTTTCAAACTGAGCGTTAGATACAGTAGGGAGATAAACCCATTATGACTGTTTCTTCCTTCTAGGACTCATCTGTGAGTGACGGTCCTAAAATGTTGAATAATTGAAGGCGACGAAAAACTCGATACAGGGAGGTGTAAAGACTGATAATTTAGATAAAATGGTTATCGTTCTGGAAATATTTGATATAGTTTACAAAAATATAGGTAAACTGTAAGTAGGATTCGCATTACTGCATTGTTATTAATACTCTTAACATAGTTATTTTAACATAGTTACACTTGTTTACAGGAAGTTCTCCATCAGGTCCGCGAGGCTATCGCTGGAGTGATTGGCAGCCGTGCAGTACGGGATGTACGAGTGCCAACATGCGATTCCGAATCTGTGAATATCAAAACAACAACGGCCAATCACAATGCACTCCTGGTGTAAGAGAGGAAGGTAATGTGTGTTCAACATAGACAGATTGGTTTTCAAATCACCAATCTTCCCATTTGTCGATAATTTGTCAGAGTAGACACTCAATCTACATGTTCAGTACCATAGACATAATCGTTTTGAATGTGATACTCAATAGGATATTTGTATCACAGATTACATCTTTGGTATATTATGGAAATGACATTGTATACCACACATCCAATGTGGAGGTTTGCAAATGTAGCAATATAATTGATGTTCAAAAATATCTATGTTTATTAATGATTTGCAATACAAATGTTTCGATTTGTGCAACACCTTGTAATACTTTGATTATTAGGTATGGTGCTGGTATTGCAAATCTAATATCTGTGAAATTCTGATAATAAATTCTACATTATGTAAGCATACATTTTAGCGCTAAACTGTAACCGCCGCCTAAACCTATTAAAAGGCTAGTTGCATCATCATATTGTGACTGCAACAGCGTTACTGGAAAATCACGTTTTAATTACGTAAGAGAAACATTGATGTACAAACGCTATCTACAGAAATCAAGTAAAATTTCTTTCACGATCTCTAAATAAACTAAAACAATATAAAGAGACCTCCTAGTGTATACCAATCTTGTGGCAAACTAAGGATCTTATAACATGTGTATGAGTTCAATTAAAAAGTCGTAATTTCAGTCCTTGGTTAGACCCATCCCGTTTTGGTAAATAGTTTTAACATGCTAAATTCAAAATATTATACCATGGAATTATATCTGAAATTATGTTATTTTATCTCAAAATGGCAGGACAGATAAAAAAGTTGTTCAATTTGCCATTGTTTCTACTAAAAAATACAAGCAAGTAGCGTTGTCAACGTCAAGAGGTATTAAAACTAAATATAGATTAAGAAACTTAATTTTCCGTGATTACTGATTAAAATATGATCTGTGAACGTGAAAGGCGCTTATTACTACATGTTTTATCTCTACTTGTAGATATCGATCCAAATGTTCCACTAGTTGCTGATGAAATCACCACAACAACTGAAACAACTACCACAACAGAAGTATCAACTACCACAACGGTAAGTGAAACAACTACCACAACAGAAGTAGCAACTACCACAACAGAAGTACCAACAACCACAACAGTAAGTGAAACAACAACCACAACACCAAGTGAAACAACTACTACAACAGCAAGTGAAACAACTACCACAACAGAAGTACCAACTACCACAACAGAAGTAGCAACAACCACAACACCAAGTGAAACAACTACCACAACAGCAAGTGAAACAACTACCACAACAGAAGTACCAACTACCACAACAGTAAGTGAAACAACAACCGCAACAACAAGTGAAACAATGACCCCAACAATGAGCATACTAAGTGTTGATACCACAACCAAAACAGGCAATGCAACAACAGCTTTAAGCACAGTAACCGTTTATGATGTAACTCTGGTTGGGAGTAGTCCAAATACAAGTTGTATGTGTGAATGTTACCAAATAATGTGGTCGGCGGGCGGTTTAAATCTGACTGATGAGGAGGCTGAGAAATTAATTGCTGAACTACGACAACAGCTAGCCGTTAACGTTTCACAACTGTCCTCAACGATCAGAAAGAAAATAAGTGTACCCGACGATCGCATGTCATCAGCCGCCATGGGTTATATCAGTGGAATAGTTTTGGCATTGATAGCTTTCGTTGTGATTGGTGGTGACGTGATTGTCTTAATTAGACGGCTAGGAGGATAGCTGTGACAATTTCATGATTCACATGATCATCGTAGAGATGTTTTAATTTACTCCGTCATCGTCAGATATAATTACAATTAACGCTTTACGTAAATGCAAGATCATGATTACAACTATTACCCTGTAGTTTTGCATTAGCAATAAAAGTAATGTTTTGAGTAACCAACGTATATGTGCAACGTATTATGTTGGTGATAATTTCTACATCATTTGATGTTTAATCGACGTCAATATATATCAAATATGTCTCTTGAACATTCTTGAAAGAAAACCGTTTATTTTACAACAATTACGAAACGAAACAAGCTATATAAACTATATAAATCACTCTTGTTGGTCCGGAACAATCCCATACCTTTTCATGTCCATTCGATGAATTAAACTCCGGCCGCCTAAAGACAAGTATGTAATTACTGTACCCCCAGACTACCCTATATTATGTGCTAATCGGCTGATTTTTAGATAAATCATTGTTTTATCGCGGGAGAGCTCGTCGTGAGAGAAGGAACATTGCAATATATAAATATTCATCTGGACATGGATGGTTATGCCTGAGGCATCTTCCAGTACATTCACATTCTGTGTTGCATTTGCTTATATGCCGCGATTAAACCAAATTGTTGCTATGAGATTATATACTACAATTGACAATTATTCGGTCAGTGTGGGAATACAGTTCCAGGGGTTGTAGATTAATAAACCAGTTGATGGTTGCCAGTTACTTTCAGCATCAACATGCCTAGAGAGCTTTTGAAATTTGTTAGCATTTAGTCACATAAGTCACCACAAATATAAAGCTTGTTAATGATTTAATGAAATTCGTTTAAACTAAAATTTGTATTAACGTTACTGGCAGAATAAATTCAGCTATAGGCGATGTTAAATCGGGCATTCTGATTTTGATAATGGATGAAAGAATCAGATGGCAAAAATTGAACTTAATGTATGTTATAACAGTTTGATTCTGAAAACGTATTTTATCCATTGTTATACTGAACACAATAAGTCGGAATTAATAATATTGTAGATGAAATAAGAAAAGATATATTTTATAAACTATGTTCATCCAGTTAATGTCAGTCTGAAGCCAGACGTTCAATGGTTGCGGATGAGTTTTGTACTGTTATCACCACCCTGATTCTCTTTTTAGGCTGCCCTGCAGGTAGGGCGTAAGAATTGTACCTGCTGCTCCCATTGCATGATCGTAAGAGGCGACTAAATTTGGGATCTTATCTTTTCTCTTCTTTCTGAACAACTTTCTTCTTCCTAATGTCTCCCTTGACAATGCCTCACTTTTAGCCTTTAGTTGAGCGTTCGCCCCTGTGAGGAAGGCTTTGGGTTTTGTCCCCTAGTCGAGACATACCAAAGTCTTCAAAATTGTAGTTGCTGCTCCTGCTTAGCGCTCAGCATATTAGGAGTGTGACGACTGGTGCTCCCGTTGTCAGTATAATGTGACCGGGTGTGGTGTGCTGCTGGGTGTCTTCGGAAGTATGCTTCAGTGAGGTAGCACTATAAATCGGCAAACGTTCCGGCCTATCACAAGGAGCTTAACACGAACATACCGCAGCCTCCCAAAAACACATACGCACTCACCACACGCAGGCATGTCGCACGCACGGGAGGCTGTCCTTAAATGACCTTAGCTGTTAATAGGACGTTAAACAAAATAAACCAAACCAAACTCTTTTTAGGCTTGGTCAATATATATATTGTGCTTATCTCTTTATGGTTACTGTGGGAATCCTACCTGTCACTATTTATGGATACTGTGGTACTGTCGTGTGTTACTGTTTATGGGTACTGTGTGACTGTTTAATGTTACTATTTATGAGTACTGTGTGACGACTATCGTGTGGTACTATTTATGGGTGCTGTTGGACTATCGTGCGTTACTATTTATGGGTACAGTGTGACGACTGTCGTGTGTTGCTATTTATTGGGTACAGTGTGACGACTGTCGTATGTTGCTATATATGGGTACAGTGTGACGACTGTCGTATGTTACTATTGATTGGTACTGTTGGACTGGCGTGTGTTACTATGGATGGTTACTGTCGATTCCGGTGTGTTAGTGTTTATGGGTACTGTGGGACTGACATGTGCTTTTATTGATGGTTACTGTCCGGCTGTCGTGTGTTACTATTCATGGGTACAGTGTGACGACTGTCGTGTGTTACTACTGAGGGTACAGTGTGACGACTGTCGTGTGTTACTATTTATGGGTACAGTTTGACGACTGTCGTGTGTTACTATTTATGGGTACAGTGTGACGACTGTCGTGTGTTACTACTGAGGGTATAGTGTGACGATTGTCGTGTGTTACTATTTATGGATACAGTGTGACGACTGTCGTGGGTTACTACTGAGGGTACAGTGTGACGACTGTCGTGTGTTACTATTTATGGGTACAGTGTGAGGACTGTCGTGTGTTGCTATGTATAGGTACAGTGTGAGGACTGTCGTGTGTTACTACTGAGGGTACAGTGTGAGGACTGTCGTGTGTTACTACTGAGGGTACAGTGTGAGGACTGTCGTGTGTTACTACTGAGGGTACAGTGTGACGACTGTCGTGTGTTACTATTTATGGGTACAGTGTGACGACTGTCGTGTGTTACTACTGAGGGAACAGTGTGACGACTGTCGTGTGTTACTCCTGAGGGTACAGTGTGAGGACTGTCGTGTGTTACTATTTATGGGTACAGTGTGAGGACTGTCGTGTGTTGCTATGTATAGGTACAGTGTGAGGACTGTCGTGTGTTGCTATGTATAGGTACAGTGTGAGGACTGTCGTGTGTTGCTATGTATAGGTACAGTGTGAGGACTGTCGTGTGTTACTACTGAGGGTACAGTGTGAGGACTGCCGTGTGTTACTACTGAGGGTACAGTGTGACGACTGTCGTGTGTTACTACTGAGGGTACAGTGTGACGACTGTCGTGTGTTACTATTTATGGGTACAGTGTGACGACTGTCGTGTGTTACTACTGAGGGAACAGTGTGACGACTGTCGTGTGTTACTCCTGAGGGTACAGTGTGACGACTGTCGTGTGTTACTATTTATGGGTACAGTGTGAGGACTGTCGTGTGTTGCTATGTATAGGTACAGTGTGAGGACTGTCGTGTGTTGCTATGTATAGGTACAGTGTGAGGACTGTCGTGTGTTACTACTGAGGGTACAGTGTGAGGACTGTCATGTGTTACTACTGAGGGTACAGTGTGACGACTGTCGTGTGTTACTATTTATTGGTACAGTGTGACACTGTCGTGTGTTACTATTTATAGATACAGTGTGACGACTACCGTGTGTTGCTATTTATAGATACAGTGTGACGACTGTCGTGTGTTACTATTTTTATATTGTCTGTCTTCCGTTGCTATTTATGTGTGGTATGGAAATGTCCACTTAAACTTATATGTATCGTGGAACTGCAATATCCTGTTAAATGCTTATGACTAATATGCTCTTCATGTGAACATTGAATATTGTTATGATTGATGAGTGGAAATCTTATACCACGTAGCGAGTGTTTTGACCCGCGAACAGCGATAGTTCTTTTAGCTTTTATCCGAGTGACGCTTGAGGCTGTCTCACTAAAACATATAGAGGGTGGCCAAACGTGTTAGAAAGACACACGGCTCAGGGTAGATATTGATACATACCTTACTGATCTACACACGGTGTTGTGGGAGTCCAAGGCATGACCAATGAAGAAATCACGGCCCCTTCCTTTTCAATAATTGCTAGGCTAGTGTAATATATGTTCGCCACAGTTAAACTATTTGTCCGCTTTCGCTTTACTGTAAGAGCGAATGTATCTTGTCGGTGAAAATGCTTATAAATACAATACTTTAGTTTGAAAATGACTGTTTACCTTGTATTAATGGAATATATATAATTTAAGAATTCAACAATATATTGCAAGCGAAAGGTTTTCTGGCATATTAGTATATTTTAGCATTTGATATATTTCATTGTACATGTACATGTATATTATATATTTCATCAAATAATATTGATGTTATTAATGGTATATTTCAGAATTCGAGATATTTCAGTATATGGCATAACTCAATATTAGAACAAATATTTATACCTTGCCTACACTGCTCTGACGACGACCATCTGTCAGAAGTTGTCCGTCTGTCGTCCAGAGCTACGTTATCGCAGCTAAGCTTGATATATAATATATTTTACGGCAGTGAATACAATTATGTACATGTATGATAGTTTTACACGCCCGTTTTATGAATAAATCGTTGAAATTTGGACCTATATTTCTGAGTGGTACTTGTATTTTATTCAACCAGACAACGTTAGCGCCGGATTGATTCCCATGTTTTTGGACATTTAGAGCCAAACCTATTTGAATCATCAATCCACTAGGTTTGTGCCAGTTTTAGATTAATCAATACGAGAATGCTTCAAATATATTTAGTTTACTTTATTTGAAAGCGTTTAATTTCCATATCACTCATTGAATACAGTATATCTGGTACATATTTAGTCGAATACGAGGGCTGATTGATATGTTGTGAACCTCATATTGAAGGATTTGAATATTGCCGGAAGTACATATTGTATTATTTTTCAACATAATCCCCTTCGGTATCTATACACTTTTGCCAGCGGTGTTTAAGGGCCTCAATGTCACTTTTATATAACTCCTTTTTGGCTGTTCAATAAGTCATCCATTGCATATACATGTATATGACGTCATCATCGGACTGAAAGTGGGTGCCTGAAATAGCTGTTTTCAGTTTTGGAAACAGATGAAAGTCTGATGGAGCGAGATCAGGTGAATAAGGTGGATGCTCAATCAATTTAAAGTCATAATCCTGAATGGCAGCCATCGCAATGACAGACTTGTGGGCAGGAGTATTGTCCTGATGGAATAACACACATTTGGTGAGCTTTCCGTGGTGATTAAGTTTAATCTTTTCCCGTAACTGCCTCAGAAGTGAAGCATAGTATGTGTCATTGATTGTTTGTACCTTTTGGAGATAGTTTATCAGCAGAATACCATCTGCATCCCTGAAAACTGAGGCCATAACCTTCCCAGCTGATGGAACAGTCTTTGCCTCCTTTGACAGGGAGAGCCAGGGTGCTTCCATTGTTTCGATTGTTGTTTTGGCCTCTGGTGTAAAATGATGGACCCATGTTTCACCATAGTGACAACTCTCTGAAGAAAGTTGGCAGGATCTTCCTCAAAAAGGTTAAGATTAGCACGCGATAATGTGCGCCTGGTGTGCTTCTGATCAACTGTCAGAAGTCTTGGTACCCATGGGGCCGAAAGCTCTCTCATTGCAAGATCCTCGTTCAGGATGGAATGTATTCTTTCCTGTGAAATGCCAAGTCTACTGGCTAAATATCTTTCTGTGACTCGTCTGTCAGTCATAACAATATCACGAACTTTATTGGCCATTTCTGGGGTTGCAATATTGACAGGTCTTCTAGGACGGGGGTCATCCTCAAGGCTCTTTCGGCAGCGCTTACATTACGCCATCCACCTTTTCACTGTAGCATTTGAAGTGACATCTTTCCCTAGTGTTGCTACCATATCATTATGGATATTTTTATGTGTTAAATATTTTTTTATGAAAATATTGGATCACTGCTCTTTCACCGATTTTGTCCATTTTGCAAAAACCGCTTGTCTTGTTTACTTTAGATTGCTACCTTGTCGATATAAACTAATCAAATGATACCAATCCTTGGGTACACGGCCCTATGTAGTCAGAGAATAGTAGGACTTAAAAAGAACATCCTTGAGTACCTCCTTCAATACGAGGCTCACAACATATAAATCATCCCTCGCATTTTCCATATAAATACTATTTCGCTTGTAGGAGTGATATAATACAATACCATTGTAATTGGATATATATCATCGGTGTGTTATACTTTTAAACCGTTTGGATGTTTTGTGTTCCCTCATGTTAAGGTAAGCATATTTTTAAAAAACCCATTGTATACAGCGCATTCAAACCTACAGTACAGTATTCAGAATTTGTAGTCCGAGAAAATATTGATGATACAGCTTTATATTCCTTATTAGGTATTAATTATTAATAGGACTTAATCTATATTCACTTTTGTAGATTCTTTACAATTGTCTTAACCTAAAAAATATGTAAACAACTATAACATTAATTTATCATTCAAACGATTGAAATGGCGGTGAAAGTTTTGGTAATTTACAAACTCTTCCAAGAAAAAACCTTTACCATTCATTTTGAAAACTACTTTTTATTCTATATCAAAATGTGTTTCCTTAACATTGTATTAAATCAGAACGTAATATCTATTTAATACGAGACTGGTGACATTGTAATAAATTAATAAGCAGGTTGAGTAGGCTTTTAGGTTTTCATTATTCTATGAAAATATGTGCCTCTCTGAGTGTGACACCATAATAGGCAATTTAATTTGATATGCAGCAGAAATGTCTATAAAATAATCAATATAACTATATAATAATCGAAAATGTCAATAACAGTGAAGATACGCTAATGCTGATGTACTTATTTGCATTTCGTTTTCATATACTGAATGGGGGTTTCATTGTCTATTTAAGCGTGTGTATAAGGATATTTCAAGAAAAAAAAATTCATTGACAACACCATAAACAAGTTTAGTAACGATTTGCATATTGGTAATGGCAGTTGTTCACATCAATATCAACTGAACAATATTAGAAGCTGTCCGGTATGAAGATTGATAGTATTTTTCAATTTGTCTGACAGCTACTTTATTAACCGTGTCGTTTGTCTTGGCAGTACATGGAAATCATGTACAGCATTGTAAAGGCTAGACAACGGCTAGAATCATGGTTCAGTACAAGAGTGTAAAGGCTAGACAACAACTAGTACCATGGTTCAGTACAGCATTGTAAAGGCTAGACAACGGCTAGAAATATGGTCCAGTACAGCATTGTGAAGGCTAGACAACAACTAGTACCATGGTTCAGTACAGCATTGTAAAGGATAGACAACGGCTAGAAATATGGTTCAGTACAAGAGTGTAAAGGTTAGACAACAACTAGTAACATGGTTTAGTACAGCATTGTAAAGGCTAGACAACAGCTAGTAACATGGTTCAGTACAGCATTGTAAAGGCTAGACAACAGCTAGTAACATGGTTTAGTACAGCATTGTAAAGGCTAGACAACAACTAGTAACATGGTTCAGTACAGCATTGTAAAGGCTATACAACAACTAGTAACATGGTTCAGTACAGCATTGTAAAGGTTAGACATCAACTAGTAACATCAACTACAGACATATGCCACCCACAGGCATGCCACCTACAGACATGTCAGCTACAGACATATCAGATACAGACATGCCACCTACAGACATGTCACCTACAGACATGTCACCTACAGACAATGTCACCTATATACATGTCAGCTACAGACATGTCACCTACACACAATGTCACCTACATACATGTCAGCTACAGGCATGTCACCTACAGACATATCACCCACAGACATGTCACCCACAGACATGTTACCCACAGATATGTCACCTACAGACATGTCACCCACAGACATGTCACATACAGACATGTCACCAACAGACATGTTACCCACAGACATGTTACCCACAGACATGTCACCCACAGACATGTCACCTACAGACATGTCACCCACAGGCATGTCACCTACAGACATGTCACCCACAGACATGTCACCTACAGACATGTCAACTACAGACATGTGACCCACAGACATGTCACCTACAACATGTGACCTACAGACATGTCACCCACAGACATGTCACCAACAAGCATGTCACCCACAGACATGTCACCTACAGACATGTCACCTACTGACGTGTCACCTACAGACATGTCACCCACAGACATATCACCTACAGACATGTCACCCACAGACATACACCTACAGACATGTCACCCACAGACATACACCTTCAGAAATGTCACCTTCAGACATGCCACATACAGACATGTCATCTACAGACATGTCACCCACAGACATGTGACCTACAGACATGTGACCTACAGACATGTGACCTACAGACATGTGACCTACAGACATGTGACCTACAGACATGTGACCTACAGACATGTGACCTACAGACATGTCACCTACAGACATGTCAGTTACAGACCTGTCGCCTACAGACATGTGACCTACAGACATGTCAGCTACAGACATGTCAGCTACATACATGTCACCTACAGACATGTCACCTACAGAGATGTCAGCTACAGACATGTCACCCACAGACAAGTCACCCTCAGACAAGTTACCCATCGGGTACGATGCTCTCTCTCTCTCTCTCTCTCTCTCTCTCTCTCTCTCTCGTAAACAATTCATGGTACGGCATAGACGACAAGATAGATTCAGAGGAAGATAAACAGTACGATAGCCGACATAAAGGCTTCCTGTTAATAATTAATGCATTGATATTAATTACCTAGGCACGTCAAATATTGACAAGATACATCAATAGAAATTGATCATTTAAATATATTTGCACTGGATCATTCCAATTTTGATAGAAAGGCTTGATGCTATCTGTTTAAATTATCTACTAGGTACTCAAATATGTTCCATCGAGCTTACATTCGATACATCAAGCAGTTCCCTGGAGCTATTGTTTCCAAAACAAAGATTGATGTCTTCTATAATTCATGCTGCGGCTGTATTGATACAAAATTGTCACACGAGACCTACAGTATTTATTAATAGTAATTAATAGCAATTAATAACACCATGTAGTCTACATATATCAAACGAACGCCTGTAAATAGTAAATGACAAAACCTTTTCAAATAAATTTGATAATTAGATTTTATCATGATTTCTATCTGAATGGTTGGATGAAGGCGAAGTGTGTAATTGAGTATGTACTACGTACATTATTGTCGGACGATTAGGACTTTTAATTAAAAATCTGGTGTAAGAATAGATGATAACCTGCCAAATTGAACAAAATAAAACATTTGCGCCCTACAGACGTTAAGTTTAAATTTTCTTTCATTCTTTATTATTTAAGATTTCCAAACTTTTGGTCCCTAGCATCATTGAAAGGTCCAGAGGAACGAATAAAACAGCAGTGTAACAAAGGTTTGTGATTATAATAAATGTTTACAGTGCATATTTTACTAATTCACATCTAAATATACACTTAACTCTGGTTTTACTACTGTTAGTCTAATTTTTGTCTCTTTCCACAATCTTGATAAACAGCATTTCATATCTGTTTAGTATAAGGTATATGTACAGATCATTTAAAAGCAGTTAGTAATTAGTAATATCGCAATCAGAGTAAAATCAGTAGGAATGGAAAATATAAATAAAAATGTACATGAAATATCAGTAAACTGTGGTATACACAATAAAATGTACATAAAATATATCAGTTAACTGCGGTATACCGCGCACAGTAAAAGTGAAATGAAGTATTCGTTAACTGTGATACAATTTCATTACCGAATTTTTTAGTATTGCTTGTGAAAAAACAAAGAAAAAATGATTTTAACATCATCTAAACCTATCGAATGGTGTGCAAATACATGTTTATCTCTCACGATGAATTAATAAAAATGAATTTATTTCATTCGCTTAGTACAATTTACGGGCTAAAAGTATAAGGTCCCCTTGTGACATCCAGTACACCCGTACTGCTGACACTATTACTGATGAGTCAGTCGATCAATGATATAGTCAAATGGATTTGTGTTATTGATGAGCAATTACCATTCTGCCAAACGCCTCAATCATCAGTGGACCTATTCCTAGTTTTTTTTCAATACGTACTGCAGGTGATATACAATTTTTACGAAAAACGAGTCTTTATGTATTTCTTCACTGTCGCAGGCGTGAAAAATACACAATTATCAAAGGTACACCATAGTTCTACCCATTCTTAACAAGCGAAATAATCGTTATTTCAATCCTTGACATCGCAATGATATAAGTAATGATCATAGAAACGTTTTTTAAGATTAATGACTTCTGATATTTACGGAAGAGCATTAGGGCCATGAAGCAAAAAAAATAAATTCATTTTTTCGTGTTAATAACTCGAAATTTCGACTTAATAACTCGAAATTTCGAGATAATAACTCGAAATTTCGACTTAGTAACTCGAAATTTCGAGATAATAACTCGAAATTTCGACTTAATAACTCGAAATTTCGACTTAATAACTCGAAATTTCGACTTAATAACTCGAAATTTCCAGATAATAACTCGAAATTTCGACTTAATAACTCGAAATTTCGAGATAATAACTCGAAATTTCGACTTAATAACTCGAAATTTCGAGATAATAATATTAGTTATGGAGATTGGTAATGCACTAGATTTAGTGTCTTTATTCATCATTTGTGTTTCTATGTTAATCATAAGTATATTCAACACAATCTATCATATTCACTTAAAGGGGGATCTCACGAAAGCAAACTAATTTTACTTTTGGTTATTAAGACGAATTGGCTATAAATCATCCTGACCTAAACTGATAGAGAAGATGAAGTTGATTTCCCATTCTTGTGTGTATATATGTATGTGGGAGGCCACTTAAAAGGGGCCAAGAACTAAGAAGGCTTATAGTAAATTGATAGTGGAGGTAATAATGACTATAAGGAGGGGCCTTTCATCTATGTTTTCAGTCTTAAACAAATCACGGAATTACAAGTACAGATGCTATCGAAGACTTTGATTAAATGAATTTAACAATTCTGCTTAAAACTTCATAAAAGTTGAAAGATGGTCACACATGTACCTGCATATACACGTCATAATGTGGTAACCTAGACGTTGAATAAATGAATCGCCTGAAGATGGCCGTTAGGCCTGAAAACGTTAACAAAACACAACAGTTGTCATGTTGAATTTATATTTTTCAACTATATATACATAAACATACAGTGCATTCCTCTTAATATCATGTCCTATTTGTCAGACAAAAACATGATATTTACAGTAGTGTGAAATTAAGAGAAACATGTTTTTTCACTAAATCTAGTGCATTACCAATCTCCATAACTAAAATTATTATCTCGAAATTAATTTCGAGTCATTATCTCGAAATTTCGAGTTATTAAGTCGAAATTTCGAGTTATTATCTCGAAATTTCGAGTTAGTAAGTCGAAATTTCGAGTTATTATCTCGAAATTTCGAGCTAGTAAGTCGCAATTTTGAGTTATTATCTCGAAATTTCGAGTTAGTAAGTCGAAATTTCAAGTTATTATCTCGAAATTTCGAGTTATTATCTATTATCTTTCGAGTTAGTAAGTCGAAATTTCGAGTTATTATCTCGAAATTTCGAGTTATTAAGTCGAAATTTCGAGTTATTAAGTCGAAATTTCGAGTTATTAACACGAAAAAATGAATTTATTTTTTTTGCTTCATGGCCCTAATGCTCTTCCGTAGATATTTACCAGTGAAAGCAATGGATATATCACCCACAGACATGTGACCTACAGACATGTCACCCACAGTCATGTCACTTACAGACATGTCACCTACAGACATGTCACCCACAGACATGTCATCTACAGACATGTCACCCACAGACATGTGACCTACATACATGTCACCTACAGACATGTCACCCATAGACATGTCACCTACAGACATGTCACCTACAGACATGTGACCTACAGACATGTCAGCTACAGACATGTCACCTACAGACATGTCACCTACAGACATGTCAGCTACAGACATGTCACCTACAGACATGTCAGCTACATACATGTCACCTACAGACATGTCACCCAAAAACATGTCAACTACAGACATGTGACCTACAGACATGTGACCTACAGACATGTCACCTACAGACATGTCACCTACAGACGTGTCACCTACAGACATGTCAGCTACAGACATGTCAGCTACAGACATGTCACCCACAGATATGTCACCTACAGACTTGTCACCCACAGACATGTCAACTACAGACATGTGACCCACAGACATGTCACCTACAACGTGTGACCTACAGACATGTCACCTACAGACATGTCACCAACAAGCATGTCACCCACAGACATGTCACCTACAGACATGTCACCTACTGACGTGTCACCTACAGACATGTCACCTACAGACATGCCACCTACAGACATGTCACCCACAGACATGTCACCCACAGACCTGTCACCTACAGACATGCCACCTACAGACATGTCACTTACAGACATGTCACCCACAGACCTGTCACCTACATACATGCCACCTACAGACATGTCACTTACAGACATGTCACCCACAGACATGTCAACCACAGACATGTCACCAACAGACATATCACCAACAGACATGTTACCCACAGACATGTTACCCACAGACATGTCACCTACACACAATGTCACCTACAGGCATGTCACCTACAGACATGTCACCTACAGACCTGTCACCTACAGACATGCCACCTACAGACATCTCACCCACAGACATGTCACCAACAGACATGTCACCCACAGACATGTCACCTACAGACATGTCACCCACAGACATGTCACCTACAGACATGTCACCCACAGACATGTCACCTACAGATATGTTACCAACAGACATGTCACCTACAGACATGTCAGCTACAGACATTTTACACACAGATATGTTACCTACAGACATGTCACCCACAGACCTGTCACCTACAGACATGTCACCCACAGACCGGTCACCTACAGACATGTCACCTACAGACATGTCACCTACAGACATGCCACCTACAGACATGTCACCCACAGACATGTCACCTACATACATGTCACCTACAGACATGTCACCCACAGACATGTTACCCTCAGACATGTCACGAACAGGCATGTCACCTACAGGCATGTCACGAACAGGCATGTCACCTACAGGCATGTCACGAACAGGCATGTCACCTACAGGCATGTCACGAACAGGCATGTCACCTACAGACATGTCACCTACACACAATGTCACCTACAGGCATGTCAGCTACAGACAGGTCTCCTACAGACATGTCACCTACAGACATGTCACCTACAGACATGTCACCTACAGACATGTCACCCACAGACATGTCACCTACAGACATGTCACGTACAGACATGTCAGCTACAGACATGTCACCTACAGACATGTCACCCACATACATGTCACGAACAGACATGTCACCTACAGACATGTCACCTACAGACATGTCACCTACAGACATGTCACCCACAGACATGTCACCTACATACATGTCACCTACACACAATGTCACCTACAAACATGTCAGCTACAGACATGTCGCCCACATACATGTCATCAACATGCATGTCACCAACAGGCATGTCACCTAGACATGTCACCCACAGACATGTCACCTACATACATGTCACATACACACAATGTCACCTACAGACATGTCACCTACAGATATGTCACCCACGGACATTTCATCCACAGACATGTCACCTACAGACATGTCACCTACAGAAATGTCACCCACAGACATGTCACCTACAGACATGTCAGCTACAGACATGTCACCTACAGACATGTCACCTACAGACATGTCACCCACAGACATGTCACCTACAGACATGTCACCTACAGTCATGTCGGCCATATGATAAAATGATTGACAGAATTGCATTTTCTCACTGTTTTTAATCCATGATCTCGCTCTATCTCTCATATGGAAGTGTGTTATTATAAGTGTAAGTGTTTAACCAGTCAGCACGAGGCTTGCCGAGTTACAGACCGATTTTTGATTATTTTTCTCACATAATTGCAGGCAAATGTAAGTTTTTATGTAAGTAAAACGGTGGCGTTACGTTACTGTGAGCAGCGTCCTATAACGCGTGCCAGCTGTCTTGACCCCCTGTGTGAGATCATTTTTCATTTGCAACCGCGAAATAGTCATGCGAGATGTATGAGCAATAGAGAATATCAACAATATCTGTTTATTACATTTTATAGCAAAATATACTGAAGCTTCTCAATCCCTCCCAGAATTCATTACGGTCATCTGTCAACGGATCACAAATGTACCCCAAATCATGACGTTATGTATACTATCTTCCATTATGAGGACGTATTACATGGCGGAGAGCTATATGAAAATCTTAATTTTCCCAATTGTCGTTTGTAAGCAGTGTTCTGATCGGTCAAATAAAAAAAAGTGATATTCTGCTAGTAAAAAAAAATTTACTTTTATAGAATGAATAATTTTCGATGTTTAACCGGTAAAGATAAAATAAATCCTCACCCCACTTAGTCCTCTACTACACATGGAATTGTCGTCATCATCCCCACTTAGTCCTCCACTAAACATGGAAGTGTTATATTAATCCCCACTTAGTCCTCCACTACACATGGAAGTGTTATCATCATCCCCACTTAGTCCTCCACTACACATGGAATTGTTATCATCACCCCCACTTAGTCCTCCACTACACATGGACGTGTCATCATCACCCCCACTTAGTCCTCCACTACACATGGAATTGTCATCATCACCCCCACTTAGTCCTCCACTACACATGGACGTGTCATCATCACCCCCACTTAGTCCTCCACTACACATGGAATTGTTATCATCACCCCCACTTAGTCCTCCACTACACATGGACGTGTCATCATCACCCCCACTTAGTCCTCCACTACACATGGACGTGTCATCATCACCCCCACTTAGTCCTCCACTACACATGGACGTGTCATCATCACCCCCACTTAGTCCTCCACTACACATGGACGTGTCATCATCACCCCCACTTAGTCCTCCACTACACATGGAATTGTTATCATCACCCCCACTTAGTCCTCCACTACACATGGACGTGTCATCATCACCCCCACTTAGTCCTCCACTACACATGGAATTGTTATCATCACCCCCACTTAGTCCTCCACTACACATGGACGTGTCATCATCACCCCCACTTAGTCCTCCACTACACATGGACGTGTCATCATCACCCCCACTTAGTCCTCCACTACACATGGAATTGTTATCATCACCCCCACTTAGTCCTCCACTACACATGGACGTGTTATCATCACCCCCACTTAGTCCTCCACTACACATGGAAGTGTTATCATCACCCCCACTTAGTCCTCCACTACACATGGACGTGTCATCATCACCCCCACTTAGTCCTCCACTACACATGGACGTGTCATCATCACCCCCACTTAGTCCTCCACTACACATGGAATTGTCATCATCACCCCCACTTAGTCCTCCACTACACATGGACGTGTCATCATCACCCCCACTTAGTCCTCCACTACACATGAAGTGTTATCATCATCCCCACTTAGTCCTCCACTACACATGGAATTGTCATCATCATCCCCACTTAGTCCTCCACTACACATGGACGTGTCATCATCATCCCCACTTAGTCCTCCACTACACATGGACGTGTCATCATCACCCCCACTTAGTCCTCCACTACACATGGACGTGTCATCATCACCCCCACTTAGTCCTCCACTACACATGGACGTGTCATCATCACCCCCACTTAGTCCTCCACTACACATGGACGTGTCATCATCACCCCCACTTAGTCCTCCACTACACATGGACGTGTCATCATCACCCCCACTTAGTCCTCCACTACACATGGACGTGTCATCATCACCCCCACTTAGTCCTCCACTACACATGGACGTGTCATCATCACCCCCACCACAGTAAGACAGCCTGGCCATGGCAATTTTTTTGTTAAGCAAATAACTACTGTATTATGATATGCATAAAAAATGAAAAAATAAATGTACACTATAATTGGTATATTCAGTATGAAGTAGTACATACAGGCTTCACATTTATTAAAACAAAAATCAATAAATTGGTTCCGGATTTTAAATATCCGGATTTTCCGAACGTGTGTTTACACAGGAAATTTAGTTTTGCCTACAGCGCAAAATGGCAGCCCACAGAAAAGGTAAGATAGCGGAAAAACTTAATTTACAACATATGTCCAAACAAGATTAATTCTGTCTTTGGGATAGAGATATTTAATTTTAAATAGGTTTCAGAAAAAAAATTGTGTAGAGAATTGTGCCATTTTGGGTCAAATATCATAATATTTTGCAATTTTTGAGAATTTTTTAAGCTGTTACCATGGTATTCACAGCTCTAAAAATCACAGAAAATATCAGTTTACTTATCCTTCAGAGCTCTATTAAAATTGCAAATGTTGTACAGATTTCAAATATATATACTTTATTGGAGGTTATATGTAAGGTTAACTGGCAATGTTTACATATCTAAAACATGTGCCATATTTTTCAGAATTTGGCATTTTTACTGTACACTGCTACCTTAGTCCTCCACTACACATGGACGTGTCTTCGTCACCCCCACTTAGTCCTCCACTACACATGGAAGTGTTATCATCATCCCCACTTAGTCCTCCACTACACATGGACGTGTCATCATCATCCCCACTTAGTCCTCCACTACACATGGACGTGTCATCATCACCCCCACTTAGTCCTCCACTACACATGGACGTGTCATCATCACCCCCACTTAGTCCTCCACTACACATGGACGTGTCATCATCACCCCCACTTAGTCCTCCACTACACATGGAAGTGTTATCATCATCCCCACTTAGTCCTCCACTACACATGGACGTGTCATCATCACCCCCACTTAGTCCTCCACTACACATGGACTTGTCATCATCACCCCCACTTAGTCCTCCACTACACATGGACGTGTCATCATCACCCCCACTTAGTCCTCCACTACACATGGAAGTGTTATCATCATCCCCACTTAGTCCTCCACTACACATGGACGTGTCATCGTCACCCCCACTTAGTCCTCCACTACACATGGACGTGTCATCGTCACCCCCACTTAGTCCTCCACTACACATGGACGTGTCATCATCACCCCCACTTTTTTTTTTTTTTTTTTTTTCGTACTCAGAGTTGGCTCATATATTCACATCTTTGGTAACTCCATCAATACAAATAATAAATAATAATACTTTTTTTTTTAAATAGATAAACCTTGCGAGGTGCGTGTTAGTATTTATTAGTTCGTGACGTTAATTGTCTAAAATGTCTGTAACTGCATAGGTGCTATATTTTTTCATCTGACATCTAAGTATCTGGTGCTATTTAGAGCACCGAGCCATTTCATCATCGTACAATAATTATTAATAATATTATTATTTCTTCTTCTTTTTTTTCATTCATCATATTCTTTTTCTTTTAATATTTCTTGATTTAATTTACACTCTTAACTAGTATACTCTGCCGCTCTCTTTCATACACACATGTTTTATATATATAAACAACAGTAAAGTGTCACTTTCTTTTCTCTCTTTCAGGACATCTTCATGCGTTCTCTTTCACACTCACTCGGTTAAATTTACGTGTTGTTAATTTTGATGATTTTGTTAGTAATAATTTTAATAATATTGAAATCTAGAAACAAACAAAAAAGAAGAAAGGCGAACAAAGATTTTTCAAGCGGTTGGGGAGCCCTCCACTACACATGGACGTGTCATCATCACCCCCACTTAGTCCTTCACTACACATGGAAGTGTTATCATCATCCCCACTTAGTCCTCCACTACACATGGAAGTGTTATATTAATCCCCACTTAGTCCTCCACTACACATGGGCGTGTCATCGTCACCCCCACTTAGTCCTCCACTACACATGGACGTGTTATCATCACCTCCACTTAGTCCTCCACTACACATGAAGTGTTATCATCCCCACTTAGTCTCCCACCACACATGAAGTGTTATCATCCCAACTTAGTCCTCCACTACACATGGAATTGTTATCATCACCCCCACTTAGTCCTCCACTACACATGGAATCATCACCCCCACTTAGTCCTCCACTACACATGGAATCATCACCCCCACTTAGTCCTCTACTACACATGGAATCATCACCCCCACTTAGTCCTCCACTACACATGGAATCATCACCCCCACTTAGTCCTCCACTACACATGGAATCATCACCCCCACTTAGTCCTCCACTACACATGAAGTGTTATCATCCCCACTTAGTCTTCCACCACACATGGACGTGTTATCATCCCAACTTAGTCTTCCACCACACATGGACGTGTTATCATCCTCACTAAGTACTCCGCTACACACTGATTTTATACTTGTTAACTATAATTTGCGTTTATTAGCTTTTGAGGGTATAAGCGTTAAAACCATTCAAGCCTAATCATAGAAATTTAGAGATAAAAGATATATGTATGGAAATAAATTGATGTGCATGGAATGCCTAGGCATCACGGAATTAAATTTGAAAGTTGACACGGATAAGATTTATCAGGAAACGGTTTTGTTCTGCATTGCACAATTGATACACAATATCATTTTTATCACAAAACTATGATAAACAACGTATTGTACATGTACGTTAGACTCACAATATCATTTCTATCACTTATCACTATAAAACTATTATAATTTTACCTAGTTTACATATTCTACGAATAGTGTAGCACTTTTTGTAGATATATAAATGTAAGGTGTCATCTAAATTGAATTCTTTTGTCAAACCGTGCAGGTGAGACAATGCAACGTTCCTATGATATAAACCAAAATGTTACCGTTCATATACTACAGTATCTACGACCTCGTTAGATTGAACTTTTGTAAAAACAATTGATACGGTAATACTTATTTTCAAAAATGATGTATTTTCCAGAATATGTCATTCCATAACGAAAGAAAATTAAACGTTGTTGATGATAATCATACATCTTTGTTGACAGAATAGATATACTTTTTTTTTTACTGCAAATCATAAAAAACCTACTGGTACAGCCGGACCATGTCGCACGTAATTTGTCTCAGGAAAAATGTAATGACAAGGTGTAATGTTATTGAATCTTAAGGTGTGCTGGTCGGTTTGATGACGTATTGTACGCATCTCAAACAATTCTTGGTACACTCCTGTAATCTAACCGCTTTCAGTTCTGCATTTTAACGTTGTTATTGTAATTTGATTACATCTATTCACTAAAGATAAGACAGAATAGTGGGGAATTACTGAGAATACATTCTACTCACATCTTCACTGTCCAAGCTATTGAGAGATTCAATGGCTGCTGACGATCTTGGTCACTATATAGAAATTATGATTGTGCAATGTTATATTTTCTTTTCTAAATACAAAATGTATGACTTTTTCTGTCGTTTTGAAAGACAATACATAAATTTTCATCTCATACAAACGTCTGCTTGCATTATATTCTTTACAGTTTATTTTGTATCGCATACTAAAATATCAAAATATTATAAAACGTATGCATGTACATTTACATCCATTCTAAATAGGTAACAAAACGCAAAAAACACAAAATGTTATGTATAAGCCTAAATACTTTCAGTTTAAAAATTTTATCAAAAAATAACATTCTAAATAAAGGAACTAGAAATCAAAATTCTCTAACACAATTAAAAAATAAAACATCGGTGATTTTATTGTTCATCTGTTGGAATAACACGAGACTGCGTTAATGATATTAACGTCAACCTTGCCGGAATGTAACAGTTATTACGATGACCTAATTCTGATGACTACAGTGTGCCTTGTTGTGTATCACCCACATACACAAGACATGCTACAGACCATGACTTACGTCATATCAACGTCCAGACTCGTTCAGCCAATACACGACCAGCAGAGAACAAACAATTTACTTGTGTGGTTCAAATGACCAGGTATTTGATGATAATACATGTTATATATATTATACTATGATATACAGGCATTGCCATCAGGTTTGTCCAGTTATAGGAGTGAAGTGACACGAGGGAAAAGAATATGATTGAAACCCTCGCAATGTTTTGTGTGTGTGTTGTTATCAGTAAGAAAGTTTAATGTGATTTATGTATAAAAACTAAGGTCGTTTATAGGGAACAACCAACCAATTGAAAAAAAATACTTTTGAACGTCTGTCAGCCAATATGTTATGAACAAACAAAATATATATGTAGCCTGATAGGTAACTATCCATAAGAAATGTTGATATAAATTTCGTAAGTCCGATTGGATTTTTTTCCCAAAAGTTCAGGTAATAATAATTAACAGGTAAACATTTAAGATTTTTGAGAATTTTCCTGCGAAATTCACCCATTTTCAAATGGAAAAAAATTGGAGCTCAAGGACCCAACCTTTTTTTTTGATAACGTGTTATATGAGACCCTAAACTTTTGTTATAAACCATAATTGCCCTCTTAACACTAAAGTTTATGGAAAAAGAATTGGTTGGTTGGTCTCTATATACAGTAGTAGTTTACTTGTTTGTACTTGGGAACCTCTGCTACTACCTAATTCTTATTTTCCATCTGTTGGAGATATCAATATATATAAAGACCGGTCCTACAGAAGGTTACAGGTTTGTCGGGGATAACGATATCTTAATGACGTACTAGATGTATGTAGGTATGAAATGGAGCAAATTTTGGTTCCGCGGAATCAAATGTGCATGTTTTGTTTTGATATAAGCCCAAACAATATGCGCGTATGAATTAATATGTTTCGTAAATCTAAATCAAGTTTGTGATTGTCTTGGGGATAGATATTCACTTTTACTTATTAAGGTAAAAACTGATATACAATCAGTTATACGCGGTTTATATACAATAAACTTCATAAAAGATATCACAGAAGTAAGAAGCTTGAAGAAATTTATATATATATGTTCAATCAGTACATATATTTCGGTTTATTTAACGATTATTTAACTTTTTCAACCAATTAAATAGAAAAAACAGTTATCAATTTCAAGCAAACGGACATGCTATGTTTATCATCAGAGTAGCGTCATGTACTATTTTGACGTTGTATATGTTGGAAACGTGGAGGAAACAAAGACATGCATGGCAGTGAGTTTTATAATTTAGAAATAAATGAAAAACTCGTCAGGTATTGTTCATCATTAATACATAAACATATTGAATATTGATAGAAACTCAATCTGTCTAATAACAAGCAAATCTTTATGAAAGTATTCATTAAAGCTACACGTGTCTTATGACAGGTAAATCTTTATAAAAGTGTTGATTAGATCTCAACGTGTCTTATAACAGGCGAATATTTATGAAAAGTATTGATTAGAGATACACGCGTCTTATGACAGGTAAACAAATATGAAAAGTGTTGTTTAGACCACAACGTTCCTTTGACAGGTAAATCTTTTAAAACATATTGATAAGAACTCCGCGTGCCCTAAGACAACGCCGACAAAACCGCGATGTGGTACTGTCATACATCATAGAGACATCCAAGAGATGGAGTCGTATGACTATCAGTGTAGCATGTGAAAATAATATAACACCGATAGTTTGTCGATATATGTATTATTATTACATATTACCTGATGATGCATGACATGCTAGCAAGAATTGTATGACTTTATTTATTTCAGATCATAGGTAATGTATAGCTGTATGGTTTAAATATTTCAAATCAATATATACATATATTGTATTTTCAGCAGCAAACCACATGTAAACATCTATTCCATATATATATCACATAGTAAACTGTGTACAAATTGTGCTACATTCTTATCAATCTAATTGATATTATATTACATGACAAAATATCATTATATAATACTGATACCGTCATACGTTAATAAACATTTTTATCATAGTGAACAGTTAAATTAGTTATATGAATGCTATCTTAATTATTAATTAGATAATTACATATTTATCATATTGTTTTGCATTATAATACATCTGTTGTACTATTATGATATAAACCTGTACCAATAAAAAGTCTACTCGCCAATGTGTCTTGTGACATAATGATAATAAAGATGTGACTCTGATGTGACAGGTAAATCTTTATAAAAAGTGTTGACTAGATTTCCACGTGATTTATAACAGGTAAATCTCTATAAAGTGCTGATTAGATCTCCACGTGATTTATAACAGGTAAACATGTATAAAAGTGTTGATTACTTATAACATGTACACATGTATAAAAGTGTTGATTATTTATAACATGTTAACATGTATAATTAATTTTCCATTGTTTGTACGCAGAATGCGGCTTTCTGATTGGTTGAGATTTTTTTTTTCATACCACTATGAAAAAAATTCCGAGAATGGCGCGAAAAATGTGACGTCCGAATACGACAATTGACGTTGCGTATTGATTTGAGAAAAAGAATCACATATAAAACCAGTAAAATTGTACATAAAACATGTTTTAAATTAAAAATTATTTTCAAAAATTAATTTTAAGCATAGATGTCAATTATCTTTTAGTTCCATAGGGGTATGAAAAAAAATTTGTTTGCAAACTTCTGTAAGAATCCGCTACGCGGATTCATACAGTTTACAAACAATTTTTTTTCCTACCCCGATGAAACTAAAAAAATTGACATCAATGCTTAAATAAAAGTGTTAATTACTTATAACATGTAAAGATGTATAAAAGTGTTGATTACTTATAACATGTAAACATGTATAAAAGAGTTGATTACTTATAACATGTAAACCTGTATAAAAGTGTTGATTACTTATAACATGTAAACCTGTATAAAAGTATTGATTACTTATAACATGTAAACCTGTATAAAAGTGTTGATTACTTATAACATGTAAACCTGTATAAAAGTATTGATTACTTATTACATGTAAACATGTATAAAAGTATTGATTACTTATAACATATAAACCTGTATAAAAGTATTGATTACTTATAACATATAAACCTGTATAAAAGTGTTGATTACTTATTACATGTAAACATGTATAAAAGTATTGATTACTTATAACATATAAACCTGTATAAAAGAGTTGATTACTTATAACATGTAAACCTGTATAAAAGTATTGATTACTTATAACATATAAACCTGTATAAAAGTGTTGATTACTTATTACATGTAAACATGTATAAAAGAGTTGATTACTTATAACATATAAACCTGTATAAAAGTATTGATTACTTATAACATGTAAACCTGTATAAAAGTGTTGATTACTTATAACATATAGACCTGTATAAAAGTGTTGATTACGTATAACATATAAACCTGTATAAAAGTGTTGATTACTTATAACATATAGACCTGTATAAAAGTGTTGATTACGTATAACATATAAACCTGTATAAAAGTGTTGATTACTTATAACATATAGACCTGTATAAAAGTGTTGATTACTTATAACATGTACACATGTATAAAAGTGCTGATTACTTATAACATGTACACATGTATAAAAGTGTTGATTACTTATAACATATAGACCTGTATAAAAGTGTTGATTACGTATAACATATAAACCTGTATAAAAGTGTTGATTACTTATAACATATAGACCTGTATAAAAGTGTTCATTACTTATAACATGTAAACATGTATAAAAGTGCTGATTAGATCTCAGCTTGTCTTATAAGAGGTATAACTGTATAAAAGCAGGTTTTCCATGTTAACTCATTGTGGTTTAAGGTGAGGTGAGGATTCCCTGTGAGTCAGCTTTATTAAATCCTGAATTGTGAGGACGTTTAGTGTGAAGATACCAGTACCGGACACACAATGATAAAAATGAATAAATACCGATTTTATTAATGTATATGTATAATGTATCATCGTGACAAAACTATCCGAGTCTATATTAACCTACACTTGTTTAACCCCATTGTGAGTGATCTTATTTGGTTATATTTCCGTATGAGATGTGAAATCAGAATGGTCGATGCTTGTTGATATGTTCCATAGTTACTAACCTTGTTCACATTTGGAGAATGTTTGACAACCTACCGGAACACCCGGTATTAATCACCTTGGACTTTTCAGCGACTTACGTACAATTACATATTGTATTCGTATTTTGCTTCCGTGTTAGGAATTTTAAGCTAGACTTATCCTCTATTGTTTTGAACACTGGATATTCAAATATGTCTTTTTTTCTATTCCTCTCAAGAAAAAATACTGTATGTCTTACTTTTCGGATTAAAAAAACAACGTTGTTCAATTTTAAAGAGATGCACGTATAATGTATTTCACATAATATAAAATCTTTTAACGTAGAAGGCCCATTAGGCATCCACGATTCAGCACTGCAATGGTGTGGAACATCCTAGCATAAATGATTAATAACCACTTTTATATATAAAAAAACCCCTTTTACTGGGGCTTGTTCTGTTGCTTAACTAAGCCTTTATACAGACGACTTCTTATGCTTCTTAGTACCATGATCTATGAACTATACCCCAGAGTATATCGTACAACACACGAGTAAAGACAAAATTAACCATAGCTAGGATTAAATCGTGAGAATGGTTAAATATCTGATTGCGGAGTCTTTTCAGCCAGATCTTCTTTCAAGCAGGCATACCCATGGGGATAAACTGCGCCCCTTTCTTGGTCGACCCTTTATAGGTGAAAAAATGTGATGTTCTAATTTCTACCTATAACGTGATAGGTTTTGTTTCCATATGGGGACTGTTTGTATCGAAGTGATTATCATCACTACATTATCACCTGAAGATATATTTTTTATAACTTATATTTTTATTCAGTTTTAAAAAAACATACACATGACACAATTTGACAATTCAATCGTTCCTTTTTCCTACATCCATCTTTTCATATCACAAACTCAAACACTCTTGAATTTCCTTTCAAACTACATTTCCTTTCATACGTATTCAAGAAGTCATGTCTGAATATTTGTATAGTATGGAAGTATATATATACACACATCATTATGACTGACATTTACATAATGCTTATGTACCTGAAGATATATTAATAAAATGTTATTTATACACAATTATTGACGTTGCTGATTGGATAATTCCTATAGAGCTTGGCATCAAAGACATTACATGTTCTTCGACATTAGCCGCTTACCTCGATCTTCCACCTAACGGCCGACAGGGATATTTTAGTGATAATGTATGATAAGAACCAACTTCGAAACATGTTCGACGATTACAGCGCTCACCTCGATCTTTCACCTAACCGACATGTTACAGTTAAACTGTATGATAGGTATTCTGCTTTAAATTGTCCCATTATTAATTTTCCATTTCTAAGTAGTAACTTACATGAATCCTTGTTTTCATTACACATGTTGACACGGTAAAAAAAACAATACAGCACTTGGTACATAATAAAAGGTTTCGTGTAAGTCTATATTGTGTTATATGTTGCTCTACTTTACGGACATTGTAAAAGGTGATTACTCACTTTCTATATTGGTGTTCAAGCCACTTATTTGTAAAGAAAATAAATCTCAGAGACCATTTACTACACAAAATACTTATATAATATGCAAGATCTTCTTAAATCATGTATATGGAATAAAATGATGACAGCGAACGAAACGTTAAGTGGCAGGGAAGGAACCTGTTTAAAGCTCTCTGTCACTACTGTTAATGGGGCGTTACATCACCTTACAGGCTACACGTGTCACAGAGAGGTGTGGAAACAGGCATCAATGTTTGCATTGTTACATTAAAATGATACAAGGCTACACCTTATATATTCATACTTATTAAAACTCTAACCTTCTCTCATATCACTCTCTGTTTTATTTATCCCGATACTTAAATAATATATTTGATTTAAGTAGGTGTATGAATAAATAAATAAATAAATAAATAAATAAATAAGATATATAAAAATACTTCACCAAACGTACCAACATCAACACTCCATTAATAGCTCTCTATTAAAGTAAGATAACAATTATAATTTAAAACACGATTGTCAAGTATGGAGGTCGTCACTAATTGTTATAGTAATTGCAATGCACACACATGGTAAATCGCCTTAGATGATTGGTTAATATGACAGGATGTTCCATGCCACACCACATGCGGTGCAGTTGACGTATGCTCATCCGCTACTATTATTTTTTATATCGTATTATAATTGTTTGATTGCCTCTGTCTGTTGTTTTCTACTTTGACATTGGTTTTAAATGAAACTCGATAACAAGTGTATTATGACACTGCATTGTTTGTCTACACGTAGATATATCTTGCTTAATGGCTAAATAAGTGAGATTTGGAAGAATATTTCAGCATTAGATACAACTCGGAAGTACAGATGTAATAAGGAAAGCGTGTAAAAATAAAATCAGCAATGACAAATGAAGTCATACACCGTTTTACTGTCGAAGTTTTCATAGTGATAACTCTGCACCTGCTACCGATCGATCGGGTTGGGGTAAACGTGGAGCTCCTCAGGGAGAATGTTCGGTTACCGATTTTGGGAACCGGTTCGGGTCTAACTGGTTAACAGTTGATAACCCTAAAAACTAGCTTGATGTTTTAAAGTATGTATTGTGACTGCATACTAAGATAAGTAATTCCGACAAATGGTATTATCTATGAAAAGTATAATTATATTAGTTTGAGCACACTGTTATATTGGATCGTTCGATCACAACAGGTGTGGTAATTATTTTACGTCACCAGTCTGACCTTTGTACAAGTAAAAGTACGTAGAAGTGCTCTCGCAAAATGTGTAGCCCCTTTACGTATAGAAACGGGGCGGTATGAGAGATTACCTATTGAGGAGATATTGTGTTTTAATTGTACAGACCAAGTAGAATGTGAGCAGCATGTTTTATTTGAATATCCGGTGCATGCTACATATTATATTGATAATTTTAACTATATGAATAATAAGGATAAAATGTCAGTGCTCCTCAGTAATCCTAGTGTATTACGTTTTATTGCCAACACCTGCTATAATATTTTTATGTTGACGGAGACAAATTCTATATAAATAGTAATTTATTGTGATTTATTATTGAAATTGTTTTAACTCATAGTGTCTCATAATTCCAATGTGGAATGGACGTCAGATCAAGGGGGTGTGGATATGAATTTTAAAAAGAAAAGAAGAGAATGTGTTGTTTTTACATTAGCTCTTATATTACTGTATACATTGTAATTGTATTGTGCATCTGATGTGTGACACTTTAATAAAAATATTTGAATTGAATTGAATTGAATTGAATTGAATTGAATTGAATTGAATTGAAAAATAGAGAACTCGTGTAAGCAATGACGTTGTAAGTCACTCAGATATGACATAATTATTATAGGTATGCTTGCTAGATGATTTATTTTTCAGGTTTTGTGATACACTGGACGGATTCCTGGGGATATTTTGTTCTGTAAATTGAATCTATTATTATATGACCATTACGCATAACCGTTTTCATCGCATAGGTAGAATTAACAAAAAAAAAAAAAAAAAAAAAAAAAATAAAAATAAAAAAAACAGACAACGATTCTGTCATTCCTTTCATAGGGAAAACTATATCCAACGTTCAAAATTGCCCGACCTCTATACTTTCATCTTGGCTTATCAAGGATTACGATCCAGCACTTGCAGATAGGGGAAGGGAAACAACCCATACATCAAAAGTTACAATAACAATATAATAAGGAGAGAAACAAATCACCAATACATCACTACTGTTTGCTATATAAACCAGTATTGTAACACTCTGTAAATAAAGTGTAACTCCAGACAAACACACTTATACACGAACAATGTGTTGCTTCTTATGATCTAATACTTATAGTAATATGTACTAAATATAATTTTAGATTCTAATTTCTACCTTGCTGTGCTAAATAATCATGTATTGTCCTTATTCGACTTCCCAATATTACGATAAAGTAAGTATTTTTAATGTACTTATTTAACCTCTACATTTCACCGCAAGGTGGCACCACCAGTCTTATCTTATCTGATATCTCTGTGATTATCACGATCGTAGACAGTCAATGTTATTGTACTTGGCTGAACGAAGAACGAGAGATGTATCGGCTATTGCTGTTGATTTGTGGAATTACTGCGTATTCTGGTAAATCCTATCATGGTGTCTGTATTATATATAACTTCCTCACTATACGGATAGCTGATAATTAGCCGACACATTATATGTAATGGTGTAACAATTGCAACTGAGGCAAGGTGAACTTAATATGTTTGACGTTTACCCTAATCCTTTAAGATGTTTGACGTTTACCCTAATCCTTTAAGATGTTTGACGTTTACCCTAATCCTTTAAGATGTTTGACGTTTACCCTAATCCTTTAAGATGTTTGACGTTTACCCTAATCCTATATTTTTGAGGCTATTGTTGGATCAGATACCATTTACGATATACTGATTCTATACTTAGTGATTATTTTCTGTAGATGCTGTGGACCTGGCGTCACCCGAAGTCTTTGATGCCCAGTTTTACCTTAACAACTACCCAGATATCCACAGCAGCCACACACCAGAGGCGGCTAAAGCTCACTGGCTGTCTCTCGGTATAGCAGAAGGAAGGCAAGGATGTGGCAGTTTTCACTCTAAGCAGTATGTTACCAGGTATATACATGTGGTTGGAGCATTGTCAGACATTATTCCTTCAGATGAAACTTCAACTGCCTTTTTATGGTTATTCCTCAGTATGTTTTGCTTTTCACTTTATCACTCGATAATTGTTCTGAAATTCCTAGATGTCAAGGTCAAATGTCAACAGAAATCGCTAGTTAAACACAAATGATTTAATATATGTCCTTACATAAGATCTACAATATATTCTGACAGATAATCTATGATATGCCCTCACAGATAATCTATGGTATGCCATCACAGATAATCTACAATATACCCTCACAGATACGTAATCTATGATATACCCTCACAGATAATCTACGATATACCCTCAAAGATAAGCTTGATATAACCTCACAGATAATCTACGATATACCCTCAAAGATAAGCTTGATATACCCTCACAGATAATCTACGATATACCCTCAAAGGTAAGCTTGATATACCCTCACAAATAATCTATGATATACCCTCACAGATAATCTACGATATACCATCACAGATAATCTACAATATACACTCAAAGATAATATACGATATACCCTCACAGATGATATATGATATACCCTCATAGATAATCTACAATATACCCTCACAGATAATCTACAATATTTCTCACAAATAATCAATGATATATACTCAAAGATAATGTATGATATACCATCACAGATAATCTACGATATACCATCACAGATAATCTACGATATACCATCACAGATAATCTACGATATACCATCACAGATAATCTACGATATACCATCACAGATAGTCTACAATATACCATCACAGATAGTCTACAATATATTCCCATAGATAATCTATATACTCTAAGATAATCTACGATAAACCATCACAGATAGTCTACAATATATTCTCATAGATAATCTATATACTCTAAGATAATATACGATATACTCTAAGATAATCTACGATATACTCACAGATAATCTACGATATAGTCTCACATATAATCTTCGTTATACCCTCACTTATAATCTAAGATATATTCTCACAAAAACCTCGCCTGTTTTCATTACTATAATCATGTAATTTGTAATGAAAAATGCGTGAATGTTTCTTTTACATTGAATATTACCCAGGAAATGTTGAATATCGGTAGGTAATTGTCTCCGGACGATGATAACGTGTTGGCTGTAAACAACCGTTAAGATATCTTTAATCATGATTATGAAATATTCAAAATTAAAGTAGTTTTCCCGAAAATACATGAATATGATAGATCCTAGCTATATATAGTCTTTGAATAAAAATTAATTGAACTTATATGTAGTACGCAATATTTCACTATATGAGGCTATTCCAAAGTTGTCCTTTCTTAGATCTATTTTAATGTTATTTATCTTAATAGACACCCAGTTTTGATATTTATCGTAAATTTGATGTATACATCGGAGGAAAGGGCGTTGATGATGCTAGCACAAATTGTGTCCAATACTCTTGTCTATTCTTGGCAGATTAATATCTTTAATCTAACTAAGTTATCGAACAGTCTACAAATGAGCTTTTGTGAGATTTTTTTGTTGATGGAATATTTGAAGTGAATCACTTGGGCTTCGGAGGAGGCTCCTGGAAAGGGTATATGGAGGTAATTACCCTAATTTTTAGAATCTTGGAGAAGTAAATTATGCTTATTTCTATCAATTCCAGAGCACCTGTTATTTTGTACTTATTTTTAAATCGCTGTAAATTTGATATTCTAGTTTTTGTTTGGTCGCGTGTTTAGCTGGAGTCAGTTTTGTTGACACCACGTAACTATTTGTCAGGAGTAACTTGACTCACTCTACTTACTAGACACCGTGTTACTATTTGTCAGGAGTATCCTGACTCACTGTACTTACTAGACACCGTGTTACTATTTGTCAGGAGTAACCTGACTCACTGTACTAACTAGAAACCATGTAACTATTTGTCAGGAGTAACCTGACTCGCTGTACTTACTAGAAACCTTGTAACTATTTCTCAGGAGTAACTCGACTCACTGTTCTTACTAGAAACCATGTAACGATTTGTTAGAAGTTACTTGACTCACTGTACTTACTAGACACCATGTAACTATTTGTCAGGAGTAACTTGACTCACTGTACTTACCGTAATTTCTTGCGTATTGCCCGCGGGCTATACGATTTTAAACGTTGAAAATTGCCTTCTGCGGGCTATCTGATGAAGCGGGCTATCTGACGAAATGTTTTCAAAAACCATTGAAAACTGCGGGCTATACGACATATATTAAAAGCATGATATGAACACATACAGATTTTCACAAAATTTAATCAAAAAATGAACATACATTGTAATTGTCCGTCATCACAGTACATCCACCGGAATATCAAATCACGTTTATGTTTATGTTATCTCTCTTGCGTACAGCTTTTGGTGTAGAAGGTGCCGACATGGCTATCCAGTTAATAATGGACGTAATTTGAGATTCTGACCAGTACAAATCATGTAAAAACAGCTCACAACTAGACCCCGAGCCCGAATTACGTTTATTAACACTGTTCACCAAATCCTTAGCTAAAGGTAATGTATAACGCATCGGTACTAACGGGATTCCCTAAATCGTGTACAAGGTAAACGTTTACATGTTTTACGATTGATATACATTTTATATAGCTACCCGGTATATATAGGTAAAATATATAGTATGTCCTTGTAATTGGTTGAAAATATTAAAAATAAAAACAGTAAAACATTTCTGCTATGTCACGAGCGCTTTCGCAGCTCTTGTTGTTTATTTGCATATATATATATATATATATATATATATAGCAGATAACCCGCGGGCAATGCGACGGAGCGGGCTATCTGCAGAATTAAAAACATAAATACCAAATTTTGGTCAGTGCGGGCTATCTAACGGAGCGGGCAATACGCAAGAAATTACGGTACTAGACAACATGTAACTATTTGTCAGGAGTAACTTGACTCACTGTACTTACTAGACAACGTGTAACTATTTGTCAGGAGTAACTTGACTCACTGTACTTACTAGACAACATGCAACTATTTGTCAGAAGTAACTTGACTCACTGTACTTAATAGACACCATGTAACTATTTGTCAGGAGTAACTTGACTCACTGTACTTACTAGACACCATGTAACTATTTGTCAGAAGTAACTTGACTCACTGTACTTACTAGACACCATGTAACTATTTGTCAGGAGTAACCTGACTCACTGTACTTACTAGACACCATGTAACTATTTGTCAGGAGTAACCTGACTCACTGTACTTACTAGACACCATGTTAACATTTGTCAGGAGTAACTTGACTCACTGTACTTACTAGACACCATGTTACTATTTGTCATGGGTAACCTGACTCACTGTACTTACTAGACACCATGTTACTATTTGTCAGGGGTAACCTGACTCACTGTACTAACTAGAAACCATGTTACTATTTGTCAGGGGTAACCTGACTCACTGTACTTACTAGACACCATGTAACTATTTGTCAGGAGTAATTTGACTCACTGTACTTACTATACACCATGTAACTATTTGTAATGGGTAACTTAACTCACTGTACTTACTAGAAACCATGTAACTATTTGTCAGAAGTAACTTGACTCACTGTACTTACTAGACAACATGTTACTATTTGTCAGGAGTATCCTGACTCACTGTACTAACTAGAAACCATGTAACTATTTCTCAGAAGTAACTTGACTCACTGTACTTACTATACACCATGTAACTATTTGTAATGGGTAACTTAACTCACTGTACTTACTAGAAACCATGTAACTATTTGTCAGAAGTAACTTGACTCACTGTACTTACTATACACCATGTTACTATTTGTCAGGAGTAGCTTGACTCACTGTACTTACTATACACCATGTTACTATTTGTCAGGAGTAACTTGACTCACTGTACTTACTAGACACCATGTAACTATTTGTCAGGAGTAACTCGACTCACTGTACTTACTAGACAACATGTAACTATTTGTCAATAGTAACCTGACTCACTGTACTTACTATACACCATGTTACTCTTTGTCAGGAGTAACTTGACTCACTGTACTTACTAGAAACCATGTAACTATTTGTCAGGAGTAACCTAACTCACTGTACTTACTAGAAACCATGTAACTATTTGTCAGGGGTAACCTGACTCACTGTACTTACTAGACACCATGTAACTATTTGTCAGGAGTAACTTGACTCGCTGTACTTACTAGACAACATGTTACTATTTGTCAGGAGTATCCTGACTCACTGTACTTACTAGAAACCTTGTTAACATTTGTCAGGAGTAACTTAACTCACTGTACTAACTAGACACCGTGTTACTATTTGTCAGGAGTAACTTGACTCACTGTACTTACTAGAAACCATGTAACTATTTGTCAGGAGTAACTTGACTCACTGTACTTACTAGAAACCATGTAACTATTTGTCAGGAGTAACTTGACTCACTGTACTTACTAGAAACCATGTAACTATTTGTCAGGAGTAACTTAACTCACTGTACTTACTAGACACCGTGTTACTATTTGTCAGGAGTATCCTGACTCACTGTACTAACTAGAAACCATGTTACTATTTGTCAGGGGTAACCTGACTCACTGTACTAACTAGAAACCATGTAACTATTTGTCAGGAGTAACTTAACTCACTGTACTTACTAGACACCGTGTTTACTATTTGTCAGGAGTATCCTGACTCACTGTACTAACTAGAAACCATGTAACTATTTGTCAGGGGTAACCTGACTCACTGTACTTACTAGACAACATGTAACTATTTGTCAGGAGTAACTTAACTCACTGTACTTACTAGACACCGTGTTACTATTTGTCAGGAGTATCCTGACTCACTGTACTAACTAGAAACCATGTAACTATTTATCAGGGGTAACCTGACTCACTGTACTAACTAGAAACCATGTAACGATTTGTCAGAAGTAACTTAACTCACTGTACTTACTAGACACCATGTTAACATTTGTCAGGAGTAACCTGACTCACTGTACTTACTAGACACCATGTAACTATTTGTCAGGAGTAACCTGACTCACTGTACTTACTAGACAACATGTTACTATTTGTCAGGAGTATCCTGACTCACTGTACTAACTACAAACCATGTAACTATTTGTCAGGGGTAACTTGACTCACTGTACTTACTATACACCGTGTTATTATTTGTCAGGAGTATCCTGACTCACTGTACTTACTAGAAACCATGTAACTATTTGTCAGGAGTAACTTGACTCGCTGTACTTACTAGACACCGTGTTACTATTTGTCAGGGGTAACCTGACTCACTGTACTTACTAGAAACCATGTAACTATTTGTCAGGAGTAACTTGACTCACTGTACTTACTATACACCATGTAACTATTTGTCAGGAGTAACTTGACTCACTTATACTTACTAGACAACATGTTAACATTTGTCAGGAGTAACTTGACTCACTGTACTTACTAGACACCATGTAACTATTTGTCAGGAGTAACTTGACTCACTGTACTTACTAGACAACATGTAGCTATTTGTCAGGAGTATCTTGACTCACTGTACTAACTAGACACCATGTTAACATTTGTCAGGAGTAACTCGACTCACTGTACTTACTAGACAACATGTAACTATTTGTCAGGAGTAACTTGACTCACTGTACTTACTAGACACCGTGTTACTATTTGTCAGGGGTAACCTGATTCACTGTACTTACTATACACCATGTTACTATTTGTCAGGGGTAACCTGATTCACTGTACTTACTAGAAACTCAATTAACATTACATGACTGAATGCTTACAAATCAGACGACACTGGTTACATTCTTTAGACGACAAATACCAAATAAATTATCTATTATGTAAATGATCGGATGCTAGTACGTGTAGTACCTTAACTCTTACTTACATGTCTATATCTTATAGAAATCTTACTCACATGTCGATATCTGATAGAAATCTAACTCACATGTCTATATCTTATAGAAATCCTACTCACATGTCTATATCTTATAGAAATCTTACTCACATGTCGATATCTTATAGAAATCTTACTCACATGTCTATATCTTATCGAAATCTTACTCACATGTCTATATCTGATAGAAATCTTTAACAGCATGGTCGACATTCTTAAGAGTGAATAAACTAACAGATATGACAAAACTGTAAAGAGAAGACATTTTTGACCATCATTTGATTCTTTTTAACAGGAAGCCTCTGTTCTTTAACTCTTTTACAAAAAATGGAATCCACATAATAGAAGACTTATGGGATTCGACGCAGAGACATTTTAAAAACGATCCAGTTATATAGGAAAGATACATAAATAAGAGGGAATTGTATATCTGAATTGGCAAACTTAAAGCTGATATACCGGCAAAATATAAAAGATTATTAAGAGAGGAAGAAATGATTAATGAGGATAACATCTATCCACGCTTAGATTCTGTCTTAAATATTCTAGATCGAACTAATAGACACATCGAGCATAATAAACTTAAGCTAAAGACAATAAGCGTTAAATAATAATGAACCGAAAGTTCAAAATAAATGGGAAAACATTTACGGAAACCAATTTCTGCGGAATGATATCTGACTAAACTGTTTTAACATATTGATGGATACAAAAATTAAGGAATTTCAATGCAAGTGTTTATATCAATCATTATATACAGACATAAAAAATCAAACTTGGAAGTACTGACGGAAAATGCTATTCCTGCAAAACTGACAATGAAGATACTCAACATTTATTTTTTAGATGTGAATTCACTAAAATTATATTGAAATATGGAGAAACTATAATGAAGGACACTTTACCAGATTATACCACTGAATTTACTCAATAAGGAGGAAAATGTAACTCTTGGCTACCGGGGTGAAATCATTTTACCATTCTGGTAAATACTGTCATCTGTACCATTAAATGGATAATATGGAAAGGAAGAAAAGATAAACATAACAACACACATCCAAACATAGAGGTTACAAAACTAAAATTTAGGAGACAACTGAAAATGCCCCTTTTTTGCGTGCAATTGACTTGTGTTCTCAAGGCAGGCAATGAATGTCTTCATTAAAGATATTTTGATATCACAGACTAAACTGTGTTTCAGATACCCAGATTTAACCAATGCATTCCACGCAAACTATAACTCGGTGATAGCACACTACCTCACAAACGGTATCCACGAACACCGACTAGGGTACATCGACGGTGGGTATGACGGCAGATGGACGATCTCAAACGGGAAGGACCTGTTCATCAGTGCTTCCAAGCGTATGGGAGGCGCTATAGACAGCCTCGTTTGGAACAACAAACAAATGATCAACATGTACGACCATGGGCGGGAGTTACAAATGGCGTGTAATTCCGACACGTACACGGAGTGTTATAACCCTACAGAAGCCGGGGGTAGGGACGACTCCAGGCACGAAACAACTCACACCCACATTCAGTGGGTGAGAGCACATGGCGACACTTTGGAATCAGAGGTAAGTCATGACTAAAAAACAGAAGTTGAGACCTAATATTTCGTATCCACCTTTGCCCCTTTTGTAACGATACAGTTGACGTTACCTGAACTATTTAGTTAATCTATCGGGCCTACAATCTATGTTTTGTTTAGATGTGTCAAAAACTTGACTGGAACAGCAAGTTTTATACAATTTGTAACGGTATCAATTCAGTTATAAATACACTATGTCCAAATAAAGACAAACGGAAAGCATGTTGTATAAAGTATTCAATGACACAGTCCCTCACATTGTATGGTGATTACAGGTACACCCGGCCTTTTGGTTACGGCCAGGAACACACGAGAAAAGAGCAGTACAATCAGGCTGTCACAGAGGAAGCCCTTCATTGACCCATCAGTCAACATATGCCTATCCATTTTGGAAGCAGGTACGCATCGGTGTCCATGGAATGTCCCATGCAATTGAGTTCATGTCAAACTTCACCCTTGCAGGGGATTGGCCGCATGACTTGCGGTACATTCAGATGGAAGCACCTACCGGCTACATGCCCGGTGAATTCACTACTGCATATAGATTCAATACTAAAACATTATCCCTGGAGAATCATGGATCTAGCTTGGAGCCTCCGGTAGTGTCCACAGACGACGGACAGTACGCGATGGGGGTGTACTCGCCACCTGGACAGGACAGTGACGTGTTTATGTACTATGGTGTTTCTTTGCGACTTGGCGGGACATCATTTACTGGAAGTACCAATAAATGGAACGTCGTGTACCGGAAGAGTCGGTTCACTTCCGGTGTGCATCATCAGGTGTATAAAACCTACATATGCGTAGGAACACTTAATATGGTGACAGGCTGTCTTCATACACTCATCCAAGACGTACCACATATCTGATTACAATTATGACAATAAATCTGTAAAGCCTGGTGAAATCTTTGGTTATCTTTGATCATCGACAATACGTTTTATTTACTGCAATGTCAACATGGTAATCCTATGTGACAGAACTAGTTGTTCAACAATTTTAATTAGTATATCATTACAGAACAATAAACCCACAACAAAATCTAACGCATGAAAAAAAGGCAAACACAACACAATCGCACATACAGCGAGGAATAACTTTCCCTACATCGATATTAAACTAGGTAATTTGGAATGATTCCCCCAAACCAGTATTAAACTATGGAATTAGGGATAACTTCCCCTACATAAGTATTGAACTAGTCAATTAATTTTTACTTTTCCTACATCAGTAGGGATTACTCACCCTACATCAATATTGAACTTAATAATTAGGGATTACTTTCCCTACATCAGTACTGAACCAATGCTTAAGGATTTACTTTCCCTACACCAGCATTGAACTAGTAATTACTATTCTACAATTCAGTTATAATGATGTTTTGTAGATTGAAATAAGTATATTTTGTTTACTGACAGGATGTTGCGATGGAAAAATTAAAACACGAATTTAGGGTAATATGTAGAAAAGCAAATCACGCGTTATTTTTATCTTAAACACACAATTTTCCACAGAAACACACCTTCCTGATAACGATACAATAACAACATCAACATCTTTAAGTTGCAAGTCATATGCAGTATATCCGGATTTGAGGTTTTTCCTTTATATTGCATATTAAGCAATTTTATTTCAAAATTATTGATCGTTTTTGACGAGACATTGAAGTATATTTTGTTTACTGACAGGATGTTGCGATGGAAAAATTAAAACACGAATTTAGGGTAATATGTAGAAAAGCAAATCACGCGTTATTTTTATCTTAAACACACAATTTTCCACAGAAACACACCTTCCTGATAACGATACAATAACAACATCAACATCTTTAAGTTGCAAGTCATATGCAGTATATCCGGATTTGAGGTTTTTCCTTTATATTGCATATTAAGCAATTTTATTTCAAAATTATTGATCGTTTTTGACGAGACATTGAAGAATGAAATAACTTTAAGGTGTTCCTATCACTACCGATGAGTCCTAGTAGAATGAAACAGCTGCATGCTGTTCCTATCATCACTGACGAGTCCTAGAAGATTGAAAGAGTTATATGTTGTCTCCACCAACACTGAAAAACGTAGAAGAATGAACTAGGTGATTACCTTTCCATAGTGAAGGAGCTGTTAAATTAGAAAAAAATTAGACTTTCAAAAATCAGACATGGACGCTTTTATGAAACAAGAGGCCCATGAGCATTACAGTCAGCTGAGCTTTGATACACTTTGATTCCCCTAACCTTGAATTTGAGGTAAAAATCGTTCACCCCATCATGCTACAGGCCAAATATCAGGTTTCTAAGGGTGTTGGTTCTTGATAAGACATGTAAAAATAGCATATTTGACCATAATAATCTTAAATGATGACCAAGGTCATTCGTTTGACAATCTGGATAGCTCTTCACCCCAGGATGCTACAGGCCCATTATGTGGTTTGTGGGCCTCTTACTTAGTGAGAAGTCATTAGATAATCTAGTATATTTGATCCATGTGACCTTGAATGAAGGTCAAGGTCATTCATGTATACAGTCTTGATGTCCTTTCAACCCGACATGCAAAAGGCCCAATACCACGTCCTTGTACATATTGCTTAAAGAGAAGTCATTAAAAGAATTTAGCATATTTGACCCCTGTGGCAATGAATGAAGGTCAAATTCATTCATATGAACAATGTTTACCCCATTATGCTATATGTCCAATATACGATCTCTTGTCTTCTTGGTTATTGAGAAAAAGTCGAAAATATAGATCGTTTTCGAACGGACGACGAACAACGCAGGATGCATGAAGTGTGACGGACGACGATGGACAAAAGGTGATTAGAATAGGTCACTTGGAATTTTGTTGTCAGGTGACCTAAAAACAAGATGTGTATTTGTCCGTTTACCATTGACCATGAGTAGCACATATATGGCATACTTTGGTGGCGGCCCCTATGACGGGTATCTCCAAAATATGTTTCACGCAAAAGAGTTAATACGGTATCGTTTGATTGGTTGCTTTTTGTAGAGCGGAAGCGAGAATCTCCGTACCAATCGTCCCACGGTTTCTGTCCGTAAGCGTCAGGATCGTGGATTACCGACGCTGGTCGAAGCGTCGTTCTGATCCAAATTGTCGACATAAAAAGGATGGCTGCAACAGGACAGTTTGAGGATATAAAATTATTTGCTTGAAAGATGCTACATTCCCTACAAAAGTAATTGTATGTATGATCGATTTAAAACAAGAATAGGCTGTAGTATATATTTTTACCATGCGCAAAATTAAATACTTGATGCTTTTACCACCCTCCAAAAATTTGAGCGCCTTATTATGTTTTTTAATATATCTGGAAAAAAATAATCAATTGCACTTTGAAGAAATACTATCGTGCAACGCCTCTACCAAACTATCGCAAAGTAGGCGATCCAATTTGTGCGTAGGTATTTTTTTTCTTTGAACATAATTTATTGTATCATAAATATACAAAGGGATCGGTCACAAGTTTTCCAACTTATATAAAGCCCTTTCTCAAAAACAAAGTGATTTTAATTTTTGACACTGTGAGATTAAGAAGAGTAGAGATGGGGTGATACTTACTGGGAGTTGGAGAGAGAGAATGTAGAAGTCTGCTTCATTTACAATTTATTTTCAATTTTTGAAGAATAATTAGGAAATTTTTGACATGAAAGTTTAAAAATTTGTTTTTAGACAGAGTGATAGATCTCGACGCAGCTGACATTTGTTAACATTGCGTTATTCTATACTTTCAGCTGTTCAATGTTCATCATATCTCATGCAATGTTTTGCTTTCACCGTTGTTTTTCCTTTCCTTCTGATATATCCGTTTGTGAGTAGGTACAATGTACATGCATATGTGTTTCGTTGTATCGAGTACGTAAGGTACATTTGAATAAGGTATTAATGTACACGTTGCGGAGTAACTGACTGATATTAAGTAATTTGGGAAGATCCAGTCGTTTTGATGTAAACAAGTACATTTTATGTACGTCCATTTTATAAGTAATTTGAACAAGTTTAGATTATACACCATGTTTACCTATTTTGATTCTTTACCTTTATATACTGTAAATCACTTATATTTCGCAGGTATTTAATTTCGCGAACTCACCTAATTTGACTTATTCGCGAATACATAATTTCGCGAATTCTGATCTCAAAATGACTTTAAATTCGCACACACACACACACACACACACACACAATTGGAAAATAGGGAGGAGGGGGGGGGGGGGGGGGGGGGGATAGACAAAGAAGATAGACAAAGAAGGATGGGACCATTTAATACATAAAATTAAAATAATATACCTTGATAGGAGATGGAAAGTAATTATTATCTGCTTATTTAATGAGTATCAGCAACACAGCACTGGAGAAAAAAAGGAGATATGGTAATTATAAGTCGGAGATTTTCCCCCAGTTTTTCCACTCTTTTTCAAACTTTTCCCTACAGGCTTCTCCTTTACTATATGCAATAAATTTTTGCGTCTCATGATATTGTTTAAGAGCACTTATCAGACCATTGATGTTTAAAGACTTGTGAAAACATCGCATTTTATAAATATATTGTTTGATAACAAGGAGAATTTCATTGTCAACTTTACAGTTATTAGGATTTTGAGATAGTAGTCCAAAAATAAAAGATTGCTTATTGAAATTAAATGGGATAAAAAGAGCATCTAATAAAATTCTAAGACTTTCTAATAAGTTCTGAACTTCACAACATTCCCACAAGATATGTATGATAGTTTCAATTTCAGAATTGCATAAAGTACAAAGAGGAGAAATTACTAGCTGTGATTTGAAAAGAAAAGAGTTTGTGGTAACCTTACATAACTTACAACAGCGTGGGTAATAAAGTAGGACGTATTCCGGGTGGTCATCCGGGATCCGCGGGACCGTACCTATTGTACTTAAATTAACTACATGTAAAACGTCGTCTAGAAGTTAGAATCTATTTAAGTCCGAGTTCAACCACAATATCAGTGTTCAGTGGCGGTTTTTTGTGTGTGAAATTTTAGTGTTTTGTATTAGAATGTCCTTTGTAGTTGGAGTATCTCGTTGAAAGTTGTCTGTGTCAATACTCGAGAAATTCAATTTGACAGCAATGATGACACCAATAAAACACATTGTCGGAGAGAAGGAAAAATAAAAAAAGAGAATCAAAACCGATACAACAATACTCACATAAACAACACACGAACTTACCGGTTAGACCTGTACTCAACGACGAGACCACTTAGCACTCAAGACAGATTTGTCAATATAAAAATCTCATGTGTGCAATTTTATGTACTTTTGTGCCAGGCAGTGCATAGGTTGTCGGCTGTTGTATCTTAAAAACAAAAAAAATGTTATTTCAAAAATTTACCTACACCTGATTATTTTGGGTTGTTCTGAAAACAAAACATGATTTGAATATCAGTCAGCAGTAAAAACTATTTCCATTCGGTGTTTGGACCCACTCGACGAACGGTTTCCCTCGACCTGCGATCTCGGCAAGCTGTTGATCGGATTTCGATTGTGACTAAGAAGACACGAAACAGCATTATATTTATTAATACAAAAAGGTGCTACACATTGGTGGGCCTTTTGACCAGTTCCTGCAGGAAGTCTTCGTTGTCTTGGGTAATAACAATATAACATGAACTCGGTAGGTCTATTTCTAAGACAATACATATTTCATCTGCAATGCTGTTTATGTCCATGCTACATTTTTCATAAAAATGTACCTGATTATGGAGAGAATGTTGACTGTGATAACTAGCGTCCATTTTTTTTTTATATCATATTGATGCGTTCGTTTATATTCAAATCAATAAAATGAGAACAGGTAATTATGGGCCTCTCCCTGCTATCTGTGTGTGTGTATGGCCTTTACGTTGTATAATTGAAAAGTTGATAAACACACATTGGCACATTAATAGATCGAATTTGTTCTAAAAGGACATGCTTTATGGTATGATCAATACCAATCCCTTTTTTGTTCCACACCTCTTTTAAATACAACCAACACAACTCCAGACTTGACAAACTGAATGGGTTTGGAATTTCCTGTCGACAATGGGCTAAGTCTATTTACCCCAAACCTCATACTTTATGTGTCACCTTATGAATCCCTCCTTTGTAATTAGGTTACCACATAACTAAGGGAATAACATTAAGGATTGATGGTATTCAGCACTAACCCAACCTTATGTCATAACTTAAACATACAAATTGTTATAAAGCAAACCACGTTTTTTTTACAACGATCGGGAAACATTATGATCCAACATAGCTTTGTAGCTTCGAGTTCCTTTGGTTTTACCGTAAGAGGAAAACCGGAATAACCAGAAAAACTCCACGTGGTCCGGCAGGTGACATCCGTGCTGTTCTTGTTAATATATTTGCTGGCTTTGTTGAAATAATAAACCGCAGGTATTCTTTAGGATTGGTTTGGCTTAGTTACGTATTTTTTAAGGTTCTATCAACAGGTAAGTTCATTAAAAGACATCTTCCCCTGTGTGGTGCAGTTTGGAAGGGTGCAGTATGTTCGTATTTGTCTCCTTGTGACAACGTGGAACTGATGCTGACTTCATACGGCTCTATTTTTTAATGTGACGTAACCTGGATTTGACCTAGATTTTTATGGCGGGTTTCGTCGATGAAGCAGAAAACGTGTATTCTATCGCAGAATCTCGTCTTGTTTCTTGTTCTATTTCAATATGCTCAATACAAATCTAAACTTTTGTCAATAATTTGCCATTGTCTTACCGATCTTGAGTTGAAATCATGGTTTCGTCAATATGTCGGTATTCTCCGTTGAGTTTGTCTTTATAACATGATTTTGAAACTCTACCTTCAATGTTTGTTAACTTTATTTTGATGATTAAATGTAATTATTTTTTTTTGTATTTTGCCCACCGTTTGAAAATTTTGTAGTCGAATGATGTTTGTTTTGATAGCGGTATTCTCAGTGGTTTGGCTTATTCTTTCTAGACTACAATGATAAGATGATAAATTGGATTTTCCCTGTGTCTTTGTGCTTGTTCCTTCTAAACTACAATGATAATATAGTAAATTGGATTTTCTCTATAATTTGACTTATTCCTTCTAGACTATCATGGTCAGTTATAGATAAGATTTTACAACGCTTGCTCATTGCTGTTGAACATCACCTTATAAAACTGGTCAACATTTACTTGACAAACGCAAAGAAGTAGCAAGTATGACTAATAATTGAAACAACCATACATTCGTGACTAACACCAGGACGTTAGACAAACACCCCTTTTCACCCCCCTATCGCCTCAAATGTTTGTTTTCTTTGCGAGTTTCTTCGCATCGTGAACAGCCACTTTCACTTTAGCTGTCTTTTTAGAGTCTCTTTCTAGTAGTTGGTGACAAAGAGAGCAAAGAGGATTGAATGTCTTGTCATAGGATACAGCCACGACATCACAAACTGGCTATTAATCTTCCCAATAAACACAAGTGTAAGGAGCGTCAAACAACACATTTCAGTACTCTACTCCTTCTCCGCCTCTTAACTTGTTAAAGAGGCTTGCCCGCAGAGAGATCAGAAAAATTGGCTAATAGAAAAAGATTTTTTTACACATGACAGATTGTTGGAATTGTTGAGTTTTTCATTTTATTTTCCTTATAAAACGCTGAAAAGTGATATTAAAACCTCATTTTTTAAATATTATTAATTTAATCGCAACCCGCAAAAAGTCCCCGCTATAAAGTGGAGTCTAATTTGATTGACACATCAAAGAAACAAGCACGTGCACAGTGCCGCACAGTGCCGCACAGTGATAACTTCAAAGGCAGCGGCGATTTACAAAGAAGATTTGCCGTTATATTCCATACATTTCCCTCTCAGGTTGAGTTTTAAAACGTCTTTTAAATACATATTCTGTAATTGTTTTCAAGAAATAAAGTCGGAAAGCCTCTAATTTTGTCACATAGAAACGTGTACTGAAGTTTATTTAGTGATCGGAGATGTGCCGTTTACCGGTCCGTCTGCGGGTAAGCCTCTTTAACCTAGTTACAAAGAAGCTTAATTAACAAGAGCTCTTTAAGAACAACACATAAGTAACAGATATCCAACGTAATGAAAAATGTGATATCCAGGTTATCCCTTGTATCCATATAACAATATAAAAATACCTTCGTGTTAAACGTGAACAGAGTAACAATTACCTGTTTTCGGCCCTTTTGATCAGCCTAGAACACATATTAATTATGTGACAAAGCAAATGTACATTACCTTAAAGGTTATTCAACATCACAAGATCAATAATTCCCACAAAATGATGCATGACCTCCTCCTTCAGTATCTACAAGAAATCCTTACGAAAAGGGGCCAGTTGGAGAGGGGTCATGGTGGTCAATACAATAAAATAGACCTCTGAAGTCTTCTCTAACTTGAAATGCTAAAAGTCACTCATGAACTTGGTGCGTCCCTCACACAATATTTTCTCTGCTCTAACATAAGCTATTTATCTGCCAAAAAATAATCGTGTGGAATAAAATAAGTCATACCAATTCCATTCACATATGCACGTGTTGACTTTCGTTGATATATGGTATTTCAATATTCAGGTGTTCAATAATTGAGTACCAGCATCATTAGGATACATTTTAAGTATAAGATGTAGAAATTATGAAATATTTATTGACAAGTAGTATTTAAATGCTGGAAAAAAACACTAAAAATATTTGATTAAAAAGAAAGAAAAAAAAAAACAAAAAAAAAACAAAACAAAACAACAACAACATTTTGTTGAGTAGGATACCTAAAAGGGTTTGTGCATTATTGATTGCAATTTTAGGTGTCTCTAGTAAGGTAGATGATAAATAACAAAATTAATATTGGTACTTGTTGTGCCCTGCTTGATAATCATCATTACGTTGATGGTATGTAAGGTGGGGTTTCCTCCCGCAGTAAAACCCTCGCGTGCTTCCATGCAGGACAACAATGGTGGTTAATGTAAATATTGTCAAATAAATAACGTTGATAATTACAAGGGCTGCCCCATTGAACATTTCATAATAGGACGACTGTAACTGATATATAATATGGTAGTTACAGACGTACTTTGAAATATGTGTGTGTGTGTGTGCCTTTTTATGTGGGTGGGGTGGGGGTGAGGAAGGGCATGCCTTTCTCACACAAGAGGCTGTCCTTGAATGACTAAAGCAATCAATTGGACGTTAGATAATATAAAGCAAACCTTATACGTTAACATTTTTTGGTACGAAAAACAACTGTGTCGGTGATATAACGCATGCGCTGTTCTTTGATATATTTACTCTCTTCAAATCCAGTCCGATAACAGATACAAGATATTAAGTACGAGTAACGTGGCGTGTTTTACACCGGAGTTAAGGTAGGTCATGTTGTAAGGACATTGTTCACGACAAATAATACTCTTTTAGATGTCAATCCAACTTTATTTATATACTTCATATTTTAAAACATATTTATAGTATATTGCTATTTCATAGTCCGCATATGTTTGGAGGTGTAATTCTTTGATAATCATTTTAATGATGATCGATATCAGGGTTATGGCAAATACATGACAATGAATACACGGCAAAACATGTAAAGATCAGCCAACTTGTACTTGTATGTTATATAGCCATGTACAATGTATTGTATTAATTTACTATTAATACGGTTTACCCGCTTTTCTACGCTAACTCTCTTAGGGCAATTCTCTTAGATATGATAATTTCAGGCTAAATTAAATCAGTATTTTAGTGAAACATCATATGGAATACATAATACAGTACGATATATTACATGTACATTTATTTTTTGTAAATTGATCTAAATCAAATATATCAGGAACCTAACTTGAATCCCCCCCCCCCCCCCCCCCCCCCCGGATTTTATGAGGCTAGCCTTACTTATAGGTCATACATAATGTTAATGCTTGGTATGATATAGCATTAATCTACTGATTTGATATTTGTTTCAACTTAAACTTATGTTTCATTATCATGTTTGAATCAGTATTTCATTGTTTGTTTTTTGGCTAAATAAAAATCAGTAATATAACTAAAACTCAGGGGAAAAATCGGTATGCAAAATATATATATTTATTATATTTCCCAAACAATGTATCCTCTTATTCCTTTATTTTACACAAAAAAAAAAAACAAAAAAAAACCCAATAAATAAAAAATAGGTAAATGAAATAAAATAAAATAAATATATATGCTAGGTACCCTACACCGAACCCTACACTATGTCTGAACAAATTCTTTTAAAGAATACTTTCTGTTATAAATTGTTATAAACAAAAGAGATAAAACACTTAATATTTTTATTGAATCAATTACAATTACATGAAAATGCATCCTAAATATAAGGGTGTGTCTGGAATGCACCGCAGAATTAAACTGTTCGTAAGAATAAGAAAAATAATCAAAACGAAACTATATCTATAATGGAAAACTTTAACTTAGTGGAAATATGGAGGGAACGAAATCCTGATAATAACATATAAAGTATTTTGTATGTAATTCCGGTTTTAGTGCAAGTTATTGGTCGGATCATTACTCAATTTCAGCCAAAGGGAAAGGAACCATAAAAACAAATTAACAGTTATACCTTCAGAAGAGACAAGTAAATTGTCGAATTTTCAAATCAGTCTGTCCCTTTATCAAGAAACATGTAAAATAAAAACGACCACATATAGACAAAGAACATGGAACATTCACAGAAGCTCATTAGATAAACAAAGAACAATATCATTATGCTTATGTTAATGATCCTCTCGGTCGATCGTTAATTTGCCAAATGCCTATTGTAATCAATTAATTAACATCTTAGGTGGTTTACAGATAGTATAAATAAATTGTCAAAATAAAAGGTTTTTAAAAAAAATAGCAGTGCAATTTGAATCGATGTGATGACAGCGCGCGCTTCATAGCAAATGCTTTTGTTTTTGCTTATTTTCGCAATACACTGCACAGCTGAAAGAAGACATGCAGTTGAAGGCTATTGTAGATGCAAACATAAATGACTACAGCTGATTAGAGTCAGTAAAATTAAAAGACAGAAACTGGAGATAAATAACAGATATAAAGACATTTTAGGAAAACGTGGGAAAAATCTATCAGAAACTCGTTACTAGTTGATACACAAATTATAATATAGCAAGTGATGTTTGCTTTGGTATTGAAAGAAACAAAGTTACCAGTTAGAAGAAACAATAATCTATCAGGATTAGGAGAGTTTATTTTAGATTTGATTTTATATTAAAGCTGTTTTGGACAGATATCAATAGATTTAAAATAAATGCACCTAATCAGCATATAAGAGGATTTTTATTTACAACACGAGGTCAAGGTATGGTTACATGAATTCTGAAAGAAGATGAATATCAATTACAGTGAAATCTCACATAACATCAACCTCATACTTACGATCACCCCGCCGTAACGGACACTTTTTTCAGTCACGTTATATTTCTCTTATGTCTTTGTACATAACCAATGGTCGCTTTAGTAATACAACCACCTCGCTATATACTGTGCAGCGAAATAAAATCTTTTGATGGAGAATATGATGGCAACATTTACGTTTAATGCTCAACAAATTAATAACCTTTCGGTGGTGTTATATTTTTGTTCGTCCGAGTCGGATTACCTCTCTCAGAATTCATTATCTAAATAAATCATGATATTCAGACCAAGCCTTTCACTATAGGATGTTTTAAACGGTAATTCGTCTCTATCTGTAAATGAAGATCGTTGTGACCGTTTACTTCACGTCAATGATAAACATTTTTCTTCTTATCGGGGATCGATTCAGTATGACTCATACTAACTTGAATTATCTATAAATCTATGTTACAAAGCAGAATTTTAAGCCGGACATACATTTGTATGCTCGTGTTCAGGGCTAAATTGCTTTTAGGACTCACAAATTAATGCAAAAACATGTGCAAGATTATTTTGTCATTATGGGGCGCGAGATATTTTCCATTATATGCACGTCATTTGACGTAGAAGGATATTGTAAACATTGTAAACATATGTATACTAACACAAATTTTAAAGTACTGTTATTTGTTGTAGAACTTCTAAAATGGGGAACAAAGTCAGCCACCAAGTCTTCGAGCCGGATGCAGACTTCGATGATTGTAAAAGGGTTCTATTTAAATAATTCAAATTTATATAGTTAACATGTCTTAGTAACTTACAATGTCAAAAATGGTAAATTCCAATTATGTTCCATATATAAGATAAAATAATAATGTAATTAGCTTTAAATGTTTTCCAAGCAATAACACATTTCTGTTACTAATTGAATAACAGTTGAACAATTTAATCATGTCGCGTCAACATGTATTGCCTAGATGTAATCTCAATGTTAGATGCATAAAAAGGACATGGGGTAAAGATTGTTCATCTCCTTTTGGAGTGAGACATGGGGATCTCAAACTTCGGGTTAGAGTTATTACGCGGTCACGTGCACATTAATAATTTCATACATTGCATCAAATTAGGATTAAAAACAACAACATTGAATGACTTGCTGGCATTGACACGATCAGTATTTGAATAACTGGACCCTGTCTAAATAAAACAGTTTGATGAGAGGATACTAATCATAACAATCGCCAGAGCCTTGGGTTTGTGTGACAGAGACAAAAAAGACTATCACTGGAGATTTCTTAAGCTAGGGGAATAGCTATTAATCTCCATTAGAGGTCTCTGATTCAGCCAATCAGCGGGTGTTTCACCTGAACCAAGCCCATTTAGAAAATGTGTTTCTTAGGTTTGTAGCTTTTTCCTGACTAAAAAATACATGAAATGGGAACTTTCTATATACGAGAAAGAGTAGGGTATGGAGATTTTTAAAATCAAAAATATGCATTCCGGGTGTAAATAGAAAAACGTAGGATTCCAGGTGTTAAAAAGGCGAGAATACCCCAGGTTGAGGTTCACCAGTCCACTGTGAAATATCAGGGTTACTGTCTTCCAAGTACTGGCGTGTTCTTATATGCTATTAAACCAAACCAATAACGTTTTCTGGTAGGGAAATCTTCCAACTTTAATTTGACATAAATTTTACTACATTTGATCTTCAAATGAGCGATTGAGGCGATGGAGTCTTTGGCAATAACATATATTGAAATAATAAGTTGTGTGAGAACTAAGGTTTTCATGCTTCCTTACACTTGACAAGCCTCTTTTTTGTGTTTAACCTAATAACCTTTCCTCACAGGTTGAGCTCAAACTGTCCCACCCATGGAATGAAAGAGTATATTAGTCTTTACCAAAAATGACCCCTAACTTTATTAATATAAGTTGCAGATCATTTCACCTTTTGTTTGTATTCAGTTGATGTTCCACCACCAGCGCCCCCTACAGAGTTAGAACTTCGTGCTAGACAGATCAATCCCGCCGAGCATGTCTATCCATTTGAAAACATTGTGTTTGAAGGAGGCGGCAGCAAGGGAATGGCTTATTGTGGAGCTGTTCGTGTAAGTTTTAATGAATGCATTGAGAATAACACATGTGGTGTCACAATGAAATGGAATTGTTAATCAGTGTGAGATGTATTGAATAGGTGTTCTGATATGATTTGTGGAAAATTTGATGGTCTTTTTGAAATTCACCTCTGATTTAGTTTCTCAATATAACTAGCTTTTACATTTTGCATTAATTTAGTTACATTTATATAAGCTCCAACTACATAGCCAAATGTATCAAGCATTGAATTAGGATTATGTAAAAAAACTCGTCTGTGTCAGGCGATTGCAATATAAATCTATTATAGGTGAAGTATCCAGGGCTGCAAGTCCTTGACAGTTGGCGAGAAAAAAACACAAAAAAAAATCAAAAAAAAACAAAAAAAAAATCAGACGATTATTATTTACAGTGGCACAGCAGCGTGTCTTTATTTGGTAGTTGCTGTAATAAATCACTAATGAACTCCACTTACAGGCCCTAGAAGACATTGGCTTGTTTCCACAAATCAAACGCTTTGCCGGGACAAGTGCTGGGGCTATAACAGCTGCGCTCCTGTCGGTTGGGTACAATTCACACGACGTGGAGAAATTTATGAGGAATGATATGTCAAAGAATTTCATGCTAGGTCTGTATTAGTATGATTTTAAAAATACATCGATATTGTTAAAATCAAGATAGCATAAGAAATCTAGTTATTGTGTGTACTCAACTCCTAAACTAGTACGACAAACATTTCTATTAAGGGAAATAGAGTGTGGGTTTTCCTGACCATGTTATTGTTACACTTTGAAATTAAACAATATATCGGTGTAAGCTATTAGCTAGTTAATACCAAGGCCTTAAGTAAAAAAAGTTGACAAATATAAGAATATGAAAGCATATGGAATCTGTTTCACTATCTCAAATGGACATTGTCAGTTACAACTGTATAGTGTCTCGAGCATTACTGATGAGTCCGAGAAGGCCGAAGTATAGTATCTAGCATTACTGTTGAATCCGAGAAGATTAGAATTTCCCCAAAACTCTTTTCACTCAAGCTTCCACAACAAAAACAAATCAGCGTTTAGATATTTTATAATTAAATGGATTAACTCAAATTTCTAAAAAAAAAAAAAAAAAAAAAAAAATTTAAAAGACTTTAAGAACGATATCGAAAATGATCACGTAATCATAAATGTTAATATGAATAAAGGAAATACACCTTCTTACAATATTGATATCATGCATTTTGTAGCAAATGACGAAGAAGAATAATGTAAAGAAAAAACACAATCAATAAGTTATCACGTTGTTGTAACTATCGTTATGATGACGTTGTAGATGCCGGTTTGACCACATTGCTGTAACTGTCGGTATGGTCACATTGTTGTAACTGTCGGTATGATGACATTGTTGTTACTGTCGGTATGATGACATTGTTGTAACTGTCGGTATGACCATATTGTTGTAACTGTCGTTATCATCGATATAACACCATTATAAGTGATTACATCATCATAACTGTCGGTAGTAACGACATAACACCATTTATGAGTGATCACATGATCATAATTGTCGGTAATAACGACATAACATTTTAATAGTTTAATATGAGTGTGATCAATGCTCATCCAAGGAAATTGACATTATCTACAATATTGTGTATTTAACGAGTAATTTTAAAACAGATCGTTTACAGTATCAGTTAACATCAGAACGGGGGAAAAGACTTTAGAGTAGATAATGATGCTGTTACCTTGACAAGAGTTTAACCGTGCCTATGTATAACAATCGATTTCAAATTTATTGTCTACTCTTGGTGAGAATACTGGTAAATCAAAGACATTGTAAAGTGGTGGTAGTCACACGTTTTAGGACTGACACGTAAATGGTTGATTTTAAACGAGGACTACGTACCGTTTTAACCCCGACTAGAATGTATGGACCACGTACCCTATAAATACAACTTACAACGTGTGAACATATTATATACTACATTAATGCTAGTAATATATTGACTATATATCCCATTCATACTGTTAAAATGTGTAGACTTTGTAACCTATTAATACTAGTAATAATGTATAAACCATGATAGAGATTAATACTCTGTGTGATCAAGCTTTTAAAACAGTTATAATTTGTAGACAATGTAACCTATAAATACTAGTTATAATGTGTAGACTATATAACCCAGCAATAATAGTTATAATGTGTAGACTATGTAACCTATACATACTAGTTATAATGTGTAGACTATGTAACCTATACATACTAGTTATAATGTGTAGACTATATAACCTATAAATACTAGTTATAATGTGTAGACTATGTAACCTATAAATACGTAATTTTGAATAGTAGTTATCTCTATAATTATAACACCTATTCTATTTAATTTCATGATGAACATATAATTCCTTACATTAATCCCTTTTGAATTAGATACTATACATGTAATGCCATATAATTTCTGTAGAAATAATAAAGTGAAACATATCATCTTTCTACCAAGCCTAACCGGAAGTAATAGAAGAAGACTGATATAGGCATTGCGCCTGTTGTCTTACTCTTTTGACAAAACTTTGTATTTATTTATATTTGTATTGTTAATAAAATATTTCTGAAATGAAAAAAGACTATATAACCTATAAATACTAGTTATAATGTGTAGACTATATAACCTATAAATACTAGTTATAATGTGTAGACTATATAACCTATAAATAATAGTTATAATGTGTAGACTATATAACCTATAAATACTAGTTATAATGTATAGACTATATAACCCAGCAATAATAGTTATAATGTGTAGACTATGTAACCCATAAATACTAGTTATAATGTGTAGACTATATAACCTATAAATACTAGTTATAATGTGTAGACTATGTAACCTATACATACTAGTTATAATGTGTAGACTATATAACCTATACATACTAGTTATAATGTGTAGACTATATAACCCAGCAATAATAGTTATAATGTGTAGACTATATAACCTATAAATACTAGTTATAATGTGTAGACTATGTAACCTATAAATAATAGTTATAATGTGTAGACTATGTAACCTATAAATACTAGTTATAATGTGTAGACTATGTAACCTATAAATAATAGTTATAATGTGTAGACTATGTAACCCATAAATACTAGTTATAATGTGTAGACTATGTAACCTATAAATACTAGTTATAATGTGTAGACTATGTAACCCAGCAATAATAGTTATAATGTGTAGACTATGTAACCCAGCAATAATAGTTATAATGTGTAGACTATATAACCTATAAATACTAGTTATAATGTGTAGACTATGTAACCTATAAATAATAGTTATAATGTGTAGACTATATAACCCAGCAATAATAGTTATAATGTGTAGACTATGTAACCTATACATACTAGTTATAATGTGTAGACTATGTAACCTATAAATACTAGTTATAATGTGTAGACTATATAACCCAGCAATAATAGTTATAATGTGTAGACTATATAACCTATACATACTAGTTATAATGTGTAGACTATATAACCTATAAATAATAGTTATAATGTGTAGACTATATAACCTATAAATACTAGTTATAATGTGTAGACTATATAACCTATAAATACTAGTTATAATGTGTAGACTATATAACCTATAAATACTAGTTATAATGTGTAGACTATATAACCTATAAATACTAGTTATAATGTGTAGACTATATAACCTATAAATACTAGTTATAATGTGTAGACTATATAACCTTTAAATACTAGTTATAATGTGTAGACTATATAACCTATAAATACTAGTTATAATGTGTAGACTTTGTAACCCATAAATACCTATTATAATGTGTAGACTATGTAACCAATAGTTACATACTAGATCTATATTATGTTTCTACCATATAACCTATTAATACTGGTTAAATGTATGGACCATGTATCCAATTTATAACGGTTCGAACCAGCAACCAATATATACCTGTGCAATGCATCTATATCGCTATTCACTGTATTGACTATTAAAATAAGTAGTGATTGAAAATTGGATATATGATATAAAAGCATCAGCGAAATAACAATGTGATTATCGGAAATGCGTTTGTATCTTGATTGATGGAAGAAGGCGGAAAGATTGAAAGTAAAAGCCTTCGTTTTCAATCTGACGTATTTCGAAATGTAAGCGATATGATGGGACAGTAAGAGTTTGGGCCATGACACGAGACCTGCAAACCACATGAGTTAGTCGAGGTATTTTACCTTTGCTCCATGTCCATGAAGTCTTCTGTCATCAGCAAAACTGTCAATACTCCTGGGTAACGCCTATCTCCTGATCATATATGGATTCATTAGTCGGAAAGAAATACAACAAAAGAATTAACTCCAACCAGTTATTACATACATAAACCGTATTACTGCTGACACATTAATGTGGACACAATTGTTATCAATATACACAGCTCCATAAGAATAAAAACGCTTAAGTCCCCGTAAAATATCGATTGTTCCCTTTATCAGTATATTTTACATGTCATGTGTTCTGTCACTGTAAGTGCTTGTTGATAGGATGTAAAAGACCTTTCAGTTCAGCTGTCTGGGTTTGCGTCTGAGTTTTAAATTTTGAAGTTAAACTGATGATGTAGTCTTTGCTCGTAAATGCTTATTACAGTATACGGACCATGTCCCCGTTGATATACTTGTTAAAGTATACATACAATGTACTAAGTTCCTGTTGTAATACCTGTTACAGACTACACAGGTCAATTGCCCGTTTTAGTACTTATTACACTATACAGATCACATACTGAACAAGTTTAAGTAGTTGAGTTACTTTTTCAGATGGCTCTTTCCTCTGGAGGTTCTTTACATTCATACCGAGGTTCGTCTTCGGTTACGGATTAAGCCCTGCGTTACAATTTAACAATTGGCTTGGTGAGAGGCTCAGGGAAAAAACAGGGAATGCTGATATCACGTTTGAGCAAGTATGTGTCTTACAGGATCGTGACACAATACAATTTACCTATTTAGATAGAAACAACTTATAACCTATGGCTTGGTAAAAAGTTAATTCGACAGTTTATTAATTATGACGATATAATAGATCTGTACTTAAGCGGATTTGTAAACTATTGACCATCACAGTAAAGACATTGTTATATTTTATCTAAGAGTGCATCTGCTTTACTGGTCATTAGTGTGATGAAGGTGACAGATCGTAGTCACCAAAACATCGCGTACATACTTATCAACAGAAAGGCAATGTGTGAATATGTGTGTATTTTACGTCTGTCTCGATGTTATATAAGATGGAGATATCTGCTGAACAATTATTCCTTGTCTGTCCACCTAGTTCCTGAGCTCCTACGATAGTTCCCTTACACTTAGTATCCAGATATATCAATGTATTTTTGTTTAATGACCACTACCTATCACTTTTATAATTCAGGTAGTTTAAGACATAATAAACTGTGAATATTAACATATTTATTTCCATTTGATTAAGGTTATTGAGTAATATATATTAATGGTCCTGAGTATCAGATTATACTTTAGTTTTGTCGCAATTTTTACAAGCAATAGTTTGTCCAGACGTCCAGGTATACAGACTACAAGCAAGAACACATATGGATGTGAATGTTAATTTGTGCTTTCAGTTTTTAACAATTACTTTTGAAACATGATTTAATTTTCTCCATTTTACCTTATAGCTTTGAATTCAACCATTACATAAATAAATGCTAAGATACAGGCTAATATTCACCCTTGAGGGATATTCTGCATATATGTTAATGAGCATGATGATCGAACAAATACTGTTTCCACTACAGCTTTACGACTTCGGTGGAAAAGAACTCTGCATTGTTGTTACAAATATCAACAACATGGCCGAAGAGTACTGTCACCCAAAAACAACACCGGATATGCCTGTTAGGCTCGCAGTGCGCATGTCCATGTCGATTCCAGGTACGGATGTATCTTATAAATACTTTGAGGTTGTATGCCAGGATTGCCTTTTTTTCGACCTGCTTAATATATTTCGTAGTCGGACCTAGTTTGTGGGTATTACACTCCTCTTAACCACGACTTGTAAACATTTAAGATTAATCCTTATATATATGAATTATGTTATAATATGTTACAGGCATGTTCCAAGTGGTGAAGTATAACCCTAATACACAGTCTCCAAATAACATGTACATTGACGGAGGAGTTCTGTGTAACTACCCAATACATTGTTTCGATGGTAGGTAATGATACCAATCTTTATTTATCGTGTGATAGAAAACAAAGCTCTCATAGCACATATCAGTTTTCAGAGATGCTAGTAAACAATATTTGATAAATATCCGGCGCCTTAACAACTCCCTCCTTATTATGTAGGAATTCAATATTAAATTTCACTACACATACTTACATATGTCCTATTTCTAACAGTAGTGTAAGTTAACTTCCTTTATATCTCCTTCTGCTGCTTTCTGGTGAAGCAGCGAACCAAATATTTTCAATTATATGTTTTAAACTGAAAAAAATATATTGAAATCACAATGTTTTCATTGAACCAGAAAAATATACAAACTTGAATTTAGCCCCTATCCAAGTACGCTGATCAATGCATGTTAATGTCCGTTTACTAGATATCAATAATATAAACTGAACGTTCGAATATAAATGAGATCTCCAGCATCATATGACAATCTGTATATATGTTTGAGGATACATTAAGGTAAATGCGATCTCCAGCAGTTTATCAGAATACTTCACATGTATATATGAGGATATATTTATATGGTATGCTAAAAATGATATCACAAATTTATTTAAGAATACTTACAACAGACCTCTTGCATGGGAAACAATAAATTCAGAAGCGTCTGAACATTCAGACAAGTAGATTAATGGTTTTACAATCAGCCATTAACGTATATCTCTTCCACAGGCTGGTGGCTGTCTATGAAGTCAAAAGATGCTTTTATCCGGAGGATGCATGACCTGGACCAACTTCCTGCTATGCTTAGTAAAGCATGCAGGTTTGGAGAGCGGTCCGACAAAACCTTGGGCTTTTTGGTGGTTAGTATGGAGTTGAAGTCTAGAAAAGATTTTTCGTATTACACTTATGTGTTTGAATTATAATACACGAGTTTTTTCAATTATGTGTTAATAAAGACCATCAGCTAACTATGGGAAAATCAAACCACACAAACAGATCATCGCACACCCGTACGCTCGCCTTTCAGCAACTAACATTTAATGTTGTAAAATGACTTTTCAGTTCTCCGAGGGTGAAGCCGACAACTTTAGGTTTTACCTTGAGAAACGAACACCTGTACATTCACGATCGAACTCTACACTCAACAGGTACTTATAATTCATCTTAAATCGTTATGTTAAACCTTACCTTTTTATTATTTGTTTTTATTCATATTACAAAAGCATCATTCAAAGTGAATGTTTTCAAGGTCATATAAAGATTGTTTACATTCTAAGGATAATTTTATCATTCTTTTCTGAAAGATATGATAATCAGGGTTGATAAAAACTATTATTAAACGAAGAACAAAAGAAATATAAATATTATGATGATGTCTATTGGCATTATTATGGTGGCTGAGTATATATTATAAATAAGTAGTTGAAACGTAAACTCATAATTACTTCATACAGTATTTTATGTAATGAAAATAAATCTTAATATGATACATTATTAATGTGATAGTTTTTAAATAATGGTTGCAAACTTAAAACCGAATGCTTCTTTGTGATAGGAAGCGAAGAGCAGAACTGATTGCGAAGGCCAGAGAACGAAAACGGATTTCTACTGCTGTCAGACACTTTTTCCCTGTAAGGTTTGAAACGAATTACAAATCTTTGAGACAACAACACTTTTGCTTTGACACGAAACATTGCCAAACAACAACTAATCAGCATACTCAGTGATGTTAATCGTAATTTCTTAAAAATGGTCACACTTCAAACCTCAATTTACAATCTTCATAGCATTTATTGTTACTTGATGCATGTTCAGATGTGGACTCGGCAAGCTATTTTTTCCATTCAAGCTTTTGGAGAAATACGACACAAACCTTGATGGAAAGATTAACAACCAGGAATTTCAAAATATATACGTAAGTATATCTACTCATGATTTCCTCAACCAGACATTGATGTGAACGCCATGCTAGTCGTTAACATTTTATTTTATTTTCATTTGTTGGTGTTAATCATACATATTTCTAAATTGTGAGTGTCATTTGTTTGTGTTAATTATATAGTTGTACATTGTTGGTGAACCAGTGAATAACATGAATGTTCGTTTTTTATGGATCTTTATTTTAACATTTCAGGAACATGAGTTTAAGAATATGTCTATCATAAAACTCGAGATGCTTGTAAACAAACAATTCTAATTCTCTTCACAAAATGCTGAGCCATTATAGTGTAGCTTAATATATTGATGTCGTCACAATACTGTTAAAATAACTATAATAGGAATAGCTGGAATTAAGTTCAGAACAGTGGAACATGTCTACCCATCTTTTATACACTTATTGTGGTTAATACATTATGAACAGGATCACTTTTCTGAAGAAGACAGACAGGCACTGTTTGGTGATCTTGATGGATCAAATGTTGTATTCAAACGACTCGACAAAAACGGAAATGGACAAGTAGGTTTTACATTAGTGTTATTTCAGCCAAATAATCCGTTTATAAGCTTATGATCCCATCGAGCCGATGGTATAGAAGAATTCTAGTTAATGTTCTCCTACTTTATGAAGGATAAATATATATTATTAAGTATACTGATATTATCAGTTTTCTTGAAGCCACTTCAGAATTTTTCTTTAATGATTCTCTTGTTGGAAATTACAAGTTAAGGAATTTACTGAATTTTACTGATTTTGAGAGAAAGAATGTTAACATATCGATATTTTTTAATTTTATTACATACATAAACTCCTAACCAGGTGACGTTCCAGGAAATAATACGATATATAGAAGGGAGAGGTCTGGCTGTCAATCAGAGATACCTGGGATACAAACGGCAGGACGTAACGAGCATCGTGTCCTACGCTTCCTCAATATTTGACACTATGCTCCTAAACCTCAAGCGACTACACATGGAGGTAAATTGTTTCTTATTAGAATAATTTCTAGGTTAACATTTGGCTTATATATCAAGATGTCATTTTTAATTTTAAATTGAATTATACACGAAGTTTTGTAAGTCATCACAATTGTATAAAAAAGCTTAAAAAGGTCATCGTATGAACTATTTCTAGTAATACTGATGTATTCGTGAGAGTGATGAATGCAGCCCACCGGAAACAATGATCAGAAATAACGTGTGTAATGAATATATATTATTACCAGCTTATAAAAGCTATTAAGATTAATTTTTTTTTTTTTTTTTAAAAAAAAAAAAAAAAATTTTTTTTCGTCTTTTCGAAAAAAATGGTCAAGATCCATCCATTGGATCATTGATATATATATAACGAAATTGTGTATATTGTATTACAATATGATGACATTATTCCAGTAAATTTCAATTTTATCATATTTTTCATTCAGTATTATGACCTTGTATTAGTTTGATGGTGACCGTGTATTACAGAATGATGACGTTGCATTAAAGTATGATGATTCATATAACAGTATAATGAACTTGTATTACAGTATAATGACATTCTTTAAAGTATGATGATATTATATTACAGTATGATGACCTTGGTCGTACTATTGGCATCAATACGGGACACATTGAAACTGCGGACTTTGACCTTGAAGAAGAAGACATCATCTTTTTGTTGGATGTAAGTTACTTCGATAACGATATTGTGTATAAACTATAGTAAGGAAGCAGTTTATAAGGATCATATGATCATTTCAATATGTTTATATGCTAGTTTACATTGAAAAACATACATGTATATGTTTAACATATTAACGTTGTATATTGTTCAGATAGCTGTACCCCGTTCTATCTCTGGTCTGTTTTGACATTTACAATTAACCTATGACAATATTAACATGTATCTACTAAATATGAAGCCGTTTGAAGTGGTTTATTTAAATACTAATACATTTAGCTAATACTATTTCGAAAGTACAACAAATACATGCCATTATATAAAAACAATATGTAAAAACTTCTTTGATGCAGAATATGTTTAACTGCTTGAAATTTAAGTAGACACAAGTTCTGTGTTGTTCTATAAGCATAATTGTAATTCCATGTGTTAACATATAAGTTGAAAAGGCAGATAACCAATGGTAACTCAGCAGGCAGAACAGCAATAAAATACAAAATACAGTATAATATATATTTTTTGTTAACCATACCGTACTTCGGGATAGTTTGGCGTTTTTTTTTTGCTCAAAATAGGGTGGTTAAATGTTGGTGCGTCAAATTTTGGCGTTTACCATCATGTGTGTTAAATTTTGGCACTTACCTGTAGTAATGTAATTGATATGTTTGTACATTACGCTATAGAAGTCTACATATTAATTTCTGATTCGAGATCTTTACGAAAGTAAAGTTCATAAGTAAGTCCATGAGATAATGAAGTACACAGTATAAATGGAACGACGGTTGCTATAATCCGGATATTGTTCCGACGATTTTTGTGTGTGAAAATTTGGTGTGTTTAATTTCGGCTCATTCACACCAGGCGCCAAATAAACCAAAATATAACCACATCCAAAATATCCAAAGTACAGTACAATACTTGCAAAATGAAAATACAGTATTTATATTTTTTCTCTTTTTAGCAAGGAAGAAACACAACCATCGATTTTCTGAAAATGTATGCTGCGAAGGAAAACGAGAAATAAGCAAAAAGGTTCCTTTCTGAAAAAAACCATGTATAAATGAAATACATATAGTTAATACTAATGACATGTTGTTTGAATACAAGACAAATAAGACATTCATGATTTTTAGCTGTAAAGACCTTTCTAGGCGATGTTGATCGATGTTTGGAAATCTTTTAAAACAAGATAGAGATACTTAAGATAGTTATAACTGTATTATTGTAGGATAAATAGGTAGTCTGACAACGGACCAGTAACCTTTTACAGTCACCAGGAATGCTAAAGTACAGTGCTCTGATATTTTGTTTGTTTTTTGTTTGCTAACGCCCTACAGGAACAATAACGTTATTTCTTAGTTTCATTACATCAGTATTGATCTAGGTAATTAGGAATTACTTCCCTTATATCAGTATTGAATTAGGTAATAAGGAATTACTTCCCTTATATCAGTATTGAATTAGGTAATTAGGAATTAATTCCCTTATATCAGTATTGAATAAGGTAATTAGGAACTACTTCCCCGACATCAGTATTGAATAGATAATAAGGCATTAATTCAAATTACTTCCCCTACATCAGTATTGAACTAGATAATTAGGGATTAATTCATCTGCACCAGTATTTGAACTAGATAATTAGGTATTCATTTCCCTACATAACTATTGAATACGTATTCATGAATTATATCCCCTACATCAGTTTTGAAATTGGCCATGGTTATAAGTGCTTACTTGCCCTAAATCCGTACTGAACTAAGTAATTAGTTTTTCCGGATTGGGAATTTTTCTTCTTTCATGTTGCAACTTTAACATATTTCATTTGAAAATATTTTTTTATAATATAATGGTTTGTGTTTGCATCTGATGTATATTTACGTATTGCTTTTGGAAAATAACAAGCTACTCAATATAATCATATCAACTCTCGAAACTCTTATTTGAATTCAGCTAAATGATCATATACAGATTCGAAAGAGACAGAGTTTTTAACATAGAAAAACTAACCTGTACACAATTAAAGTCATGAAAGTTTTATTAACGTAACGAAATAAAAAGCAAATTCCAAGCTGAATAAAACACGAAAATCCAATGGATTGGAGATAAATCACCATTTCAAATATGTATGGACTGGCTAGGGGCTGTCAAACTACGAATCCATTTTGTAAAGAAACACTGCAAATGGTGTACTGGCCATACCACCGATCTTATGTGTTTCCAGCATAGAACAGATGGTGTTGCAGAACACTGGTGAAAAGATAAACAAAATTTCATTTGGGGAGTTGTAGATTTCACGTCAACTACCAGCTACATTTGTATGTACTGATAGTGACCAATATAAATGTGATCAACATAAGACTCTCTATTATTATCCTTATAGAAACTACAGAAAGTATATTCCTGGCTGGTATATTTCTCCCTGTAATGACATGTCATCATTCTCATATTGGGCATGGGTTGTATGTATCTCATATGAAGATTTTGTAGAATATTATGGTAAGGTGAAGGCTGACAGAAGAGACGATCGAGAGCGTTAAAAAAAGAAAGAAAAAAAGGGAGATTTGTCAGACAGTTTTGATCGCCGATAATACAAACAGAAATGTGGTGTTAGAAAAACCCTCCACTTCATTTAATATTTTTGTTGTGACTGAATCATTATAGTTAGGTTTGTAGATTTTATCTAGCAGCTGTATTACAAACACGTAAAATTTGTGTGATGAATTCGATTGTTAATTATGTTTGTTACATAATCATTTTGAACTACAATCGATTGAATGCCGTCATTTTGTACATTCGATTGTTAATCTTTTTTGCTACATAATTATTTGAACTAGAATCGATACTAATTTTGTACATCTCGTTGTGAAATGTAAGATGTTAAAGTGTGTTAAATTCAAATTAGAAAATGAACAATTTAATCTCTAATTTTGAAAAAAATGACGTGTTTTTTTTCTAACTCGCATTTAATAAATGTTATTTGAAAAAAAGAAGTTTTTGATCCCCATTGAAACGTACGTATGAAATACTGGTGGTAATTGTTAATATTTTTCATGCAAGAAAATGAAATTTGAAATATTAACTTGTATGTGTTTGGAGGAGTCGTGACTATGTTTGTTTTTATTCAGTTTTATCTTTCAATAAGCATAAATATTTCAATATGTAAACTTCCATTGAATAAATATATACAATGTAGTTAAATGAATTTAATTAACTTCAAGTTACAATGTATGTCAGTCTTTTCTGGTAGTACATGTACCTTTTAAGTACTTGATTACTTATGTTTTCATTTTGATAAAAGAATATAATGTTATGTTCATACATTGTATAATTTCATGAAACAACATTTGTTATATTTTGCTCTATATTCTTTTTTGAAAATTGAATTCAGCTTACATATTTGTCATTTCATGTCTAGGATTTTCAGTTAAAGACTGAAATTGTTTTAATACTTGTTTAATATAATTATGATGATAGTTAATTTTTGAAATTGTATTTTCGCTTATATTCAATAAAACGGCTTTATGATAAAAATAGTTCATATCTATCTTAATCAAGTTAGTTAAATGAAATATTCACATCTGAATAACACGCCATATTTCTTTCAACGAATCGTCAGGTTACACATATCCGAAGGTAAGTCAGGCTATAGTTCATGTGCTTCGTCAGTTTCCTTGGTGAGTGGCATCTTTTATGTGTGGGTTTTCACTTTAAGTCCGTGTGGATGCTTCAACGTCGACAGCGAATTAAGTAATGCTCACAAAATAAAGTAAAATAAAACCTGAAAATGTAAAGAATAACAACAATGCACTAAAATTGTCACTTTTACAATCATCTGGGATGAAATTATTTGTTTAATCCTCTCTATGTTTTCGTAAAGTATGACAAAATTACAAAAATATGTTGAAAGATGGAATGTTTACTCTAATAATATCAATGATATATTGTGAGAATATATACCATAGTTCTTCATAATTCCATTAAAAATCGGAAAATCACCCACTGAACACTTGGAATATGTAAGTAAAACACGGAAAACATGCCATCCACGTATGGGTAAACTGATTTGTTTAAATGAATGGCGGACTATCGATCAACGCATCAGAAGCGAACTTATGCCTTTCTGTTTATCATCCGAAAATGTTACTCTTTGCGCGCAGGGTTGTTTCACGTTTTATTTTTCAGATGTTTACTACATACTTTACTTATGAATTATTGACGTAATTTAGCAGAATTGACAAATTAAATGAAGATGAACTCGAAGGGAATTATGAAGTTTAACTAGATACAATTTTATGTTGATACATGTAGGCAAAAACAGTTTCAATTCAATGCTAATAGATTTAGGGTACTTGTCAAGTGCGAAACGAAAGCGAAACGAAACGAAACGAAATCAAACGAACCGAAACGAAATCAAACGCAATGAAACGAAATCAAACGAAACGAAAAATGAATTTTTGAAAAAAAAAAGAACAAAAAATATTAGACTGTTCATATGCCTTAGTGTACCCATTCTCATCGGTGGTGTAAAAACAACACACAGGAAATTATGAATTTATCGCAATATTCACTCAGTAACTCTGCTTACTCCACGATTTTTAGGCATGCAACTTTGAATAATTCTGGATATGTTTTAGACAATGTTTAAGCACTGGATTAGTTAAGTAGATGACCCATGATCAAAAATGAATATTTTTTTTATTTCTTTAATTTATTTCAGCTTTTTCTCGGAGATTTTCTAAGGTTTTTCTTTCATCTTAACCCAAGGTCAGACGTGCATTAAATAGCGTAGCTTAACGTGCTTAAAATAACGCTTATACTAGCAAGTTAAATCACGTTACTTAATGAGTGAAAAGCAAATATGTTATTGTAAGAGTAACGTCCCTTCTTTTTGAAAGTGAATCTAGTTGGTAAATATGCAAAATGTTTGTGCATCCAATACACTACGCGATTTGCATGACTGTTAGTAGTGGATAAGCATTTGAATAGAGGTATTCTATATTGAAAGAACTGGATTAGTATTGCGATAAATTTATGCTTTCCTGTGTGTTGTTTTTACACCGATGAGAATGGGACACTTTGGCCTATGTACAGCCTTTTTTCCAATTTTTCAATGTCTCCCTCTTCGTTTCGTTTCGTTTTGCTTTTGTTTCGCACTTTACAGGTGCCATAGATTTAAGACACACTCAATTTTGTATCGGTGGTGATTGGGTTATGTACTTACTTTTGATATTTTATCAAAACATACAACCCTATTGTTGTTTTTAGTCTATGATAATTTCTTAACGTCGGCGACGTAGCACCTTTAACAAATCCAACTACAAGAAGAATTGACGAAACGAGTCTTAGAGAATTTCATGAAGTAAAAAAGAAAGTAGGGTTAAATGAATTTAATCGCCATCAACATCCAACAAAATTTAATTGACAACATACATTTTCATTCATTATGGCGAACTCTCACAGATATCTCCATCGGGTTATCAGTATGCTAAAGGAAAACGTAATGTTTCATTGTTCATCACTTCCATTTCCAGTCTTTCAAAGATGCTATTTATTTCCATAATCTACTGGCGTATATACACAAACTGATGAAAAAGGATGTTAAACCTTTTTAATAGCTTATCATTTGCAATTTATCTTTTCCTCCATTTAAGTTAACAAAGTAAGGCATTGAATTTCATTTAACCGTTATCTTCACCAAGTCCTTAAAATTCGCCAACATGTATTATTAAATGTAAAAAACCCTAATCGGCCCCAAAATTAGAGAAGTTTAACTGTGACAATAAGTTTAAATGTACATGTATATATGCACATTTGCTGTAAAAACGAAGGAAATCCATAATGAGTCCGAAAATGGCCCATATTGACCTAATCCTTTATCATGAAATGCTTTATGTCAAATCAAAGGTAAGTATGTATAATCAAAAGAATTATTTTCAAAGATATTCAGATAAAGAGTATATATCTATCAATTTTCGTAGATAATTAGTCTATAAACCAACTGTGATCGCGGTACAGACGAAATATCACTTTAAAACATTATTGTATTTGGTATAATTCTTAATACCTAAAATCGGGACGCACAATTCGGTCCTACATTATGTAGTTTTACTCCAGTGAAACAGCTTATAACCTTTATCGGTGGCTTTGTGTAACGAGTGTTTGTGTATTAGGTCACGGTATGGTTATGATGTAACAGGGTTACTGAGGTGTAAAAGGCCGACAATAACGAGAAGTCATGTAATAACTGCGTAATTTTTACCTAAACAAACCTGGAGTGTGAGTAACAAAAACACTTTTGTTGTGTATAATCTTCCTGCCATAGCATGTCAACAACCATTATGATATATAGGATATTATTTTATATGAAAGCGATATGTGAATTCCTGACTCCATAATTAGACTACATTATTGATCATCCGACATCGTAAAATATTCCAAGATGTTTTAATTAAGCAAACGTTTCGATACCTCAATCTCCAATGATTAGGAAAAAAATCTGTTGAAGCTTTGGAAAATTGGAAAACCAGAACTTTCCGCTTACAATAGATTAGGAAGGGCAAAGAAAATGGATAATTAATCTTACTTTCATACGATTCAGAAGCAAAAATAAATCCCGAAGAAATGTGTATGTGTCATATAATAAATAAGGACATGCTGATGAAGATGCTATCTTCTCACCTGAAATGGAAAACTATAAATCATTACTTATATATTACTTATTACAACAGTCTATTTATGGTCATGCGATCATAACTGCATTTAGCAAGGACCATATATGCTATGGACAGTGGAAGCAAGTTATTCACTAATCATGCCTTTCCAGTTACTAAATATTACCACGTTCAATAATAGAAAAATGTGATTTAATGCTTATTTCCGACCTGCCACAATTGAAATGTGAAACACACTCCATATTTTCTACCTCAAACAATGGAAAACTGTACAATGGAAAGTGGTAATATATTGTTTACAATCAAATATGAATTTTCTGATTTTCCCCACATAGTTTAAAGCAAAACTGATTAACTTTTTTGATTATAACATGGGATAATATTCCCTTCTGCATCTCCTCCGTATTCCATAAATGACGCGTTCGAACATAGCTTTCCTGGAAAGATACAAATGGAAAGTATTTAAATGGCTTAGGTATTCATCATTCCTAGTGTACATGCACGGGTATCTTTTCAGTTTCCTGTGTCTTTGCCACATATTGATTACCTGATGATTTACATTTCGTTGGTCTGGTTTCTGCATAGATTGTATCTTTTGCTTCATGCATTGTGATTTAATTTATGATACATATTACATACTTTCTTTGGATTTTCCCGAACCTTTTAGAATATTTCCTGTTTCAGTATCTGTATTAAATTTTGTTGATTAGAATGGCAGAAATTTAAAGGTCGTTCTCTTTTTTTTTCTCAAAACAACATTGTGTCCGTGATGACTGATTTGACCATACTACGTTAAAAGGTTGAGACAAAATTCCCTGGTACCAGATAGCATTTAGTTATCGTGAATACTTTATTTAATTCGCAAACTAGATACATAAGTCTTATACCGCTAACCATTAGCCTAACCGCTATTTAGTTTAATGATAGTCATTTAGCTATACCTGAAATGTTACCCATATACATACTAGCTCACACATATGATGCGTAGCGTAAAAATCTATGAATGTGAACATCCGTGCCCTTGTATGTAAGAGATTGAAATGGGTCGCTTCTTAATAAAACAAAACAACTCCTCAATACCAACGCTTGCATGGAACATAAAATGACCAAATGGCCATAAACATATTTGGGGAGTGTATATTTAAGGGGTATTGTATGGCAATATTGAATGAATTCAACCTGAGTATGTCAGTGTAGGATAAATACCAAATTCTGTAGGTACTGCTTAAAAACACACAAACGAACAGCATTATTGAGAGTGAAAATAAAATGAATTCGATAAGATGTTAAGTATCAATACTGATCATTAGATTAACTCGGGTAATGCACGAAAACCACCTTCTTCAAAGTAACCACTGTTATGAAAATAACATAACCAGGAACGAATGCGCTTTAATTACTTTGAATCTAAAATTAAATCAATAATAAAAGTTGTCTTCCCTTTTCACAAAATACTGTATTTGATGCGATTATGTTTTGTTCAAATTACACGTGTAATGCGTGCGCTTTAATGTAAAACTTCATATCGCTTCATGCATTAGGGCACGTGTTAAGCAATTCCTTCAATATGTATTTATTAATGACACGGCCATCTAACTGGATTTGAACATTTTATTTTGTATGGATTTATTTGTTGTTTTTATTCTTTTAAGTGTCTTTTTAGTTGTGAATAACAATGTTTGAAGGCTTTATTTCTGAGAAAAATAATAAGATTCAATTAAAAATAGGAAAAGCCACTTGCACATGTGTTAAACACCTATATGCTACACGCGTTCGCTGTTACCATCCTGCCAATGTTTGTTATCGCTCTTTATCTTTCAAATTTAAAGTGAATACATAATCAATAGTACCTCGATGCTATTCCTCCTACCAGGAATTCTCTATTCAGCATTGAACCATGTAACACTCTATTCTTATATTTTTCGGCATAGCCGTATAATTTTCTTTTTGCCCCGGATATGACGCGACAGGTGGCGTTACTGGTCAAGATGAAGTATGTGATTGGTCAACGTAGCGGTAAATGCAAATTGCAGATATGCAGTTAAAAACGAAACAAAGTTAAGATTGAATGTAAGCTGAATAAGCGGATGAATCTTTTCAAATGATACATTGATAAAATTAAATTCCTGATTAAAATGATTCAAACTGATATAATTCTGTTATCCGTGCTGAAACGCATTATATCGTTAATTTATTTCAACATCAGCTTAACATTATAACCACCAGCATTTAAACTATGCCGTTTATCTTTTTTAAAGATATTTCTTGTTTTAGGATGTTTTCATTATTCCTACTCTTTGGTGGTGTCAATTATTCGTTTTTCTTTTCCCTGGATGTAATGTTCTGCACAAGCAGTAAATCCGCTGTCGTTGATATAGCCCATGCAACAATTTGATATGCACGTAGGCAACCGCAAAAAGACATGAATGAACACATTAATATTATGATAGATATCCGTCTCTAAGGACAAATACGTTATCTCTCAAGTGAGCTATTGACGGCAATTACATAACTATATTACTTTAGCAATCCAATACAAGTGGTCCAAGGGCTTACACTTAAATGCGTTGAAGTATTCCGAAGCACATACATGTACATGTACATCCCGGACTTGGCGGGACTTTCCATCTATCCGCAATCGAATCGTAACGACCTAAATCTGGGACGGTCAAGGTACATGTGAAATGTCCTAGTCTAGACATCGTCCTTGAACTATTTTGCTGTAGCATCTGTAACTGGGACATGATTGTGTTAGCAAATCTGATATCGATAGGCCTGTTTTTTTTTTTATCCCGATAACTTACAGCTTTACGATTACGGTTGGCTGAATTTTAACTACAGAACATTTTTACAGTGCAAGACATGTCTAAAATTCATATTAGAAAAACTGAACTTCCGCTTATATATTATTTTGCTCAGTATTAATACACTCTCTATAGAGAAATAGTTACTCGAAAACAATATGGTCAAAACTACTCTAATTAACCAAATTACTCACTATAAATGTTTCAAAATATTTTACGAACAAAATACATGGCTATTTTTCAATCAACTGAATTACTTGAGGTCTATAAATGATGAACAGTAGGCATTTACTTCGACGAATATTGATTAACATATTTTGAAAATTTGAAACATCGGAATATCAATCAATACACTTTTTGTTCAGAAAGTTGTATAGTTGTGTAACGTCTTCTTATTCCAAGAGTTTTAACATTTCCCGAAATTGTAACAGCCAGGTCGTTTAAAGTGATGTATTTGACGTGAAGACATTTTATTGACAATCGGAAAATCACATTAATGGTAATTACCATACACTGCATTCACATTTCCTGTTTTTAAGTGATACGAACTTGATGCACCACTCGTATCAAACTGTAGGCTTACACTAAAATTACGTCACTTCGACAAACATTCCTTAACAGTGAAGTACCGGCAATAATATTATCGGGTGTAAACCATTTATGTAGCACCATCTCGACGCATTGAATTGGGTGAGTAAATGACTAAATTAATTTTGATAGATTTAAATATTAAGTAATATTTCTGTCTGTTGCGAAGTTATTGTAAAATTTTCCTGTTAGGCATTGCCAAATATCGTGCATTACCCGAGGTCTACCAGTGATTGAGCGTGCTATTATACTCTTTGCTCGCTATATACCTGTGCAAACTATCCTGTTTATGCTTTCTGTTTAAGTTGGCCGATTTTTTGTGTGCGACGTAAAAAATACATTTAAAGAGATGGAAAAAACTGAGAAAAAAATTCAAAAACCTATGCAAAAAATAAATCTTTTTAAACAAGCGGAAATGTTTAGAATTATTTCACATCATTTTCCATTTCGTGCATATACAGTTCGCGTTATTCAATTCGAAAAAAAAATACAACAAATTAATATGACATCCTGCCTTTGATGTTACAAATTTTCAGATAAAAAGTGTCATGTTTGTGTTTTACGGGCTATACGCTGTAGCCGGCTATCTACGGTCAGTATGGTAATACCTTCGACTGGGTACAGCGATCATAGTTCGACATTTCTTTATTTTGAAATAATCCAAACTACTATTTCTGTGAATGTGTTTTATACCTCAGGAGGTGGCAGTGAAACTTTGCTCACCAGAACGAGATATCCCCATGGCCTACCTGCTTACTGGAAAAGTATCAGGAAAAGCCCAAAATCAAGAAAAAAAAAACCTTTCAAAATGTCAAACGTTTTGCACGAGAGACGGTGAATGGTTGCAATGTGATACTATTAAAAATAGATAATTTTACATTTGCTTTTACCATAGGATTTCATTTCACAACCTGATGATATTGTTTTTATAGACTGTTTATCCTGTATCCAAAATTTAAGAAATTGACTATTTTAGATATTCATTATTTCAATCAAAGATGCGATTTAATCCTGTGTATTTCTAAATTCCTAAAATCGGGAGGCGCCATTCGGTGTTGTGCTATGTGGCTTTATTAAGTAAAAACCGCACATAACTTTTATATTAGGATATCTGTATTGTATTTATTTGATTATAATGCAAGAAAGCTAAAAACCGTTCTTTTTCAACAACATTGTGTCCGTAATGATAGATTTTATCATGATACGCTAAAAAGGTTGAGCCAATATTCCCTTGATACCAGTAAATGGGGTTCATCGGCTGCAAATTTTGCCGCCAGATGGCGTTTGTGCTCTAGTTGGTATGTTCTTGAAAGACTGAAGAGTTCCAATACACTTTTACAAAGGTCAAGCTGGTGTAACTTTTACGTAGCTTCGCTAATTCCAACTTCAGCCGCTCAACTTTCCAGCCATCATACGCCATATTGTTTACGTTGACGTAAATACCAACTAAAACACGGGCGCCCCCTAGTGACGTCAAGAGGGTTAACTCCCCGATGAACCGCATTACTCTCCGTCTATTAAATATCGCGAATACTTTATTAATTTCGCGATTGCTACTTCAGACATGAACTATAAAAGACTCACATAACGATAACCGTTAGCTCGGGCGCCATTTCGTTTCAAGATAGTCATTTAGCTATAACTGAAATGTTATTCGTCAAATTACCATAGTACAGGCAAGCTTACACGTATGGTACGTAAACGTTAACATCTTTGAACGTTAACATCCGTGTCCTCGTATTTAGGAGATTCAGATCAATTGCTTCTTCATTAGATCAAAAAATGTCCTCAATGTGAGCGCTGAAATGTGCTACTGTCCACATATTACTTCTTGCATGAGTGCACATGTTTAAGGTGATTCCTTCAGCATGTATTTATTGGTGTCAAAAACATGGCCACCTCTGGATTAGAACATTTTATTCTTTATGGAATTATTGGTTGTTTTTATAGTTTTAGTCGTCATTTTTAGTGTGTTTATTCTGTTGACACCTATTCCTCCTGGACCTCCCGGAAAAGCCAAGGTACATATTTAAACATCACCAGGATGCTACATTGGCTGTTACTGTCCTCCAAACGTTTGATTCTCTCTTTTTTTCTTTCAAATTGAAGGTGAATACCGTATAGCGGAGATGTTTTGCGGGCTTTAATTTGGCGATTTGTCGGGTCCATATCTAGAGAGCCAAAATGTAACCCACCAAATTTTTTACACTGCGAATTAAAATGACTTGAAAATTTCATCTTCACTTTTGATAACGGAAAAATACGTCATTATTCAAGTGCGCTATTGACGGAAAGTACGTTACTTCTAATCATGTGATAAAAGTGGTCCAAAGGGCTTTCACTTAAGTGCGTTAACGTGTCTCAACGCATCATTCAATCCGGGCGGTTTGCTCAATCAAGTGGGATGTTATTGGGCGGGACTTACCATCAGTTCGCCATCGAATCGCATTTATCTTAACCCGTCACGGAAAAAAAAAAAAAAAAAAAAAAATCACCCTAGCTCTCGCGCACTTGCGCCTACCACCTCCTTACGGAAAGACTGTGTAAGTAATCAAATGCAAGTACTTAAAAAGGAGAGACTAGCATATTAAAACACGACCTACATTTGATTGAGAATAGTGAAAAAAATTACGTTCTACAGTGAGTTTGCTGTATGCTAATTAATTTTGATAATTTCGTTTCAGAAACATATATATTTGATCGAAAGGCTAAAATATCCTTGCTCTATCATATGGCAATTTAAAAGTATTCTGCATACCAATTGATACAAATTACTTATATATATATTTCAAAAGGATAACATTCCATACTTAAAGGGTATATTCTGCTAAATAGAAGAACAGTGAGTCTTCGCCGAGAGTTTGTGTAGATTAGGGCGAGAAAGAGGGGTTAAGCTTGATGTGCCTATTCTAAGTCTCACGATGATTTTCGATAGGCAATACATAAACAATTTTTAAAGGAACAGTTTTTCCATAACACTTAAGTCTTTGATGAAGATTCATCAAAATTTTATTTTCATCAAATTTGCATTTTTTCCTGTCTGGTGTTATTTCACAAGTGTCGGATTTTTATTTTGCTCATTTGAATCAATATGCCATCTTAACTGGAAGAGAACCAGTTACTTTTGCACATAAGTGTTGGCATCAAGTTCGGCTCCAAGTGGAGACTTGAGGATGGTTTCACACTTACGTACCGTGTAATAGATATGAAACAAGGATGGATAGTATTGCAACAGCAATACAAAGTCCCCTGCCTGACCCAGGAGTGCAACTATTTATTTCCCATTTTTTAAACTACGTGTTATACTGATCACGTATACCAAGTTTCGTTAAAATCAGAGTAGTACTTTAGGATTGTCCGGACACGCCTCAACCAATGAGAAGCCGGCGGCCATTTTGAAAAATGTTTTTTTTTTTTCGAAAAGAAAAATTGAAATGCACAACTACATGTTATACTGATCATGTATACCAAGTTTCGTTAAAATCGGAGTAGTACTTGATGAGTTGTCCGGACACGCCTCAACCAATGAGAATCCGGCAGCCATTTTGAAAAATGAATTTTTGAAAGAAAAAATGTGGGGCGCACAACTACATGTTATACTGATCATGTATACCAAGTTTCGTTAAAATCGGAGTAGTACTTGAGGAGGAGTTGTCCGGACACGCCTCAACCAATGAGAATCCGGCAGCCATTTTGAAAAATGAATTTTTGAAAGAAAAAATGTGGGGTGCACAACAACATGTTATACTGATCATGTATACCAAGTTTCATTAAAATCGGAGTAGTACTTTAGGGGGAGTTGTCCGGACAAGCCTCAACCAATGAGAATCCGGCAGCCATTTTGAAAAATGAATTTTTGAAAAAAAAAAAATGTGGGAGGCACAACTACATGTTATACTGATCATGTATACCAAGTTTCGTTAAAATCGTAGTAGTACTTTAGGAGGAGTTGTCCGGACACGCCTCAACCAATGAGAAGCCGGCAGCCATTTTGAAAATTGGTTTTTGGAGAAAAAAAATGTGGGATGCACAACTACATGTTATACTGATCATGTATACCAAGTTTCATTAAAATCGGAGTAGTACTTTAGAAGGAGTTGTCCGGACAACTATTGCGTGACAGACAGACAGACGGACAGACGGACGGACGGACAGACAGACGGACGGACAGACGGACGGAGGGTAAACATATAGTCCCCCCGTTTTTCAAACGGCAGGGGACTAATAATCACATGTAACAGATTAGATCGGTGAGACTTAGATATTTAAGCACCTTCCTTTTGAGAATATTGAAAAATGATTTAGTTGTACCTGAATGAATATAATTATGAATTGGCAGTTATGGAAGGCAGCAATATCGGGGCCCTAGTGAATTTATTGGTCTTGACTATGGTCTGCTGTAGAATGCTCAGACTCAGGAGTGAACGATCGTAAGCCCCTCACATTTAATGAAGCAAACATTGTGTCCGAATGATGCTTCAGAGCACTTCTACGCGTTGGGTCCGCGTTGTTTTAGAAATTCATCGTGCTGATTAACACGGTCTGCCAGACGATGTTAATCAGCATAGTGTCGTGGCTTATCGTAAGTCTGCTATCAAAACACATTGATCTAACAGTCACGACCGACTGCATTAAAGGTTGATCAAATGTCTTACTCTATGTATCGTCCCCTCTTTTGGAAAGTGAATTTTGTTATAGCACATGGACATGCTATCTTAACTAACCTCATTTCATTGCATCCCTTTCAGTACCAAGATGATTTATTAAGGTAATTATCAAGGGTGCTGTAGGACATACACAGCACATAACTTAATGGTACTATAACAAGCGTAGTCTCTCGTTATATCTAAGAATTCTCTACCCCTAAACTTGTCAGCAAATCCTTGAACACCAGTGCGATAGCACGTGCTGGCAACAATGCAACACAACCATAAAAGGTTTAAAAATCGAGGGAACCTTGTGTAGATGTAACCAACAGTGGAGGAAAACCGATGTTTTTTTTTTTATAGCAAGAGCGCCCTGGTAGATTCATTCAAATGAACTGTACCTGTTTGTGTAGTCAACAGAATGACATTTCCAATTAAATTTTGGAAATTGAAACCAGTCGAGAATTTTAAAGAAATTCCGGATACAGTTCAGAAGGAAGTTAACAGGGAATTTCAAACGTTCAGTACACATCATTGCCATAGTTTAAGTTTTAACTACAAAAAATAATGATATTGCTTATTGTTATTCTACTCTGTTATAATTATGTATTATGCAAATAAATCATGGTCTGAAGTTCACCCAAACCAATTTGTATGTTATTTATATTTAGTATATTGTAATATGTTTTCTATCTCTTAAGCCAGCATTTCTACCAGAAAATTGGATTAATGAGAATATTAATTTAGTTAATATGTTATTAATACTTTGAGTGGTGGGCAATTTTATCTGCATAAAATTACAAGGGAGTCTAGATCTCATTACACCAGTAACCAGATCCCTCACTAGTAGGGGTCCAGCTTGCTTTTACATTAACTGCTACAGGAAAGGGTCAGCTGGCATCTGGGACACCAACTGTGAACAGGGCCACATACATTACATAAAGCAGGCCTCACCCTGATCAAATAGCAGATGACTAAATTTGGTTATATGTAATCTGTTTGACCAATGGGATGGACACTTCCCTGCTAGAGTGAACCCCCATAGGGGAAACAGTCAGCAGACTGTTCCCCTCCTACATGCTGGTCACTTCAGAATTTTCTGGCAAAGCTTCAGCAGCAGGATTTCAAACGTTCAGTACACATCATTGCCAGTAAAATAACCGAAAATGGAGAATTTACAAACATTTCGGCAGAATCGGCAAAAGTATTAGAGCAGCCATAGATTGGAACATGAAATAGTTAGGTCAGAGTTCCGATCAGCCAACAATATGTTTGACGGTTTACTTAAACGAACGTCACCGATGGGTTATCTCGATCTATAACAAATAAACCAGTGATAACAATAAGGATTTGAACAAAATCAGTACTAACTTGCACTCTACATTAAATCTAGTTAGCGGGTATAAAGTTCCGCTAGCATGCCCTGTAAGCATTCTGCAGAAATCCCTATGAGTTTTCACATATTAACAGACGTAATTGGAAAATATATTGGCATAATATTCATCACATTAGAAGTCACGAATTGAACATTGTGCACGTGTAGTGTCACCATTTAAAAAAAGGTAAAGAGTCATTAATTGAAAATGACCTTTCACAACATTCTAATCTCCGTTGTTGGTTTTTCCCATGATGTGCAATATACATATATTGTATTTCACAATAAAAGAAAGAAAAGAAAATATTGACAATGTAGCCTGATAGGTAACTATCAATAACAAATGTTGATATAAATTTCGTAAGTCCGATAGATTTTTTCCCCCAAAAGTTCACGCAATAATAATAAACAGGTAAACATTTAAGATTTTTGCGAATTATTACTGCAAAATTCACCTATTTTCAAAATGGCTACCCTGTAGAAAATTTGAGCTGAAGGACCCAACTTTTTTTTATTAGGTGTTATATCAGACCCTAAACTTTTGTTATAAACCATAATTGTCATATTGAATTCAAGAATTTGAATGAAATACTCCAAAACGTTAACACTAAAGTCTATGGGAAAACAATTGGTTGATTGGTCCCTTGTAAGCAATTTAAGAGGCGGAAAATATGTTTAAGTTGATTATCGACAAAGATAGTAAAGGACTTATTTTGTGAGCTAAAGCAAGATTCACTATGTAGGAAGTGGTGATGAACGTAGTTCTAGGTTTCGTAGATTAGAAAAAAAGTCATTTTCAAGAAAAAATAATTTCAAAGCTTAAAACAGAAGCCGAGGAAAACGCCAGATATACAAGGAAATAGAGGCCAGACATCATCTCATTCATCTCGAGAAAATTAATTTATCAACTGCATTGCATAATAGATCCATATTTCCGTTTTGGTCATTTGTAAAAATTGTTTTGAAATTATTAATCGGATTGTATATTGTAACTTCAAGTTGATTAGGGATGAAATAATGATTATACGAAAGACAAAATTATGCAAATTTGGTTCAGATTCAGTTACTCTTATTTCTTTGTGTTTTTCAACATATCATAGAGACATTATAAAACAATACAAAAGTCTAACATGCACATATATGTATACGTACACTTTAGTATTACTATATATTATAAAAATGAACATAACGTCATTATTACAGTACACAATAGTTCATGTACTTTAATATATACTAAATTTAACAATTAAATGGCGTCATTACGTTGTTTTGTCGCTAAATAAAGGAATTTTCATAGCTTACTCAATTCAGAAACATTTTGAACACTTAACAATTGTATCAACTTAAAAACCCTTTGTCTTCTATAGCAATATTGCTTAATGTATTCACTTCGAATATTGTTATAAAAATTACATTTGGGAATAATATGAAATTCTTACCTACTTGCTTTAGGTAGTTATGTATGTAATGAATGAAAATGGCTTTGAATACAAAAATAGAATTAAGATTGGCACATACAAATGTTAGAATATAGAAGTGCGCTAACCTTATTTTCTATTCATTTTCATATTTATTGGATCAGGCATATTTCCAAAGAACGTTGTAAATTCTGCACCGTTGCCTTGCTACTTTTCGTGATAATTTAAAACACGATAGGCTGGTTAACGACTTAATATTCAGCAATCTCAAATAATTGTACTAAAACTAACTATTTAATAGCACGGTCAAATATTGATTTAGCAACAAACAAATAAAACTGTAACATGAACAGTAATCTAATATGACTCATTCTAACTTGAAATCTAAAAATGCGATGTTACAAAACAGAAGCCGGGGAAATACGGCTAAATTGTTTCTATGACTGACAAATTAATACAAGCAAATTTTATTGAGAAACGCATGCGCATGCAGTTTGTTTACAGTGAAAATCTGCAGTGCATGTGTGCGTAATTGGTAGCTAGCTGTTTCCCCATATTTTCCATCAAAAGCCATCACCCAACCCTTCCTCCTTTTGTCGTTATAAATATTTATTATAAATAACATTGCTTATTTCATGATGCAATTCGTATTAGTAATGTATATTTTTTCAAATGATGGCTTTAATTGTTATTCTCATGACGCTATTTGTTTCTCATCTTTGTATAAATGGGTTCTAAATGTTGGTTTTCGTCTGATGTAATAGATATCTTTGTACAAGTTAGTACAAAAAAGAAAAGATGAACTTTATGTCGTCATTTATATTTTAAATAAATGACATTGTAACACTTTTAATATTTGGTGCCTGTTATATTCTAACATTTATACAAACAGAGCACATCCTTACATATCTAATGCATAGCTAAAATCAATTGTATTCACTTAACTTAGTAAACATTTGTAAATAGCATCAACATACGTATGCTGACACAAATTTACCTTTACATGTTTATGTTGTAGAATTTCGTAACATGGGGAATAAAGCCAGCCACCAAGTAGTGGAGACAGATACAGACTTCGACGATTGTAAAATATTTTATATAGATACTCTAAGATCATACTGTTAAGATGACTCATTAACTGACAGTGTGAAATATATCAAATTCACACTGTATTCCATATATAAGATAAAACAATAATAATAAACTTTAAATGTTTTCCAAACAAGAACACATTTCAGTTTCCAATAGACCAACAGTTGACCAATTTAATCATGTCACGCCAACATGTATTGCTTTGATGTAAACTCAATGTTAGATGCATAACCACAGAAACAGGTTAAAAGAAAAGCGAGACATGGAGAACTGAACTGAGTATGATTATTAAGCTGTAAAGTGAAGATTACAAATTACACACACATAATGTTAGACTTAGATTTCTTTCAATATAGCGGAATAATATATCAATCTCAGCCGTTGTGATTCTGTTTCGCCCACACAATCGGCTAGGCTCCTGTTTGTTTAACTTAATCATCTTTCCCCTATAGTTGAGATCCCCAAGTCTCACCCAAAGAGGTAATTATCAGTAGTAGAATATGTTATCCTTGGTTGTGTATTCAGTTGATGGTCCACCACCAGCGCCCCCTACAGAGTTAGAACTTCGTGCTAGACAGATCAATCCAGCGGAACATGTCTACCCATTTGAAAACCTTGTGTTTGAAGGAGGCGGCAGCAAGGGAATGGCTTATTGTGGAGCTGTTCGTGTAAGTTTTAACGAAACAATGAGAAATAACACATGTAATGTGACAATGAACTTGACTCGTAATCAAGTGTTAGATTTATTCAATTCAATAAGCGTTCTGAGACGGTTTGTGGAATATGTAAGTGTTTTGTTTTTCTCGGTAATTGATCTTTTATTGGGTTTCTCTTTACATTGGAATCTCTCTTAACCGGTCATGCACGGTACATGAATATTCGTCTATTTGGAAAAGTGATCCATTTTGAACGGTCAGAATCCGGGGATGATATTGATCGGAAGACGTTTTTACATCTTTGAAGCAGTGTTAATATTATGAAACTTAATGAAGTATTAGAATTCTGACCATAAAAAAAGTAACTTTTGATATGTTCTGATGTTGATTTCAAACGTATGTAATATATCATTTCACTTATCGACATCGGCACTGAACTGCATTGTTCGTCAAGGTAAGGCCGGTTAACATAAGTAATTTTAGGTATATTTTAACCTTTCTGAACACAAAATCGGTTCAGTATTCGGTTTAAGAGGATCGGTATTTGGAAGTTTTAATTACTATTATAAAGAAGGGGCGATTACCTACATGGCCATTTCGATCAGTATGAAGGGGTGGTCGGTTTACAATGTATGTAACAACAAATTCGGATTATAAAGAAACCTAGATTATATCAGGTAAATATTTAGAAGTATTTCATCCTGAATTGTTATTAGGAGAAGTCTGCAGTGATGCAAGTCTACGGTTAGGAAATGTTTGCTGGCGAGGAACAATGTTATCAAACTTTGAATGTTGAATTTTAATCCGACGATAACTTTTTACAGTGCCACAACTGCATGTCTTTATTTGGTATTTTCTGTAATAAATCACTGATGAGCTCCCCTTACAGGCCCTAGAGGACTGTGGCATGTTTCCACAAATCAAACGCTTTGCTGGGACAAGTGCTGGCGCTCTAACGGCCGCGCTCATGTCGGTCGGGTACAACTCACACGACGTCGAGATATTTATGAGGAATGATATGTCCAAGAATTTCATGCTAGGTTTGTATTTTTATGATTTTAGAAATACATTGAAAATTTAAAAATTCAGATAAAAAAAAGTTAAAAATTGAAAAAGTTCAAAACATAAGACAACAAAATTGTGTGTTCATTCCTGGTTGTACTTCTTTATGCATAACCTCTGTAGTGTATATAACATTTTGTTTCATTTTCACGATGAATCAAGTGTTAACAACTAGAACTGTCAATACTGGGCGAACAATAGTATTATCTATTTAGTAATATATATCTATTGAATTTCTATTAATTCGAAATCACCGCGTTATTATTTTGCACCAATGACAAGGTAATTAGCTTACACCCGAAGCCCAGTGACAGGGGCATTAGTAAACACAAGCAGCCCAGTGGCGGGGCCATTATTTTACAGCCAAGTGAGAGGTTCATTAGTTCAAATCAGTAGCCCAGTGACAAGGTCATTGGATCACTAGTTCACACAAGCAGCCCGATGAGAAGCTCATTAGTTTACACCAGCAGCCCAGTGACAGGTTCATTAGTTCATACAAGCAGCCCGATGACAAGTTCATTAGTTTACACCGGAAGCCAAGCGAGAGGTATATAGGTTGACACCAACAGCCTTGTGACAGGGCCATTAGTTCACATCAGCAAAGAGACGACCATACGTTTACACCAGCAATCCTGTGACAGGGTCATTAGTTCTCAGTAGCTGCCTATTAACAGGGTCATACGTTTACACCGGCAGCCCAGTGAGAGGTTCATTAGTTCACATCAGCAGCCCAGTGACAAGGTCATAAGTTCACACCAAGAGCCCAGTGACAGGGTTATTATTTTACACCAGCATCCCAATGAGAGGTTCATTAATTTTCACCAACAGTCCCTTAACAGCTTCATTATTTCACACCAGCAGCCCAGTGATAGGGACATTAGATCACGCCTGCAGATTTCATTTTACAATAATACACCATAACCGCCTCAACAAATCTGATAAATATTTAAATGAAAGGAAATAAAATGGATGTATTTCTTTGATTTCGATTTAACTTTGAATTTGAATAATACATCTTCAAAAGTTATTAGCTATTTAATAATAAGGTACTATATAAAAATGTGTTAATTCGGAATGCTTATGAAAAAAAAAAAAATTCATTCACATAGTTGGTTACTATGTCAGTATTATCAACATAAAACCATTTATGAGTGATCACATTATTATGACTGTTTTCAATATCGTCAAAACACCATTATGAGTGATCACATTGTCCTAACTCAAAAAAGCCTGAGAGTACACAGTCATACTGTTACTGTGACAATAATTTAGCAGTCGCTTTGTATGACAATCAATTTCAAATGTATTGTCAATATGCTGCGAGTATGCCAGTAAATCAAAGCCAGTGTGAAGTGGCGGTTCACATACGATTTAAAACTTTTGCAGAATGAAATATACCATATACCTTAATTTGAATGAATAGTATGTAAGAAACATAATATCCATCTTGTGTAAATGGCCATATATTTTTTTAATGTTTTGGGTTGTCAAAACTAAACTTCCTTGAAAATATGTATTTTTTCCAAACAGAAAAAGTTATAATCTATACATTAATACGAAAATTTAATCTCAAGACAAACCAAAGTTCTTCGAGTATTAAGTCCTAAAAATTCTTAATCTGATCCGAAGTATCACTAATTAACACAAAGACTATTTGGCATTTAAAGGTATTTGTCAACATTAAGCCTTTTCCCTGTATATTTCGGCGTTAATTTCATTAAGCCACAAACACTCATATAATCATCGTTCGGATACAAATTTCATCTATAGAAATTATGCATGTTTCTGTCCGAACGAAGGAATGCCCCTTTAAACGAGGACTATGTGCCGCATTAATACTGACTAGACTGTTTTGATAATAAAATCTACTGAATTTCCTTTTCAGACGGATCGTTTGTCTGGAGGTTGTTTACATTCATACCGAGGTTCGTCTTCGGTTACGGATTAAGTCCTGCATCACGATTAAACAATTGGCTTGGTGAGAGGTTCAGGGAAAAAACTGGAAGTGATGATATCACGTTTAAACAAGTATGTGTCAAGGTCGTGGCTCAATAAACTTCATAATTAAACCCTATAACTTTAGTAAAAACTGTATTCCTATACATTTTTTGTAAACTAGTGACAATTATAGTGAACATATACCACATCACAGAGATCATCTCCTTTACTGGTCGTTTGAAGGTGACAGGTCGTACTGACCAATACGTCACGCATGATAAGTCCGATCACATACTTACTAACGAAAAGACAATGCATCAGAATAGTGTTCCAGACGTGTGCATGTGTGTATTTTACGTCTGCCTTAATGTTTAACACGATGAAGATGTCTGTTGACAAATTATTACTTGTCTGTCCATCTTATCCTCATATCCTTTAAGAAATTCCTAACAATTAACAACCAGGGATAGACATATGTTTTGTTTTAGTGACCAATCTCTATCACTTTTATAATTAAGGTAGTAAAAGACATAAACATACGAGGGCTGATTGATATGTTGTGAGCCTCACATTCAAGGATTTCAATTTTGTCGGACATATTGTATTATTCCTCTTCAGTATCTATGCAATTTACCAGCGGTGTTTAAGGGCCTCAATGCCACATTTATAGAACTCCTTTTCTTGGCTGTTTAGAAAGCCATCCACTGCATGTTAGAGTAAGGGTTAGGTTTAGGGTTCCGGTGGCTAAAATAGTTGTTTTCAAGATTTGAAAATACATGTAGTTGTAAGTCTGATAGAGCGCGGTCAAGTGAATAGAGTGGATGCTCAATTCATTTAAAGCCACAATCATACATGGCAGCCATGGCAATTGCAGACTCTTTCATTCTAACCCCAACCTATCCGATTTTGTCCATTTTGTAAAAGTCGCTTTTCTTGTTTATTTTATAGTGCTACCTCGTCTTTATAGCCAATTGAGACTAGTCCTTGGTTACATGGCCCATATAGTCAGATAATTGCAGTACCACCTTCAATACGTGGCTCACAACTTATCAATCAGCCATTAAGCATTTCAGTACCTACAATAATGAGCATGATGATCTATCGAATGGTGGTTTTTACTACAGCTTTACGAATTCAACGGAAAAGAACTTTGCATTGTTGTTACAAATGTCAACAACATGGCCGAAGAGTACTGTCACCCAAAAACAACACCAGATATGCCTGTTAGACTCGCAGTGCGCATGTCCATGTCTATTCCAGGTACGTAGTTATCTTAAAAAATTCTTTGAAGCTGTACATGTATGTCCAGATTTTTGTCCGATCTTATTAAAACTAATGATTGTTCTTAGTTCTATTCTGTTTTGACACTTGCTAGATTGAAATAGACTTCCACCAACAAACTACTCAACCATCAGGTGATCCATAGTGTATACTGTTTCTGAGGCTAACATTTCGCGGTTGGATTAAGTTCGCGGGCATTAAATTGCACTCAACTATGCTGTGTAAACAATTTAGATTAATCCTTATGATTCAATGCACACAATGCGTAGATATTTTTACGCCGATCAGCCATAGAAAAACAGCGTTTCAAACGGCGTCATCATTTGTTTACGCTATGGACTGATAAAATAGATGTTTAAGGCAGTGAAAATGATTTTTAAAAGCAAGATTGAATTATTCTGCAGTAAACAGCAACACAAATCCCCACAAATTTCACCATCTAAACAGTACATACACTGTTTTAACAAATCAACATCGATCACCGTTTCTAAAATCTATTTTGAACAAACACATTTCATAAGTAGGCGATTTAAGAGACCTATGGAATTTATAGTCGGTACTAAAAACTGATATTAAATGCCCCTTTTTGGTCAGTTAAATGTGAATATCTGTCATTTAATGTATTTTGTGTTACTATGTTACAGGCATGTTCCAAGTGGTGAAGTACAGCCACAATCCACAGTCTCCATCCAACATGTACATTGACGGAGGAGTTCTGTGTAACTACCCGATACATTGTTTCGATGGTTGGTAATTATACCGCATAGCACATCTCACTTGTGTTCAGGAAGTTTTACGTTTTTCAAAGATGTTAGAAAACAACACCCAATAAATCTTTGGCGATATGCAAATACCTAAACCAGCCCTCTCCTTATAATGTATTATTTCAGCACACAATTTAGTACAACGACTCAGATATGTCCTATTTCTACTGCGAGCCATCTCTCTTATGTCTCATTCTGTTTAGTTCTGATGAAGCAGCGATGTTAATGTTTTTTTCATTGATATATTTTATATTGTAAAATGAAGTTAAGACGTAATGTTTCCGTTGACTAAGAATACAAACTCAAAGTCAGCCCCTAATTAAGCTTGCATCATATCACAATACTACCTGTATATATGGGAACATATAAAGATAAATGCGATCTCCAGCAACACATCACAATACTACATCTGTAGATATGAGGACATATAAAGATAAATGCGATCTCCAGCAACACATCACAATACTACATCTGTAGATATGAGGACATATTTATATATGATACTCACAAAATTGAGAACGTTTTATTTTGTTCATGACATTCAAATGACTATTTCGGAGAAAAGTTACAAAACAAATAGCAACCAAATCCTTTGAAAGGTGACAATAAAGTAAGAATCGTCTGAACATTCAGGCAAACAGTACTTACAATCAGCCTTTAACGTGTATCTCTTCCACAGGCTGGTGGCTGTCTATGAAGCCAAAAGATGCTTTTGTCCGAAGGATGCATGACCTTGACCAACTCCCCGCTATGCTGAGTAAAGCATGCAGGTTTGGAGAGCGGTCCGACAAAACTTTGGGCTTTTTGGTGGTTAGTTTGGCGTTGAAGCCTACACTGTATTTTTCGTATAACATCGATTATACGTGTTTGACTTAAAAATACGCGAGTTCTTTCAATTGTGCTTCAATAACTTTCAAAACTATCATTTAAGGTTGTAAATTGACTGTGTCGTTCCAGTACTCCGAGGCTGAAGCCGACAACTTCAGATTTTACCTTGAGAAACGAACGCCTGTTCTTTCACGATCGAATTCTACACTCAACAGGTATTCTTGTTAAATCGTTATGTTTAATTTTACCTTTAGGTTATCTGTTGTTATTCATAGGTACAAAAACATCACTCAAAAGTGATTTTGTCCAGATCATGTAAGATATGTTTACGTTTTAAGGAGCGGTTTGTCATTCTCTTTAGAAGAAAGAATGAGAAGTATTTAGAATATGATTACAATGATGTATATCTGTATGAATATAATGGTTGAGTATGTATCATTAAAAAGGACGTTCAAACATAAACTCCCGATAAATACTTTATACAGAATTTTATGTAAAAAGAAAAACATTATATGGTATATTATCAATGTGATATTTTGTAAATAATGGTTGCGAATTCAAAATGCTTGTTTTGTTGCAATAGGAAGAGAAGAACAGAACTGATTGCGAAATCCAGAGACCGAAAACGGATTTCTGCAGCTGTCAGTCGTTTTTTTCCTGTAAGGTTTGAAACGAGATACACACTTTTGGCACAACAAAACACGAATCATTCTCAAACAACAATTAATTTACATACTCAGTTAGGTTTATCGTAATACCTTATAATTGGTTACACTTCAACCCTTAATTTACACAAAATCGTCAAAGTAATCATTGTAACTTTAGACATGTTTAGACTCGTCAAGCTATTTCTTTTTCGTTAAAGCTTTTGGATAAATACGAAGCAGACCTAGATGGAAAGATCAACGACCAGGAATTTCAAAACATATACGTAAGTAAAAGACAGACAGTTATGTAAATACAGGCCTTTAATGTAGACGAACGATTGTCATCCTAAAGCACAACGTTTAAAAATGTAAAAAAATTCACACACACACACACACACACACACACACACACACACACACACAAAAAAACAAAACAAAACAAAACAAAACATAAAAACATTTATTTTAAAAATTTAAAAGGCATTTAATCAGGCTCTAATATGTTTTAATTCTTAGGGTACTATTAATGTTTTTTTTTCATTGTGGGTGCCCTTTTTTATTTATAAGAAGCAGTGAATTCCTTGAATATTAGATTTTGGTTGATGAATTAATATTTTATTTTTATATTGACACGATTTTAAGAATATGTTTATCATTTAACTCTTGAAGCATCTTTAGAAACGATTGTCAAACTATGATAGGAAAACGATAATCAAGAACAGAAAAACATGAACGTACCTAATCGCTAACCTAAATAACACCTATTTATTTGTGGACAGGATCACATTTCTGAAGAGGACAGACATACACTGTTTGGTGACCTTGGTGGATCCAATGCCGTATTCAAACGGCTAGACGGAAATGGAAATGGACTGGTATGTTTTACATTATTGTATCATTTCTATTAATTATAGAGACCAACCAACCAATTATTTTCCCATAAACGTTAGTGTTAACGTTTTGGAGTATTTCATTCAAATTCTTGAATTCAATATGACAATTATGGTTTATAACAAAAGTTCAGGGTCTAATATAACACCTATTCCAAAAAAAACAACAGTTGGGTCCTTCAGCTCAAATTTTCTCCAGGGTAGCCATTTTGAAAATGGGTGAATTGCACAGTAAAAATTCTCAAAAATCTTAAATGTTATAAGCTTATTCAGCAGATGTCATATAATAACTCTACCCTTCCTTATTATTTATCGTTATTAATATCATGACAATTGTTTAACCCAAGTTTCGTCACTTCATTTTTTCTTTTGATGCTTTCTCGTGGAAATATTCAAGCTTAAGGATTTACTGAATTTAAGGATCATTTGAAACATGTCCATGTCTAATCCACTTTGTACTGTTTAAACCTGTCTCATAGTATGTACATTCGATGCTTCGATTTTCAGAAATATAACGTTAACATATCGTTACAATTAGTTTACTATACCAAATCCTAACCAGGTGACGTTCCAGGAAATAATACAATATATAGAAGGGAGAGGTCTGGCTGTCAATCAGAGATACCTGGGATACAAACGTCAGGACGTCACAGGCATCGTGTCATACGCTTCCACAATACTTGGCACTGTGCTCCTAAACCTCAAACGACTACACATGGAGGTACAACGTTTCTTATTAAAACAATTTCAAACAATAAGTTTATTATATTATCACGATGCCTTTCTTAATTTTAAATCAAAATATACACGAAGTTCTGTAAGACTTCAAAACTATAAAAATCTAAAATAGGTGATCATATGATCTAAATTTCTATAAATTATGTTGTATTCGTGAAAGTGAGGAATGCAGCCCCCTGTGGTTTGAATATTTTTTGAGACGTTTGTATTAATCGTCGGCATAATAACAACATGTACAACAAAGTCAGTGGGCGTAACTTACAGAATATATTTAGATTGATTAACAGAATTGATTATAACTGTTGAAGACTATTGAACACAAAACTATTTTAAGGTAACATAATTAGTTCATAGTATCTCTATCCGCTTGATGCTGAGTATACATTTACAACATCGTCCTTCATGGATAACGTAAGTATGAATGTATATTATTGTCTGCTTATAAAACCTTTTTAAATTAAAAGTAATATGTTTTGTACAGCCTATGTTCGTATTTGATCATGTGAAGGAGGTGATTGAGATCCAACCATTGCTGATAGCGTTGTATTAATATCTGATAACCTTGAATTATAGTATGATGGCTTTGTAGTATATCATGATGACCTTGTAATGCAGTGTGATGACACTGTATTTCAGTATCATGAATTTATAGTACAGTATCATGATGACCTAAACTACGCTATGATGACCTTGTATTACAGTATGATGATATTATATTACATTATGATGACCTTGTAATACAGTTTGATGATAATATATTACAGTATGATGACCTTGGCCGTACTGTTGGTATAAACACGGGTCACATTGAGACTGCGGATTTCGACCTTGAAGAAGAAGACATCATCTTTTTGTTGGATGTAAGTTATTTCGATAACGATATTGCAGTGTATAAACTATCGTTAGGAAGATAATTTATAATGAGTATATGATAGTCTTAGTACAAGGTAAAGTGCACATATATTATTTTTTTTTTTATTTTTTTAATTTATGTACATGTATATCCATTCGTCTCTTCCAAGCTATGTAAAAAACATTATTATAGTGAAGTTCATTCAATAGGATATTTTGGCTCACTTTGTGGATGACCTTAGCATTCTCTATTAAAATGAACATACAGCTCAAAATTACACATATAAAAAGCAAAGGTGAGCAGCATACGCACAGGCAATTAAAAAAAATATATTTGAAGATTTTTCAATAACTCAGTTGGGAGGGAGATTTTCGTTTTTTAAAACAATCACTTAAATTATTTTTTTCAAATGTACTAATAAAAATTATAAGGATGACGACAGTGATTTTCTTTCTGATGAAGATTTAGGCACTAATGACCAATCAGGTTTGACTTTTAATGCTGACTCATGTAATTCCAAATAAAGGAATGTGTGTGGAGCCCAATCTAAGTATCCGAAAAAATAGTGGTGTGAGAAAAAAATAAGAAAAAAAAAAAAAAAAAAATTACAAAAATTGTTTTCGTCGCGTAAATTTACGAACTTGAATTCATACATACTGATGTGGTGAACGCAGTATCGCGCAGGAGTTGAGAGCAGTTGACAATGTCATAAAATACAAAATATGGTATAATATCATTTGTGTAAAGCACATACCCCTCTGTATAGCTTCCAAAATTAACATACAGTTTTAATGGATTTTCTTTTTATCTTTTCAGCAAGGAAGAACCACAACTATTGATTTTCTAAAAATGTATGCAGCGAAGGAAATCGAGAAATAAGCTGGAACATTCCTACAAAAATAAAACATGTAAACAAAATAGACTGATATCAAATATAACCTTTTCATGTGATATCTATCGATTTTTGGAAATCCTTTAAAACATGATAGAAATGCAGAACAGAAACCTTTTACAGTCACCAGGAATTCCAAATAACAGTACTTTAAGATCAAGTTATATCGAATAACATAGATATCCCTATATTAGTAAGTTCATATTGTTCTTTCGACGTGTCTCTTGTGTTATGAAGCACACCGTAGTTGCGAAAAAAAATACTAAATACACATTTTGCTTTTGAAAAACTAGACGGACAGTTTGTATTTTGTATTTTCGTAATGTTAATTTACATCAAATATTGATATTTGTATGGACAATTTTATTATATTACGCACTCTTTTGATGCGTTACAATATGGAGGAGCTCCTAACAGGCTCACAGTAAAAAAATTCCGGGTAGACGCTGTTTATCAAAGTGTATGAGTGTGTCTTTTTTTTTAAAAATCGCTAGTGATAGATATACGCATTGAACTGCTTTCAATTGGCTAGAGCGCTTCGTTAATTTTGCCATTGTCCTGTTGATATTATCAGCCTATAACTGAAATGCTTAACAATATATTTTGGTTGATGTGACGTAAAGACAGATAATTATGTATTTTCATTTGTTCATGTACAATCCCGTGTTTTTCATTAAAAATTTTAATTCTTTAACCGTGTATTTTAAGAAGGAATGTTGAAACATTTTTTTTTATATTTGATTGAACTATGAGAAAAACAATATACCTGTTATAGTATATATCATGATTATTCACAATATATTGTGAGTGCCGTCAGACCAGATCAATATGACATTCAAGAACAAAGGGAATGTTTACACCGGTAGGACTATCACAAGGAAAATAGAACAAGTACAAATGTATTCTGTATGCAAAGTCATTGTATTTACTTCACCTTCATCAGAGTTTAACTAGTTATTTAGGAATTACTTCCCTTATATCAGTATTGAATTAGGTAATTAGGAATTACTTCCCCTACATCAGTATTGAACCAGGTAATTAGGAATTACTTCCCCTACATCATCATTAAACTAGGTAATTAGGAATTACTTCCCCTACATCAGCATTAAACTAGGTAATAAGGAATTACTTCCCCTACGTTAAACTAGGTAATTAGGAATTACTTCCCCTACGTTAAACTAGATAATAAGGAATTACTTCCCCTACATCAGCACTAAACTAGGTAATAAGGAATAGCTTCCCCTACACCAGTTTTAAGGTATGTGTTTTTCTGATTCAGGACTTTTTCTGATTCAGGACTTTCTGGTTTTTTAGTCCTTTATTCCATACTCACAATAGATACATAATAAATCAATATATTACATACTTTATCCGGTTGCATGTGTTTTGTTCTCTATGTTCTGATTGTATTTTCATAATTGAAATAAAGCTCTTGATTTTTTCAATGATGTCAAAATTATTTTTAAAGGAATTAATGTGTATTGCTGACACTACATGTTCTGGCAGTTCCATCAAAATTGTTACTGTTCTGATCGAAAAAGAGTTTTTTATAATATGAAAGGTGCTCATTTATGATATATTCTTTTTGTGTGTCCTCTACAGCTGTGGAGATCGGATGCATCATTTCAGAGTGATATGGCAGTTAAACAATCCTTATAATAAATTTGACTTGCTATTTTGTATAGATCAATCTCCTTAAGGCCAGCGTTGGTAGTTTTAGTTTCTTCAGTCTCACTCTGTCGCTCTCCTGTGAAAACCTTCTATTTTAATCAAATTGTCTTGTATATGTCTTGTAAGTGACGTGCCCACGCAGAACTAGTATAGTCGAGTTACGATCCTACTAGATATTAAAACGAAGATTGACGGACTTTATATCCATGAACTGAAATCGAAATGTTCTCATGAGAAGTGCAGTATAGAGTTTAAAAAAAATAAAAGTGATTCTGCTTCATTGTGACATGTTTCTTCTCCTGCCTGTTTACACTTTTCTGGTTTTTAGTAGCCCATTTAAATAAAAACCGAGTTGTCCTTTATCCAAGGCTATTGGACTAATTAGGAATTACTTCCCCTACATCAATATTAGGCCTCAGACCACAATAATACTTCCGGGTCGTTGTACACGAATGTAGTACATATTGAAATTTCAGGACTGTTGCTAAATATTTTTTCCTGACTTAGCTGCTACAGATATGGACATAATTTTAGCATAGATTTATAGTGCAATATGTAATCTAGTGGCAGAATTTTATTTTGACACCATTTCCATGTTTGTTTGTGAGGCAGGACACGGGGAGTTATAAGGCTTGAGTAGTAATATTTTGTGATTTTTCGGATTTTCCTACAATATAGTAGGGTGGTTACACTTAAATAAAAATAACTTTGTTAAATGCCGGTCATGAGGTACTTTCCAGCTCACTGTATGTTCAGCTTGAATAGTTCTACACGTGATGTGAAAGCCAGATTTTTTGCAAACTTCTGAAATATTTTAATTTCGATTTTTCTTTTGTATAACAAAGAGGGAAATTAATTGTGGTCTGAGGCCTGCATAGAACGCACCTTTCCGATGTAAACATTCGCGCGTGGACCTTAAATTAGAAACATCGCGAACTTTTAACATTTCCTGTGCAGTTGTGTGTATTTTACCTATATGCAGATGACATTTCACGTACTTTCTGTGAGTTTTTAATTAATGACAGCTTCATTTTAGTAACTACACCCCCAATACACCTCGTTTCGATGATCGTTTCTATTGCGGATCCTTGTCTCTGATCACACTGGACATGTTTGTCGAGAAAACATGTTGGTATTTGTGTTTGCTACACATTTCTAGTATACGCTTTGAGGTGACTTTAAAGTTTCAGATGTGTACTAGCACTGTTTATGAAGATAAACGGTTTTGCGCTATATTTTGGTATAACTTTTAGGGTAAAAACCGTAATACTGTTAACCGCAGTTTTGCTCATTTCACTATTTACATGTACTGTACAAAGTCAGGGGCTATATTTTCCAATAGTACATAGTGTGCTGACATGTTAAATGACTGGCCACATAGCAAATGTAGATTATTTTGTAAAATTGTGATTAAAAAATCATGATTATTATTTGAATTAATCACAAAATCTTCTAAAATTTCACATTTTCTGTCAAAAATCTTTTCTACATGCAACAAAGCAGGTGCTGTTGTTATAAGCTGGGCATAAAGTGTAATGTATGTATCTTGTGATGTACTGTAGTGGTTTAAATTAATTTTAATTCAAAATTTGAAAGAAAACAACACAATATTGTTCCCCCCTCCCAAATATTTGAATTTCACTCAATGTGATATAGTGTATACATTCTAATTCACAATATTTCAACACATTTTTCTCAGAACAGGTTTTTCCTTTATTATTTCCTTCGTTCTATGTAAGCAAATGGTTTAAATATGTTTTTTGGCATTTTAAACACAGATCATTGAAAATTTGGTATTCATGCAAAAACAGATGATAGGATTTTGCCCTGTCCAAGGACATGGTCTCTCAGAAGGACACATAATGTAGATATACAATGAAATTTTACATCAGACTTGTGAAACTTTAATTGCTAATTAAACATTTTCTCTGTCACAAAGGGAATTTGTTCAATTGTGACCTTTGTTTTAAAGTATTTATGAGTTTAAATAGGTTCAAAGTTTGTCCGTCACGCCACTCCAGATTTGGGTCTGAAAATTAGTCAAGTATGAGGCATACCTATGCACATTAAACTCACTGTAATTTCCATACTTGTGCAAATATATTAATTGTCTTTGCATATTTGAGTACAGCTTTAGTATCACTTTATATAATTGAAGTAATGATTTTAGAAAAATGAATTTAACTTCACTTTTTAAGCATTTAAATGAAATTTTTCCTTAAAAAATTGTAAAATCCCATTTTAATTTTCAAAAAAATCATTGAAAACTTGAATTTATGCCAAAAATTTAAACGGTGAGATGTTGTGTAACTTCCCAGAATTACTTAACATGAAAATTCAGTCACGTTACTTGGTGCCAGTACAAGTTATGCTCTCTTTAATACTCTGAGGTAGACTTCCAGAACAGTGTACCCCCAGGGGACCCTTGACCACTTGACCACTAATTACCTGATTACTACTAAGTGACCCCCAAGTGTGTCTATGTAAATATTATCTTTAAAAACTGGTCTTTCAGAATGCAAAAAGTTAGACAGGCTGAGACATCTAATAAAAAAGTTATTCACTAATATATACAAAAATCTTTTTTAAATCTTGAATTTTCAAGTTTTTCTTAATTAACATGTTATAACATCTTTATTTTTTTCAAGAGCATAGTAAAAATATGACACAAGTTAGTCTGCTGAATGTGTGTTATTGTCATAAATTCATTGCAACTATTCCATCAACATTGTGTGCAAAACAGGAATGTTTGCATGGTGACCCTGCTCAGTTAGTGAAAATTGGCCCCTGGCCAGGGGTAGGGGTAGTAAAATGACCATAGAATTTTTATTTTTGAACAGAATAACTTCAAATTTGATTTTAAACTTAATCAATAACATACAATACTGTGTACGTAATGAAAATTTTATTTTTCAACATTTGACATATATACAGGCCTCAGACCACAATAATACTTCCGGGTCGTTGTACACGAATGTAGTACATATTGAAATTTCAGGACTGTTGCTAAATATTTTTTCCTGACTTAGCTGCTACAGATATGGACATAATTTTAGCATAGATTTATAGTGCAATATGTAATCTAGTGGCAGAATTTTATTTTGACACCATTTCCATGTTTGTTTGTGAGGCAGGACACGGGGAGTTATAAGGCTTGAGTAGTAATATTTTGTGATTTTCCGGATTTTCCTACAATATAGTAGGGTGGTTACACTTAAATAAAAATAACTTTGTTAAATGCCGGTCATGAGGTACTTTCCAGCTCACTGTATGTTCAGCTTGAATAGTTCTACACGTGATGTGAAAGCCAGATTTTTTGCAAACTTCTGAAATATTTTAATTTCGATTTTTCTTTTGTATAACAAAGAGGGAAATTAATTGTGGTCTGAGGCCAATAGATGATAATGGATTAATTCAAATTACTTCCCTTTGATCAGTATTGAAGTAGTTAATTAGGAATTACTTCCCCTACATCAGTATTGAACTATGTAATTAGGAATTACTTCCCTTACATCAGTACACAGGGGCTTGGCACGATTTTCCAAATGATAGTCCATATATATATGTATATAGTATCAAGGGTAGTAACTACAAAGAGGGGGAAGACGAACGTATTTAAAAAAAAAAAAAAATTGTCGTATTCTGCGGGTCAAAAATCTTAGTGACACATACATTACCTTAAAGAGAAATGTTTTATCTTTCCAATGAGTGTTCGATGAACAAAATTGGCCAAGTATTATCCAAGTTATGACCTGACGAATTCGGAAATAGATGTTGAAATGGCTAGGTCGGAATCTCCCTGTCCGGTTGAATAGTCGCCTCGCCTCTAATGGGTACCTCAATAACCATTCAGAAATCGAAAAATCGACGCTTGCAGCGGTATTCAGTAACCATAACTATGTCAATATAGGATGTCGGTTGGTTATGTTATCCGTCATGTGCCGTAGCCAATTCCATATTACATCACCGAGCTTACCGTCTTCAAAAAGAACCACCATCTTTCCCTAACCTTTCGTGACTTTGTTTATGTCGTTACAGTGGTGGTACAGCCAAGAAGCGTTCCGAATGAAGGGAAAGATGGTGGTTCTTTTTGAAGACGGTAAGCTCGGTGATGTAATATGGAATTGGCTACGGCACATGACGGATAACATAACCAACCGACATCCTATATTGACATAGTTATGGTTACTGTATACCGCTGCAAGCGTCGATTTTTCGATTTCTGAATGGTTATTGAGGTACCCATTAGAGGCGAGGCGACTATTCAACCGGACAGGGAGATTCCGACCTAGCCATTTCAACATCTATTTCCGAATTCGTCAGGTCATAACTTGGATAATACTTGGCCAATTTTGTTCATCGAACACTCATTGGAAAGATAAAACATTTCTCTTTAAGGTAATGTATGTGTCACTAAGATTTTTGACCCGCAGAATACGACAATTTTTTTTTTTTTTTAAATACGTTCGTCTTCCCCCTCTTTGTAGTTACTACCCTTGATACTATATACATATATATATGGACTATCATTTGGAAAATCGTGCCAAGCTCCTGTGCATCAGTATTGAAGTAGTTAATTATGAATTACTTCCCTTACATCAGTATTGAAGTAGTTAATTAGGAATTACTTCCCTTACATCAGTATTGATGTTGGTAATTAGGAATTACTTCCCTTACATCAGTATTGAACTGTGTTATTAGAAATTTCCTTTCCAACATCAGAATAATAAGAATTATTTAAATCATTTAATGGAATTATTGTCGCTATGGAAATGATTTCAACATTAATCTATTTTAATACAAAATCACAATTTTATATACCTCAAGTGCACAACTAACCTGCACGTGTGTCCGTGTGATTTTAATTGGAACGAACATAAACACCTTTCAGATAACGATACAATAACAAGTTAACCTTGATGTTTACAATGTAAGTCCTATTCAAGATATCCAGATTGGACTTATTTCTTCTTTTTATATGTGAACAAAACCTTTCTGATATCGATAAATGGTAATAGGTATTATATTTGTTGAATTTTATCGTATTGCTTTTTTTTTTAAAAAGAAATGAAAACATTGGATAGAAAACATTCTACCGCAGCTTACAAAATATATCGATATAAACCATACTGCCTGCATTTGATTAAATCAAGGGTTGCTGCTCCTCAGAAGCAAAAAAAAAAAAAACAATTTTACAATATGAGACAACAAAATCAGTTTCAATAACATATTTTCAAATATATGTTTCGGTGAGGAACATTTGAAGGATCACCGTTACAGCATGGAAAGTCTCTCAGTGGGCAGTGAAGTGTAATCTAATTTGAATGAATGTCTTAAAAATGGAACTAATTACCAATCAAAGCGTAGAATTAAAATATGTTTACACATAGAAATCTATTGAAAGACAAAGACAAATATGAACGTGAAATCAAGTGGGCACCAATTGCCTTTATCAAGACGTGCCGATATCAGAGATTTGAAGACCTGACAATTAAATCCCGTGGTTTTTTCAACGTAACACTCTTTTTAGAATATATTGCCTTTACGTTTACAAGTTGGCAGTAGTTCACCCAGGCAGTTTGGGGCGACGAACTTTGGGATCCCCAACATATCTGAGTATTGTACCTGCTGCCCTATAGTATGATTCGGCAGAGACGACTTAATTTAAAATATGTTTTCTTTTTCTTTTTTACGATCTTCTTCGTAATGTCTTCCTATCTTACTTTAGGCCGTACGTTTAGCGTTCGCCTCTGTGATGAATGCTTTGTGTCAGGACCTAGAGTCATTGTAATGGTAGTCCTTGTAATAAGACAACTGGTTCTTCATTTCAGTATACGTTTAGCGTATGGGGTGTTGTCTTTGGTATCTGGAGTAGTATGTTTCAGTGAGATAGCACTATAAAATCGGCTTCAGCTCCGCGCTATCATACGGAGACAAAACACGAATATACGAGACCCTCTTAAAACACACATGTATTTCCCACAGAGGAGAAACTGCCTTGAATGTCTATAGCTGTTGATAGGACGTTAAATAATACAAAACAAAACTAACCATTTGTTTGTACATCATGTAACTATATGTACTAAGCAACACCGATGTACAAATCTAGCATCTCAATGTACATTACATAGATTGGTCCATTATTATACATCTTTCATTACTATATGTGTATTGATCAAACATTATAGCCTCTGTTAATTTATATATTTATAGATCTATTTTTGCCACCCCTTTGCTAAAATGGTAGCATTATAATTGGATGTTGTACCAGACATATATATATATAAACAGTCTGTCTACTTAAACATTTGAGAGATCCGAATGTTCTGCTAGTCCATGCACGGCGGCGCTGTTGTTTGGATATGTTAGGAAATCAATAAAATCAGAGACATGCGTATGAGAGAAACTCCACGGTACTATATAACACAAACCATTCTAATCTATCAAAGTGTCTTCCCTTTGTTTCAATCTCTCAGAAATAGCGATAACTTGACAGGAAATCAAGCTGATAATGCTGACCGACAGGTTAACAGTTGTTTGCTCGTAACGCACTAAACACCAACTCATTCTATCTCAAACTGAACTGCTTGTTAATAAATACCTGCTAATTGTAGCCCTATTAGCTTTTGGGAGCCTACTTACTTGTATATCTTTACAACGAAAATTGTATTGAAAGGTGGCATGACGCATGCACTGTTCATTTATGTTTTACTTCATTCAGAGGCACTTTATAATACACCAAGTATAGTGTGTACATGTAACAGTGCGTTTCTATATCGGAGTTAAGGTAAGTTGTATTTTAGGGACTTTGTACCGATAGATAATACACTTGTCCATGTGAATCCATGTACTATATATCTATTAGAAAAATATTGTTAGTGTTTGCTATTTCATCTCACAAAATGTTCGAAGATGTTTGGACGGACAATAACGTTAATATGAGTGTTTGATAATTATTATAATACTGACGATTTGTAGGGCTATTGATAGGCAATGGTAAAAAAAAAGTCTTTTTTACCTTTTTTGTACGTGACGAACTGACCTTTTTAAGGGAAAGCTATTCCCGTAGGTGATGCTCATCCGTGCGTGACAACAATCGGCGTATGTACGTACCTGTGGTAGCGTGATCGTAGTCTACACTTATAACTATAATTGTACTCGTATATATATATATATTTATATACCATATTCGGTCGTCCTTCAAAACATTGGTGTCATTGGTAAAAGGATACTTCTTTAAACAGTTATATTAACAGTAAGAGACCTTTACAACAATTAGCTGATCACATACACTGAGTGGATGAGTGTAAAACCCTGAGATGGCGCACGGTCAGTGCTAACTCCGTACGCGTCATATTTTTTCATTCCACATCGGGTGCCGTTATGATTGGTAGCGTGTAGGAGGTTCCTGTTGTTGGCGACGTGCTGTGTCGGACGGCTAAAAAGTCCGGAGTTTTAGACACGGCAGCTGTTTTTGGGTCGGTTGATGCTGATTGGTTGAATTGTGGGCGCCGGTATGTGAGTTTCATCCGCTGGCAAACTTGTGGGGGAGAGTTTGTTTGTTTTTGTTTAACGTCCTATTAACAGTCAGGGTCATTTAATGACGTTCCAGGTTTTGGAGGTGGAGAAAGCCGGAGTACCCGGAGAAAAACCGCCGGCCTACGATCAGTACCTGGCAACTGCCCCATGTAGGTTTCGAACTCGCAACCCGGAGGTGAAATTATAATGGATTGTGTCATAGGTCATGTGTAGTTTACCTAGTTTGATAAACATGTCTTCTTTGTAATTAATTGTATGTAATATGAAGCCTTCAACAAATAATCTTTCTGTCAATACGCGAACATGTAGAATTATGGACACCTCGGCCCTGTGGCGTATTCGGCCTTGGACACTTCGGCCCTACTGCGTAGTCAGCCTAATATGCCCAGGCCTATATATATTTATATGTGTTTATTCCACATATGTTAAGAGATTTTTGACCGGAAAATTCCCCATGTTAATGGCTAAATTGTTTTGATGACGGACAAATTAATTCACTTAACATGTACAAGGTTATTATTTCTATCAGGGTAGTGAGATATAGTCATATGAAAGTCATTTCAAGTATGTAGAATATTGAAAACAGTGGTGTAAACACATGTATACTGACACATTTCATAGTGATATAACATGTTTCTATTGTAGAACATCAAATGGGGAATAAAGCCAGCCACCAAATATTCGATCCAGATGCAGACTTCTATGAATGTAAAATAATTTATAAATCTTTTATTAGTTATACAGTCAAAATGTCACTGACAGTGTGAACATGATAAAATTATCAATATATACATAAGAAAGACATAATGATTATGATTTTAAAATGTTTTCCGGACAAAGATTTAAGTCATTAATTAAAAAATTATATATATATCAGAATTACTGGACCCTGCGTATATAACACAGTCTGATGGAGGATATGATCATGACAATCGCCAGAGCTTTGAGTTAGTGTGAGAAAAAAAAGACTATCATTTGGTATTTTTTCTGGTCACCATCAAGGTAGGGGATCGATTTATTAATTTTAAAGCTAGGGTCAAGATTCGTATGCGGCCATACATTTGGGAAGCCTCTTTCTTGTTCAACTTAAGAATAATCCCCCTGAGGTGGAGATCCCCGAGTCTCACCTCATGGGATAAACGAGTCTATTATTCATCACCAAATATAACCAATAGCCTTAAACATATTAGGTAGTATAATATTTCACCATTTGTTTGTATTCAGTTGATGTTCCACCACCAGCTCCCCCTACAGAGTTAGAACTTCGTGCTAGACAGATCAATCCAGAGGAGCATGTCTACCCATTTGAAAACCTTGTGTTTGAAGGAGGCGGCAGCAAGGGAATGGCTTATTGTGGGGCTGTTCGTGTAAGTTTTAATGATGTATTGAGAAATAATACATGTGATATCGCAATGAACTTAAATTGGAATAGGCGTTCTGATATGGTTTGTAGAATATTTGATGCTTTTCATATTTGACTGGGTTTATTATATTTTCTATTCACATTTATATTTGTTTTAATTGTATGTACAATGTATCTAGCATTGAATTAGGATTATGAAGACACATTGATGACATGAGGTGATTACTTAATAGATGGTTTATCCTAAATGGATTTTCGGAGCTGGGCCTAGTACTGCAAGTCCATGGCAGTTGATGACATTTTTTTTTCGCTGGCGAGGAATGAAATTTTTTTTCTCAAATATGGAAATATAATCAGACAACAGCGTGCCATTTTGTGTACTAATTGTAAAAAAAAAAAAAAAAAAACACTAACGAACTCCACTTACAGGCCCTAGAAGACATTGGCGTGTTTCCACAAATCAAACGCTTTGCGGGGACAAGCGCCGGGGCTATAACTGCAGCGCTCCTGTCGGTTGGGTACAATTCACACGATGTTGAAAAATTTATGAGGAATGATATGTCCAAGAATTTCATGCTAGGTTTGTATTAGTTTGGCTTTAAGAATACGTTGACCCTTTTAAAATCCAGATAAACAAAGTTGAAAATTGAACACTGTCAAAGCATAAGAAATCTAGTTATTGTGTGTATTACTGGTCGTACTTTTCTTTATGAACATGAGCCCCTGTTGTGTACATGACTACTTACCTACACACTGACGTTGATGTGTGTACAGACAACGGGGAGTATTGTTTTATTTTCACGATAACTATAGTGTTAACGACTAGAAATAACGCGTCACACATATGTAATGAATATATTTATATTAGGATTGATTGTAAGCCCGGTCAATCTCTCCAAGGGTCTATAACACATCTTTAAACGCCCCACGCATTTACAGGAATCTTTAATAACATACTTGTAACATATATTGAGATAAAATTTCTTGATATCATTCCCATATATTCTATTGTATGGTTTATCAGCAAAATAAAAACTATTCCTCTAACAATTGCTTGTAGCACTTATTACAATTCTATAATTTATTTCATTATAAATATAATAGTCTGCGAAGCATTTAACCCCGCGGAGAGATTGTGGTCCTGTGATATCTTTTCATAAGATGTAAATGTAATGTAAACAGTGACAATGTAAATCAAATTAAAAGCCAAGGCGACTTAATCTTATATTTAATGATATATAAATGTAACACTTACCATAATTTTAGTTGATTAATAAAAACGTTTTTGAGGTTTATTATTTCGAAATTAACGTTAGGATTTGAACCGTTTCAACAAAGCGTAAATATTATATATCGAGATCAGCGACAGGGTTATTAGTTCACACCAGCAGTCCAATGACAGAATTGTTTCTGCAAGCATTCAGGTGACAGGGTATTAGTTTATACCAGCAGCAAAGTGACAGGGTTATTAGTCAACCAGCAGCAAAGTGACAGGGTTATTAGTTCATACCAGCAGCAAGGTGACAGGGTTATTAGTCAACCAGCAGCAAGGTGACATAGTTATTAGTTCATACCAGCAGCAAGGTGACAGGGTTATTAGTTCATACCAGCAGCAAAGTGACATGGTTATTAGTGTATATCAGCAGCAATATGGCAGGGTTATTAGTTCATATCAGCAGCAAGGTGACAGGGTTATTAGATCACACCAGCAGTCCAGTGACAGAATTGTTAGTTCATACAAGCATGCAGGTGACATGGTTATTAGTTCATACCAGCAGCAAAGTGACAAGGTTATTAGTTCATACCAGCAGCAAGGTGACAGAGTTATTAGTTTATATTAACCGCCAGGTGACAGGTTTATTAGTTCTCACTTTTATTTAATGATTAAAACCATAAAATATATTTTAAAATATATACGAACCATGTCTCTGTTGTAATAGCTGTTTCAGAATACGGACCATGCATTTTAATCATCTTACTAGTCAACTTTCCTTTCCAGATGGATCTTTTGTCTGGAGGATGTTTACATTCATACCGAGGGTTTTCGTCGGTTACGGATTAAGCCCTGCGTCACAATTCAACGAATGGTGAGTGGCTTCGGAAAAAGACAGGGAGTGCTGATATCACGTTTGAGCAAGTATGTGGTAAAAACGTTAATTTGACGGTAAATTGATAAGGACAATACAATCATTATATATTTCAATAAATTTATAAGGTAGAGACCATCACAATGATCATATTGTTATATTTGATCTCAGAGTGCTTTAAGAAGGTGACTGAGCGTAGTCACTCATAAATTGCTGAAATATAATCAATTACAATGGAAAGACATTGCATTAGAATATTGTTCCTGGCGTGGGTCTGTGTATATATGTGTATTTTACATCTGTCTCGATCTGATATACGAAATAAATGTTTGTTGCCGAAGTATTCCATGTCTGTCCAATTAGATCCTTAGTTCCTATGATATTTCACTTACATTTAGCATCCTGAGATATTGCATTTTGGTTTAGTGACCACTTCCTATCACCTATATAATTCAGTTAGTATGATGATATGTTATGAGCCTCAGATTGAAGGATTTGATTTTTGCTGGATATATTGTATTATTTTTCAACATAATCCCCTTCAGTATCTTCACATTTTTGCCAATGATGTTTTAGGACCTCAATGCCACTTTTATGGAACTCCTTTCCATGGCAGTTCAGAAAGTCATCCACTGCATGTTAGGGATAGGGTTTGGGTTAGGATGCCTGAAATGCCTGTTTTCAGTTTTGGAAATAGATGAAAGTCTGATGGAGCCAGATCAGGTGAATAAGGTGGATGCTCAATCAATTTAAATCCTCAATCGTGAATGGCAGCCATGGCAATGACAGACTCTTTCATCCTAACCCTAATCCAACCGATATTGTCCATTTTCCAAAAGCCGTTTGTCTTGTTTACTTTAGAGTGCTACCTCGTCGATATAAACTAACCAAATGAGACCAGTCTTTGGGTACACTGCCCTTTATAGTCGGAGAATAATATGACTTAGAAAAAAAAACCCATCCTTGAATACCTCCTTCAATACGAGACTCATAACTTACCAATCAGCCCTCGTATCAGACAAACTTGCTTGCTTTTAGTATTTACATATTTATACCATATTTTAAGATTATTAAGTAATATGTAATGTTGTCATGAGTATGAGATTATTCTATGATTATACAAAATGTATGTCGTCATTTTTACCGGAAGTGCTTTATCCGGACATCCAGGTATGCAGCAAAAAAGAAAGAAAAAATATATGGAATTGAAGGTTGATTGGGCTCTCAGTTAGTTAGTTACATTTGAAACATAATTTGAGTTTTAACCTTGATATTTTACTTTGAATTCACCATATAGCACATCAGTTACACAGAAAATGATAAGATATGGACTAATAACCATCTTTACGGGATTTTCAGCACATAAATAATCATGATGATCGAACGAATATCCTTTTCTACTACAGCTGTACAACACCAGTGGAAAAGAACTATGCGTTGTTGTTACAAATGTCAACAACATGGCCGAAGAGTACTGTCACCCAAAAACAACACCGGATATGCCTGTTAGACTCGCAGTGCGCATGTCCATGTCGATTCCAGGTACGGACTTATCTTACAAGTACTTTGAGGCTGTATGCCATGCTATGTTTTTTTTGTTTTTTGTTTTTACATCTGACTAATACCAATGTCTGTTCTATTTTGATTAACGTTTACCAGATCAAAAAAAAAGACTAATACCATCGGAACTAATCGACATTTAGGTAATCCATACTGTATATTTGTTAAATTTCTGGGGCTAATACTTCGCGGTCGGACCTAGTTCTCGGGCATTAAATTCCACTCAACCATGCTTAGTAATCAATTAAGATGAATTATCATAATTTAATTTTCTCTACACTAACCCTGTCCCTAGAAATTATAACGTCGGTCAGTCAGTCAAAAGCAATCTTACAAACGGCGTCATTTGTATCGCCATGGGTTGATAACATAAATGTTAAAGGTAATGGAAATGCTTGTTTCAAGCAAAATTCTGAAGTAAACACTTCTTGGTATTTATTTTGGCGCTATGATTTTTAACCACGAATATAGCGAAATTAAATCCCCTCGAATATTACCATCAATACAGTACGTATATTGTTATTATTATTAAATATCAACATCGACCGTCGTTCTCTAAATACAAATCTGATTCAAACATTTCCGTGCGAAAAAAATCAATGCAATATTCTTGATATTTTTTTATTAGTTTATTATAAAACACAAAGTAAGCAGACCGATATTTTGCATTTGAATTTCGGATCTCAAACTCGCGATGTCTGGTATGATATCACCAAGCTGAGAAAAAAAATTGTAACAAGATACTGCGCTAAATGCCCTTCGGCAATTGTGTTGATATACATATAGATGATGTTTTTTGAGTCCTTTTTTAATAGACTTTAATTTTACGTCGCACCACATACGCAGATGTGACTTATATTTATATATATGTTTCACGGCACAGTTTTTGAATACTACGTACATGAAAAATGTGGTCTTCGTTTTGACAAAGGTGAATACTCGTCATTTAATGATTTCTGTGTTACAATGTTACAGGCATGTTCCAAGTGGTGAAGTATAACCCTAATACACAGTCTCCAAATAACATGTACATTGACGGAGGAGTTCTGTGTAACTACCCAATACATTGTTTCGACGGTAGGTAATTATACCGATCTTTGAATATCGGATCATAGAAAACAAATCTTTCATAGGATATCTCACTTGTGTTATTTTTTCTTCTTTTTTGTTGTTGTTGTTTTATTTTATTTTGTTTTTTGTTTTTGTCAAAGATGGATGTAAGAAAGCACTATACAATACATCTTTGGCGACATGCAAATACTTAAAAAGTCCTCTCCTTATAATGTACAGTTTACGTATAACATTGCAGTAGCCATGCTTAGATATGTCCAGTATCACAATACTTCACCTGTATATATTAGAATATATCAAGATAAATGCGATCTCCAAGAACACGACATAATGCTACACCTGTATATATGAGGACATATTTATATGATATGCTAAAAATGCCATCATGAATGTTCTGGTCTTGAGAATGCTCAGTGTTGTTTGTACCACTCCAATGACAATTTCTGAGAAAAGAAACAAAACAATTACCATATAAACCCTTTTAAAAGGAGAACACTAGTTAAATAACCGTCTGAACATCAGGCACGCAGATTAAAGTATTTACAATCACCAAATATCCCGCAGGCTGGTGGCTGTCTATGAAGCGAAAAGATGCTTTTATCCGGAGGATGCGTGACCTGGAACAACTTCCCGCCATGCTGAGTAAAGCATGCAGGTTTGGAGAGCGGTCCGAGAAAACCTTGGGGTTTCTGGTGGTTAGTATGGCGTTAAAATCTACAAACAAATATATTTTTGAATTATGTAACGCAAATACTTTAAATTTGACTGTGTTTCAAGCCAGACCATTTCCTAACCATGGAAAAAATTAATGCACACAAACACCCTTAAACATCCGTATATGTGAGTGGCCATTTAAATCTTATTACACGTTTCATCAACTTTCATTTAGTGTTGTAAATTAACTGTGTGTCGTTTCAGTACTCCGAGGGTGAAGCCGACAACTTCAGGTTTTACCTCGAGAAACGAACACCTGTACATTCCCGATCGAATTCTACACTCAACAGGTACGTTTTATGTATGTTAAAATGTTAAGTTATATATCTTAAAACCTTTAAATGTTTGTTATTATTGACCATGATCTACAATGTACTAAAGTATCGTTTGAAAATCAAGTTTGAATTATTGGTAAATACTTCAAATGGAGAAAGATTAATAAGGATTTGAAATATGAATATTACGATGATGTATATTGACATGATTATTGTGAGTTGAGTATGGATCATTGATAAGTACGTTAAAATATAAGTTCAGGGTAAATTATTCATACCATATTATATACTGCAATGAGAAAGTCATAATACGATATATTATCAATGTGATATTTTGAAACAATGGTTGCTAAGTTAAAATCGGTTGTTGCATTGTTATAGGAAGCGAAGAGCAGAACTTACTGCAAAAGCCAGAGAACGAAAACGGATTTCTGCTGCTGTCAGTCGCTTTATGCCTGTAAGGTTTGAAACGAGATACAAATCTTTGGTACAGCAAAACATTTGCTTTGACATGAAACATTGCCAAACAACAATCAATTAGCATACTCAATACTTAAAATGTTGATCGCTATACCCTACAATTTGTTACTCTTAAACCCTGTTGGATATTTACACGGAGAATCGTCATAGCAATCATTGTAGCTTGATACATGTTTAGATTTGAGCTCGTCAAACTATTCCCTTTTCATTGAAGCTTTTGGATAAATACGACACAAACCTTGATGGACAGATCAACCACCAGGAATTTAAAGATATATACGTAAGTAAATTATAGTATATTCTAAATTCTTTACATCCTGATTTAAATTATACTATGGAAGTCAGTGACACTGGGATGCCATTTATCGACATTTTTGTTGAACTTATTGACAATACTATAGTTACCGATTTGTATAGTAAAGCTACAGATTTATATAATTATTTGGACTTTTTTTCCAGCCATGCTAAACATACCAAACTGAATATTCCATATGGTCTAGCATCCAAATTAATTACAGTTGTTAGAGATAAGGAGAAGTTAAATAAGCGACTGGATGACTTGAAAGTGTACCTCAAGAACAAACATTATCCTACTGAGGTGATACAGAATGCTATTCAGAAAGCTAAGGAAAAGGGTCCAATTTCTGTTAACACCGATAGGATTCAAAATAAGGATACCAATATTATACCATTAGTAACTACGTATAATCCTAATAATTGTAATATGCTACCTATTATAAAACATTATGAAACCTACTATAAAAAATAGTGAGAAAATGAAACATATTTTTGAAAATAACAAAGTTATCAATTGCAAAAGACAAGCTAAGAATTTGAAACGTTTGTTATGTAAATCAAAATTTGATATGAACACCTCGAATGCTGTCAGTGGTGTACAAAAGTGTATGAAACCCAGATGTGGTACATGTAAGATTCTTATTGTGTGTAAAAACTATACTTTTATAAATGACTCAAAAATATAAATAAGATCTAATATTAAATGTAATTCTAAAAATGTTATTTACACTTTAATATGCAAATCATGTGGTGAATTTTATGTTGGCCAAACTGGGTGCGAATTAAGATTGCGTATGCATGTACATAGGCAGCAAATTAAAGATGATGACTTGAGATTTTTAAAGGTAAGCAAACATATTCACCAGTGTTCTGGGAATGATTTTTATGTTTTACCTATTTACAAGTTAAATAGTGACGATGTAGTTACAAGAGAGATACAAAAAAAATGTTTATCCAAAATGCTGAAACCAAACTTAAATGCAGAATAAGTTGATTGAATGTACAGTATTCCATCTGTTCCGACTTTGTTTATTGCGTCACGCTATTTTTAACTGATGACGTCATCACAATTGATGACGTCATACATATCTAAGCAACGTACAAATAAACAAAAGTTCAGTCCGCCTGGAGAAGCCTGAGAGGGCAGAAAGGCCTTGCGGCAAAGTCTTTTATTTTTGTTATTTTTTGTTATTTTTTTTATACGTAGGTTAATATACTGATAATTCCATCTTCCAGACAGCAATGTAAATGCTTTACAGGCATGTACCGTTTTCATATAGACGCCTCATTTTAATACTACAATACACATTTAAAAATGATATTTCTCTGACAAAGAGTAAGCATGATCGATTAAAACAGTAGTAAGCTATTTCATATATCAATATAATACCAAACCTTACAGGTTTTGCATTATTAGCATCATTCAAAAGTTTCAGCTCTAAAAAAAATCACAAGATGTATAAATCATTTCACTTTTTTTTGTGCTATTTTGTGCAATGTATGAATGTAAATTCGGATATTCCTGTCCTAGCTTGTGTCTACTTTGCAAATATAGCTGAGTTTAAATGGGTATGCCAGTATTTTATGGTTGATGAATTATGAATTTGACGAGTTCTAATATTAAATCAATATTACATGGACATGGTATTAGGAATATGTATAACATGTGACTCGAGAAGCTTGTTAAAAAACTATCGTCAATCCCTCAATAGTATGCCGAGACAACATAGCGTGGCTTAATATATTGATGTCGTCACAATACTGTTTAAATAAGTATTATAACAAATACGGCAATAAAGTTCAGAACAGTGGAGCGTATGTAATGCACTATTACTGATTATATCAATTGTGAACAGGATCACTTTTCTGAAGAGGACAGACATACACTATTTGTTGATCTGGATGGATCCAATGCCGTATTCAAACGGTTAGACAAAAATGGAAATGGACAGGTAGGTTTTACATTATTTTTCAATCAGTTTATGATCATCCAATTCAGCAGATGTTATAGAAGAATTGTAGTTAACTTTTCTTTTCAATGGGATATACATATTATGTATAAGTATTGATAAAATCAATATTCTTTAATCAACGGAAGTAATCATCACTTGAGAAGTTTCCTTTAAAGTTTCTCATTTGGAACATTTCGAGGTAAGGAACTTACTAAAATTAAGAAACACTTAAAACTTTGGCCGTGCTTTGTTCCTCTGTTACTGTTTAAACCTTCCTCTTATTATATAATTTAGATATGTCGATTTTGAGAGATAGAATGTGAACATATCGATATTTGTTTTGTTTTTATTACATACATCAATTCCTAACCAGGTGACGTTCCAGGGAATAATACGATATATAGAAGGGAGAGGTCTGGCTGTCAATCAGAGATACCTGGGATACAAACGGCAGGACGTCACGAGCATCGTGTCCTTCGCTTCCTCAATATTTGGCACTATGCTTCTAAACCTCAAACGGCTACACATGGAGGTACAATGTTTCTTTAAAAACAATTTCAAGATTAACATCCGACTATTATATTACGATCTCATTTTTAATTTAAAATCAAAACATACACTAAGATCGTGCTGACATTACATTGTACAATAATGACAAACGGTACTTAAAAAGGTCATCGTATGAACTATTCCTAGTTATTCTGTTGTATTCGTGAGAGTGAGAAATGCAGCCCGATGTGGTTTGCATTGTTCTTGACATTAATTTTTATTATCAAAGTTTTTGGGCATTTGTTATATTGGTCGCCACAATAACCACATGCAATACTAACTGCTGGAAGTTGTTTCACAAACATAATTAGTTCATAGTACATCTATCCGCTTGATGTTGAGTATACAGTTACAACATCTTCCTTCATTGAAAAACGTAACAGTGATCAGTAATAACGAAATATGTATATATGTGTATTTACTTTTGTCTTCTATAAAACCTTTTTAGATGACAACCTATATGTTTTCATTTAAACCTATTGTCGATTTTTCGATACTGCAAAGGTGATCGAAATCCAATCATTGGACCAGTATGACATAACGAAATTATTGCCAACATAAGTGTGTATATTTTATTACAGTATGATCAGTTTCCGGAGAGCCGATCGCCTCTGACAAGCATTACTTTATGTGTTGTTATCTTGATACTTTGACAGTTAGCTTATTTTGTTTGGTATACCTCAGGTCTACGATACGTTTTTCTCATCTTTCCAAATATGTAATCGGTTTTGTTGTCGGTCATCGAAAAAAATACATGTTGACATACATATTCCAAGTGTATTTCACAAAAAGGGTCTGAGAAAAGTAGTCCATCGTATGTTAGGTATGTGGGATAGGGAAAATCTACCCTTGATGATAACATTGTATTACAGTTTGATGATGGCATTGTATTACAGTTTGATGATGACGTTGTATTAGAGTTTGATGATGACGTTGTATTAGAGTTTGATGATGACGTTGTATTAGAGTTTGATGATGACGTTGTATTACAGTTTGATGATGACATTGTATTACAGTTTGATGATGACGTTGTATTACAGTTTGATGATGACGTTGTATTACAGTTGATGACATTGTATTACAGTTTGATGATGACGTTGTATTAGAGTTTGATGATGACATTGTATTACTGTTTGATGATGGCATTGTATTACAGTTTGATGATGACATTGTATTACAGTTTGATGATGACGTTGTATTAGAGTTTGATGATGACATTGTATTACAGTTTGATGATGGCATTATATTACAGTTTGATGATGACATTGTATTACAGTTTGATGATGACGTTGTATTACAGTTTGATGATGACGTTGTATTAGAGTTTGATGATGGTATTGTATTACAGTTTGATGATGACGTTGTATTACAGTTTGATGATGACGTTGTATTACAGTTTGATGACGTATTAGAGCTGGATGATGACTTTGTATTAGAGTTTGATGACATTATATTACAGTTTGATGACGTATTAGAGTTTGATGATGACGTTGTATTAGAGTTTGATGATGACGTTGTATTACAGTTTGATGACGACATTGTATTACAGTTTGATGATGGCATTGTATTACAGTTTGATGATGACGTTGTATTACAGTTTGATGATGACGTTCTAGTAGAGTTTGATGGTGGTATTGTATTACAGTTTGAGTACATTGTATTACAGTCTGGTGATGGCATTGTATTAAATTATATTACAATATGAAGACCTTGTATTAATTTTTGATGACCATTTATATCAGTATGATAACCTTGTAAAGGTATTATATTTTGTCGACCTAACATTACAATATGATGACTTGGTATTAAAGTATGTTATCATACAGTGTTATTGCCTTCTTTAAAGTATGATCAACTTATTTTACACTATGATGACCTTGTATCACGGTATGATGACCTTGTATTACAGTATGATGACCTTGGGCGTACTGTTGGTATAAACACGGGGCACATTGAAACTGCAGACTTCGACCTTGAAGAAGAAGACATCATCTTTTTGTTGGATGTAAGTTATTTCGGTGACAATTCTGCAGTGTATAAACATTGGTTAGGAAGTTAAACTATGATGATAATAATGATATTTTAGTACAGGGTGATATGCTCATATATTAATGTTCTATTACATTTTTGTACAAGTACCTGCATTTATAAAAAGCAGTGTTTGTAGTGAAATTTTATTATTCTTATTCCTATTCTTGTTTTTATTATAACTTTTACAGATATGTGAAACTATATAAATATATATCTAATATATATGAAGATGTTTGATGTGCTATATTTAGACACTAATACATTCAGTTACGAGGACTGATTGATATGTCGTGAGCCTCATATTAAAGAATTTGAATTTTTCCGGATATATTGTATTATTTTTCAACATAATCACCTTCAGTGTCTATACACTTTTGCCAGCGGTGTTTTATATACCACCTCTTTTTTTTTGGTTGTTAAGAAAGTCATCCACTGCATGTATGACGTTATCATCAGAATAAAATTGGGTGTCGGAAATAGCTGTTTTCAGTTTGAGAAATAAATGAAGGTCTGATGAAGAGAGATCAGGTGAATAAGGCGGATGTTCAATCAATTTAAAGTCACATTCGTGAACGGCAGCTATGGTAATGACAAACTTGTGAACATGATCATTGTCTTGCTGGAATAACACACCTTTCGCCTCGGAGGAAGTAAAGTATTGTATGTGTCATTGATTGTTTGTCCCTTTTGGAGATAATCTATCAGCAGAATACATTCTGCGTCCCAGAAAACCGAGGCCATAACCTTCCCAGCTGATGGAAAAGTCTTTGCCTTCTTTGGCGGGGGAGAGCCATGGTGCTTCCATTGTTTCGATTGTTGTTTGGCCTCTTGGGTAAAATGATGGACCCATGTTTCATCCATAGTGACAAATCCCTGAAAAATGTTGGCAGGATCTTCCTAAGAACGATTAAGATTAGCACCTGATAATGTGCGCATGGTGGGCTTTTGATCAACTGTCAGAAGTATTGGTACCCATCGGGCCGAAAGCATTATGGATATCCTTAGTTGTTAAACCTTATATAGTCAGAGAATATTCTTGATTACCTCCTTCAATACGAGGCTCAACATATCATTCATCCCTTGTACATACCATTTCGAAAGTACAACAAAGTACGTGCCATTATAACAACTATATATAAAAACTGTTTAACTGCTTAAATTGTAACAGGACTAAATTCTCTGTTCTATTAAACAATTACGTAATGCCACATGTCAAGTATGTGTTAAATGGTATATAATCAATGATAAATCAGAAATCAGAACAGCAACATTTAGAGCCTTTGAAAATATGATCATTTACAAAATACAGTAAGATGTCATTTTTATAAAGCGTACATAGTTTACAAAATGAAAATTTATTGGTAATATTTTTTTCTGTTTTCAGCAAGGAAGAAACACAACCATCGATTTTCTAAAAATGTATGCAGCAAAGGAAAACGAGAAATAAGCTAGGACGTTCATACTAGGAAACACGTGTCAATGTGGTAGACTTATATCATACGTTACCTCTCACGGGATACGTATAGTTAATGAAATATACTAATATCAAGTATCACATATCACGGATTACGTATAGTTAATAAAATAGACTAATATCAAGTATTACATATCACGGGATACGTTTAGTTAATGAAATAGACTAATATCAAGTATTCCATATCGCGGGATATGTACAGTTAATCAAATAGACTAATATCAAGTATCACATATCACGGATTACGTGTAGTTAATAAAATAGACTGAATTACATATCACGGGATATGTACAGTTAATCAAATAGACTAATTCCAGGTATAACATATCAATGGATATGTATAGTTAATAAAATAGACTAATATCAAGTATATATACGTATAATTTAATTTTGTATGAAACACGCATTTTCATTGGCTGAAATAATTTTGTTACACCTTCATAACAAAAATTTTGACGTTGCGAAATGTAACGTCATTTTCGATTGGCTGATGACGTTGCGTAATAATTTATCACAGAAAAGAGTTCGCCAAATAAAGTGAAATATCTTGGTGTGTATAAGACGAAATTAAATTATAAGAATTAACATTAATTATTTTTTCTGTTATACAGTCATAACATAAAAAACTGGAGTGTACTCTCTTCATAAACCGCTTCGCGGTTTATTTAGAGTACACTCCAGTTTTGTCTGTTATGACTGTATAACAGAAAAAAATAATTGATGTTAATCCTTAAATAGTTATTACTTACGTCATGAATTAGTATTGCAAGAGAAATCATACTTTTAGTAAGAAGTCATGCTTTTAGCTGGAAAGACTTACTCATATGATGTCCCTCAATTTTCGAAATCTTTTAAAAAATGATTGAGGTTCTTAAATCTTTTGTAACTGTCAATGTCATTTGATCCCGGAAACTGAGTAACAGGTAGTCTGACAGCGGACCGGAAACCTTTTAGAGTTATCAGGAATTCAAAATTACGGTGATTTAAGGACATTTTCTTGTTTTTTTAATGTCCTACATACACATTTTAATTATTTCTTAGTTGAAACTAAATGATACATGTTCTATTATAGCCTATCGATAATATTGTAACCATTTCTTCGTATCTTTTTTTTTTATCATAATATAGAATCAACGGACTTTTTTTTGGAACATATCTAATACTATTTTCAAGTTCAAACGTTTCCTCAAAGCAAAGTGTTTTTCGGAGCTGCCTCTGTTGAAAGTCCTGGTTCAAGCCACTTATGTGTAAATATTCATTTTCTTTTTTTTTGAGATTTTCAGATTTGCATGCACGTAGCTAAATGTTCTCAATTTCATATAAAGCATACGGCTGTATAGTTTTGTAACAAGGTAATATAATACAACATGATAAGAGGCTTTTATTTCTGATTTGATCATCTCGTCTTGATCTTGATCTTATATCTTGTTATATTGTATTACTCATTTAAAAAAAAGGCACATCAGCCAATTTAACTAGACCACTGTCAATTAAATAATTATGAAATATGAAAAAAATTAAAGGAATGTCCTGTCATGGTTTATCGGTGAAATAGAATTAGGAAAAAAAGTTCTGTCGTGATTTATATTTATTTATAAGTAAAGTTTTACGGAAGGGTATATGTTCGATGGAGTCAATATTACCAATCAGAAATGCAGAATCATACCGAATATCAAGGTTGCTTAAGACCCTTCTATATTACTTCGAAGAAAAAAATTAACTACACAAGGTTTCGAGAGGTTCCAGGTTGATTAAGATCATGAGAGAGTCATACATGATCTATATAAGTTATTATCTATAAAACATATTAAGTGTGTGTATAAATAATGATATCGTCAGGTATATTCAGGTGGAAGATTTCAAGTATGAAATATTAAACATTAGATATGTGATGTTAGTTATGACTTTTAAAGTAAAAAAAGGTATAATTCTTGAGAACGATGTCATCATCTTTGGGTTTTTCTTTTCTATGAGCCCTTGTCGTATGCTTTTTTTTAAACATGCTTGTTAGCCTTTCTTTGGAATAAAAGCTCTCACTATAAGAGAATAGAGTGATTCATTCAGTTTGGAATGGATAATGGCTGTGTAAAGAGTAGAAAAATAAAAAGATTTGAATGAAAACCGTTTTTAGGGGCGAATTTTAAAGATAAGGTTATAAACATCTTTGGGTTTCCCCCCCCCCAAAATCCAAATTCCATAACGATTTTAAGCAGAAGCTGCCTATAGTTTTTAGTATCATCGAATTTTCCTAACTTGAATTTACTCTCTCTTTTTATGATAAGAAGGCAATCATCGCAATTTATATCGTATAATACAATATTCCAAAAATCGAATCAAGCTAGTTTTATACACGAGTGCCTTCCCTTTAGTCACAATCTTGTCTATGATTCTCGGATTAAGACAATCTTCAAAAGCGAACACATGGAATGCAAAGTATCAGAAATGTTTATTTATTTAAGGATTGATTGTCAATTTTGTTGCTTGCGTTGACTAATGAAGGGAAGTGAACCTCGTGCAAATGTACTTCATTTGCACGAGGTTCACTTCCCTTCATCAGTCAATGCAAGCAACAAAATTGACAATCAATCCTTATATTTACGTTAACCAAATTAAAAACTTGCCCACCAGATTGCAAAATTCGGTCGCAACAGTGTGACGTAAGTGCGTCACTTTGTAACAATGTTATACTTATCGTACATGTGTGCACAGTAGTGGAACAGCAGACAGTCAGCTATTCTCGTCGCGAAGGCAACACAAAATATAGTGCCATACACGTTCTGATTATTACGATGTTGATACACATAAAAACGATATTTTCAAGATAAAATATTCATTTATAACAAATATCTATGATATTGTATAATAAAAACTTAGCAATATCCATATCAATACGAATTTAAAGTGTAGTGTTGACAGTATAGAATGTGTGTGATTTGGTCACTCGGGGACACAGGGACTCGGTTAAAAAATGAGCACAAGGTTAACGTGATGACAGTTCAGTGAAATATCACAACATTAAAAAACAGTGTTTATATATTCTCTAAAGCCTTGAAAAAATCGATTTTGTAAGGTTTTATAATTTGAATGAATGTTGGATTTTTAGTCTTTCGATTATTTATAGATGTCATATGTTACTCAAAATTTAACGCCGAACCCCTGTGACCGTAGGCCTATGTGATGCAGTCTAATAGCCGGGATATTCAGAGCTCGAGAAAAAGTGTAACAATGTGGATTTCAGTCGCAGGTTAGCTGATGATGTACATGGCGTTCTTGAAATATTGGATTTCATTGTCGCACTGGCGTTTTGGGATGTAAATTCTGATAATAGTAAGTAAAGAAACATTGATTTGAAAATTGGCGGTATTCGACGGCCGGAAACTTGTGTCCTCCATATGTTTAGATTGAGTCAAATTACGACAATAATGTGTCCCTGTTCTCGATATAGCACACTTCTGCTACCAGTCTGATTTGTGTCGTTAAATAGTGTTTAAATTGAGGTTTATTTTCTGTGACCACTGAAATGGTATCAATCATGGCATTTGAGATACAGCTAACGTTAGACCTACTACGCTACGTAGGTCATGAGCTCGGTGCTATCGGGAGTGTCGGTGTTCTGTCGGATCCTGTTTTCTAAACTGTCTTCATTATACTGGCATTTTTATTAGCACATACAGCGGCTATTCCACTTGTGTTCATATACGTTTATAACAATGTTACACAATTCACAAAGTGAAAGTACATTCAAGTCTGAGGCGGTACAGAACTCGATCGCCATTGTAAACTCAGTGAATGATTCGTCTCTCAGAACAGAAGCACGCGACCCAAAATCTTCAATGGGAAATGAAGTGATCTGAGTTTAATATGTTCATTGAGGCGGAGCGAAGTGAAAATGTAAATATATGTATTTAAAATCTTTTATACAGGTTTACTTTTATGGACGTTTTTGTGAACTTCCAATTACACCAAACTTACAAAACCGTGAGATTTGTCTGCTGAAACTACACTGTGCTTGACGTCAAGAAATTTGAATGTCTGTATATTGAATTACAAGTCACCTTCCAGTTCATGTCTACTGAGATAGTAACCGTAGTTATATATGTTTCTCGTCTGTTAATTATCCTCGCCCATGAAGATGACAATAAAAGTAACGAGATCGGTGACTATATACTAGTCTGAATAACTTGCAATGAACCAAGATATGACACATTGTTTTGCATACATTAAAAGAGTGGACAGGAATCTATCCAATCAGAAACAATGAGAATTTATCAGTAAAAAGGGATCAGCAGATAGCCGTTTTATAACAACAGGCGATTCATCTCTACACTCCTCTTATAGAGATTCCACTCTGTCGAAGTCATGTTTCCCACTAATTTAGCATACTTAAATCTTTTCTATATTACAACGGGCTAGAATGGAGTATTTCATATCTTAGTACATAGACGTTGACGTAAAGCGCTATTCAATAAACAAAAAACATCGACTTCTATCAATCAATACCTATGAAATATTTATACAAAATTCCAGCACCTTTTCAAGTAAAAATCAATATGCACTAATCATACATGCCCATACATGGACGTCTATCAATACATCTTGTATATCACCGTGTTCAGACTTCAGGTATAGCGGATCCTGGTAATGAATACATAATTGCGCTCAAACGTTCTTAGTAAATATTGATTTTACAAAGGTGTCTAATGCATTCAGTTTCATCGCTAGCCGCTATTTGTATATAAATATTGCTGGAATAATTTACTGTTTTGTTTTATTTATTAACGCTCGCCTTTGCTTTCATTCAAATCGGTAAAATTATGATGCTTTGTAATTGGGGTTCAAACAAATGATAAAAATAACGAAAATTCTTGCTGGATTACCTTTGATACTTCTCACAAGACCTTCCGCTTAAGTTAAGGACGTCTAAAATGATTCATCTCTAGAGAATATTGTACCGTCTTAGTTTTCTATTCGTTTAGCCCCAAGCATTCATACAATATTAGTGGGTTCATAATTTGCTGTTGCTTTGTCGCTACAATGTGATTTGTACAATCCTGTGTTTTGATGACGACAGTGCTCGTTTTTTTCTGGTCGATGCCATGCGATTTCTATCATCTATATATTGGCTAATATTTCCTGGTGACGTCAAACAATTTATAGTTGTGTGCGTATCTGAGTGCTATTTCTTAGTAACACAATTGGAATACTATAAACAATACCTCGACAGAACCAGATATATAGTTAATATTGACCTGTAAACACGAGGTTTATTGTTAATAATTGATGTGACGTAAAAATAAATAATCATATATTTACATCTTTTCATGTACAAATCCGCTATTTGATTGAAATTTTAGTTCTACCATTATTTAATCGGGGAATGTTTTGTATTTGATTAAACTATGAAAGACATTCAGAAAGGAATATACTTGGTGGATCGGGATGGGGTTGACCTATCAAACTTTTTAAATTAGAACGGGGTTGTCGTCAGAGGGATCCTGTATCGTCATATATTTTCATGTTATGTGCTGAAATTATGTCGAAATTTTTTAGAAAACAATATAAATACAAATGGATCTCTTGACTTTAAATGAACTTATCCTAGACCAAGGTAGTATGGATTGGCAGAACAAAAACATTCAGCAAAAGCACTTGCTAAAAGATTGCCTTATAATAGGATAGTACACTTTTCGTTTTATTGGACATAGACTATAGCGGTTATCAGAAAATATGGCGTGACGTCACGCGGAGTTTACATCCGGGTCCCCAAAGGTACAACAACAGATTAGCCACAATGGCTACCGATGCAAATGATAGCAAGCACTTCAACACTTTCGACGAAGATAGCATACATGGAGCTTCTTTAAGAGGAAAGAAACTAGAAGGGCTTACAAAAGCAGCTCTTTTACAATGGCTACGTTGCAGAAGCAGAGCAAGTTTGAAAGGAGGAAAGGCAGATTTAGTAGATTTACACAGAATTATTAAACCAAGTTTTGACAAAAGCTTGCAAAACTGAAGTCTTTAATATCGGTTTGGAATAACAGAAAACGTACACCAATAGGTTGAATATTTGTAATCGGATCTCTACTCATATCTCATTTCAACCATTTATTTACATCTCTTCCTAATCCTGGTGACTTGTGTATATCTAAATATCAAACAAATAAACAATATATTGTTTAATTTTCTATAGAAAGGTTAACTTGATCAAATGAAAAGAGATACATTTATTATCATAAAAGGTCATGAAGAAGGGGGCTTTAAAATGATACATCTAAAACAATATATAACCACCCTTTAAGCAACTTTGGTCAACCGGATATATAGTTAATTGGAAATGTTATTTGATAAACAAAAATTACCAAATACTGCAATTAAGAAATTGAAAGATGCAAACAAAATGTAAAAATCTCTTTCGGAAAGGTGTCTTGGAGGCCTGTTATAAAAACTGTCACTGCAAGCAAGATATACAAAACAAATATTAGTGAAAATCAAATATGTTAAAGCATGAATCAAAAAAGTTATATACAATAACTCGTGGTACAAACATGTGGTATAAATTGTCTATACACTTGCTAAAATGACAGATCTTTAACAGCTGTGAAGAATTCGGTGAAAAATTCAACATTTATTCTATTTTTTTGATGTTATAAAAGTCTAAAAAAAAAAGCTATATATCAGTTTACAAAGAGAAAATGACGAAGCTTTGATTCAGAAAAAAATATACCTCAATATACCCTACAATCTCAAATTGATTCTAAGAAGTTAAAAAGCAGCTCTGGAAATATGTAAAATGATAATTAAAAATTAAGTTAAACCCATTGCCCAAAATAAATGGAATACAAATTTCAATATTGATGAAGATACATGGAAAAATATATAAATATCCTTTCAATACCTGTACCAGTTCAAACTACAATGCCTAAACAACAGAATAAATCACAGAATGCTTACAACAAACACATTTTTATTTCATATCGGTAAATTGGTAAATCCAGAAAACAATAACACATATATTATGAAATTTGGAAAAGGTATATAATTTGATTGAAAATTTAAAAATTATCATTATTACTTAAACGACTTCGATTCGATAAACAAGAATTAATATTCGGCAAGCAGATTAATATACATACAAAATTTTACATGGATAATTTAACAAGTCTCATGATAAAGCAATACATATATAAAATACATATTTGAAATTGACAAATCTAGAATATAATTTTTAGATTTAGAGATTGAATTGATATACCCAATCATTTTTAATCAGAATAGCAATTCATGTTACTTTACATGTAAATTTTGAAGTTAAGAATACCCATTTTTTCACCCTTTTTTTAGCCAGATTTAACGCTTCATATAAAAGTTCTGCTGACAAACCTTTTAAGATACTTTGCAGATCAAAATGGAAAAGGTTTGTCTTTGGTCAGTGTGCTTACTTATTTGTCCTGAACTGAAAGTTGTTATTTTTCAATTTTTCGGAAAAATATTTTTAAGTGCTCCGGTCTCATTAAAATGTGAAAATAAATGCAAAACCTGTGTAGTTTCTCACTTTGTTATTTATTCTTTTCATTATAATGAACATTGTAAAGTTTTACAGCAAAAAATAATTAGAAACATTCAAAGTTGCCAACGCAATGATAGTTTAAGTTCAAACAGTTCAGTTCAAAAATGTTAAATTTGAGCCATGCACAAAATGTAAGAAACAGCCATTTCCAAAAAGCGGGCTGAAGTTAGCAGCGGATTCGTTATTCGAATCCCCAATAATATATATATTATTAGACACATACTAACATGTAACTGAATCCCCAATCCACTGCTGCAGCGGATTCGTTATTTGAATCCAAACGTCAAAATGTCAATAAAAAGAAATATCATTTAAACATAAAAAAAATTGAATCCCCAATTCGCTGCTGGCAGCTTATTCGTTATTGGCAGTGGATTCGTTATTTGAATACGAACATCAAAATATCAATTAAGGGAAATATCAATTAAACATAAAGAACTGAATCCCCGATCCGCTGGCAGCGGATTCGTTATCCGAATCCCCAATAACGAATAACGAATCCGCTGATAACTTCAGTCCGCTTTTTCAAAATGACCGCTATATGGACCAGTTTTATATGCCAGATCGGAACGAGACTTCAACGTGACTAAAACCTCAGAAAAAGTATATCTTTAAGAATTGTATCGAATTTGAATTGAAAGGACGCAAAATTCTAGTCTCTAAAAATAATAGTAGAAAGCAAATTCCGATCAACACAGAAATACAGCGCTGGCTTCAGATTAAACATTTGAACAAAATACTAATTCTTTAGATTAACTACTATCTGACCTAGGTTTACATTGTCTTTGTTTTATCCCTTATGTCCCCTTTAACAAATTATCACTGTAACAACCTTATTGTGGGGTTGGCACCATTTAAACTTTGTTTGGTTCGCTGGCATTTTTATTAACAGTGATTGGTAACTTGGTATCTGTGACGTCATCATTTGAAGAGGTAACACTGGAACATGAATTTCAAACAAAATAGGATCAATACAATCAGAGATATCTGAATGTTCACACGGGATTATTGGATCGACAAGACAAGCGTATGAGAGAAACTTCACAGTACAACATAACAAACCATTCTGATCCATCTAAGTTACTTCACTTCGTTTTGCTCTGTCAGTAATAGCGATAGTTTGACAGCCGATGGGAACCAAGAATTCTGACCATTGGCTACTCGTGGACGCACTTAACACGAAATTATATTTCTCATGGATAAATAAATTCACATCATAACTACACGAGCTTCAAAATACTATCTATCTCAAACTTTACTGTAACCAGCTTACTAATAAAAACATCTATTTGTAGCCGTCTTAGATAATACTAGTATATGTTTATATCAACAGTGTTGTGTTTCATGGGGGTATAACACATGCGCTGTTGTTTGGTATGTTTTACTTTATTCAGAGCCAACCCAATACTACACTTAGTATAGTGTGTACGTGTAACAGGGCGTTTCTACAACGAGTTAAGGTAAGTTGTATTGTAAGGACTTTGTACCGATCAAAAACTACACCTGTGTATGTAAAATAAAGTTATATTTATAACGTATTAATAGTGTATTAATATTTCATCTCACAAATGTGTTTGCAGATGTTAGGACGGACACTCACATTTATCTAATTGTTTGATAATCATTGTTAAGATGACTGATTTTAGGGCTATAAATAAGTAGTGGTTATTTACAATTAAATCGCTTCTCGAATGTTGAAATTTGTTTTACGATGGGTTTTGTGTGGGGAGGTGGGGGTAACAGTGTTACTGACCTGTAGGTTTAGGAAGGGGAAGGCAGGGTGTAATTGTTTGTGCTATAATGCGTATCTCCATATCAGATCAGTATTCATCAATTATCTTACAAATGAACATTTCAGGCTAAATTAAAAACTTGCGTCAGTGAAGTATAAGATAGAATATATATCTCGCTGTGTTATATCCTTTATATGTTGCTTCGATCTTTAAGGGACTGCAACTATCTCTTCAATCGACATTATTTTGAGAAATTTGATGAAATATATCTTCGGTTTACTTAATGGAATGTAAAACTGAATATCGCTGCCTATGTCCAAACCGTAGACAGATGGGCATTAGCCAAGGTCCGGTCATTCATATTTACACTTGATGATCGGTTGTCTGCTTACTCTAGCGGTAGACGTTTGGTGTGTTGTTTTAATTTACGGCAGGTCTATCAAGCATCGTAAACTTCAGCTTAATCAATTCAAGCGGTAGATGATGTTTATCTTTTCATGTAAGGGACATTAATTCAACAGTTTTATAATCCAAGCGTAAAGTCGTCGGGCAACTGTAAAAAAAAACTTGTGGGTATGAACCAACTTTAAATAAATATCAATAATATGAATGAAAATCAAGAAAATACAATGACTATTTTGAAGATATATTAAACTTCGCCTCTGCCATTGATGATCCTGGTCTGTGTTACGGAATCATGTATTTCAAAACTAAGGAAACCTCAATTACTCGTTTGTACGTCTCAAAACTGTATCTATTAGACAATTTGAGGAACGCATATTATTGTTTTATTTGATTTACATTATCACATCGAAATATTCTGAAACAAGTCAGGGAATTTCGAAATTAAATCATTATTGAAGTTAAAGAGTTATACAAATTGCACAAGAGTAAATAATACTTTTAAATGTGGATTAAGTAACAGATACATCGGCGAATGATGAATATAAAACTACACCATGTATCTATCTCATATATCTTGTTAGTGACTCCAGGGTACAAAAGTGTAGAAATAAAGAAAGGAAGTAAAAGTTATATACGATGCAGAACTAATGAAAAAACGTCATCTTTAAAACCGCACAACGAAATAGAATATTTTTAGGAGACCCTGATGTTAACTATAACTTCCAAGAAGTAGTTTTTCGATATCCCAACAGTATTTTATGTTTGCCTGTCTGAAGGCGGTCCTGCTCTCTCAGAAGTCATCATCTTTTAATTAAATCATGACATTTAGACAACGCCGTTCACTATATTGTGTTTGAACGGTTTTCCATATTTTGGTACGGCTGTAAATAATGATAATTGGTAACGCTTACTTTATGTCTATAATGAAGGTTTACTCTTGTCATTTGAGCGATTGATTCACCAAGGCTCACATTTCCTCGAATATGTCGTATACATCACTAATTCGAGGCTAAATTGTTTTTTGATGACGCAAAATTTAATTCACTGAACAAATACAAGGTTGATATTTCCATCAGGGATAGCGAGATGTATTCATATGAATGTCATTTGAAGTATTTAGAATATTGTAAACAGTGATGTTAACATATCTCTACTGATACACTGTTCATGTTTCCATTACTTATTTCTATTGCAGAACATCTGAAAATGGGGAACAAAGTCAGCCATCAATTGTTTGAGCCAGGCGCAGACTTCGATGATTGTAAAAGGGTTTTATAGAGTGTCTTATTAACCGACAATGTGGCAAATTAAATATCCAATATATTATATATAGAAGACTAATAATAATTTCAATTTTTATTCCTGATAATAATATAGTTCAGTTATCATATAAAAGATAAGAATATATATATTGCGGAATAAATAAACCCTGTGTAAATAAAATAGGAAGACGAGTGAAAATATTCATCCCAATCGTCAGAGCCTTGTTCAAGAATGGCAACTCAGAATATCAGTGGGCATTTTTCTGTCCACCATCAAGGTAGGGAAATTATTAATTATTTTCAACCCTTAGGTTAAGATTCTTATGCTGCCATACACTCGGCAAGCATCCTGTTTCTTCAACTTAAGAGTCTTTCCACTAAGGTTGAAATCCCCCAGTCTCACCCCATGGGACAAAAGAGCCTTTTATAATCACTAACTTCATTCTTATTAGGTAGTAGATTATTACACAGTTTGTTTGTATTCAGTTGCTGTTCCACCACCAGCGCCCCCTACAGAGTTAGAACTTCATTCTAGACAGATCAATCCAGAGGAGCATGTCTACCCATTTGAAAACCTTGTGTTTGAAGGAGGCGGCATCAAGGGAATGGCTTATTGTGGGGCTGTTCGTGTAAGTTTCAATGAAGCATTGAGAAATGACACATGTGGTATCACGTATGTCACAATGAACTAGAATTATTATCCAATGTGAGGTTGATTGAATTTGGTAGGTGTTCTGATGTATGGAAGTTGATGGCAAATCTGGTATAACATATCCTCGATGTATAGATATAATCAGACTAAAGTTTGTCTGCTTTTTGCACTGACACAACGGCCTGTCTTTTTGGTATTTGCTGCAATAAATCACTAACGAACTCCACTTACAGGCCCTAGAAGACATTGGCGTGTTTCCACAGATCAAACGCTTTGCGGGGACAAGCGCCGGAGCTATAACTGCCGCGCTCCTGTCGGTTGGGTACAATTCACACGACGTTGAAAAATTTATGAGGAATGATATGTCAAAGAATTTCATGCTAGGTTTGTATAAGTCTGCTTTTAAGAATACGTTGACAATTTTATAATCCAGATAAACAAAGTGAAAACTTGAACACTGTCAAAGGAAATCTAGTTATTGTGTGTATTACTGGTCGCCCATTTCTCTATGTATGGAAGCTTTAGATGAATTGCTTAAGAAATTAATTGTTGTGGATGTCATCGCGATCGGTTGACCAATAACTAGTCATCTCCTTTCCAAAATAAATAAACCTATCGTCCACACCGCGTTGTTATCTGTCAACACCATCAGGAATTCATTCTCAGACAGTCTATGATATATTTAAGCTTTTAGGAACAACACTTCCTTTATTTATTCTTTGTAATTCTTAATGATTGTGAAAAAGTTAAAGAAATGTATAACATCATTTATAGGTTATCACATTATAATAGCTGTCGGTAATATAGCCAAAACAACAATTATAAGTTATCATATTATCGTAACTGTCAATGATAACGACATATGACAATTTAGAAGTTATAATTTTTTTTTTATTTATGTCGGTAATATAAGCATAATACCACTCACAGGTTATCAAATCGTATAACTCAAGATAATATCGATATCATAGTTTAATATTTGTGTGAAATATGCTCATCCAAAGAAATGGGCATTTTCTCATATGGCTACCGTGCCTACAGTACTTAATAGAAATTATTTGTTATACACGTGTGATATAACCCATCTGTGTTGAAATTGTTTGATTCCGTGTGAAATGTATTTCTACGCCTGGAAACGACCTACTTTTTTTACTACGAAACGTACAAAAAAACATCACATGTCAATCGTCGTTACTTACAATTACAGCACTGTACACAACGCTGCACACGAACAAAACTGTCTCCAGAATTTTTTCCAACACCAGAACAATCACACTGTCTTCGACACACAACCTGACTCTTAACCAATAAATCGGCCACAACTCTCACCTTTTATTGCAGTTTGAACCCAAAGTTTGGTGGAAACAAGTTAATTTACTTACAAAAGATTTCTAGGCTAAATCAAGACAATGAGTATATGACTTTCATCAAAAATGAATTTCAAATTGAGTTTATTTTCTTAATAGTTCTTGCAAGTACGTGTGTACTTAAGCTACATTGTGTTTAGTGATGCCAAAACACGGCGATGATCAGTTAATCGATTTATTTTTAAAAGTATCATCAATCTGATATGAATGGAAAACTGACACATTCTCTGTATATATAATGACAGACTAGATAACGGGAGTCTCTTTTAATGATATACACATCGCACGTAATTTAAAACATTGTTTAGATACATTATAAGCGTTTAAAGTATATAAAGAAGAAAACGGCCTGAGTTTAGCTGTTATCTTGACAGGAGCTTTAGCTGTGCGTAAGAGTCATTTTCAAATTTATTGTCTTCTCTTTGTTAGTGTGCCGGTAAAAAGCCATTTATAAGAGTTTGTTGACATACGATTTAGGGCTGACACGTACAAAGGTATCTAGCGGTATTGTTGTGAAAAACATTTCCCTTTTTTTAGAAGAAAATATATCGGTCATGTACATGTACCTTAATATTATTAAGTAAGAGTAATGCATCCAGTTACCCTCATATATTTTGATAGTGGACTATGTACCGCACATAGATCATGTACTACATTAATACTAGTGACATGTTGTCCTTGTAACAAATTGGTACTCGTCAAAATGTGTTAATTATGTAACCAATTAGTATTGGTCATTATTTGTTGACTATGTAACTAATTAAGTCTGGTCACAATGTGTAGAAAATATAACGCATTGATAATAATTATAATGTGTAAATCATACATCTCATTAACACTGGTCATGATGTGTAGACTGTGTAGTTATAACGTGTAAATCATGTACCCATCGATACTAGTTATAATGTGTAGACCATGTATACGTACCCATCGATACTAGTTATAATGTGTAGACCATGTACCCCATCGATACTAGTTATAATGTGTAGACCATGTACCCCATCGATACTAATTATGATGTGTAGACCATGTACCCATCGATACACGTTATAAAGTGTAGACCATGTACCCATCGATACAAGTTATAATGTGTAGACCATGTACCCCATCGATACTAATTATAACGTGTAGACCATGTACCCCATCGATACTAGTTATAACGTGTAGACCATGTACCCATCGATACACGTTATGATGTGTAGACCATGTACCCCATCGATACTAGTTATAACGTGTAGACCATGTACCCATCGATACACGTTATAACGTGTAGACCATGTACCCCATAGATACACGTTATAACGTGTAAACCATGTACACATCGATACTAGTTATAATGTGTAGACCATGTACCCCATCGATACTAATTATAATGTGTAGACCATGTACCCATCGATACACGTTATAAAGTGTAGACCATGTACCCATCGATACAAGTTATAATGTGTAGACTATGTACCCCATCGATACTAATTATAATGTATAGACCATGTACCCGATCGATACTAATTATAATGTGTATACCATGTACCAATCGATACTAGTTATAATGTGTGGACCATGTACCAATCGATACTAATTATAACGTGTAGACCATGTACCCATCGATACACGTTATAACGTGTAGACCATGTACCCATCGATACACGTTATAACGTGTACACCATGTACCCGACCGATACAAATTATAATGTGTAGACCATGTACCCGACCGATACTAATTATAATGTGTAGACCATGTACCCGATCGATACTAATTATAATGTGTAGACCATGTACCAATCGATACTAATTATAATGTGTAGACCATGTACCCCATCGATACACGTTATAGCGTGTAGACCATGTACCCCATAGTAACTAATTATAATGTGTAGACCATGTACCAATCGATACTAATTATAATGTGTGGACCATGTACCAATCGATACTAATTATAACGTGTAGACCATGTACCCATCGATACACGTTATAACGTGTAGACCATGTACCCATCGATACACGTTATAACGTGTACACCATGTACCCGACCGATACAAATTATAATGTGTAGACCATGTACCCGACCGATACTAATTATAATGTGTATACCATGTACCAATCGATACTAGTTATAATGTGTGGACCATGTACCAATCGATACTAATTATAACGTGTAGACCATGTACCCATCGATACACGTTATAACGTGTAGACCATGTACCCATCGATACACGTTATAACGTGTACACCATGTACCCGACCGATACAAATTATAATGTGTAGACCATGTACCCGACCGATACTAATTATAATGTGTAGACCATGTACCCGATCGATACTAATTATAATGTGTAGACCATGTACCAATCGATACTAATTATAATGTGTAGACCATGTACCCCATCGATACACGTTATAGCGTGTAGACCATGTACCCCATAGTAACTAATTATAATGTGTAGACCATGTACCAATCGATACTAATTATAATGTGTAGACCATGTACCCATCGATACAAGTTATAACGTGTTGACCATGTACCCCATCGATACTAATTATAATGTGTAGACCATGTACCAATCGATACTAGTTATAACGTGTAGACCATGTACCCCATTGACACTAATTATAACGTGTAGACCATGTACCCCATCGATACTAGTTATAATGTGTAGACCATGTACCCGATCGATACTAATTATAATGTGTAGACCATGTACCCATCGACACTAATTATAATGTGTAGACCATGTACCCGATCGATACTAGTTATAATGTGTAGACCATGTACCCCATCGATACTAATTGTAATGTGTAGACCATGTACCCGATCGATACTAGTTATAATGTGTAGACCATGTACCCGATCGATACTAATTATAATGTGTAGACCATGTACCAATCGATATTAATTATAATGTGTAGACCATGTACCAATCGATACTAATTATAATGTGTATACCATGTACCCCATCGATACTAATTATAATGTGTAGACCATGTACCCCATCGATACTAGTTATAATGTGTATACCATGTACCCATCGATAATAATTATAATGTGTAGACCATGTACCAATCGATACTAATTATGTGTAGACCATGTACCCATCGATACTAATTATAATGTGTAGACTATGTGCCAATCGACACTAATCATAATGTGTATACCATGTACCCGATCGATACTAATTATAATGTGTATACCATGTACCCGATCGATACTAGTTATAATGTGTATACCATGTACCAATCGATACTAGTTATAATGTGCAGACCATGTACCCGATCGATACTAATTATAACGTGTAGACCATGTACATATCGATACTAATTATAACGTATAGGCCATGTGCCCGATCGATACTAATTATAACGTGTAGACCATGGATTGTGTTAACGAAGGATCAGTCCTGTAGCACTAGCGATCCCTTTAATTATAAAAGCAACGTTTCTTTGAGTGATGATGGAAAGATAATGTATCCAAAACAGTACAGTAATTACGCCTTTTATCCAATAAAAGATCATGAAGTCTTATGGGTCTGCTTATGAGATCTGCAGGTCATATACGTTTGAACATTTGAATAAAGGATGTCTCTGGCAGTCCAATTCTATGAATAGTGATCAGTAAATAAACGATAGGCTTTTGAATTATTTAATTGCCATCCATGAGTTCATTAATCGGATAGCAATGCCAATTAATAAATACATGTATGGGATATATTTTAATACTATCTACACATTAACTGTTACCCAAATGCTATACATTGTGCATAGCTTCCTTAGAATAAAGACTATCAGGATAATGTTCCTGCAATGAGCCTATACATGATATCCGTTACTTTATCAATACATTTACTTTTTGTGTGTTTCGTCAATTTAAGTAGACTTAAGTCTTAACTTTCAATTTTGATGTTAGATTGAATACAGAGATTATTTGTTTGAACTCTGGGGTTAAGTTGTCTCTATTTTCTGTTTCTTGTCATTTATCTTACTTTGAATTACCTTTAGACCAATGTAAAGTTCACTAGCTCTCATAAATCTAAGGTCGTAATTTAGCTAGTTGAATCATGTCTACAACGGATTGTTCTACAGGTTTTTTTTTATTGAACCGCTATATCTATGTTCATTTTTACCGTTCATTGAGTGCATGGCCGGTAGGGCGAAAGTGATTCGTAAGTGTTCCCAAATTTGAGATTCAATATTTGTCGTCTTTCGACATAACTACTTTATTTCTATCACTCACTTGGATCTACCTCATTTTTTTTAAGCCGTAAGTTGAGTTCTTGCCGATGAAGGCTATGGGCTTCTTCATTGTCAGAATGTTAATGTGACCAGTTGTAGTATAGGAGCAAGGTCTTATTCCTGTAAATCTGCACTAATCACCAATTACAGTCTTTAACTAAGTACCTCGTACTGTAGATGTAAGTAATATGTAACAGTAAAATACTGGTCATAATTAATTAACATCACTGCAGTTTTTTGATAACGCGTTGAGAAGACTGTTTTGATCACTTGACAATTCACGCTTAATGTACACTAAATAAAATATTTTGAGGCCACAACACTGACCCCCCTTTTTTAAAACGTTTTTATTTAAAAAAAAAAATTTTCTACTTTTTTTTTAGAATAAATGGCAGTAGGGAAATTTTGGAACAAAAATGTCATGTCAGTTTTCCCTAACATTCGTACACATAATTGTATATACACACACACACACACACACTGTACAATTAAAAAATACAGTATAGAACATGGATACAAAAAAAGACATAATAAAAATGAAAGCATGGAACTTAATTTAGAAAGTGGTCTCAGGATAGGAAAATATTTCACGAATAACCAAAATAGTTATTGAATAGCACAAGGTTCTACATATCAAGTGCACAAAATTCCAGGCAGATCCAATATTTCCCCCGAATTTCTCCATTTAACGAGAAATATGGTTTTAAATGTATCAGTTCTATTGTTTATGATGTACTTCTGCACATTTATGGAATTGCACTTCTGATTTTTTATTGAATTGTACTTCTGAATATTTATTGTATTAGTGTGGGCCCTTGTGGATAAGGAGGAGTGCAAACATATATCCATTTTGAATTCCACTATATTACTGCGATAATAATTTCCAAACAGGAACGTATCATTATTGAAATTGAATTGTATACACAAAACATTTATCAAAACGTTTTTAAAAAGTCGTGTTTCTAGTTCAATGTTTCAAGTAACTCTGGTACACATTAAGTATTAAACTATGTAATTGTTCTCTGTATTGAAACAAAGGTATTATTTTGTGTTTTGAATTATTAAAGATTGATAAGGTACTTGATATTACTGAAACCAAATGTTGTCCCCATTCCCCCCTCCCCTGTAGGATAAAGGTGTAAAGATATGTTTAGATATCTAGTTATATATGGACATTGTATTTCTACGGTGAACAACTCATGTTGAGATATGTATCTCTTTATAACATATCTTTGAAATTGAAGAAAATATACTTGGATGTTATATAACTGCCTTAATTCGTGAAAGTTATATACGTTGCTGTAATGTTTGATTACCTTCTGGAAAGCAAACCTGTTTTCAAGTTTCAAAATTGATTTGTTTTGGTTTTATTTGATATATATTTTGGGTCCAATATTAATCATGCATGAAAAACGTCCTTCCAAAATTTACTTTTGTATTTAAAAAAAACATTTTGATATATAATCACTATAATATATCACTATCCAGATCAGCATATGTATTTATAATTCACTGCCATTTACTATTAGTTGAAAACAATCTTCTTACCCTTGTTAATCAGTGTTTAATTACTGAGTGAAAACTCCATCCAGGTAAGGTAGTAGTATCAAAAGGTTATATAACTGTAAATTTTAAAGAGAGTTGATAACATACACTATCCCTCTGGGTGTAACAGTTTTATTTATCAAAAATTACTCTTGAAATGAAGTGCAGGTCAATATGGACTTAGTCCTGTATCAATTTTGGTAGCTTACAACGCTAGAGGTGGCCCTGGTTGGACACTGTGTTATACAGTATGTCATCTATCGGCACGTTATTTCTTCGGCTGACACTGCCAAGGTCGGAATCAGTCCGACGGGACAATTGTGAAAAACAAACAACCGCTCCCTTAAACTTGTGGCCCACAGCGACTGTTACCTCATCAGTATGTTTCGTCAAAGCGAAAATGATTGATGACTTTGCTGGTTCTTGATTTTCAATTTCGTACGAAAACGTCAATGACTATGACATATGGGCGGCACCACTGAGACTGTAACTTTGGGCTACTACCTCTCATTCTAGCATCAGTGAACAGGTAAATGAATTCCCCTAGATTGTTAGAAGTTTGGTTTCTTCGAAAATCATGATGAGTATTCTTTAGTCGTGCTGAATCTATAAAAGCTTTGTGCTCCAGCTGGATGAAGGCTTGCATAAAATGATCAAGGTTCTTCAAATAATGCCCCAGTTCTGGTGTTTCCTTTTTTGGAGTGCCCAAATATCATATCTTGTTGATGTATACCCATGTCCCCGTTGTAATACTTATTACAGTATACGTACCATTTCCCTGTTGTAATACTTGTTACAGCATAAGGACCATGTCTCTATTGTAACTTTTCTTACAGTATACGGACCATGTTCAAAATTATAACACTCAATTTAACATACGGACCATATCCCCGTTGTTATTCTTATTATAGCATACTCTCCCAGTTGGATTAAAACCGTTTTAATAGTGTGTATCCTTTTCAGATGGATCGTTTGTCTGGAGGTTGTTTACATTCATACCAAGATTCGTCTTCGGTTATGGATTAAGTCCTGCGTCACAATTTAACAATTGGCTTGGTGAGAGGTTCAGGGAAAAAACTGGAAGTGCTGATATCACGTTTGAACAAGTATGAATTGGAAACCTTTTGGTATATGCCCCATCACTTATACCCTATGACTTTGGTCAAAATGTATGTCTGATGGTATACAAATTAGAATATTAAAATTACATTTTATTCAAATTGACTTATAAAATTATTGCATATTTATATATTTCATATCACTGTTCATACGTTTTACTGGTCCTTTTTGTGATGAAGGAGACAGAGGGTTGTCAACATACGTCACACATAATATTCTAAAGTCTCATCGCATGCATCACCGTCCACCTAGTTTCTCGGCTCCTAAAAGGGTTTTCTTAACAATTTGTAACCAGATACAAATTGATAATTTATTTTGTGATCACTCTTAATCATCTCTCTTATTCAGCTAATGTAAGACGTGGTAATACTATTAGTATTGGCATATATTTTTTCCATTGTTTAGTGGCATTAAGTAACATCGAAATCGACATGAGTGTTAGATTATTTATTCCACGATAATCCTAAATTTATGTCGACATCTTTGTTTACAATGCTTTGTCCGGACGTCGAGGTGTATACTGTATCGGACTCTCAGTTAGTCACAGTTATATTTTGAAATAGAATTTTCTACAGAAAACGATAAGATACGGATTAATATTCATCCTATCGGAATACTATGCACATATGTTAATCATCATGATGATAGAAGAAATACTGTTTACAGCTTTACAACACCAGTGGAAAAGAACTCTGCGTCGTTGTTACAAATGTCAACAACATGGCCGAAGAGTACTGTCACCCTAAAACAACACCGGATATGCCTGTTAGACTCGCTGTGCGCATGTCCATGTCGATTCCAGGTACATACTTATCTTAGGCTGTATGCCAGTTTGTTTTTGATTTGATTAATACTAATGTATGTTCCCTGTTCTTATCTATTTTGACGTTTACCAGATTGAAATAGACTACCATCATCAAAACTACTCAACTTTCTTTCTGGTAGTTAATACTGTAAAGTTGTAAAATAATTTCACGAGGCTAATATTTAGAGGTTGCATAAGTTGGACCTAGATCACGGGTATTAAATTCCTTGTAAAGATGAATACTCGCTAGGGTCTAATGAATATTGTGTTATTATGTAACAGGCATGTTCCAAGTGGTGAAGTACAGCCACAATCCACAGTCTCCATCCAGCATGTACATTGACGGAGGAGTTCTTTGTAACTACCCGATACATTGTTTCGATGGTAGGTAATGATATCGACCTCTATTTATCTTGTCATAGAGAAGAAATCTTCTCTTCTCAGTGATGGAATTTCAAATCGTGTATAAGATAACGGTAAACTATTCCAGTACATGTCCCCCCCCCCCCCCCCCCCACCCGCCCGAAGAAAAAAAAAAAAAAAAACTTTGGTGGACGAAACTTTTTTTCAATATTGCATGGATGATTGTACCTATTTGGCTTTCTGGTGAAGCAGCGAGGTACGGTGTTCAAATGATATTTTAAACAATATTTTTACATTGTAAAAAAGAAATAAATGTGCCATGTTTCCATTCAACAAGTAGAATATAAAACCCCTTAAAGTTAGCTACATGCACTACCAAACAAACACAAAAATCGAAGATAAATTCGGTGTCCGTCCAGTAAACTACTAAAACTGTATTTATGAGGGCATCTTGATATGTATTGCTAAAAATTCGATAATAAACGCACCCCCTCCCCCCAATTGACGCCCAATCTTCATATGATATTCCAGTGGGAAACGAAATAAATGGCATGGAAACGCTTTGAAAGGTGACAATAAATTAAGAATCGTCTGAATATTCAGGCAAGCAGTATTTACAATCAGCCATTAGCGTATATCTCTCTCACAGGCTGGTGGCTGTCTATGAAGCCAAAAGATGCTTTTATCCGGAGGATGCATGACCTTGACCAACTCCCCGCTATGCTGAGTAAAGCATGCAGGTTTGGAGAGCGGTCCGACAAAACCTTGGGCTTTCTGGTGGTTAGTATGGCTCTGAAGTCAAGAAAAGATTTTACGTATAACACGTATTACATGGCTTTGAGTTACGTTACTTGTGTTTTTCGATTGTGTGTAAATGGAGGAATTAGTATAAGCTATTAGCTTGTTTTCTAATCCTATATGTATACATGTACATGACTTGCATTGAAATGTGTGTACTTGAATGTTAATAAAAATATTGTTCAAACTAATGGAGACCATTAGCTAACTATGGAACGAATCGATATACAAGACATATATGGAACCTCGATAATTCCAATATTTCATTCACGTCATCGTTGAACCTTTATCAGTTAAATCTGACTGAATATTTCAGCAAACACAAGTTAACTTTGTAAATTGTCGTTTCAGTACTCCGAGGCTGAAGCCGACAACTTCAGGTTTTACATTGAGAAACGAACTCCTGTACAATCCCGATCGAAGTCTACACTCAACAGGTATTTTTGATAGATGTTAAAAGTGTTGCCTCACCTCTAAGTATTCGTTGTTATTCACAAGAATAATCAATGATGTACAATAGTAACCAGTCATGAACAATTAACTAATCATAAAAATATATGCAAATACATATTATTCTTTAAGAGAAATATTTCGACAGAAACCTATATAAGAAATTAATAACATCATTATTATGTTTGCTATTCAATAGTTGTAACGACTATTTCAGGCCTTTAGGGTTGAATAACACCTACCTATTGTGGTAGAAAATATAATTTCATTTTAAGGAGCTGCTTGTCTTTTCTTTATAAGTATAATGTAATCAGGGTTAATAAGAATGTTCATAGAGTTTGTGTTATTGATAACTACTTTAAACGAAGCAAGAGTAACAACTATTTAAAATATGAATATTACCATCAAGTATATTGGCATTATTATGGTGGTTGAGTATGTATTATTAATAAGTACGTAAACTCCTGATAATTATTTCATACATGATTTTATGTAATGAGAAAATCTGAATACGATACATTGTTAATGTGATAATTTGTAAATAATGGTTGCGAACTTGTAATCGCTTGCTGGGTTGTTTTAGAAAGCGAAGAGCAGAACTGATTGAGAAAGCCAGAGAACGAAAACGAATTTCTGCTGCTGTCAGTCGCTTTCTTCCTGTAAGGTTTGAAAAGACATACAAATATTTGGTACAACAAATCATTTGTTTTGACACGAAACATTGCCAAACAACAATTGATTATAACGTTAGGCGTAATACCTCTTATACAATTTGTTAAAATTCAACCCTATTGGAAATATCATGCAGAATAACCATAAAATTGTGACCTGATATATTTTCAGATTTGGACTTTGCAATAAATTGTTTTTCTTTCCATTTAAGCTTTTAGAGAGATACGACACAGTCATTGATGGAAAGATCAACGCCCAGGAATTTCAAAACATTTACGTAAGTATATCTACTGATAATGTCCTCTTCCACACAATGATACTAATGTGATGCAGGCCCGCTGATGATTTGGTATAGACGCCTACTTCATATTCCACAACACACATATTAAAGATGATATGTCTTTGATAAATATAATTATAATCGATTAAAAAACGAGAATAGGTCAGTGTGTATATTAGTACAATGCTGAACCTAACATATGTTGCATTATTAGCCCATACATAGTTCTAGCTTTTGATTCAGGGACAGTAGAATCGATAAAAAAGTTGACCCTGAAGAAATTCTAATCAGCCTCTGACCAACCTTTATTTTAAGGACGCTGTTATTGTTTTGTTTTATTTTCATTTGGGTTAATTACACATATTTCTTTATTGTGTGTGCAATTTTTTAAACTGTTGTTGGAAGTATATGCTTTATATATACATGTTCAGATATATACTATCGAAAGAGTATACAAAACTCGTCAAAGAAATTCTTACCCCATTTGTTATCAACTATTAGTGATTGTAGTAATTGTGAACAGGAACACTTTTCTGAAGAGGACAGACATACACTATTTGTTGATCTGGATGGATCCAATGCTGTATTCAAACGGATAGACAAAAACGGCAATGGTCAGGTAGGTTTTACATTATTTTTGTTTCAACCAAATTATCCGTCCCCGGGAGGATAAGCAAATTGCAGATAATTAATTCTCCTCCCCACCTGTCTGTCACTGATCATTGTAAGATTAAAATCAGACGAGTGATTTATTTGAAGAATAATATCAAAGTTAAAAATACAAATATTTGTTCCCATTTGGTGCCTCTCTAAAAGGCCTACAAGAACTCTGCCGGATCAGTAACTTCCCAAATATAGATTGTGATATCCATGACGCCGTGATCATTGTTGTCAATATATTTTTGGGTTTGTATATTAAATGTTTTGGTAACTTTCTGAAAGTATTTCATATAAAAATACACAATAAAGAAAGTATGTGACCATAACCTACTTTATCATTGATTTTGAATCCGTCACTTATTTGACAGAAATTAGATTTATTTTTCTAGTTTGTAAGAACAAAAATACACCATCAAGAACGTATGTTACCTTAACCTACTTTATCGTTGATTTTGAATCCGCCAGAAACAGAAACTAAAAAAATGTCTAGTTTGTAAGAACTTCAACAAAAAATGTTCGTTTTACAACCTCTCACTTTGACTCCCAATTTTCTATGAGCCCACAAAAAATCGGATGTCTTAACTTAATACAATATGCAGCTAATCTTAAAGTATCCTCTTGCAAAATATTAGCCTTATCACTGATTGGCCGTATAAAGGCCCTAATTGGCACAACTCCTTTCAAGTTTAGGAACTTATTGCATTTCAGGAACATTGATGAAACCTGGACTTTTTCCCCTTTATGCTGTATTTTTCTTTCTTTTGCTCGTATATGATGTCGATTTTGAGATAGAATGTTTATATAACGTACGTTACTCCTCTTTTCATTAACTACATCAACTCCCCTCAAGGTGACATTCCAGGAAATAGTGCGATACGTAGATGGGAGAGGTCTGGCTGTCAATCAGAAATACCTCGGATACAAACGGCAGGATGTCACGAGCATCGTGTCATACGCTTCCACAATACTTGGCACTATGCTCCTGAACCTCAAACGACTGCACATGGAGGTACATTGCTTCTTATTTAAACCATTTCCAGATTTACAGTTGGCGATGATATCCCGTTGCCGTTTTTAATACTTAATCAAAATATACGTGAAAAACTTAAAATGTCATCGTATGAATTATATTACAATGAAATATGTTGTTTTCGTGAGAGTAAGGAATGCACATACATGTACTCAAATGAGTTCAAAGTTCGTGGGCGTTACTTACAGTGAAGTTGTCACGATTGATTACCAGAAATGCTAATTACTGTTGAAATTATACATTTACAGCATCGTCCTTCATGGATGTGATAACGTAACAATGATCAGTGATAACAAAAAGAATGTTTCATTTTGCTTATAAAAGATTTAGATGGAAGGTTATGTTATTTCAAAAAACCTTGTTTCCTTTGTTCGCGATCCATCCATGGGCCATTTAGATATATAACGGATAACGGAATTACCGCCGACATCAATGTGTATATTGTATTACAGTATAATGGCATTGTGTTGAAGTATATTACAGTATGATGACATTTTATTGAAGTATTTTACAGTATGATTGCATTGTGTTGAAGTATATTACAATATGATGACATTGCATTGAAGTATATTACAGAATGATGACATTGTATTGAAGTATATTACAGTATGATGACATTGTATTGAAGAATATTACAGTATGATGACCTTGTGTTGAAGTATATTACAATATGATAACATTGCATTAACGTATATTATAGTATGATGATATTGCATTGAAGTATATTACAGTATGAAGATATGTATAAGCTTGTATAACAGTACACTGACCTTGTAGTACAGCATTATAACGTTTTATTAGCACGATAAGCATGTATTACATTATGATGAACTTGAATTACATTATGATGAACTTGTATCACGGTATGATGACCTTGTATTACAGTATGATGACCTTGGGCGTACTGTTGGTATAAACACGGGGCACATTGAAACTGCGGACTTCGACCTTGAAGAAGAAGACATCATCTTTTTGTTGGATGTAAGTTACTTCGGTCACAATATTACAGTGTATAAACTATAGTTAGGAAGATAATCAATAATCCCCATATGATAATTATCATCTATCATGTGTGATACGCCAACATGTTAATGTTATTTACATTAATGAATACGCACCTGTATTTTCAATTCAATTCTTTCAATTTCTTTTTAAAAATGCGCGCGTAGTGAAATTAAATGTGTATCACACTAGCTTTTTTTTTATATCGTTCAGCTGTTCCCCCTTCCTATTTATTTTGACTTTTACATTTAACATATGACTGACTCTCTAAATATGTATCTACTAAATATGGAGATGTTTGATTGGGTTTAATTAGACACTAATACATTCAGTTAATACTATTTCAAAAGAAATTATAATGCACGTGACATTATCAAAAGCATAGGAAAACACATTTTTGACGCAGAATATGTTAAACTGATGTTTGAAATGTAACAGTCAAGATATGTAAAAAAGGCAGATAGCCAATGGTTAATCAGAAGCAACGATTTAATGCTAATGACAATGCAATAGGTTACAAAATACAGTATAGTATCATTTTTTTGTAGAGCATACATTGCTTCCAAAATGAAAATAAGCAATGATAATAGATTTGTTTCTCTTTTCAGCAAGGAAGAAACACAACAATTGATTATCTTAAAATGTATTCAGCGAAGATTAACAAGAAATGAGCTAGGAGGTTCCTATCTGGCAAAAGATGTATAAATTAAATAGAATGATATCAAGTATTACATATCACGGGGAACGTATAGGTATTACTAACGCCATACCGTTTCAGTACAAGACAAATCAGACTTATTAGCAATAATTATTTTAAGTTGGAAAGACTTTTTAGGTGATGTTTATCAAACTATGCAACAAGCTTACTGGTAGCTTAGCTACTGAGGTCGAAAACAAAAAAAGCTCGTCAAAAATAACACAGAATATCACAGAACGTTATTAAACGTATGTTTCGTGTTACAGATACGCATATGTTTATTTTTTAGATCATTTATAACTTTAAGGGGTTCTTGAGATTTTGTAACGATAGTACTGCAATAGTGCATACTTGATCCAGGAAACAGGGAGATAGGTAAAATAGGGACCAGGATATCTTTTACAGTCACCATGAATTCAAAATCATGGTGCTTTATGGGTATCTTTGTGTTCTGTTTAACGTCCTGCATACATAATAAAGTGATTTCTTACTTAGAACTAAATTATGAAGCATGTTCTGTTACAGACTTTCGATAATAAGGTAACCACTTATTGTGTACTTATATATCATGATAGTGTACCAATTGACTTTGTTTCACATGTTTAATACTATTTTCATGTTCGAAAGTTTCCCTACAGCAAAGTGTTTTTCGGAGCTGCCACGATTGGGAGTGCTGGGTCTAACCACTTATGCATACATTTAACCATGTATAAATATTTATCTCTAAAGCTGTCCCTTATGATATGCAAGCATGTAGTCAACGCTTCCCGAATTCAACACACAAGGTTGTATAGTTGTGTAACAATATATTTCAACATATTAAGAAGCTATCATTTTCGACATGATCATCTCGTCTCCTTCATGTTCTACGTCTATATCAATATTGTATTACGTACTTTCTTTGAACAATTGGCATATGAGCTAATTTTACTAGAACACTGTCCATACGAATAAGCAATGCACTGTCACGCTAAATCTGAGTAATAATTGCCATTACTTCTATGCTTATCTACAAGTCAGATAAATGAAGTTATATGGAATTGTGTATGTTGAATCGAGTCCTTATTACCGTCACAATAATGCAAAATTATACTGGATTTCGGGATCATAATGAATGTCAAGGACTCAGCTGACGCTTTCAGCATCAACTTTTAATTTCAACGAAATAAATAATAACACAAGGTTTCGAGAAATTTCGGTTGATAAAGACAAAGGGGAAGGTTTTAAGGTCGACACGTTGAGCTCATTTGGAAATATTATTTCCTTGTGCGATATGAAGTCAGACGTGTTTCCAGCTTGTTGATATGTCCAATGGTTCCACAGTCATAACTATAATTCTCATTATGAGAATGTGACCTTTACCCTGACTTGACCTAGATTTCTACGGTGGGTGTCGTTGATGAACCAGAACAAACTTACATCTCCATGACAGTGTATATATATATATATCGTCATTGAAAGTTAAAGACTGAATATTTGAAGTATGAAATATGACAAATTTGATGTATTTTCTATTAGTCCTAGTCGTATGTTTCACGAAATATGTCCCTGTACAGTTCACAGCTATGAAAGCTCTCATTACAAGAAAACAAAAGCGTCCCTTAAGTTTGGCAAAGAGAATGGTAGCGTGAAAAGTAGAAAATCAAACATTTTGATGGATTAAACTTTTTTGGAGCGGATGATTAATCAAAATATCTTCAATTAAGATTCAAGGCACCAGCTTTAACAGTTTTCATTATCATCGACTTTACCTTTTGAATTTAAATTAACAGTTTTTTGGGAAGCAATTATGTTTTTGGAACAGTATTACCAACATCTAATTTAACCAGTTTTTACCAGTATACACGGAGTACCTTCCCTTTAGTCACAATCTTGCCTATGCTTCTCACTTTCAGACAAGCTTTGTTTATCTGTGAACGTCTAATTACACAATGCCTATCAAACCGGCATGACATACGTGTTCAGTTCATAACGTCATTACAAATTGGGACAAGTCACCATCCCGTTAGAAAAGTTAAGAAAGTAACCGCAATTAATAAATATTTACGCGTCTCGTCTGTTAATTATTCTCAATTCTCATCAATGAAAAAGACAATAAAAGTAATGAGATCGGTGACTATATGGTAGTCTGTATAGTTCGAAATGGACCAAGCTACTACACTTTGTTTAGTATACATTAAAACAGTGGACATGAATCTATCCGATCAGTAGATAACCCTCTTATAAGTACAGGTAACTCATCTCCATACTCCTCTTATAGAGATTCCACTCTGTTGAAGTCATGTTTCCCACTAATTTAATCTTTAATCTTAAATCTTTTCTATATTATAACGGGCTAGAATGGAGTATTTCAGATCTTAGTACATAGACTTTGACCTAGAGCGCTATTAATAAACAAAAAAACATTGACTTCTATCAATCAATACCTTTGAAATATTCACACAAAATTGCAGCACCTTTTCAAGGTAAAAATCAATATGCGCTAATCACACATGCCTATATATGGACGTATATAAATACATCTTGTATATTATCGTGCTCAGACTTCAGGTATAGCCTATTATAGTGATTAATAAATAATTGCGCTCGGCGTCCCCAGTAAATGTAGATGTTACAAAGATGTCTAATACATTTGGTTTCATTTGTTAACCACTTTTTTTTTGATAGCCGGAACAATTAAAATTTAAATAGTTCGTTTCATTTATTTTCCCTTGCCAACACATTAACTCTTATAGGTTAAAGTTTATGGATTGTAATTAGGTTTCAAACAAAAGACAAAAATAATTAACAAATGCTTGATTACATTTGATGCTCGATACTTTTTAGTTAGAGACGACAAAAAAGATTCCTCCAAAGAGAATATTGGGTTACTGAGCGCACTTTTTAAACTAGGAAGACATTAAAGTTCTTGATACGTCCTACATGTTCGTAATGGTTTTTAAACATGTATTTCAATTCAACATCTCAATGTACAAGTACACTTCTCATAAGCATAGACTTGGTGACACTTCTCAAATAAATGTGTAGTATGAGGTGCATGTAAATGTTGATATCAGGTAGTACTTACTTAGGGATGAATGATGTCTTTCTGAATCATCAAGGTAAGATGTTTCAAGCTTTGAGAATGAAGGAGACATAAAACAGAATCTCACAGATCTATATACAATATGTTATCACTATATAATATATAATTTCTATGCAATATATAATCTCTATATAATCAGCGGGAATGTCATGTACTCTGCATGGCGCGTATAAACGTTTTTTTGTAATTATGGTATTCAAAATCAACCTATGTTAAAATTCTACCAAGTTTAACTTCTGTAAGTCACTTAGATTTCGCGAGTACTTCACTTCGCGACTTACCTCTTCAGATATTCGCGAATACGTGATTACACGAGCGCTGATCTAGAAATGACTTTAAATTCGCTATAAGAGTCTTATACTCCGGGAGACCCCTCCATCAAAAGGTGTTACTTTCGTACAAATAATAGAGAATGATTTGAATTGGCGTATCAACGCCAAAATAAATCCCACGCGGCAAACAATATTACTTCATAATGTGCTGTTGACTTGTCTGTAAACTGGGTTTTATGCAATCCCAAACTTTGATGACTTTGTGCGTTGGTGCAAATCGACACCATACATATGATCTTATCTGTACACTGACTTATCTCTGGATCTTATACCTGCTATAAAGTATTTCATGATTGTACACAATGCATATTGCGATTACCGTGATAATTATTGTCATAATGGTACTCTTTCAGACTATGCAACCAGCATTCTGGTGGCTTAGTTTCTAAGGTCGAAAACAAAAAAGCTCGTCAAAAATAAGAATGATCACAGAAATTGTATTAAACGCATGTGTTACAGATACGCATGTGTTACAGATACACATGTGTTACAGATACACATGTGTTACAGATACGCATGTGTTACAGATACACATGTGTTACAGATACGCATGTGTTACAGATACGCATGTGTTACAGATACACATGTGTTACAGATACGCATGTGTTACAGATACGCATGTGTTACAGATACACATGTGTTACAGATACGCAGGTGTTACATAAACGCATGTGTTACAGATACACATGTGTTACAGATACGCATGTGAGATATTTGGAGTAAAATTATGTTGGTTGTGAGAAATAGATAGCTATAAGTGATAAAGTTTGCATTAAATCTTTAATCTTTCACCTTCAAATTGTACAGTGGTGCAAAACGAAACTCGAATTCCAACTCAAATACTAACAAAAATGGATTTGCGAGGAGACCATTGGATAAGTACACCGATGATATGACTAGGCATTCAGGAAGAGAAAGCGTCTTCTGCTTCGGTATTAACGACATCGGCCTTCCAAATATATGTCAAACCTGTCATACATACGCTGTCTAGATGATGGCACTATCTCCCCTAAAACAATGTCTGGGTGGTGACAGCATAATCTATTTCCTAAAACATTGATTAAGGTTCATCTAGATAGCATCTAAATAGCAAATCCAGTGATATTTAAAAGCCTATAAATCAATGTTCTCGTGCAATTAAATAGCCATTCCATTATACTCACAAGTGTCTATAGCCGGTAGTAAGACCAGTTGTTTGACAATATTCACCCAGACCGAAGGGCGAGGGGATATAGTTCAGGGCAGGTCCGTAAAACCATAGGTTGCCCAAAACTAAAGTCTGCATTTAATTTATTACATTATTTATATTAGTCTAACCCTCCCCCCCCCCCCCCCCCACCCCAACAAAAAAAATAAACAAAAAATAACAAACAAACTAAGAAATTTCCTTTGAAATACCTCATCACATCACCGGGAGATCAATATAATGTTTCGCCATGTTCGTGGAATATTATATTTTTATCTCTGCTAAAAATACATCTCAACACAGATAACATTATTTCTATTTTAACAGGAGTCAATATACGATTCCACGGACCTGACAAAACAGTATATTAACTCCTCGGTGATGTCATGAGGTATTTCCAAGGAAATAATTAATGTCATGTGATCTCCTTAGGACCAATGAGTGATTGTGTTACAAACCAATCATATAATATTAATATCATCATAATCATATAAATAATTACTCTTATACAACATTGTATCCATCATAGATATAAAGTTATGGGCTCTACCAAAATTGTATCAATCGATATCTATGTATAGATAAATTTCTATTTGACAGAAACACTGAAGCACGTATATCACACCACAGACTGTTACACCGAAGGTGATAGGTTCCAGACACGACTCTGACCTGTCTAGTCTTACAACATTTTACATGGTGTTAGCCAGGACTATAGAACTCACCCACCATCATTTGACATCCCTGGTAAATTAAATGTCGACTAAATTTATTAATTGACCAGGTAAAAGGCCATTAACAAGTATTGATCTGTTGTTCTTACTACGGAACTCGTTTCTAATACCGCCATTTCAGGGATCTGCCATTCATGGAGAGAGAGCGTTTATTGTATTAGGAAGCTGGTATATGTCAACAAATCATTGACAGAATGGCTCCATCTCCCCGGTAACAGAGAGAAACCCTATTCTTTAACCTAAACTCAGAACGAAAACCTACCTTATACCCAGCAAATTCTGGAAACGTACATATTTGCTAATTTTTAAAATGGACGTATTGAATTACTTTCTACTATATCTATTTATATCTAAATGGGACAAAGAAGTAGTTCTTACTGTGTGGACAATGAAAAATGTCCAATTTCGAGGCAATCCGCTCCCATATCAACATTTCAGGTAATTCGTATCCTGCAGACATACCTTTGAAAGGATCCAGTGATTTCCAGATAATAACAGTTATATTACTGTTTGACCCATATTAATATTTGTATACTTAATATAGTAATATCGAGTAAAATATTCGGGAATCACCCCACAGCGTTTATCTGTTAAACGTGGGAATGCATTTAAATTGAATGCGCTAAAATGAGTATGTGAATAGAAAAAGGGGGTTAACTATCCCATCAGCGAACTCAAATATGACCCACTACCTAACCATAACCAAACACATAGCGGTCAATTACCTTATAACTACCAAAGTGTGTTCAGGTCTTTCTCAGATAAAGTCAGATGCCTTCCTAATGTAAACATACCATAGGACGATGGCAGCAGAGTTCAAACAATAGTGTATGATGCGTTATGAACATCACGTAGGTAACTTATGTCTGGTGGTGATACTGACAACTATTGTATACTGCTACAATATCACAGAGATCAATGGATTTAGATCTCTATCCCATTTCTATCAATATCAGATACGCGTTCCGGAAACACTCGCTTGCGAAAAGTAGTTTGTTGAGATGGACAAGGATTTTCACCATCATGCACACCTTACCTGTTGAAGTTTTCTCCGTCATCCTTAAGGGATTATTTATCTGGCAACCCTATGTTATAACTGATAATACGTGCTGGCAACAATGCCATGACGTCACGGCAACAGTATACAATATTGCGTTGCACTTATGCAAGATTTCTAATCTGTCACAAAAACATTATTAACAACTTATTACGTTTAGCATTAAATATTGTTATTATAAATAAAAAAAAAAATCAATTAAATTTGATAATTTTTGTTATTTTCATTAAGCTGATCATTATTTAAACTACTGGATCCTGCGAAAATAAAATAGCATGATAAGGAAAAAATAATCATCCCCTATCTCGAGGACGTGACAGAAACCTCCAACCCTCAGATTTACATTCTCGTTTGAATATCCCCTTTGTACTTTGTATTTGATACGTCTCTGTCAAGGTCGGGGACGAATTTGATAATTGAGAGTTCGACTTCAGATATCCTAATCATACCCCATGGTTAACGGTAATAAAAGTAATGATAACAGAGCCACGATACGTCACGTCATCAATGGAGTGGTATCGTGCCAGGTCAATATTGGATTTATTTCACAAAATAAGAGAATTATATAAGCATTCAATCAATCTCAAAGAAATGTTTATCGCTTTTACTTTCTCTAAGTATTTCAGATCCTATTCCAATATTTACTCAGCAGTAACTGTGTATTCGTCGATTAACTATTAAAATAAGATTTATCTTTAAGACGCACTGTTTTTAAATATATATCATTTTTATAAAAGAAATTGATGTCATCATTTCATGTATAAAAATGCTCATCATGTACAGTTTGTGATTATTTGAACAAACATGACTACATAAATTATGTTCATATTTTGTACCATATTTTGTTGATTCGTAATTTTGGAGGCTCGATAAATATGTGTATCTGGTGATGTTAACGTTATAATTGTGTTGTTTATTTTCATCTCTTTATTGAATGACGTGCTTGTCATTCTTGATATGGTATATAGATAAATGAATGCATTCAAAAATAAAAATAGAAAACAATTTAAAAAAAAAAAAAAAAGTAAGTTTACAGTCGTGCCACACCAGGGAAACAACAAAACTTAACACAATGAAGACTAAGAAAGCATACAGATGAAACATTGCGTCAAAGTGCTTGTGTCCGGCAGTAAATTTTTTCAGAAAAAATTCCTGTGATTTACAGATATAAGAATATACCCAATATTAAAGAACACAAAGCATTGCCATGTTTATCTAAAAGCAATATTATTGACAAGATGGCTTTTATAATCAAATAATTTTCTAAAGTACCCTGCACTTTTCGCGATTTATACCTCCCATAATTTAACCAACAGCACAGATTCTCAGTGCAGAGTTGTATATTACCACCTTCGTTGATAGTATCGCCATATAAACGCTCAATAGATTATTCACTGTGTGTTCAACAACAGTACTAATATATCAAACGTTTCAGTGCCGGCACGTTGACAGCGACGAGGGTTATTCAAAGATCTATGATTTTCATAAAATAACATAAAATATTCGTCCAGCAATAAATTGTAAATATTTGTTTGTTTGTTTGTTTGTTTGTTTTTGTTTAACGTCCTATTAACAGCTAGGGTCATTTAAGGATGTGCCAGGTTTTGGAGGTGGAGGAAAGCCGGAGTACCCGGAGAAAAACCACCGGCCTACGGTCAGTACCTGGCAACTGCCCCACGTAGGTTTCGAACTCGCAACCCAGAGGTGGAGGGCTAGTGTTAAAGTGTCGGGACACCTTAATCACTCGGCCACTGCGGACCACAAAAATTGTAAATAGATGTATCGAATGAAATAATATTGTGTGTGGTTTAAATACTCTCGACCGGTTTAATGAATATCAATATAAAGTATATGGAAGCTTATTTCTTAAAAGAATTCGACTAGGACTCATAGAAAATCATTCGAATATGAAATCATAAGAATGATTGAATTTCTGATTGACAACATCTTTGTTGAGTTTGGTGACCAGATCGTCTAACAAACTACATGAACTGATATATCTATTTTAACAAATTGTGTCCCTTTTATTTTGGTTTTCATATATGAAGTTGATTTTTTAAGGAGCTTTTCAGAACAGGTAGTAAAGACCATGCATAGTTCTTCCATTCCACCAATATTGACGATATGCTATCGAAAAAAACCCCAAAAAACCAGCTTTATTTGACCATCTCGATCAGATATACTCTGTAGACCTTAAAATCAAGGACACTACAGACTCTCCAAAATAATCCGTTTACCGCGAACTTCACTTTAAAGTTAACAAACAGGGATAGCTTGCAAATAAGCTGAATGATATTCGTGATGATTTCAATTTTCCAATTGTTTTAATTTTCCATTTCAAGACAGTAATATTCCTGCTTCGCATGGTGTCCCATTGTCATGACGTTCCAGATAAATGTCGACTACTAGAAGAGAAATAAACAAAACAACGTCGAAGGATGCAAGTTAATGAAGACCATGGGGAACAGGTATATCGTCAACATCGTTATCTCATTTAGAAATATCCCAGAAACTTGTGCAATATCAGACGAAGTCAGGCGTGCTTGATGTTTATTGGTATGTCTTGTGGCCCGTTGTCACCAGCTTAGTTGAAATTTTGACTTTATCCGGATTTTATCTAGATCGGTATTGTGTTGTCGTCGATGAAGCAGAAGACTTATTTTCTACCAAAGTACCTTGTGTTTTGTTCCTTTTGCACTTTTGTGTCCATGCTAATTTACATCTTTCTTTATATTTTGCCTTTTCATCGATTTGAAATTTGAATTATGGTTTCGTTATAATGTCGGCATGTTTTTTTGTTATTGATAAATAAGCACGAATCTACAGTATCAGTTACGTGAACGATATTCAATTTCCTCTGAATGAAAAAAATGAGTTCGATATACATTGTACTTTGTTTCGATTAGTTCGCCTAAATGAAATAAGAAAAAAAACACATTACAAGATAAGAAATAAAACGAAACGAAGGCAATTACAGTCAACTGAAGAAGAAATGTATGCATTAAATGTGAGGAACTTTCTTCCAAGCTTCTCAGAGCTCTACAGAGTACCAGACGGGACATACAATTACGCTCATCTCTATTAATGTAACGAGTGTGGCTGTGTGTCGTTGACGGGACGGGACGCTGAACTCATCAAACATTCAAATATACCATACGTACCTCTAATACATAATAAATAATAACGTCTGTATGACGTATATGATTAGTGATATCAACGAAAGAGGTCAGACTAAAATCTACCCTAACGTTTCGCGACCTTTAACACTATGTTTTATGTGTTTTAGAGCCCTATAGAGATACAGTTATGGACATCTATTCCTGATTTACGTACTTTTATGAAAAATGTTAAACGAGCCCGAAGGGAAGAATCACCAGTCACATAATAATACTTACATAGATATATTTATCATGATGCCATCCTTATTGACATTTCATGTTCGAATGTCGTGAAATAGACACGTTTTCTTGGAAATGGAACGTGAGACTATCATTTTATCCGAAATTTGTTTTTTTGGATGGGGAGAGGATATTACCTGAACGATCAACAAAGGGATTGGGGTGTGAGGGGTTGTGTGTTACATAAACGATCAACAAAGGGATTGGGGATGTGAGGGGCTGTGTTACCTGAACGATCAACAAAGGGATTTAGGGTGTGAGGGGTTGTGTTTTACATAAACGATCAACAAAGGGATTGGGGTGTGAGGGGTTGTGTGTTATATAAACGATCAACAAAGGGATTGGGGTGTGAGGGGTTGTGTGTTACATAAACGATCAACAAAGGGATTTAGGGTGTGAGGGGTTGTGTGTTACATAAAAGATCAACAAAGGGATTGGGGTGTGAGGGGTTGTGTTTTACATAAACGATCAACAAAGGGATTTAGGGTGTGAGGGGTTGTGTGTTACATAAACGATCAATAAAGGGATTTAGGGTGTGAGGGGTTGTGTTACCTGAACGATCAACAAAGGGATTGGGGTGTGAGGGGTTGTGTGTTACATAAACGATCAATAAAGGGATTTAGGGTGTGAGGGGTTGTGTTACCTGAACGATCAACAAAGGGATTGGGGTGTGAGGGGTTGTGTGTTACATAAACAATCAATAAAGGGATTTAGGGTGTGAGTGGCTGTGTTACCTGAACGATCAACAAAGGGATTGGGGTGTGAGGGGTTGTGTTTTACATAAACGATCAACAAAGGGATTTAGGGTGTGAGGAGGGGGGGGGGGGGGGGGGGTGTGTGAGGGGTTGTGTGTTACATAAACGATCAACAAAGGGATTGGAGGTGTGAGGAGGGGGGGGGGGGGGTGTGAGGGGTTGTGTGTTACATAAACGATCAATAAAGGGATTTAGGGTGTGAGGGGTTGTGTTACCTGAACGATCAACAAAGGGATTGGGGTGTGAGGGGTTGTGTTTTACATAAACGATCAACAAAGGGATTTAGGGTGTGAGGGGTTGTGTGTTACATAAACGATCAACAAAGGGATTGGGGTGTGAGGGGTTGTGTGTTACATAAACGATCAACAAAGGGATTTAGGGTGTGAGGAGGGGGGGGGGGGTGTGAGGGGTTGTGTGTTACATAAACGATCAACAAAGGGATTGGAGGTGTGAGGGGTTGTGTTTTACATAAACGATCAACAAAGGGATTTAGGGTGTGAGGAGGGGGGGGGGGGGGGGGGGGTGAGGGGTTGTGTGTTACATAAACGATCAACAAAGGGATTGGAGGTGTGAGGAGGGGGGGGGGGGGGGGGGGGGGGTGAGGGGTTGTGTGTTACATAAACGATCAACAAAGGGATTTAGGGTGTGAGGGGTTGTGTTACCTTAACGATCAACAAAGGGATTGGGGTGTGAGGGGTTGTGTTTTACATAAACGATCAACAAAGGGATTTAGGGTGTGAGGGGTTGTGTGTACATAAACGATCAACAAAGGTATTGGGGGTTGTTGAGGGGTTGTGTTTTACATAAACGATCAACAAAGGGATTTAGTGTGTGAGGGGTTGTGTGTTACATAAACGATCAACAAGGGATTGGGGGTGTGAGGGTTGTGTGTTACATTTTTTTTTTTTTTTAAAAAAAAAAAGGGGGGGGGGGGGGTTTTTTTTTTTAAATTTTTTTTGGGTTTTTGGGTTTTGGGGGGTGGGGTTTCAAAAATAAAAAAAGGGTTTTGGGGGGGGGGGGGGGGGGGGGGGGTGTCAAAGGGGGGGGGGGGGGGGGGGGTTTTTTTTTTTTGTTGGGTTTTTTTTTTTTTTTTTAAAAAAAAATTTTTGGGGGGGTTTTTTTTTTGAAAAAAATTGGGGGGGTTTTTTTTTTTTTTTTTTCTCCTTTTTTTTTTATTTTTTTTTTTTGGGGGGGGGGGGGGGTTTTTTTTTTTTTTTTTAAAAATTTTTAAAATTTTTTTTTTTTTTTTTTTTTTTTTTTTGGGGGGGGGGGGGGGGGGTTTTTTTTTTTTTTTTTTTTTTTTTTTTTTTAAAAAAAAAGGGGGGGTTTTTTTTTGGGGGGGGGGGGGTTTTTTGGGGGTTTTTTTTTTTTAAAAACTTTTTTTTTTTTTTTTTTGTTTTTAAAATCCCTTTTTTTTTTTGGGGTTTTTTTTCCCTTTTGGGGTTTTTTTTTTTTTTTAAAAAAAATAAAAGGGTTTGGGGTGAGGGGTTGTTTTTTTTTTTTAGTTTTTCCCCCAAAAAATTTTTTTTTGAGGGGTTTTTTTTAATTTTAAAGTCCCCTTTTTTTTTTTTTTTTTTTAAAATTTTTTTTTAGGGGGGGGGTTTTTTTTTTTTTTTGGGGTTTTTTGTGGGGGGGGTTTTTTTCTTCCGGGATTTTGGGGTTTGTTTTTTTTTTTTTTTTTTTTTTTTTTTTTTTTTTTTTTTTTTTTTTTAAAAAAAAAAAAAAAAAAAAGTTTTTTTTTTTTTTTTTTTTTTTTTTTTTTGGGGGGGTTTTTTGGTCCCCTTTTTTTTTTTTTTTTTTTTTGGGGCCCCAAAATTTTTTTTTTTGGGATTTTTTTTTTTAAAAAAATTTTTTTTTTTTAAACATTTTTTTTTTTTTTTTTTTTTTTTTGAGCGATTTGGGGGGGGTTTGTGAAAAACCCGGGTTTAGGGGGAGGGGGGGGGGGGGGGGGGGGGGGGGGGGGGGGGGGGGGGGTTTTTGGGGTTTTAAAATAACAAAGGGTTTGAGGGGTGTTTTATTTAACATCAACAAAGGGTTGGGGGGTGGGGGGGTTGTTTTTTGTAAAAAAGGGGGGGGGGGGGGTTTTTTTTTGGGGTTTTTTTTTTTGCCCTTTTGGGGGTTTTTTTTTTTTTTTAAAAAATTTTTTTTGGGGGTTTTTTTTTTTTTCCCCCTTGGGGGGGTTTTTTTTGGGGGGGGGTTTAAAAAAATAAAAAAAGGGGGGGGGGGGGGGGGGGGGGGTTGGGGTTTATTTAAAAACGACAACAAAGGGTTTGGGGGGGGGGGGGGGGGGGGGGGGGGGGGGGGGGGGTTTTGGGGGGGGTGGGGGGGGGTTTTGGTTAAAAAAAGGATAAAAAGGGGGTTGGGGGGGGGGGGGGGGGGGGGGGGGGGGGGGGGGGGGTTGGGTTTTTTTTTGGGTTTTGGGGTGGGGGGGGTTTGTTTTAATGGGATGGAGTGTGAGGAGGGGGGGGGGGGGGGGGTTGTGTGTTACATAACGATCAATAAAGGGATTTAGGGTGTGAGGGGTTGTGTGTTACATAAACGATCAATAAAGGGATTTAGGGTGTGAGGGGTTGTGTTACCTGAACGATCAACAAAGGGATTGGAGGTGTGAGGGGTTGTGTGTTACATAAACGATCAACAAAGGGATTTAGGGTGTGAGGGGTTGTGTTACCTGAACGATCAACAAAGGGATTGGGGTGTGAGGGGTTGTGTTTTACATAAACTATCAACAAAGGGATTTAGGGTGTGAGGGGTTGTATTACCTGAACGATCAACAAAGGGATTGGGGATGTGAGGGGTTGTGTTACCTGAACGATCAACAAAGGGATTGAGGTGTGAGGGGTTGTGTTTTACATACACGATCAACAAAGGGATTTAGGGTGTGAGGGGTTGTGTGTTACATAAAAGATCAACAAAGGGATTGGGGTGTGAGGGGTTGTGTGTTACATTAAAGATCAACAAAGGGATTGGGGTGTGAGGGGTTGTGTGTTACATAAACGATCAACAAAGGGATTGGGGTGTGAGGGGTTGTGTTTTACATAAAAGATCAACAAAGGGATTGGGGTGTGAGGGGTTGTGTGTTACATAAAAGATCAACAAAGGGATTTCGGGTGTGAGGGGCTGTGTGTTACATAAACGATCAACAAAGGGATTTAGGGTGTGAGGGGTTGTGTGTTACATAAACGATCAACAAAGGGATTTAGGGTGTGAGGGGTTGTGTGTTATATAAACGATCAACAAAGGGATTGGGGTTTGAGGGGTTGTGTGTTACATAAAAGATCAACAAAGGGATTTAGGGTGTGAGGGGTTGTGTTACATAAAAGATCAACAAAGGGATTGGGGTGTGAGGGGTTGTGTGTTACATAAACGATCAACAAAGGGATTGGGGTGTGAGGGGTTGTGTTTTACATAAAAGATCAACAAAGGGATTGGGGTGTGAGGGGTTGTGTGTTACATAAACGATCAACAAAGGGATTTGGGGTGTGAGGGGTTGTGTGTTACATAAACGATCAACAAAGGGATTTGGGGTGTGAGGGGTTGTGTGTTACATAAACGATCAACAAAGGGATTTGGGGATGTGAGGGGTTGTGTTTTACATAAACGATCAATAAAGGGATTTAGGGTGTGAGGGGTTGTGTGTTACATACACGATCAACAAAGGGATTTGGGGAAGTTAGGAGTTGTTTGTTACATACCGATTAATAATAAGGAGATGTTACTAAGTTATTTAAAGTAAATACTTATAATACAATTCCACAAGAACAATAGTTTTCAATACTTCTCATTTACGTCAACACGCGAACATAACAGCGGACTGAAACCTGTATGTATCATGAAAGCTCTTTCATATTTCCGCAAATAATCGGTTATGTAGGACATATTTTGAATCAATTACGTTTTACATACCGTGAACAGGATGAACGTTGTTAAAGTCTGTGAAAAGTGTCCCCAAGATTAAGAAGAACGTGGGCGACGAATGCTCGATCAAGCTGTATGTGGCAGCCATATTTTGACTTAAAGATCCGTAACGGGACAGAAAATGAACATAAACAACAATATTTATTCTTCTGGTGTTAAAAAAATGTCGTTGATTAATAAGAAAAAGCTCGATCATATTTCACGTAAATTCGAGCGGGAGAAATACTTTCTTGTTTTACGAGCAAGGAAAACGGCCTTGGAGATAATGCATTTCATTTGGACGTGATGAATGGTAATACAAGCACGGTATTAAAGGAATTACCGGAACCTGCAGTTGGTCTACATCACGTGATATGTCTGTATCCCTAGTCAGTGTGTACGGTGTACATCACGTGATAAGTAGGTATCCCTCGTCAGTGTGTATGGTGTACATCATGTGATATGTCTGTATCCCTCGTCAGTGTGTATGGTGTACATCACGTTATAGGTCTGTATCCCTCGCCAGTGTGTATGGTGTACATTACGTGATAAGTCTGTATCCCTAGTCATTGTGTATGGTGTACATCACGTGATAAGTAGGTATCCCTCGTCAGTGTGTATGGTCTACATCACGTGATATGTCTGTATCCCTAGTCAGTGTGTACGGTGTACATCACGTGATAAGTAGGTATCCCTCGTCAGTGTGTATGGTGTACATCATGTGATATGTCTGTATCCCTAGTCAGTGTGTATGGTGTACATCACGTTATAGGTCTGTATCCCTCGCCAGTGTGTATGGTGTACATCACGTGATAAGTCTGTATCCCTAGTCATTGTGTATGGTGTACATCACGTGATCAGTCTGTATCCCTCGTCAGTATGTATGGTGTACATCACGTGATAAGTCTGTATCCCTCGTCAGTATGTATGGTGTACATCACGTGATATGTCTGTATCCCTAGTCAGTGTGTATGGTGTACATCACGTTATATGTATGTATCCCTCGTCAGTGTGTATGGTGCACATCACGTTATAGGTCTGTATCCCTCGTCAGTGTGTATGGTGCACATCACGTTATAGGTCTGTATCCCTCGTCATTGTGTATGGTGTATATCACGTGATCAATCTGTATCCCTAGTCAGTGTGTATGGTGTACATCACGTTATAGGTCTGTATCCCTCGTCAGTGTGTATGGTGTATATCACGTGATCAATCTGTATACCTCGTCAGTGTGTATGGTGTACATCACGCTCTGTATCCCTCGTCAGTGTGTATGGTGTACATCACGTTATATGTATGTATCCCTCGTCAGTGTGTATGGTGCACATCACGTTATAGGTCTGTATCCCTCGTCATTGTGTATGGTGTATATCACGTGATCAATCTGTATCCCTAGTCAGTGTGTATGGTGTACATAAGCAAAACCACCCATATGTGTTGATCTGTCGAGTCGGATCGCCCGAGTTTCTTGCGCGGAGGAAAATATCACGAGTGTGCGGAGCACACGAGTGATATTTTTCCTCCGCGCAAGAAACGAGGGCGATCCGACTCGACAGATCAACACATATGGGTGGTTTTGCTTTTATCACATACCTTTATTAATTACAACTTTCCTTAATTATGGAATCCATTTGCGGTTTCAAGTGGCGTCACATCACTATGTATTATTTTCGTTTTCAATGAAGAAAAAAAATCGTCATATCGTCAACTCGTCATCATTATAGTTCATCAACTGATTAAAAGTGTAGGCCTAGTTGACAGATCTAGGCAGTTTACACTTGATCAATATTTTTGTACTGATATTAACTCCCTTCTGTTTTCAAACTGAAAATGTAAAGGAAAATCACAGCACTAATTGATGCGAAATCATTTATTTTCAATCAGATATATTTTAATAAATTCTCCCAACTGTCAGTGAAAGTGTTCGGCATTTAATTATGATTTAAAATACAACATCGTTTACTTCAAGCAGCAAACTTTACAAATACTGTTTAATTTAATTTGATTTAGCATTAGTTAAGCATGGATATAGTAAAATAATCAAATTAAACCTATATATCGATGGCATCAAACACATTCTCCATACCTAGACATATAGCTGATGGGCTGTCGTTGAGCGACTACGTCACAGCGCGTGCAATTCATTCACAAAAACAAGTGACATGTCACACCGAGTCATCGTCAGTGATTCGTAGGATTCTACGATATTTCCTAGGAGGAGATATAACTTGAGAGGAAGAATGGGAAGATATTTGAAAGGAAATGTTAAATGTGCCGCCAGTAATATTTGCACCAGAAAACATTCACGTGGCAAGATTTTGACAATCTTCAGATGACCTTGGCATTGGATTTTTAACTGGTTCGACCGCGTTTTCATAACTGGATATTTCTCTTTGCCACTTCACTACGAGAAATTGTCGATCGGACAGACTTTGTTGACAAAGATGTTTCGGGGACATTTTGTAGAAGTTCGCACATTTCTCGTTGCTGCTGCATGGATGCCACTGCATAATATTATTCACACTGTTGACATTTTTACGACCACTCAACTGCATGATTGTTGTCGGTGCTACGCCAGAATGCAAAAGTTTTGTGCACAGAGTTTTTCGGAGGGATTGGTTGGTCTTTTTTCCAACAAGGCCGGCATTGTTTGCCATGGTTTTCATCATATCAGAAAGCTTATTTTTCCCCATTGGCTGATTTTTAAACCAACGTTTACCGTTCTCGTTGTGATTGACAGCAAGATAAAAGGGATATTCTGCAGCGTTCATTTCGTGTGGCCTGTGTTTCGCGTAAAGTTTAGGCTAAATTATTTGATTGGACATCTGGATGAATTCTCGGGATTTACAAAAAGTTTTAGATTAAATGACCTCTGGTGAGTTGAATTGCCTCCACGAGGTTTTGTTGATCTTTCATTAAATTCCAAATATTCTTGGCCGTTTTCGTCAGTTTTCAGTTCAAGATCCCCCCATTTTAATTGCCTGTTTTCGTCGCACACCCTGAACCCCAACAATTTTGTATTATGATACCACACAGTGGACTGCGGATTTTCTTTTACTCGTTATATAATCACGCAAGTCTGTTATCCCTAATGTGAATGAACGCTCGGGAGCAGTTGTAGATACATGATCAGACGGTGTTGTCATTGTTTGGGGGGGGGGGGGGGGGGGGGACAGGCATAACTTGAGAGAAGACGCAGGTAATGAGGGGTTAGATGTTTGTACGGGCTGCTGTGAAGGAACAATGTGATTTTCTTCGTCTTTTACAAACCCTTCCTCGTTATCCACTTCATCAAATATAATATCATGAAGAATTTCAAAGTTAACGTCCGAAAGTTCCATGTTGTGATGATAGACTATGAGCTGTCAAACAGACTCTAGCAGACGACAGAAATGTCGGGAGGACAATATTTATTTAAGAGAAATAAACGTACATTTAAAATATTCAAGTAATTGATTTTTATTTGTAATTAAATGCATTTATTTAAAAAAATGTTTTTATAACTTTTAATCAATGTTGTAAGATACAGCGTCACTTTATTTCTTCCAATGAACTTTCTATTTTTAGTTTCATGGAAAAGGGAATTCCCCTTAAAAGTAGTTCCGGCTAGTATGGTGATACAACATCTTGTATCACACATGTGTGATACAAACCGACAGAAAACATCCACCGAAATTTGTTGTATCACTATTGTAAGATTACATAGGTATGTGATAAATCACGTTATAGGTCTGTATCCCTCGTCAGTGTGTATGGTGTACATCATGTGATATGTCTGTATCCCTCGTCAGTGTGTATGGTGTACATCACGTGATATGTCTGTATCCCTCGTCATTGTGTATGGTGTACATCATGTGATATGTCTGTATCCCTCGTCAGTGTGTATGGGGTACACCATGTGATATGTATGTATCCTTAGTCAGTGTGTATGGTGTACATCACGTTATAGGTCTGTATCCCTCGTCAGTGTGTATGGTGTACATCATGTGATATGTCTGTATCCCTAGTCATTGTGTATGGTGTACATCACGTTATAGGTCTGTATCCCTCGTCAGTGTGTATGGTGTACATCACGTGATAAGTATGTATCCCTAGTCAGTATGTATGGTGTACATCACGTTATAGGCCTGTATCCCTAGTCAGTGTGTATGGTGTACATCACGTTATAGGTCTGTATCCCTCGTCAGTGTGTATGGTGTACATCACGTTATTGGTCTGTATCCCTAGTCAGTGTGTATGGTGTACATCACGTGATAAGTATGTATCCCTAGTCATTGTGTATGGTGTACATCAGGTTATAGGTATGTATCCCTAGTCAGTGTGTATGGTGTACATCATGTGATATGTCTGTATCCCACGTCAGTGTGTATGGTGTACATCATGTGATATGTCTGTATCCCACGTCAGTGTGTACGGTGTACACCACCTGATTAGTCTGTATCCATCGTCAGTGTGTACGGTGTACACCACCTGATTAGTCTGTATCCATCGTCAGTGTGTACGGTGTACACCACGTGATTAGTCTGTATCCCTAGTCAGTGTGTATTGAAGCTGTTGTCGGTCTTCGACAAGTAATACATGTAGGTGTGTACCACGGATAGCATGTGTCATTTCATATCATACCAGGAAGATCATTCTATATGGGATATCTCCTAATTAGAAAACACCTCCTTAATTTCTTGCCGATCCAATTTTCTTTTTATTATTTTTGTTCTTCTTACAGCAGCCAATATCGTGAGTGAAAGATCTTCACACTATCAATGAATTCAGTGTCGGACAATTAAAACAAATCCCCATTATTGAATGACCCCATAAAGTCTGCTAGCTTCCTCTAAAATATTCAATTTACTGCAGACTAAGCATTACTTTTTTTCTTTTTGTTTTCGTTTCGTGTATATACTCCCCTGCCAATCTGTATACATGGTACTACGTGTTCTCTAACATCGTTATACACTTTTAACAAGGAGTGAACACACAGTGTTCATACACCGGTAATCAGGAATCGTCAAATTCTTAATGATGTAGCTCAAGTTTGATATAGCTCTAATTATGGTAAGGTAACTTAAAAAATGTCCAAAGTTGAAGATACCAGCAATAAATATTAAATACCCGATTTTTAAACCCCCCTCACGTAATAAACACCACACGTAAAAAACACCTCTCGTAATAAAATCCTCACGTAATAAACACCACACGTAAAAAACACCTCTCGTAATAAAATCCTCACGTAATAAACTCCTCACGTAATAAACCCCACACGTAATAAACCCCTCACGTAATAAACCCCACACGTAATAAACCCCTCACGTAATAAACCCCTCACGTAATAAACACCACACGTAATAAACCACACACGTAATAAACCCTACACGTAATAAACCCCACACGTAATAAACCCCACACGTAATAAACCCCTCACGTAATAAACACCACACGTAATAAACCCCTCACGTAATAAACCCCTCACGTAATAAACCCCATGCGTAATAAACCCCTAACGTAATAAACCCCACACGTAATAAACCCCTCACGTAATAAACCCCACACGTAATAAACCCCTAACGTAATAAACCCCACACGTAATAAACCCCACACGTAATAAACCCCACACGTAATCAACCCCACACGTAATAAACCCCACACGTGATAAACCCCTCACGTAATAAACCCCACACGTAATAAACCCCTCACGTAATAAACCCCACACGTGATAAACCCCACACGTAATAAACCGCACATGAAATAAACCCCTCACGTAATAAACCCCTCACGTACTAAACTCCACACGTAATAAACACCTCACGTAATAAACTCCACACGTAATAAACCCCACACGTAATAAACCCCACACGTAATAAACCCCTCACGTAATAAACCCCTCACGTAATAAACCCCACACGTGATAAACCCCACACGTAATAAACACCTCACGTAATAAACCCCTCACGTAATAAACCCCACACGTAATAAACCCCTCACGTAATAAACCCCACACGTAATAAACACCTCACGTAATAAACCCCTCACGTAATAAACCCCACACGTAATAAACCCCTCACGTAATAAACCCCACACGTAATAAACACCTCACGTAATAAACCCCTCACGTAATAAACCCCACACGTAATAAACCCCTCACGTAATAAACCCCACACGTAATAAACACCACACGTAATAAACCCCTCACGTAATAAACCCCACACGTAATAAACCCACGTAATAAACCCCTCACGAAATAAACCTCACACGTAATAAACCCACGTAATAAACCCTGCGCAAATATGTTTAAACATAAAATTGAACCACAGCTACAAATTATGGGAATAAGCTTGATATTTATAGATAGAACATATTTTAATGAATGACGTAATTTTATGGTTTATATAAATGCATCATTATAGGCAGGACACGCAGTTTCTACCTAATAATGGCATGTGTAAAGAGGAAATAGTGCTGGAATGGTATCAATCTATCTAGATAATGAAATAGGTAATTATATTAGTTTAAAGCAGACGTCATCAATTTCTATTTTACGTTTATTTTCCATCTAAACGAATAAAGAACAACTGCTTATGATAATGTTAATAAACGGATTCTGTGTCTTCCCGAGAAACTAATAAATGCCTTCTGTGGCTTTCTGACATTCCTCCTCCATAAACTAATAAATAACAGTCGTCTTAAAAATATCTATGTACCTGATCATCATTTTGTTGCCGTTTAATCCAGGAGAAACATATACACATAGAGGTGTCTGACACTGCACCTTGTTTACACTGTCTTTGTCCTTATGTACAGTGTTGATGTAGCATCAAGTTTAATTAATCTAATGCGTTTTTATAACCATGCCACACATGACGTCATTGTGATATAGTTTGATACTATTTAGAAGCCAATAGTGACGAGATGTTAAAACGATATTGACAGTTTTCTCTTTCAATTATAACAAAATGAAATATGAAGATGTTAAACGTCATCTGAAATCATGAGAGAAATCAGCACAAATACAGATTGGTAAGTCTACTGACATATAAACACATATCAGCCTCAACGACTCGGTGTAACGACGAAAACATAAGTAGGCGTAATTTATTTCAATCCGGATTCAGGATATCCTCCTAAACGTGAGAAGGACACTCCAATATGTGGTTGTTTTTTCCTTTCAGTGACTGTCAGCGAATGCGTCGTCTGTAAAATGACATAACAGTACGTGTAGGCCATCTCATCGTTAGTATAGTATCCTGTCGGAATAGTTTATAGACGTCATCACAGATACACTTTGTTGACCACTTTTATACGTTATAACTATATTACAAATACTGGGTTCGTTTTGTAAAATAGCATTGCATTTCAAATTACTGTGCTAAAAGTATTTTTTTTTCTTTTGAAAACAACTGTTAGTAAACATTTTCTAATTCTCAGATCTGTAGGGCGAGTGATAAACTCTTAACAATGAGAGTTAAATTATAACGAGGCTATGGTGTTCCATAAAAATCATTATAAATACCCAAAATTCCCTTTTTTATGCTTTTTTTTGTTTCGTTTCGAGACAAATATTTCGCAACGACATCTACAAAATACGACATTGTTTGGACCTTGAGAAACTCATAATTGTCCCAAGCAGTGGTGTAGGAAGTCGTCAAAAAGTGGTGGTGGTGGTGGTGGTGGGGGCGAAAAGATAGAAAGATATGTTCGCCCCTCCCCCCCCCCCCCACTGCCAAGGGTCAATATCCTCAGGAGAAAAGGTAGAGGAACCATAGGAAATTCGCGGGAAAATGTTATAACTGTACATTAATACGGACTTGACATAATCAACTTTTTTATTCACATTTTAAAACCACACAATAGGTAAAATGATAAATTTGACGCTTCTGTTAAAGTTATATCGTTCTGTAGCGACAACGCCGATACGTCCGTACCTCATTCTACTCGGATATTGACTTAACGCAACAAATAACACAATAGAATATCGGCAGGTAAATAACATCTGAATTCTTACTAATTATCCAATAAAAAGATAACACATTATGAACAAACTAATGATTTATTCGGAGATCCATAAACAGTGCAAGGAAAATAAGCAGCAGTATAGAAATTACAGAAGAAATTAACGGCTGTATGTTTTAATTATGTAGTTATTATTTACATGCTGTATCCATTACGAAATCTATATATGAAGGTGTTATCCAGGTGTTTTGTATAATCCAGGTATACCAGTCTGCGGTCGATCTCAAACTCTAAACACCATAGATTGTTTTGTATAATCCAGGTATACCAGCCAGCGATCGACCTCAAACCCTTAACACCGTAAGTTGTTTTTGTATAATCCAGGCATACAAGTCAGCGGTCGACCTCAAACCCTAAACACCATAGGTTGATCAAGATATACCACCCAGCATTGGATATCTCAAACTCTTAACATAGTAGGTTGTTATATATAATCCAGATATACCAGCCAGCATTGGGTATCTCAAACTCTTAACATAGTAGGTTGTTATATATAATCCAGATATACCAGCCAGCATTGGATATCTCAAACTCTTAACATCGTAGGTTGTTATATATAATCCAGATATACCAGCCAGCAGTGGATATATCAAACTCTTAACATAGTAGGTTGTTATATATAATCCAGATATACCAGCCAGCATTAGATATCTCAAACTCTTAACATAGTAGGTTGTTATATATAATCCAGATATACCACCCAGCATTGGATATCTCAAACTCTTAACATAGAAGGTTGCTATATATAATCCAGATATACCAGCCAGCATTGGATATCTCAAACTCTTAACATAGTAGGTTGTTATATATAATCCAGATAAACCAGCAAGCATTGGATATCTCAAACTCTTAACATAGTAGGTTGTTGTATATAATCAAGATATACCAGCCAGCATTGGATATAGCAAACTCTTAACATAGTAGGTTGTTATATATAATCCAGATATACCAGCCGGCATTGGATATCTCAAACTCTTAACATAGTAGGTTGTTGTATATAATCAAGATATACCAGCCAGCATTGGATATAGCAAACTCTTAACATAGTAGGTTGTTATATATAATCCAGATATACCAGCCAGCATTAGATATCTCAAACTCTTAACATAGTAGGTTGTTATACAATGTATATAATCCAGATATACCAGCCAGCATTGGATATCTCAAACTCTTAACATAGTAGGTTGTTATATATAATCCAGATATACCAGCCAGCATTGGATATCTCAAACTCTTAACATAGTAGGTTGTTATATATAATCCAGATATACCAGCCAGCAGTGGATATCTCAAATAATCCAGATATACTAGTTAGCAGTCGATATCTCGAATCCTAAACGCCGTCGGTTGTTTTTTACAGTCAACAGTGGATAATTCAAACATCATAGGTTGTGGAATCAGAGATAGTTTAACCAAAAATGAAAGAAACACGACAGGGAAATCTTTAACATGCTAATTGTTTTTGTTTGACCTCACATCATCAATATGTAAATGTAAGAAAGTGTATTACTGTGCAGTGTATTGGCTAACCAATACGGTATACTAAGGGAAATCAGTCTCGTAACAGGGCGGCTTTCTTCCAACATGAAGATATTTGCGTTCATTAGGGCATCGATGATAGAAAATCAATTCAATCCCCATATGTAAAGTTTGTTTAGCCTACGACTAGAGTACACATTAGTACATGTACTTTGTCTACGGACTAGACGACATTATAGGGGAACTAAAAAACGTCGTAAGGTAGTTTGTCGGTTACAAACGTCGTAAGGTAGAGAAATTTGTCGGTTACAAACGTCGTAAGGTAGAGAAGTTTGTCGGTTACAAACGTCGTAAGGTAGAGAAATTTGTCGGTTACAAACGTCGTTAGGTAGAGAAGTTTGTCGGTTACAAAGGTCGTTAGGTAGAGAAGTTTGTCGGTTACCCAGTATTTTCCTCATTCAGTTGTAGCTCAGAGACGAGAGAGCGTAAGTAGGCAGCAGTTCTAAAAATGGAAGTTATAAAATGGAATGATATGGATAATTGAAAACCTGCATTAAACGTGAGGAGTGCCAAGTTTGACGTCACGGTTAGTTTGACGGGTTAACGCCCTATCATATTATTACTTGTGTCGTCGTAAATTACTCAAAGAATCTCCAGTTTTATTTGTAACTATCTTATTTCTTTCTTTTTTTTTAAATCTAACTTGGTAGCCATTAACACACAGATGAAATATTTATAAAAATATGTGTTTCTTGTATTACTTTGTATTGCTGTGTTGTTTAAGAACCCATGCTGCTGTAATCGATCAGACGCACAGGTCGTAATAGTCGGTAAACACTTTTCGGTTTGTACGTATTTTTGCGTGAATATTTGGAGCCGGCGGGTTTGAAGTGTTGAGGCTGGTCGTCCTGAGACCACCACAGACTGGGTATAAAGTAATCGTCAAACCTTGCCCACGATCCTTGAAAAACTAAGTTATGTATATGAAGTATACCCAGCGGCGGCTATATGCATATCTAATTTTTGCTTAGAAGTGAAGCTAAACCGGAAAAGGGAATTTGAATTCTATGTGTCTAGAAATGCTTTTGCCACAGGTCACTTCACTGACAGTCCTGCATGTTATGCTACGGGTCACTTCACTGACAGACCTGCAGGTTTCGCCACGGGTCACTTCACTGACAACCCTGCAGGCATGGCACGGGTCACTTCACTGATAACCCTGCATGTTTCGCCACGGGTCACTTCACTGACAGTCCTGCAGGCATGGCACGGGTCACTTCACTGATAACCCTGCATGTTTCGCCACGGGTCACTTCACTGACAGTCCTGCATGCTTTGCCACGGGTCACTTCACTGACAGTCCTGCATGCTTTGCCACGGGTCACTTCACTGACAGTCCTGCATATTGAGCGTAAGAACTCTATGACATTGTGCTGTTCCGATTACATTTGAGTAAATTCGCTGCTGCAAGGGCGGTTATAGCGGCCATTCCGGTGTGATTATAATAGACCGGAAGAGATGACATGTATATACGCATACGACATGTCATGACATTCGAGAGATCTGTATCTTTACGAAGCCCGAGGAAGTCATCATTCAAGTGGCATTATGATAAGTATTATGTTGGTAAGGCAGTGAACATTAACGACTAACCACTCCTCCCTGGAATAAGTCATTAAAAAGAAAATGGGTTTGGCAAAACTAATTGAAAGACAGGGGATTTTGAAAAAAAAAATTACAGCAGTGAAGCACAATGCAAACAAAGACAAAAAAACCTTTACAAATTATATACACATAAAAAATGTAGAACAGAACGCATCTAGGAATTTTCTAGCATATAAAGGATTTGTTTTAACGAGTTAGGATTGGCACTCGAGATAAACACAACATCTGGAAAACGACAGAACGTTGTGATAAAAAAAATATCCATTTGCACAACAAAGAAATCCTCGTGGATGCAGACATACTCGGGGATTATAGAAAACTGCTAATGACGTAGTATGGTATTTCTGTAAATTTTTTAAACAATTCAAAATCCTTCAGGTACAGACTTTTACTTTAGAATACGGGACATTATACGTGTACACAGCTAGTGATACAAACAGACAGAAAACGACGTGCGCTGAATATATAGGAAGACAATGACGTATACTTCACTGAATGCTTCCGTAAAGAGTATTGTCTCAGAACAACCACAGCTGGACGGCCACTTAGACTTGACAACTAACGGAAACATACATCTTAGTGGGTTATTTCCATTTATTCACTGACATTTTCACCAGTTCACGGCCTACCTGGCAACCGAATGTTTATCTAGATTTTATTTTTTTTTTTTCTAAAAACTAAAATGGTTGAAAAAAACCCAAATAATAATAATAAGGCAAACAGAATCTCTTTATAAAAATGTAAAGACACACTACACTGATGACCTTTTTTTTCTGCCTCTCCAGAACTTCTTAACACATTGTTTCCGGTATTTTGTTTTCATTGTTCAACAGACAATCCTTACCTTTCCTTACACCGGTCTAGATAATAATCCAAAAGTTTCATATTTTCACAAACCTCTCGTTTTATTTCATGTTGAAATACTACCAAAGACAGAAATTCACTCCATATAAAAATATCTTTGTGTCCATTAAGATGCATAATAACAGACCGTGTTGTTAGTATTGAGCAAAAGTCCCTGGTACTGAGAAATACTCGTTCAGGTAAATTTTACAGAAAACATTGAAGAAATAGGATATGGGGACTGACAAAGTGATTGTTTGAGGTGAGAAGTCTGCGATAAGTCAGTTATTGCAGGATTTCTCGTCACTCCCCTATTACTCGAAAACCACGAACAACCTATACTTATAATCTATTTTTAGCGACAGGTGTCACCTAACTATAGATGTCAAAAGCTTGAGGTCAGTAGCAAACTGACCAAGCGGACCATGTTGCGTAACATAATGGACAATTAAATGAGTTGTTATACAATAGCAGGTAGGGAATTGGTCAGAGTACAGAAATGGATAACAATTTGACATTCGGAACTTAAATGATACATTGAAAAGGTGAAACGATATCAATACTAACTCTAACGTCTAAAAAACCTATTGTATTTTACAAATTGTGTCTTAAATTACAAAATTACAATAAAACACTATTATAAATAACATTCAATTTAAACTGAGAGGTCAGAGTCAGTTTAAGCACTCGACAATTTTATCACCAAATTTCCTTGTGGTAGTTTTATATTGAAGGGAAAAATAGGCATTCTATTGTAGTTGTCATCTATTGCAATCTAATGATGAGTTACAGGGCAATTAACACATAACGGGACGGTTAATGTTACGGTTAATACGTTACAGGGCATGGCGTACGATTAACCCTGTTACGGTTGATACGTTACAGGGCATGGCGTACGATTAAACCTGTTACGGTTAACGTGTTACAGGGCATGGCGTACGATTAACCCTGTTACGGTTAATACGTTACAGGGCATGGCGTACGATTAACCCTGTTACGGTTACGTTACAGGGCATGGCGTACGATTAACCCTGTTACGGTTAATACGTTACAGGGCATGGCGTACGATTAACCCTGTTACGGTTAATACGTTACAGGGCATGGCGTACGATTAACCATGTTACAGTTAATACGTTACAGGGCATGTCGTACGATTAACCATGTTACAGTTAATACGTTACAGGGCATGTCGTACGATTAACCCCGTTACGGTTAACGTGTTACAGGGCATGGCGTACGATTAACCCCGTTACGGTTAATACGTTACAGGGCATGGCGTACGATTAACCCTGTTACGGTTACGTTACAGGGCATGGCGTACGATTAACCCTGTTACGGTTGATACGTTACAGGGCATAGCGTACGATTAACCCCGTTACGGTTGATACGTTACAGGGCATGGCGTACGATTAACCCTGTTACGGTTAACGTGTTACAGGGCATGGCGTACGATTAACCCCGTTACGGTTGATACGTTACAGGGCATGGCGTACGATTAACCCTGTTACGGTTAACGTGTTACAGGGCATGGCGTACGATTAACCCCGTTACGGTTAACGTGTTACAGGGCATGGCGTACGATTAACCCTGTTACGGTTAATACGTTACAGGGCATGGCGTACGATTAACCCTGTTACGGTTAATACGTTACAGGGCATGGCGTACGATTAACCCTGTTACGGTTGATACGTTACAGGGCATGGCGTACGATTAACCCTGTTACGGTTAACGTGTTACAGGGCATGGCGTACGATTAACCCCGTTACGGTTAACGTGTTACAGGGCATGGCGTACGATTAACCCCGTTACGGTTAACGTGTTACAGGGCATGGCATACGATTAACTCTGTTACGGTTAATGTGTTACAGGACATGGCGTACGATTAACCCTGTTACGGTTGATACGTTACAGGACATAGCGTGCGATTAACCCTGTTACGTAGCCATATCAACCAATGACGCTGTCTTTGTTGAATCTCGATGAACTACATCGTGGATTCACTTTAATGTCAGTTCAAGTATCACAATAACTATATCAATTTGATGTTATTTAGATAAAATCAAATCAATGTTGTTATTGTTTTACGACATCGTAACGAAATACGACATCAATGAACAGTTTTTCTGAATATCTAACTATGTATCTAATGTCGTTAGTGACCCGCCACAGTGCGGGAAGGAACACTAGATTGTAATAACCATGTCACAAAGTTCACAAAGTTCGATGACGTTTGAAGTGTAAGTCCATAAAATGATGCTAGTGTATGGCAATTTGTACACAAGATCACGGTACTGTATGTCTATTTGTACATAAAACTATGGTACATACAGATTTGTGAGTGTATGTTGCAATGCATATATTTAAAGACAGGGTCGATGGACTATAATAATTATATGGTAATTTGTATTTAAAGCTATATACCTACAATGTATTGTTAATGAAATTTTCAGACTTGACAACCATACTATACTATTAAGGGTAACCTGTCTAAACCGAACACTCTGCAGTCCAGGTACTTGTTTATACTGTATATCAATATGGCCGATATAAATATGTGTACAGGTAGCTACAGCACCACTGTTAATCAAACCAATCGGAAACTAACAGGAAGCCTGACAATAATCTATCTAACATTGTAAAGAAAGGTGTCGGTGGACGGCGTACAGGTACACATCAATTACACGCACGTGTTCACTAACGACTTATTGTGTGTGATCGTCAATGCCAAGAATACCCGTATTGTATGTAACACTAGCTAGGCGTATGTACTCTATCCTCGACTATCCCTTATAGTCATTCACTCGCTATTGTATGTAACACTAGCTAGGCGTATGTACTCTATCCTCGACTATCCCTTATAGTCATTCACTCGCTATTGTATGTAACACTAGCTAGACGTATGTACTCTATCCTCGACTAACCCTTATAGTCATTCACTCGCTATTGCAGAGAGCACGACCGAGACTTATTGAACACAATCGATGGAAGCGAGAGGTTTCGAAACAATAGGACGAGAAAATTTATACTACACCTCGGTATTCAAAGTAGATGTGCTATCGACGAAATCCATCTCCTGAGAGGGTCATAGAGTCTCAGAAGACCATCCATTTGGTCAATAACAGAACCCATGGATGTAGCAAGCGGCAGGTGCCAAAGCCGACCTATCGACCAATCAGAGACGTTCTTAGATGATTCGGTTTGTGACAAGCCTGGCCACAATGTGAAAGCAATGTATGGTTGTCAGTGTCACTAATGCGGTAGTATGTAGTCTCGGTGAGGATTTCAGTAGGTACTTTGTATCCAGAGTAAATTGCTTGATGACAATTTCTAGTATGTACTGTGCAGTGAGTACATATTATTTCAAGGGTGTGTGTATTAATCATTTAAGCGACGAGTGTTAAAACTGTGGGACGCATCTAGTTTCGCTTTGCCGTGTGAACCATTATCGTTGTGAAATATTTACACAACTGGGACATGCGTTTCAGGTGTGTATGCTGACAGGTGAAAGAAAAAGAGCTATTTTGTAAAATGTAAATAATACCAAATACCGTTATCGCTGAGGTCACATCGGCCCGGAAGGAATTTCTACTTTAAACTGATCCCTTCGTGGTGAGAAGTTACTGTGGTGTTAACGAGAGTGTGTAGGATACAACTCGCGTGTTATTGTCGTGTACTGACGGAGCTTTGTTGAATCCAATGGAGCGTGGATATCTTGTTATATCTTTGTCGCTGATGTGGAACCATTAGATTTGCCACATTGGTATGATGAAGGTAGGAGTCGACAGCCGTACTCGGGCTGTGTGTTGACATTTCTCGGTGGGATAGGCTAACCTCGGCGGGAAAGCACATGTTTTGTGTGTTTTATGAAGCACGACTTTTTGCATTGTCTATCTGGCGCAAGAGTGAAACATGTGGGATGCTAATGTTTAATTGATGAAACTAATTACGTACATTTAATTTATTGCCTGGGTTTGTTCAATATAAATTTTATAATTTTATATCATTTCTACCTGAGCTGCAGTTTATGATTTGTGTCACTGTTCACAGACCGACGACGTTTGAGACTTTTGTGCTTATCAACTTTCATATATATATAATGGTTTCTTTCTCCTTCTGTGTGATTTTTAACGTGATCGATGAGTGGAATATTTACTAGCATACTCAAATGTTACGTTGCATGATCTGTATTACACAAACCAAACCATGTACGCCTATGTAAGTCTGTGGATTTTACTTCATTCTGTCCTGTGTGAGGAAGATACCCAATCGGCGACACTGACAGCGGGTTTAGGCACCCGTCGTATCGCCCGTAAAGAAGGGGACGTCATTTTTGGGGCGTTGCTCCCAATGCACAAGAAACCCCCGGAAACGACTGTCTACACACGCTCCTGTGGGGTTATTTGGGAGCAGTACGGAATTCACAGACTAGAAATATTTTTGGAAACTCTTGATAAAATAAATGCAAGTCCCGATATTCTTCCAAACGTGACAGTCGGGTACGATATCCGAGACTCCTGTTGGTATTCGCCAATAGCACTAGAACAGAGCATTGACTTTATAAAAGATTCCTTGGCGAATCTAGATGCCCAGGCAGATCGTGAAAATAACTCATCACGAAAAGGAGACTGTAAAACAGAGAACCGGAAACCAATTGTTGGTCTAATTGGGCCTGGGTCCTCTCACAATACCATACAAGTTCAGAACTTGCTCCAGATATTTCATATTCCTCAGATAGGATTCTCGGCCACAAGTATGGAACTCAGCAATAAGAACCTATATGGCTACTTTCTGAGGGTCGTGCCCTCTGACAAATACCAGGCTCAGGCCATGCTGGACATCGTCATTAGATATAACTGGACATATATTTCAACAGTACACACCGATGGTAAGTCAAACATATTTCATTATCATTCCATTGTACTCGTCCAGATATTTAAATCATTCCCCGGTGAGTGACATACATATTCAAATGAAAAATATATTAAATAGATCTTAAAACACTCGTACAAAATGTTGTCCAACTAATGACATACATTATCATAAATGAGTCGAAACTCGTGACTTTCATAAGTTAGGATTGGTGCGCGACACTAGGCGTTGGTCGTGAATGTACGGAACTCTCCTGGAAAAACGAATAGTCTTACAAAATATCTGTCTTTAGAAGCTGGTGAATCTATAAACGTCAAAAACATTTCCTTGGGATGGCCATGTATGTAATTTCGGAGATATTCTCTGTCTGGGAAAAAGCTTAACTTCCTACTTACGTCAGTAATATCATGACTTACTCGACTGCTGTGTATGTACTTCAGCACCTAGGCTGGCGGTATCGCGGAGATGGTTATTATTACGTAATTACGGAGTGTCGTAGAAAGGGTTTAGGGGTAAAGGTATGTAACAGATATATGTGACTTTAACATGCGAGTGTTTGTCTGCAGAACCAAACGCATGTCTATACGTCACTCAAACAGAGGAATTTACAGCAAAACCTCAAAAATATCCTTTTCCATAATTTTTTTTCATTTGTAATTTGAAAAGAAAATATCATCTTACCATACACACATAAATTATTTAACGCTGTACTCAACAAGTATATACTGGCTGACGTTTTATGTGAGGAAAGACAGGATGTGGTTTGTTTGATCAGAGCTAAAGTGGTAGGACAATAGGTCGGAAGGCCTTGTATGTCTTAGTCTAGACATGAAGGTTACTTGACACTGTTTGCCTAACTCTCATAATTCTTTTTTCTCTCTAGAACTGTGATTTATATTTCGATTTGTTTGTGAATCGTTGATATATCCCCACAACGTGAAACACATTACATTTAATATAATAACAATTCAAGTTCCCGACCTTGAGATGACATCACGAGAAAGTAAAATAAGCTCGCGTGTTTTTAACCTACCGGTGTCCGTTTATCCGTTATCTATAACTGTAGACGCTATGTGTGTGTTTACACGTTCACATTGGAAGTATATATGCATAACAGTGCACACAAGCATGCTGATTTAACAGAACTATAAATTCGTCAAAACACTTACTCCAGGGCTTGGCATTAAGGATTCCGGCGATTACACATCGCAGTACTCAACAGGGAATATAACCAACACAGCCTTTGTACTGTGTTCTGTAACAATGCTATAACTCGTCAAAGTTTCACAGAATAAATCATTAACTGCTGTTAACCAAGGAAACCTCTTGAACAACACACTTCCACAGGGTACAAGTGGACTACAATCATCCTTGTTTAATAAAGGTCGCGTAGTTATAAAGGTATTTAAAAAATATCAAAATTTGCGTATAGCCCTAAAAATAAAAATTAATTGAAAACATCTACACCAAGACAAAATCGTAGTTCTAATTTAAAATCGGTAAAACGAGGACGAAGTATACATAATAATCCAGATTTGCATGGAGACCAAAAGACATTTTCTACAACTTGTGTCTAATTTTCTACAAAAGTATGTGATAGACAACAGCAGTTACAAAATAACACTGTCCTGATGATAGGTCTCAGAATGTTACAATAACTTTAGAAGTTATGTTAAATGGAAACTCTTAACTTTCCGTTGACCTTAATAGAGATATCTTTAGATATGTGCAATGTTTTATCAAATCCTGTAATAGGTTTTGCATTTTGTAGTTGATCAGTTTATTTGGTAAACCGTATATTATATCATTTTTGTCATCATCCATGTAAATGTAACTATGCCTTGTAATACACTGTATATATATTGGGAGAAGGCGTTGATAAGTTGTTGTAACTTGTGCCTAATCCCGTGTATATATTTTGACAATAAATATGTTTAAACTATAGGTCTCAGATTTCAGGTGATGGAGAAATCCTCTAATTATATATTTATCTTAACTACTGTTAATAAAACAAACAAAAGAGATCTCCATTATGCATGAATATTACTGTATATTTGTAAGCTGTTACAAATACGAAATAAAGCATCAGCTTAATCGATTTTTCTCCAAGGTACTAAATTCGTCAAAGATTTTTCGTTCTCTTCCCTGTGTATTAACTAGTCGTGAAAACTATTTGCTGGTGTCTTCAAATCGATGTAAAATAATATACGATATCTTTAAATAATATTACACCATTCATACAAAATTTAAAAACAAAGAAACCAGCATTCTGTTTGTAGTAGAATATTTTTGTATTAAATAAATATGTTTCTGAGTGAAACGCACCTCCTACACAATCCTGAAATGGTCCAGATAAGGTACAATGAAATACAGGATAATTGAATGTGAGCTTTATTGGTTACTCGAGTATTGATTCCCACTTAATATGTTGTGTTTGATTTTCGGTATCAGGACACCTATAAGTCAAACACTTACGTCATAAATCATTCTTGATTTTCTCAATTTTAGCAATTTTTAACGCTGCCGCTGAAAACCGAAGTTTAGCAAGCCGAAGCAAACACAGTGACTGTACATATATGTCCGAATGTACTCGGTTAAAGGTGTAATTAACTGGGCTGATAAGACATAGCATCGATAAGATACAATGGGTCAGTTAGTGAAGATAATAAAAGTCACATGTCTGTAAAACAGTATGTAAACGATACGATACGATGACGAGGAAGTTGACAAGGTTTGATGATACATACAGATTTGTGAATCCGTACAAACCATTGAATTTGCTGATATTCTGCAGTGTGTGTCTATTTTAGCGGTCTGTAGAGATTTGTATTTGATATGTCATTTCTACAGAGAAGTGAATGCTAAAATTACGTCTCGATTTCCCAGAAGGGTCGTGTATTTATATATAAACAGATGTAGTGTAGTCTGGGTTATGATTGGTGGGATGATGGCTTATTTGTAACGACATGTGCTGCCAAGCGACAGCATGGTTATAGTAAAAACACTTGTTCATCAAACATCTCGGCTTTAAGTCTAAGTCTACGTATATAATTAGGTTAGCAGCGATCTGTAACTTTATCCTAGTGTGTTGAAGAGAACTAAAGATATTAGAAAAACAACAACAACAAAAGATTATTAGAAACAAATTCTACGAATGACACAGATCGCCAAATTAAAAGGACGGGCAATAAAAATCCCTCAAAACCGGAAGTAAGTTTTTAAGTCACATGAGGTTTTATTTGGTTATTGATATTAACAGTAATGAGACAACATCCGTCGGTTTCATGTCATTGCTGATACGAGGAACATTATAGAGGTTTAATGACGAGTTTCCCCAGTTTAAAAACAAGCTGAAAAGCATCGATATCAAATAAATTATTTTGAAGAAGCATGATAAAGGAAGACTGCTGCTCCCCGAGTCCTCCGTAGGAAAAGGATTATAAACCTTATCAGATACCAACATACCACTCCAGGCTCTGAACCACAATATCTGTATGTTAAACAGTTCGGTAACAGGCAGTGTGACAGAAGTCATTGACTACCAAACAGGACGGGGTCAAGGAACTCACTGTATGTCTTACCGATAATGATATCAGATAATTTGTCTGTGTACATAGTAGTAATGTCAGTGATACCTGTACAAACATATCCTACTGGGCATGTTATATACAAGTATAATACACAACACACTCCTACTTAATATAGCCCGAATAGCCACTACACCAAAAGTCGGCCAAAGTCCGAAATCTCAACAGATATACTATTCGGTCGAGTACTTTGAAGTCCCAAATGTACGTTGTATTCGTCATTGTCAATCACTGTCTCATCAAAATGATATGATGTATTCATGCTACATCAATATCAATCTCTGATTTATTAAGCGATCTGTCTTTCTAAACACAAAGAAAAGAATCGAGCAGAGATCAAACTCTGATAGTGGTTTTTTGTATTCGGGCAGCAAAACTTCGAAACACGGCCTTCTGCTATGTTACTGTAGATAGAGTTCGCGGAGCGGAGTGACTCGATAACATATCAAATACTCTGTAACGATGGTGATATGCATGCATGTATGTGCTTGCTATTGTATGCAATACAGATATGAACGTATACCCAAAGAGAATGATAAAATATAAATTATTCTGTCTGATTTCACAACACTTTCTTATAAACATGATATCAGACATATCATTTTAAAATTCCAAGTGTTGTTGGTCATAATTGCTTTGGGTTCATTTTTAATATTACATGTATTTTCAGGTACGGTGATCGATAGACGACATGTTCAGAAACAATTAATATCACTATATTGTTTATTGCGATAGAACATTTTGATTTGGAATAGACCTATAAGAAGATAACCGATGGAGACTAATTTGTTCTCAGTAGATGCTATCAAACAACAATTGGTCACTGATTTCTAGACAAAACGAAAAAGCTGCATTTTAATGACGAGGGACATCCTGTATATTACAAGATTCACCGCAGATCAGATTAAAAGTGGTTCTGGTGTATGAACCTCGCATAGGATGCGCATTACCGGAACCAATCTTGTAATTCTAATCTCCGGAATCGCCGTCGGTATCGCGACCGCCCGGAATGGTCCTTAATGATATTGGTAGAATCACCGTATGTAGATTTGATGAGTTGTAGCCGTTATCAATATTTGTTAATTAAACGTGTAATTATATCCTAAAATCAATTCCAATTTCGTTGATCATTCGACTGTGCCCCCATCTTTATTGTAGTACATTTGTATGTAGAAGGTCCTGAGCAATAAATGTATCAACCTGCACCCGATGACACGTACATTCATATAAGCAACATACAAGTGGCCACGCTAATTACGTCCTGGTCTGTGTATAGGTTTGAGTGTGGGAGCTGTTCTGTGTTGATAAGTTACGTAAGCGTTCCCTGTGCATGACAACACAGATATGAATGCCGTTCATACTTTGGACATTATATTCAACCAAGTCTTACCAAGGAGTACACACAAGCTCAGGGTAACAATGTAATAATAATACTCACACAATAATTGCTTTATGAAATGCATGATACGCTTCCGGTTTGACGCAAACATTGAAGTTGGGAAACAACAAGAATGCTGTTACATCGCCAGATGTTAAAAGTCATCTGACTCATGGTGCTGCGTGTTGCTATAATTTTAATAGTGAATATAAAATTGATAAAAGTGATATTAGTTTAATATGGCAAATGACACCTTCACACTAAACTCAGTCACGTCTGAAATAAATCAATAATTTTAAATGCGCGTAATTAAAGCAATTTATGTAATAAATCCAAGATATGTAATCGAGAGAATGGAAATCATCCAACCAAGTAAAAAAACGGAATTATGTCAGAATGAATCCGTTCTTTAGGGTTAGTTGGCGGTGTATACATGCATCTATATTCATAACACAGTATTTTCTTGATATTTGTCGTAAATTTGGCTCTAGTGTATATTTAGACATAATAGTATTTCCGTTTTATTCACTGGTGACATGTATGCTCCTGATTATATCTTCTATATTAATGATTTTAACTGATTTATCACGAGCAATATTGAATATATTTCAGAAAATAATCTTTTTCAATTAAAAATTCAACAAACCAAAAAGGCACTTTAACAGAATTGATAGTTTTAAAATAAACTAACAAACCTTTACCCACATACACACATATATACAAAATGTAATATTATACTTATTAAGAGGTGTACTATACATGTATATACAGGGCGATGAAATATACAAGGGACATATGCTGTCAACTGTCACAATACAAGTACACGTAAATATAATACACTTTTCTGACGTAACGTATGCTGGTTAAAATAAGTCTAAAACAGATCCTTTTTATTTCCAATTTCGAAACAGTCCAGTGAATTGCCTAATCTGACTAAAACAAGGGTTATTTGCAGCATCAAAATAACATAAGCTTTATCTTCACTGCGAAACGTTTCATACTCTCAGTAACAATGCAGTAAAACACTGAATCCACATGAAGTGTACTATTTATTGACATATCTAAACATGACATTAACCTATCAACTCTTTATTTTTCTGATGAGATAGATTAACCGGAAATCATTCTATACTCCTAGGACGAAGCCCTCATATGTGATATCCGCTTCCGACAACCCATATCACCCAACCACCAATGTAAGGATAGTATTTTTGTTGCTATTAGAAATGCACGTGTTTAAAAAAAACAAAAAAATGTTTCCCTGAAGCACAGGTGAATGATGTTGCTACAATGTGCAAGATAAAATGTGTAATATATAGTGTGTAAGGTAGAAGGTGTAAGGTAGAAGGTGTAAGGTAGAAGGTGTAAGGTGTAAGGTAGAATGTGTAAGGTAGAATGTGTAAGGTAGTAGGTGTAAGGTGTAAGGTAGAAGTGTAGGTTTGTACGGTAGGCAGGTGTCAGGTCGAAGGTTCCGTCGACTGAATGTCGTGGTGTTCCGGTCATTTAGAAATGTTTCCGTCGCATGTGTCCTGTCGCCTGTGTCGTTCGCCTTGTCGTCAAAGTTTCCGGTCGTAGGTGTCCGGTCCGGTTGTAATCTTCCGTGTAAGTTTTTTGTCCTTGCAGGTTCCGTTCTGTAGTCGTCTATGTTCCGTCTTTTAGTGAATGAGTCGTGTCAGTTGGTAGAAATGTAAGGTCGTAGGTCGCCGTGTAGGTAGAAGGTGTGTAGTGTAGGCCAGTGTAGGTAGATGTGTACGGTCGGTGTAGTGTCATGGTAGCAGGTGTAAAGGGCGAAGGTGTACGGTGCAGGTGTAGGTAGACTGTGTAAGGTAGAACGTGTACGGTAGAAGGTGTCAGGTCGCATGTTGGTAGCGGTGGTCGTGGTGTCAGGTAGACTGTGTCCGGTAGATGTGTACGGTCAGGTGTCCGGTGGGTAGGTACCGTGTGTTCCGGTAGCATGTGTACGGTAGACGTGGTCAGGTAGTGGGGTCAGGTAGGGTGTAGTGTGCATGTGTAGGTCCGGTCATGGTGTAAGGTGTGTTGGGGGGTATGTGTTTGTTAGGTAGTGAATGTGTCAAGGTGTAAGGTAAAGTGTGCCGGTCCGAGTGTACGAGATGTCGGTAGTGTTGTAAGGTCGTGTTACTGGTAGGTGGTGTCCGGTAGCAGGAGTGTAGCGGGTAAGGTCGACTGTGTAGGTCGTCCGGGTTTTGTACGGTGTGTACGGTTGTTGGTGCCGGTGGTGCGGTGTCGGTCGCCTGTGTGTCCGGTGCGTGGTGTCAGGTCGCCTGGTGTCCGGTCGCCAGGTGTCCGGTCGCGGTGTCGTCCTGATGTCCGGTCCGACCCGGGGATCCGTGTCCGGTCGTGTGTCCGGTCGCTGGGGTCCGGTCGCCGGTGTACGGGTCGCGGTGTCCGGTCTGTGTCGGTAGCCGGGGTCAGGTCGCCGGTGTCCGGTGTCCGGTCGCGGTGTCCGGTCGCCTGTGTACGGTCGCTGATGTCCGGTGCCTAGGGGCTGCCGGTGTCCGGTGCCTGTGTCCGGTCGCCGTGTCAGGTCGCCGGTGTAAGGGTCGTGTGTGGTCGCATGTGTACGGTCGAGGTGTCGAGGTAAGGGTACGGTGATCCGGTCGACTGTGTCCGGTCGCCGGTGTACGGTGTGTGTTCCGGTCGCCGGTGTACGGGTGTCACTGGTGTCCGGGGCGCCGTTAGTGTCGGTCGCCGGTGGTTCCGGTCGCAGGGAGTCCGGTCGCCGTGTCCTGTTCGTGTGTAAGGTCGCCTGGTGTCGCGTGTCCGAGTGATGTCCGGTCGCCGTGTCCGGTGTAGGTTCAGGCCCTGTGTCAGGTGCTGTTGTACGGTGCGGTGTCAGTACCTGTTGTCCGTGTTGCCGGTGTCCGTAGCCGGTGGTCGGTCGCTCGGTGTACGGTGTCCGGTGGTCCGGTCGAATGGTGGGCCGGTGTCCGGTAACCGGTCGTCGGCGGTCCATGTGTCCGGTCGCCGGTGTCCGGTCCGTGGTTGGTCGGTTCGCGGTGGTGTCACGGCTGGTGTACAGTCGCCGGTGTCCAGTGTCGCGTGTCCGGTGTCGGTCGCCGTTGTCGGTTCACGGTCCGTTCCTGCCGGATGTCAGGTCGCCTGTGTCCGTACCGTCGGTGTCGGGTGTCCGTGTCGGTCCCGTGTCCCTGTCGGCCGTTCCGGTCGCCGGTACAGGTGCACGTGTCCGGTCGACGTGTCCGTCCGGTCTTTACGGTGAATGGTAGTCAGTGTAGGTCGATGTCAGGTAGAAGGTGTCGGTCGCCAGGTGTACGTGGAAGTGTAGGTACGGTTCCGTCAATGTGGTACCGGTCAGCATGTCGTAGGTAGAAGGTCCGGTGTCAGGTAGGTGTCACGGTGCGGTGTCAGGTAGAAGGTTGTCGGTGTAGAATGTGTAGGTCCGTGTAGGTTGTCCGGTGTTCGGTATCGAGGTTTTCAAGCCGGTCCGGTGCCTTGTCGGTCGCTGTGTACGGTTCGGTCGAAGGTGTACGGTGCTGGTGTCCGGTGGTGCTGTACGGTGTAGGTGTCCAGGTAAACGTGTCAGGTGAGTACGCGTGTCAGGTGCCTGTTAGGTAGTCGGTTGTAAGGTGTAAGGTGTTAGGTCGTGATGTCGTCCCGGTGTCCTGTGTAATGGTGTGTTCGCCGGTGTACGGTGCCGGTTGTACGGTAGCCGTTGTACGGTAGGGGCCGGTGTCCGGTCGCGTGTCACGGGGTCGCATGTGTCGGTGTCCGGTGCGGTCACCGGTTCGTCCGGTGTCCGTGTCGACCGGTGTCGTAGCGTCGTCCGGGCTGTCCGGTCGCCTGTGTGCCGGTCGTCAGGTGTCCGGTAGCCGTGTACGGTCGGGTAGTGTCCGTACGGTCGCGCGGTGTCCGGTTCGTGTCAGGTCGCACGGTTGTCCGGTCGGGTTGTGTACGGTGACCGGTGTCCGTGCGTTGTGTGCCTGTGTACGGTCGCATGTGTCCGGTCGCCGTGTAGGTTCGGTGTACGGTGAAGGTGTCAGGTCGCGGTAGTCGGTAGCCGGTTAAGGTAGCCGGTGTTCGGTACGGTGTCAGGTCGCCGGTGTACGGTCCGTGTCGGTCGACGGTTACCGGTCGCCGGTGGGTGCCGTGCCGGTCCGGTAGCGGTTTGGTCCGTGTGTCCGTCGCGGTGTCAGGTCGCCTGGTCCGGTGATCGGTGCCGTCGGTGGTGTCCGGTGACGCGGTGTCCGGATCCACGGTGTCCGGTCCCGGGAGTTCCGGTCGCCGTTCAGGTGTCCGGTCGCCGTGTCCGGCCGTCCGTGGTTGTCGGTTGCCGTTGGTCGTAGTTGTCACGGTGCCGGTGTCCGGTCGCCCGTGTCCGGTCCTTGCCGTTGTTGTCGTTCGGTCTCGACCCGGGGGTAGGGGTGGTAGATGGGTAAGTGTCCCGGTGATGTGTCCGTGAGTGTCCGTTGCGGTGTCGTGTGTCAGGTAAGTGTGTAGTGTCGGTGTGTGAGGTCAGATGACCTCGGTGTCCGGTGTCCGATTCGAGTGTGTCAGTGTCTGGTCGGTGAACGTCGCCTGTGTCGGTTAACGGTGTGTAGTCGCCGGTGTCCGGTACGGTGTGTCGGTGACGGTGTAGGTCGACGTGTCCGGTCCGGTGTAGTGAAGTGTTGTGGTAGACAGGTGGAGGTACGTGTCGTGACGGTGTAGGTAGAGTCCTGTGTACGGTAGGTGTAGGTGGTACGGTGTCAGGTCGTCGTGTTCGTGTGGTCCGGTGTACGGTTCGGTGTCCGGTGCGGTGTCAGGTACGACAGTGTAGTCGCCTGTGTTGCCGGTAGTACGGTGTACGGTCGTGGTCGGTGCGGGTCCGGTAGTGGTGTCGGTAGCCGTGTCGTCAGCGTGTCTCGGTGTCGTGTAGTCCGGTGTCCGGTATCCTTTGTCCGGTGGTGCCGGTGTCGGTTCGAGTGTCGGAATCTGTGGTGTCGGTCGCGGTGTCCGGTCGCCTATGTACGGTCGCACAGGCCTGTCGCGTGTTCCGGTACAGGTGTACGCGTCGGTGTACGCGTCAGCAGTGTCCGGTGTCTCCGTGTGTTGCCTGGTCCGTCCGGTGTCCTAGGTACGCCTGTGGTACCGGTAGCTGTGTACCGGTCGAGTGTCGGTGCGTGTCCGGTCGCGGTGTCGTCAGCACGTGTCGGTAGCTGTGTCAGGTTCGCTCGTGTCCGGTGTCGTGCCGGTGTCAGTTCCGTGTCCGGTTCGTGCCGGTCGCAGTCAGTCGCGGTCGGTCGACCTGTGTACGTCCGCATGTCCGGTTAGGTGCTTTTCGGTCGCCTGTCGGTGTTCGGTCGCCGGTTACGTTTTGTCGGTTGTGTGGTGTCCGTCTTGTTCCGTCCCCTGTCGGTCCCTTGTTGTCCCTGTTTGGTACTTTTTTGGAATCGTTCCGGTCCTGTTTCCGGTCCCCGGTTCGGCCGTTCCGGTTTTTCCCTGACTGTGTCCCCTTCGGTCCGGTGTCCTTCCGTCGCCGTTGTCTTGGTGTAAGGGGGTTCTGTTCCGGGCCCCTTTGTCCGGCCGGTCCCGGTGCCCGTGTCGGTGCAATGTGTGGTGAATTTTTACAGGTAGAAGGTAATAGCCAGGGAAGGTGTAGGTAGACGGTAAGCAAAGTGTAAAGGTAAGGTTACTCGTTTGAAAGGTATGGCCCGTTTCCCTTGGGGCCCCGGGTAAGTCCTTTTAACATTATTTTAAAATCAGTTTGCTCGGTTAATTCCGTTCAGTTGTTCTTCCCCCTGGTTTATCGGGTCGTTAAGTGAGCCAAGGTAAATACAGTGGAACAGGTGTGGTAGGTTGGAAGGGTCGGTTAAGTTTGTAACATGTTGTTTTGTTCTTAGAGTTACACCAAGGAAAAGGGGGTAAAAAGTAGAAGGGTGTGGTTGGGCGGGTAGGTGTGGGTTGGGAAAAAATGTTCGGTGAAGGTTAGGTGCGGTGGGGTGTTTTTGTGGGTGTGGTGTCGTGTGGTGTGTTCGGTCGGGGTTCCGGTGTGGTGTCGGTCCCCGGTGTCCGGTCCGTGCCCCGGTCGCCGTGCCCGGTGTCCGGTCGCCGGTCCCCGGTCCCCGGTGTCCGGTCCCGGGTTGTCCTTTCCCCTGTGTCCGGTCGCCCGGGTCCGGGCCCGGGTCCGGTCCCCGGGTTTCCCGGGGCCCCCCGGTCCCCCGTCCCGGTGTCCGTCCCTTTCCCCGGTGTCGTTTGGGGCCCGGTGCCCGGGGCGCCGGTGTGGGTCGCCTTGTCGGTGCCTTTCCCGGTCCCTGTGCCCGGGTGCCTTGTCCGGTCCCGGTGCCCGGGGTGCCTGTGTCGGTCCCTGTGTGGTCCCTGTGTCCGGGGGGTGGTCCCGGTCGTTACGTAGTAGAAGTAGAAGTAAGGTGATACTCGTTAAGGTATGGCACATTTCCTCACGGGATATATATATATATATATAATGCTCATTATCTCACCTCTCATATCTTCATCATGTTATCTGTCTGAGTTATCATTAATAACTGTACATGTTGTTGTTGTAATGCGTCTTATTTACCTTTTCATGACACCCGAGGTTGGCAAAACATATTTTGATTTTTTCCAATATTCAAAATATGTTTTCTCAAAATCTACCCTCCAGTGATAAGTCAGCTGCTAACTCATGGCTATGTTATTACATTAAGTTTACCATTGGATGTTACATGTAACACTGTGACCCTTTTCCGGCGATCATCAGTGCTGATTGCCCCAGGGTAGTTGCTTATTGACTGTATTAGTTGTACATTCAAAGCACAAATATGTACAGTAATAAACCATACTCTCACAAATCATATACAGGAAAAACGCCACTGGGTCAACAATATCGAGTCAGTTTTGTAAACTGGGTTCAGGAATAAAGTATCGTCATATAGACAAGTGCTATCCAGCATCCATTCGTTAGGCACACCGAGGTTGAGAAAGATACAGTTAGACAATTATTTTATCATCTCAGATTTGTCTGCCGTTTTATCTGTTCAAGATTTTTAAGATGTTTTCTATCAACCCCTATTACATGACACATACTGGCAATATTACAATGACGCCACGTCGACAAATCCATCACGTCACGTCAACATTGTCTTCTATTGCAATACTTGTTTAAATGTGTAAACAAGAATAGTATGTTTAATTGATAATAATTAGAGTCTTCTCTAACTTGGAGGTGTAACACGGAAGTCTTCAACCTTCGGTGTTATAATATATAGTTATTGACATTGAAATATAATACAAGGATTCTAAAGGATGTGATATTTCCCAAAGCCAGAGGTCGACTGTCGAGGGAAATATCATCTTTAAAGGCTAACACTTATCTTTATTTACAAAAACTAAGATAATAACTGTTTTGTTAAATGAAACGATACCTTAAAATACCATTTTTCAACATTTGAATTTTGACGTCAACGCGACAGTAATTAAGATAAATATTCGTATTTATTTGAAAATTTACATCTAATAAAAAAATAAAAAGCGTGAGAATAGAGTTATTGACATTATTTTATCGGTACGCAAAATGATAATTGCAATAGCACATTTACATCAAAGGCCTATCTTAACAGAAAGTGCTCAGGCATCTACCATTTAGATGTAGTAAAGTTAATGTAATGAACGTTTTTGTCAAAAAATCTCGGAATATCTTTAACTTTGTCTCATTTTGGTGTTTTTTTTCTATGTATTTTTACTAAAATATTTTATAGGTCGGTGTCCGAAATACAACCAAAAACTTTCTCATCAAGGCCGACCATAGTTTCGGCTACCATTTTGTTTTCCAATTGCTACAGCCCGATGATCAGCAATGATTGGTAAACAATACTGAAGAATCGGGAATTCCCTTGTTACTATTTTCAGTCCATGCTATCAATTTACGATGTTAACCTCTCACAAAGATCTCGACCAATCAGAAAGTGGCAAAAATAAGAGACATATCGAAAAATAGTAAATGGCGCGAAATAAAACAAAATACCTGTAATCGACTTTTTGTTTTGGAAAAAAAAATTAATAGAAATAACTTTTACTTCATAAATCTGTGTATTTCCTATTGATAAAGATGAGGACTATTTTGATATTTGAGCAATATATCTTTATAACAGCGTACATGATGTCTTGACTTACTTAAACTCCGGATAATAGCCACAATAAATGCCAAATAAACCTGGGATTATTGCATTTAGGTATTCTATATTGTTCATAAAGGTAATTTAGATAACCTTAATTGTTAGATAATAATGATTGTCTCGAAAAATATTTTTCGTTGAATTCTTAAGTCATTACTGCATCTAGGTGTTCGAGTATAACGTTGTGAATAATACTGTCGTCATCTTACATATCAACATATCAAGGTATTAAGATAGTAATCACGAATTAATTAATTTGATCATAATCATAAACATGTTATTTCCTCCCATGTTTCTTTTCTTTTTCGTTCCATATGATAATTGTAGCTAGATAAAAACAGACAATAACACAAGATCCACACCGGAACCGTAAAACGCCAATAATGTCAGTGATAGAAGTGTGTTTAGTATACATGGTAATACCGTCTTTATTTTGAAAATGTAATTGTGAATGTAAATTGTTATTTTAAGATATATCACAATGATATTAGATACAAACAGAATCTTAAAGAAAGATGTTTGTGTACCAGGAGGACGATGTGATTCACTGCTCTAGCGGTGCCAGTGATCTGATGTCAGCACTGGAGAATCCAGCTAGGATAAATGGAAATTGTAATAATTTGCCTATAATTCTGGTGGAATAGATGTATGTGTGGTTATACCTATATAACGCCGATGTTTATGAGTCAGTGAGCTATCGATTTGTAATGAAATCCTACGAGCTGCCAATTAACTTTCCACCGAGAATAAAGCCGACCGACGTGTGAAGTATATTGATGTACACCGCTATGACATATCTTACCGAAATCTAGGCAGTCTTTACTGCGCCTTATATTGTACGTATATAAATCATTTATAATGGAATAATTATGCTTTTCAATTTTCAGTTCAAAAGATAATCGATAGATAATCGAGTTCTGATTTTTCTGTTAGATATTTACGATTGTAAAACTGTTTTGCAAATTTGGAGATATTGTTTTCTTCCATATATGTATAAATTTGGCATACTGACCGATATCTTAATACTTTATATGGATGTATGTTGGTTCGAAATGTAATGTGCATTTTGCATGTGAGTTAAATAGGAAAAGTGTTCTGTTGGGTTTGAATTTTATTTTGAATTGCAGACATGCTTGATGTTTGATTTAGATTTGGGATATTTTCATTCAATTAGCAAATATTGTTTTGCTAAATTTGATTTATATTGTAGAAGATCTACTGTTTTCAAAATTCAGTGTTGGTAATATATGCCGTCATATCTCCACCGGAATATCCACGGTCTTGGCGCAGTCTGATATGTAAATGTAGTAATGGCGATATTCAGGCTGGTGTGTCTTTTGCCGCATACCAAGTGCGAGTCAAATAAATAAAGTTTCTCAAGAGACTATCTTTATTACTGAACTGAATGACAGTGGCAGCCAAATGAAGGAATAGTGTTCACATCCATCTAAAATTGAAGAGAAAAATCAACTCAGCTCACTCATATTTACGAAATCCTGGAGTAAAGAAAATCGAATAAGTTACGTCCCAATAATCTATCATCGATACTTAAGTTGAGTACTCTTCAATGACAGCTGTCGAAGATAACATTACCAAGATATTTACTTGAGAGGCTGTCGAGTTTGAAGACGGGGAGTTGGATAGGATATGTTAATACGTTACTGGTATTACTTGGAGAAATCGTCATGAACTGTCTCAGCCCCTTCGAACTCATAAACACACGGAGATCATTAAGCAGAGAAATCGTGTCAACGCGAAGTTAACAAACGAAAACATGACCTGACACCAGCAGCCAATACAGATAGGGCCGAGAAGATAAACCTTCAGTGGATCTTCTGTTTATAACAATATTACCCGTATCGAATGGAAAGAGACGAAGTTTGCGGGCATAGCCAATGTTCTTTCTGGATTACATATGTGTTTAATGCAACCTCTTTAAATGATTAAGAGTGAACTTGGTAGTATATTTGACCTAAGAATATGGGTTTAGAGAGTGCGACAACAGCGCCAAACATGTCTTTATTCCACTTGTAACACGTATTGATACTGATGAACTGTACTTGATGACCTCTAATCTTTTGAAGTTCACGTTAATGATGGTCCAATATGAAGTGTTTAAAAAACACACGCTACATATTCTAACACAAGTTGCACGAAGTCGGCGTTTTTCTCTGTCACAATCATATTTCAATGTATTCACGGTAGAGTTCAGTTTGATAGGTTTTTGAAAAGTAATATCGATAAGTCAGGTTAAAAAACAAAAGCATTGTCTGGGATCGAAAACGTGCCAAGACATCGGGTATAGATAGCATGCTCCTGACAACATCTCAATCATCGGCAAAAGTGACATTTTGAAGATCCTGAGATTGTATTTTGTTATCAAATTTCTCAACAGGGTATCAACGTGTTTGTATACTGTTATAAAAACTATCGGTATAATGTGTTTTAAAAACAAACTGGTTACAGGCTACGTCCTTCTCAGGCTAAATCCCGGATTCTGTGCTATTTCGGGCGATTGTTTAGAAAAAGTTGCCTTCCAAAAATAGCCACACTCTTGATTGGCTGCTTTAATCACAATATGAAGCATGTTAACGTTTGCTTGAGGGTACACTCTATAGTTTTGGTAACTGATCGATTTAAAGACGCCAGTAGATTCGACTGGTTTTTTAAAGGACATATTCTGAACAATGTTCCTAGAAATTCAGAATGAAATGTATCGTTTCTTAAAGTAATTCGGCAAAGCGGTTTTCCTTTAAGTTATTAAAGAATTATAGCTTATCATCATTTATATTGTTTGTTTTGGATTTAATGGTTTTGAGGTTAATACATGTAAAGTAAAGTCACAACATGATGTCTACAAAGGAATCTATGTAACTAAATAACACTTAAACTGGCTGTTCTGGGGAGATATTTGAGGCATGAATAACACGGTTATGACTTAATAGTAAAGACTGAATAGATGAGGATGCCAATAGTGTCATAAAAATTATAACATATTATGACTTATACGGAAGAGCATTAGGGCCGTGAAGCAAAAAAAAAAAATAAATTCATTTTTTCGTGTTAATAACTCGAAATTTCGACTAAGTAACTCGAAATTTCGAGATAATAACTCGAAATTTCGAGATAACTCGAAATTTCGACTTATTAACTCGAAATTTCGACTTGCTAACTCGATATTTCGAGATAATAATTCGAAATTTCGAGATAATAACTCGAAATTTCGAGATAATAACTCGAAATTTCGAGATAATAACTCGAAATTTCGACTTACTAACTCGAAATTTCGAGATAATAACTCGAAATTTCGACTTAATAACTCGAAATTTCGAGATAATAATTTTAGTTATGGAGATTGGTAATGCTCTAGATTTAGTGTCTTTATTCATCATTTGTGTTTCTATGTTAATCATAAGTATATTCAACACAATCTATCATATTCACTTAAAGGGGCATCCCACGAAAGCAAACTAATTTTGCTTTTGGTTATTAAGACGAATTGGCTATAAATCATCCTGACCTAAACTGATAGAGAAGATGAAGTTGATTTCCCATTCTTGTGTGTATATATGTATGTGGGAGGCCACTTAAAAGGGGCCAAGAACTAAGAAGGCTTATAGTAAATTGATAGTGGAGGTAATAATGACTATAAGGAGGGGCATTTCATCTATGTTTTCAGTCTTAGACAAATCACGGAATTACAAGTACAGATGCTATCGAAGACTTTGATTAAATGAATTTAACAATTCTGCTTAAAACTTCATAAAAGTTGAAAGATGGTCACACATGTACCTGCATATACACGTCATAATGTGGTAACCTAGACGTTGAATAAATAAATCGCCTGAAGATGGCCGTTAGGCCTGAAAACGTTAACAAAACACAACAGTTGTCATGTTGAATTTATATTTTTCAACTATATATACATAAACATACAGTGCATTCCTCTTAATATCATGTCCTATTTGTCAGACAAAAACATGATATTTACAGTAGTGTGACATTAAGAGAAACATGTTTTTTCACTAAATCTAGTGCATTACCAATCTCCATAACTGAAATTATTATCTCGAAATTTCGAGTTATTAAGTCGAAATTTCGAGTTATTATCTTGAAATTTCGAGTTATTAAGTCAAAATTTCGAGTTATTATCTCGAAATTTCGAGTTATTAACACGAAAAAATGAATTTATTTTTTTTGCTTCACGGCCCTAATGCTCTTCCGTATATACCACATTTGCTTGCAGACAAAATCCCTACACGAACCACAAAATATCATTTAATTAGATATTCAAACATATAGATAATTCCTTTTTGCTATATTGCTAAATCATAATCAAAATCCTTATTTCGCGTCTTAATTAAACACTTTCTCTTATTGTATTGATTGGATCGTTCAAAGCTATGACGAGTCAACACAGAAAAAGAAAAAAGAGAAAAAAAAGAAGAAGAGAGATTAGGTAATCGTTTGAGAAACATTAAGACCTTCAAGAGAAAGAAATAGCGAACCGAATTCTTTGAGATGTGTAGTAATACGTGTATGTAAGTAGATATGTTGATGTCACCGAAGACGCCTCGTTATACATAGCCTCCTTTTTGCTTCATTCCAACATGTTTATACCGTCCAAGATGCCTTGTTCTATAATGTATGCAATACATGTAATGTTCTGGTTAAATTCACGTCTACGGGCTGTAAAACACGATTTGTTTCTTCTTAGAGATCTTCCCTAACTGTAAAAGTTGGCTTAGAGAAACACTAAAATGATGCAGTCATTGCAATTCTTCATAAATAATGACACGTTCATTATATACAAATGAAACAGGACACGCACTCACTATAGATGTCGTTTTACAGACATTGAAATGCCTTAGGTAACGCCTATCTAGCTTTCACTATCTTTGAAACATACACAGACGTCGACAGGGTTAAAACTATCTCTACCTTGTCTTCGTTGTCAAGATATATCCCTTCTCAACTGAAATATGGAGAATAGAAAGAGTGCTGTATACACACCGTTCTTTGATATACACTTGATACAAAAATGTAATAAATGATAGTCTTCAATAGTCTATGCTAAAATAATAGTATCAACAAGTCTCATACGTTTTCCACTATATGACATTATACATGCATTTCACTCAAGTTTGGCCAACTGTTGTTTCACATGGTAATGTGAAGGCAGTCAAAGGTTAAACCTATTGTCTTATATAAACTGTTTTCATAACAGTTTATTATAAATCACATGTATTTCGTGGTTAAAGCATACTACTGTGTGTTAACAATAGATGGGATATGAGTAAACGCGGGGTTAAAATCCATGGTTGAGATTAATGTCAATTTTAATGTATCTATAAATTGCAATACTTCTAGCTCTGTTTGTCAGTAAATGAGCTAATGTTTGACGATATTTTACTAAATGTGCTGATGACGTGAATATTTCTCCTGTTTCCCATCCATCAGCGTGTCACCTTTTCTTGGCATGACATGTATATGATACCTGCTTCAGATTGTATAACTAGCCTGGTCGTTGTGTTAGATAGTGCGATATTTTATACAGCAGATCATCAATATTTTAACAGTTCCATCGGTTTATCGTGAGGCTTGTTCCAAGGAAAATATCAAGTTTTACTCCAGGAGTGACATATTTAACGTCATGAATATTCAGCCTGGTCGACCTTATGTTGTGTATCCGACGAGTTTTTATTCAGAAGAAAACATGTTGACATCACGTATACAAATATGACCTTTCGTGAATGTATTATGTAATGGCTAATTTGAAATAGAGTTATTGCTCCCCATTGTATAAGCCATCTCTTGTTAAAAAGATATATAAAATAATAAAAAAAAACCATCATATTGTTCAGGTTATGAACGAAGAAACATCCTTATTGTACTGTTAAGCATCTCCATTTCGTATGTGATCTGGGCATATCGGATTATGCAGTTGGGGTATTTAAAATCTCTGTATGCAGCAAAGAGGCGTGAATCAGGACGTCTCTCTTCCCCAATTTCGACATCTCAGTCATGTTGCTTAGCTGAATGGGAGATCAACATTATACTTTTGAGTTTAATTCGTTTACATTGTACATTTATGTACCTGTATATTTGATAGTATTTGAAGTCTTTTTGATAGTGATATTTAATTGTTCATCAAAGTGCGTCAGTAATGAGTAGTGGTTAGTATTTAGTTGTGTTTTTGCGATTAGTAATTTGTCTAAATATGATAGATATATTACGAATAACGTTGATATTAACAGGATGCAATCTAAAGTTTTCGTCTAAGGTAGAAATTTTACATCAGCGATATGACTTGTTAATAATTAGATAACCCCGTGTATGTTTTTATAAACATCTGTTTAGATGGTGTCGCATGCTTTTCATTTTGTCATGCATCGAGGTCGCTATATCTTCATTACTCCAGTTTCTCGTCACCGTGGAACACCATTTGTAACAATTATCGCTTACTCTGGAGATCAAGAACAAAATAAAAACATTAGTTTCACTATCATTTTCGTTTTTCATCTATAAAATAAATTACAGTTGTTCTGTTTACACTGATTAGACGAAGAGTGATAGTAGTGGATCTAGCAAATAAGAACAGATGTATTTCAAGAGGGAATTAGATTTGAGGATTTTACATCGCTCAATTTTACGTTATCGGCGGGAAAATGGCGAAGATATCCCACGTGACCTGCAATAAAAATAAGTCAATCAACGAGGCTGAAACATTGATGTATAGCATTGATAAGATTACGTTGGAATAAGACTTTATGATGCCACAATGATTTACGTATACACCGCACTGACAGAGGCAATCGCGATATTGGTAGTAACTCGATGGCCTACATTGTGATGCGTACCCCGAAGACAGAATTCTCTGACGTGTCATTCCATAGAAACATGTATCGAAAGATTTTTCGTATTAAAGTCATTGAGAGATATATAGATCCCCTTCATGATTAGCGATACTGTGGCATTTGTGAAGTATCGACCCGTCCAATAAAAACGTTGCTTCTATTCTGTGTTGTTTTTCGGTTTTCGTTATCTATATCTCAGTATAATAATAGTAATTTCCGGGAAAAACCAAATATTTGTGGAACCCCTGTCAAACGATATTGGTTTTTTTATTAGTTTATTGTTTCGACTTCCTGATCATGCTTCCTATCTCCTACAATAATTGGCTTAGTCTTTACAGAAATAACAATGTCCAGTGAGGTGTTCACTTGGCAACGAGTGAATGTTCGAGTGATCACGGGTAATCTTAAATTGTCCATGATCAAATCCTACCATATTATATTATATTATATACAATGTATAAACGAATAATAACGAGATGATCGTAATTCAACAAACAAGACCATGCCTTCAAAACAGCAAGAAGTCGCTTTCAACCCGTGCAGTCATAACAGAAACAGCAATAGAATATTGATGTGTATACGAAACCATATTTCTAAATAAAATTTGATCAACTGATTACATTTCTCGGATACACATGGACAAAGAATAAGGATAATGATACCAAGCGTTCCGGATGAAAAGCGTCTTCAGCATTATCAAATACATGCGCCTTCAAAAAAGGTTTTATTACATTTTTGCCAGTGAAATATAGAAATTTATCAAACCAATACAACTTATATTTTCACTGCAGCGATGAGCAGTGAAAATATAAGACTTTGCAGTGAAAATATAAGTTTTCCGTTTTTCACCAATGAGAGCGGACCTTCGTATTCACCTTGTTGAAACCTGCCGATTTTTCCAATCGAAGTGGAGATTGATAATTAAATTGGTTATTTTGCTGTATTTCTGAAATGTTCTGACCAGTTTTTGACAAAATACTCACTTGACGTTAGCTATTCATGCACAGATTCTTCGATAACAGCAGAAAACGCTTAAATTGCGTTGATCAGTCCTTTCAAAATGGCGCCGTCAAGTTGACTTGGAGTAACGTCACAAAGCGATGACGTCATTACTGATTCCCGCACTTTTTGACACTATTAATTTTTCGATGTTTTAAATTTCGTTTTTAAGTATATGAAATGCAATAAAAAGAAAATTGAATGGTTTCCCGTTAAATATAACATATATTTCACTCGTATGACAGAATATTTCGATATTTTTTACTCGTGCTTCGCACTCGTGAAAATATCGATATTTTGTCATACTCGTGGAATATATGTTATATTAAACGGGAAACCATTCAATATCCTCTATATATTGAGGTTATTTGACAATTGATGTACATTGTAAGTGTAAAACTGGGAAAGTCACAACATAACTACCGGCATATGAACGAGCATAAAATCTGCTGTATAATTAGTGTGTGTGTAATCGATGTAACATATAATGTATCTATTGATGTGCTTGATGATATAATGTCTGGAGTGTCATGTAAATAACAAACAAAAATAAATTGTGTACATACATTATTGTCACTAACTTCCATATGAGTAAGTTCTAGATTTTATCTGATTATCGTATTGAAATATAAGACTATATGACATAAGATGTCTTTACATCCATCGACCTTATTTCTTTCTCTTTCCCTCCAAACATAGAAAGAACATGTCAATGTGTGTAATTCAGTACGTTCCAGACCCTTAAACATAGCCATCACAAACATTCTGCATGGTTTTGCATACCTATTACATATAATACTTCCAAACAGAGGAATGGAGAATGCATATTGAGATACGAAGTCAAAATATATGTATTGGTATCAATTGCAATGTACACGTGTCTCTTCACCCTTATCCACTGTCATCACTGTAATCCAGTCTCCTCGCCCTTATCCAGTCTTTTACCCCAAATCCATTCATACTTTCCTTCAAACACGCAATACTTTCACTTTTGCTTCCCTTAATTCCCTCATCCACTCTCCCCTGCTAATCCTCTCACTCTTCTCCAAATCCACTCTCCTCCCCATACTCCAGTGACCTAACCCTAATCCTTGTTTCCTTTCCTGAATACATTCGGCTTACCTTATCCAGTCTCCTTTTCTCAATCCATCGACTTGTCCCTACTCCTTTCTCCTTTTTTGAATACTCCCTCCTTTACCCTAATCCAGTCTTCTTCCCTAAATCCATTCTCTTTCCCCTAACCCAGTCCTTTCCCCATAATCCGGCCACCTTCCCCTTATCCGGTCTGCTTCCCCTTATTCAGTGCCCTTCCCTCAATCCTGTGTCCTTTCCCTTATCTAGTCGTATTTGTCCGGCCTCTGTTTATTCTTTGTCACTATGGTAACACAACGACAAAAATAAGAAAGATTACCACACGTAGCTACCATGAGAAATTGGATTGTAATAACGTCAGCTCCCACAGAAATTAAAAAATAACGAGATAAACATTGCTTGTATCGTGATCATAGTGGTAGATATATCGATTGTATGGGTTAGTGTAAAATGAAATTTAAAGAAATGCAGTTGTAAAGGAATTTCGTTTGGCTACTATGCTTTTTAATCGAGCTTGAAAATAAATAAAACTCCATGAATTGGACAAACATGAACGTTCTGATGAAATTCCGATTAGTTTCGCTATTTGTCATATATAAGAATATACTGATCAGTTTAAATGGATCTTGTGGTTAATATCTTTTTTTTTTTTTATCTTTTTTGTTTTGTTATTGTAATGGCTATACTGTCGGAAAATGATACCGATCCCTGTCCTCTTTATCGGTGAGAGCTGTGAAGCAATTCGAAGTGAAACAAAAACACTTTGTGTTTACAGCAATAGAGTCAAGGCTATATGTGTAATAAAATATCAGCGATTGTTGATATTAATAGGAAAACATGTTTTAAAGAACCCATGACGACGAGAAAGGTATATTATCAAAATATAAAATTACAAATTCACTCATAAGTGAAGACTCCTGCTTCGTCACAGTAAATCAGTTGTCACGCCCCCATTTTGAGAAAGTGATCAGTCTGAAGACGCTTAAACCTCCGTAACACGTGGTCGTATTCTTCTTGTATGTTTTCAATGGTCTTCATTCAAATCTATTTTTTGAAAATATGTTCCCCTCTTTTCATTGAGTTTGATTCAGAATTACGGTTTCGTTATTTTGTTGGTTTTCCCTGCTGGACTAGGATGAACGTGTGAGTGACTGAGCTATTGAATGCAAAAATTATAGTTCCTGCTTTTAGCAAGTAAGATATCCTGCGACCATTCGTAAACTCAATTGAAGATTTCTTACATACTGGTCGCAAAATGATACTTCTGAATTTAGTTGATATCTCAGTGGCCTAATATTAGAAATCACAGTTTGTCAGTTTTTTCCATTGAGCAGTTTTTCAGATATAATTTAAGAGCAAAATTAATCCAGCGATTGTGATCTTTACCTTTTAACTAAACTACCACTGTACGTTACATACCAACACTTACATGTACAATACAATATTTAATAAGCGTTGGACGTCAATTGGCATATGTGACCAGCTAAATGACGCTAACATATTACTATATTATTCCCTTTGGGTGATTGGGATAAACTTTCCTTATTACTGGTGGTTAATTAGAAATACTCCCGTATCTACAGATCGTATAGTTCCCTACTCCACTTGGCTTGGTATGAAGTATTCCACGATGTGTATAATTCCATATTTCTCGCTATTTGTATAAATATTGATATAAACGAGTGTTAACTACCAGAGGGTTCAGTGTTATCAGACTCTCATCGCGACGCTGATGGTCTTCATACTAACTCTTAACAACAACAGAAAACCCATATAAGAAAAGTCCTTACTACAGTAACCAAAGTCTACAAATCAATAATGAATCAGAATAAATCTGAAAAGGATAAATTAAACCTTGAACCTGGAGACATATCCAGGAAGAAGTAGTTATCTTTGAGATTGCCAGGCCGAATGTGAACACATATGGGGTTAGTGGCCTTCCAGACAAAAGGTAGTCTGGGATGGGAGTTAGACTATTTAATATCCGTTTATTGGCACAAGTAACCTTAATCGACAAAAGAAGACGATATCCGATATACCAGTGTCTCAACAATATACTAGCGGGTCACCTTCAACACAGAAATGGCGGGCTAAGACATGATATGGTCTGCTCAGCCCGGCTCGGGTATAAACAAGAAGTTTAACCAGCGCGAAACAAAGTAATTGCTGTTGTGATTCTCAAAAGGAAATTACTGGTAATGGGATGTGTAAGTAAAGAGGTCTATCTATGTATCATTACCTATACTGTTCTTCTCCGCAAAGTTTTGGTTAACTTGACGAACTATAAAAAATCAACACAACGAATTAACCAATATTTAGAATAGTTTACCAAACAAGTATGGAAATGATTATGGAAAGTAATTACCATGATAAACATATTTGTAGAGTTTCCCGATTGTAATAACCAAATATGTAATGAGAGAAGTATTATCCAAGCTTGTCATACTTTGAATACCCAGTACAGATGTATAGATACGGAGGCTGGATACAGTGGCTTGTGAAAGATGCTGGCCAAAGCAATAATGGAAATACACAATCAATAGCATTAAGTCATAAACTCCATACTTATTACGTACGTAATAGAGACAGGCCCATTTGAATAACTTTCTGCAAGATAACCCTGGGCACCATCATACAGTTGGCTTTGATAACAGTAATAGCCATATGGACGCCGCTGATTATGAACCAGAACCTGAACAGCTGAATGTATGCAATGTATATATAGCTTTGTATGTATGTTTTATGTTATTTTGGTAATAGCAGCTTTAGGGGGCCGCGGTGGCCGAGTGGTTAAGGTGTCCCGACACTTTAACACTAGCCCTCCACCTCTGGGTTGCGAGTTCGAAACCTACGTGGGGCAGTTGCCAGGTACTGACCGTAGGCCGGTGGTTTTTCTCCGGGTACTCCGGCTTTCCTCCACCTCCAAAACCTGGCACGTCCTTAAATGACCCTGGCTGTTAATAGGACGTTAAACAAAAACAAACAAACCAAAATGGTAATAGCAGTTATTTGTGAATACTTTTATGTCACACACAAACACTCATACGTAAAATTTCGTTTGATTAAAAAAAAAATATATATAAAATTGACGAGTAGTTAATTCAAACATCTAAACTATATGTTCTACAAAAAGAAGTGTTTTTAAATGTTTATTTAAATACAGTAAGATTGTCCAGTCAACTTGCTCCTTACCACAAATCAATCAATCATTAACAAAAGTGCCAATGGGAATAGAGTATGACCACAAAGATGTTTTAATATTAACAGTGGTATGAAATTTTGAAAATTTGACCTTTGAAGATGGTGTCCAGTTTCCTCAATTTTTCGACTATGGTAATTTGTTAGTTTTTTTTTTTTTTTTGGTTTTTACGGCCAATTGACAGCTATGGTCAATGTATGTTAAAGTATTAAATGTTTATAGAGCAATTTTTATGGTAAAGGAGTCTACATGGGTGAATTTGTAACGCAATTGTTTTGTAAGAGTTTCTCTGTAGAGCTTAGGACTGTAGTTTCCTTGGCCATTTATCAAAAGCCCATATAAGGGTTGATGCCATATATATACTATACCAGCACTGACTTTTCCACCGGTCTAACGATTTCCTCCAGGCGATACTAGAATGTAGGAATCATTGATTGTATGAAACTCACACTACCTATCAAACGTGGAAACTTAAACCTGCTAAAGGTTATGTGTCACCATGACGTCCTCCATTACCCACGTGACTTCTGTTCCACTGCCCTGTTCCATATATCACGTGAGAAGGTATGTCGGGAGTTCTTAGCCTCACCACAATGCCATCCATCCTTACTGGCTAATTACACGGTATATACCATGATAAAATCGAATTGGAAAAAGTTCAGCGCCCTGTAGTAAGGTATATAACAGGAATTATTTCACTTAGTCTGTTAGCATTTCAAAGTTTTAAAGGTCATGTGCGATTTCCGAGAAAGGTCAATATTGATTTTATAGAAGGTCATCTGGAATTTGGGTATACATTTACCAAGGGATTGTATGACAAGATAACCATCGCCAAATGTTTAGGTCATTTTCAAATATCAAACTTGTCATCATGGGCATATTCCTTAATATAGGAGTGTTAATAAAAATTCTTTCAATTTCCATAAAATAACAAACTAACATAAGAAATCAAAGTGAAATTAACCTTTTACAGGTTTTCAATACTCAAGGTGGATGTTTGTAAGTGGTAGAGTGCAAATGTGAATTATGCATTGTTGTTTCATGTCATGTTAAGAAATAAAAATTGGTTCAGAATAGAATCCATTAATAACGTTGAAACACCGAGTAAAACCATTTTTCCCTTTTAATAATCTGATAGTGACATGGACATTTTTTTCTCTTTTAAATTGCTAAAGTACAAATTCCCGAAGCGTCCTAGCTAGAAAAAGCAATACCAATTTAGAAATTCTGTTTTCAGTAAAAAGTAAGAAGGACAATGATGAATTAGGTTTGGATTGGCAACAAAATTATGGTTTGTGTGGGCTTATCTGATTGTTTGCATAGCTGTCTACTCCAGGCCATATTTGCGTTTGTTCACGCCTAGTTCTCATTACAAACGCTGACAGTCTAGGAAATTTGTTCGACAACGTTTTTGGAAAATATGAAATATTGATACCAACCTTTTCATAGAAGATGGTTGAATCACTATCTGTCAGACAGAAGTGTAACCTTGATCCTTCAACGAGGTAATGTTCCTTGTATCCTGCCTTCAGTCTAACTAAACATGTATGGTTTATGCTTTTCACACAAACCATGGCCACATGCATGAATAATGTTTAAGTTACAGAATAGCCGATCTTCAGACGCTCGACATTTACATTATGTATGATAAAATGACGAAGCCTATCAACTAACATAACACATAATGTGTATATAAGTGAACAATTACACAGCAAATACAAATTGAGGGTGTCATGCGACACATAATATGTTCCTATGTATATATATATTTTAGAGGAAAGTCGAGAATTTGAATGATATCAACGAGTTGCAAACGTAAAACGTGTACAGTGTCCTATATACGGTTCACAGTCTGTAATACATACAACAAAGGATTGCATGAAATGCACAAACGATATTTGTTCTTTTTAATACCAACTGAGAGTTATCTACTGTAGAGTCCAAATGACTTACTTCATACAGCAATTTACGTCCTTCCAGTACTCGTCAGTGAGACCTAGTATGTTACTATCCGTGATGTAGAGTACATTGTTTGTGGGTAGGAACGTGCTACGGGATATGTGTGCGTGTTAGAGGCGGGGTATAGACAGAAATAGAAGTGGGTTTCTCAATATTTAATGGGATAAGAATAGATTTGAAATAGACTAAATCTTGTATACAGAGAAACACATTAGAAGGATATTTCTGTTATAGTGGCACACGTCAATGGTTTCCGGTATCTTTTTATAGATCTAAATATTAAAGATCTGCCTAGCATTAACTTATTATATCATATGAAAATCTTGTCATGTAAAGCTGTAATAATTAAAAGAGAAATATGGAGAAGAAATCTTTAAACAACGACAAGCCGAGAGAAAAATATACCAACAAACGATAGCAGAGACACCATCCCCAAACGAGGAAATAGCGACCTCACAAAATCCAGGAAAGTAGGTCAACATTAATCAGAACTGTATACACTGTACATTGAAAATTAGGTCACCATTACGAAAGTAACACTTCTCAACGTAGATCGTAACTGATCTGTTAGAAAGATTCTGGTACACAATTTAGAGTTCATGAATGGAGTAGCAAATAATCTGTAAAAAATATGAAAGTCCTAATCAGAAGAGACCGGAATACCACTTTAAATGAATGGATATTTAACGGTCGTAAAATCGATTTAGTCACTGTCACCATTACTGTCATGATGTAAATAAATATTTAGATGAAAGTTTTAATTAATAATCTGGTGTTATTTCTAATTCTGCTAGATAAACAATACTTGATGTTCTAGATGTTCTGAATCTAAAAGATTTTTCCCTCCTTTTTGATAATATTCAAACGGCTGGATAAATGTTATTTGTAAAGCACTCGTTAGCTCATTTCTTTCTTATCAATGCCCGTTTTATTCTTTTGTATTTCCAATAAGAGTAAATTGTGTATCTAATAACAAAAGAAAATTATTTATGTGAGTTTTCCCTAGATTATTAAGGAATTGGTACATCAAGTCAATGAAAGTATGAATGTCAGCATTAGGTTCACTATCTATTGGTATTGTTTATATTTCAAGTTTGTTATAAAAGTCTGTACGTTATCTGTCCCAAACCATACGAGAGAGAATTGTGTTGAAACAAACGTCATTATTTAAGAGACTTTCGTTATTGTTATCGATTCTTTACATCTTTCTTAAACGAGATGAGAAATGCTGGAATAATAAAATGTCTTCTTCTTATAGAACAGAATAATCCATAATTCATAGATTAATAAATTTCAAAGATTAGGAAACCGAGAAAATCTGCCTCTGCTATTGAATTGTTAAATCATCACTCTGATATGTTCCATTTGGTGGGTTTATGAATTATTTCTATAAATATCTTTTAACATTGGCCATAATTAAATTAAACCAACATTTGAATTTTATTAAATTCGACATGTGTTATGTAAACAATTAAAACCCTAGTTTCAGCAATTACGTTTCCAGCTGGTGACACCGAAACTCTTTTGAATACGTGTATGGACATGATCGAGTGTTAACGTTTGTATGTGAAATATATCATATTAATTAATCATGTTTAGATGTTGATATTGACAGGTCGTGTCCATGGGCTGCCCGTAAGTTTTTATATGCCTCTTAACAAACCGAAATCAATCGAACGCTGCATATTTATTGCCAATATAATTCATCTCTTAAATAAAATCGGCGACATATGAAAATGTATGTATGTACTGCTACATAGTTTATCAGGCTTTCAGATCTGTGTGAACAGATGCTGCCTCGGCCTGCTTTGATTGCGTCTGTTGTGGCGGTCTTGTAACATTTTTTGCCAGTCTTATCGAGTGAGCGGATCTCATAGCGAGAATTCGTCTTCTCTCCCATAAAATATGACAGCACCACAACGATTGACTGCCAGATTTAAAACCCATATAAGCGTTTGATGATGTTTCTGCTTAACAATTCCAGATGATTTGTGTTGTAGCTGATCTATTCCCTGATTGTTTTAACTCGTTCATGCGACTTGTCGCTTTTCATGTTTCATACTGCAGAAATAAACCATTACCATGGTATATTGACCCCTCCTGCAACCTCCAACCTGATATCCTCAAGTGAAATTACGTCTACCCTAAATGTGTAGCTTTTATTTTCTGTAAGTTCACACACATACACACACAGACAAAAAAGTAAATAAATAGATAGAGATAATAAATAAATAAAAAATATGACCAGCGATACTGTCAGTTGTTCCGTTGTCCCTACCCTTACACTTATTTTGAGGAGGTAGCATTTCCTGGGTTTGAACAGGATTTTTGTGTGGAATGTCGTCGATGATGTAAACCTACATTCTCACAACATTAATACATGATAGGAAAAGTTGTTATTCCAAAAATATACCGACTTTGATTGAATAATATCATATAAATTTCCAAAATATAATTAGAGTCAAATGGAATAATTGGTTCTGATTTGAGAAACATTGTCTCATGAGTCAAGTACGTAGGAGTATACCCATTCTCCTAATGGAGTATACATTTTCTGGTGTAGTCAGATAATGTCTTGACTAATTACAACTTTATAGGGGAATATGGTTGGTGCTACTATCTCGATAGATGAAGTCAATCCTTCATTGGATCAAGCCCATCGTAGAGGAAGCAATCTTTTTAAAGACATGAATGTTTCTGAAATTATATAACCTATACGAATTGTCTACAATGAGACATCATTCGGTCGTTTTCACACATCAAACGTCAACTTTGATATTTTCGTAGATGTATTTTTCTGATAATGAGCAACTGCGGCTTTAATCTTTAGAATGTTCGTTCAACTATTCGATTGTAATCCATAGAGACTTCCATAATCGTCCTCCGGTAAATTGCGAGGGTAACTTGCTGATAAACAAACAGACGTTCGACATTGTGTGAGTAAAATGATGTTTGTAAAGAATATTATATTTACAATGACATCTGTGTGATATATCTAACATATAAGGGGTATACCAGTCAGATTGGTAGGGTCAGACTTGGTTATATAGTAATATAACATAATATAACCCATTCATTGAGCACAGACGTCACTAAGAAGAAACACTTATCATATTAGTATTTATTCAACTTGCACTCTACATTTGCTGTTGTCTAGTAAAAACTATTCATCACAACCCTGAAAAGAATGCTCCGCATTAAACCATGCAAATCAAAATGACTTTACGACAAAGTGAATATAATGTCATATGACTCACTATTTACAATGTTGTGATTCAAACCTGTCAATAATCGCGATACGTACCAACGTAACGTTACTAGGGAACCAATCCAATTTATTTTCGTGTTTGTGAATGACGTTCTATGACGACTCATGCCCATCCAATCAATGTGTCAGCTGTAAAAGATAAGATATGTTAGAAAATATAAATGATAGGACGTAGAACAAAGCAAGTTAGGGCTAAAAAGTAAAAGATATTGTTATCAACAAAAGAATTTGTTATTTCCTAGTCAATAAAACATTGTAAGTTACTGTCATTGAGACTCTCCTGCTGATAGATGCCCCGATGTCAGATTACTGTCCAGTGTAGTCATTTGCGAGAAATGGACACTTTGGCTGTAAATCTACTGTCCGAGCTGTAAATAATGACCAGTAATCACCAACTGGACGGCTTGATTTCCCGAGTCGAAGAATGGCCGTCTCTATAACTCTTATTTTGGATCTCATACGCTGGACATTGTCATTTACACATGCCTTAATAGAATTTTGGCCATTAACGGCCACCGCTGATGAGATTGGGGACGGAACTCGTGCCCCCGGTTAGAGCAGCATTATGCATGCTATTTTTATTAGTACAATAGTTTCATGGTAATCTGACAATACCCAGGACTGTTAGCATATTAATTTGTTCATTAATAAATTGTTGAAATCCTTTATGGAGCATAATGTCCGTAGTTCTAATTTATGGTCCTACAAACGTGTATATGTATATTAACGGAATTTGGATATTCCATAAAAAAAAAACTAATGTATTTTATTATAAAAACAACCTTAGAAATACTGAATAACGAAACCACAATTCTTAATAAAAATTAATAAAAAATGATAAAATGCAAACGTACAAGGCGAATAAGACGACAAACAAAAGGTATATGTGTTTGATGATTCATCGATGACACTCGCAATGCAATTATATGTCAAACATTGGTTAAGTCGCATCCTGAAATTGAAATTAAGGATTTGACGACGGAACTAAAAGGAATTTCATCGATCATAGAACATGTTTGATTTTCCTTCGCACAAGGATATATAATAGTTCCCAAAATAATGGATGTTAGATAACCCAAATTTGAAAGTTGAACCCAAATGACACCATTGCGATTTGTTTCTTCAAACTTTCGCCGATTAAAAAAATCCTAAATGTATATTTGTGACCTCGAATTGTGATTATGACTGTAAGCCAGACAACAGGCAAACACCGAAGCAGCAAATGGAATATGAACGCCCGACAAAAACTTTGGTCGGATAATTGCATGTAACCGGTATATTGAAAAAAGGAATACATAGTGTAATTTGATAAGTTTTTACACGATCTGAGCATAGTATGCATCACATTGACTTATTGACTTTGTCACATATCATATTGTCTGAAACGTGTTTTAATATATATATATATGAGTTGTTGAGAATGACTTTATTGATGTTAATTTCACATGAACACTTATTCTCACAAATCAAGCACACGAAGACAATCTAAGTTCATCAGATGTGCTGATGTCCATAAGTTTATGGCGTCTTCAATCTTGATTTTAATATTTAAAATAATTTCAAAACATTTACACATACTGTATACATGGCAGTAATAATAGAATGTGAAATCATGAGGTCAAATCGAGACAAAATCATTGAGTATGATTAATATAATCTTTCACCCCCTTGGGAGACAGGGGATCTCAACCAAAGAGAGGAGATTCTTAAATTGCCAAATACGAGGCATGGCGAAACTAAAGGTCAAAAGTTAGGCAGGGTCAAGGGAGGCAGTAGGAAGAAAAAAATTGTTAAGTAGAAGAGAAAAGATAAGATCCCAATTTAGTCGCCTCTTACGATCATGCAATGGGGCAAAAGGTAAACCTTTTCCCACCCTGCTTGCAGAATATGATTAGATTGGTTCGGAATAAGTGATATTATTGTTTCGCGATAACTAATAATCTTATTTCGAGATAATTGATTAGCTTGTTTAGAGATAATTGATAAAATTGCGTCGGGTTAATTGATCAACTTGTGTCGAGATCATTCATAATTTTGAATTACAACATACAATTAGTAATACTATTGCATACGCTATGTTATGAGGCGACTTTGATTTACAAGGAACAAGTTTGTTCCAAGAAAAATGACTCTTTCATTAATGTCATGATTGTTGATTCGCGCCCATAACCCAACGGATGGCATGCGTCAAATTATTCATTTATATATGACTATCCTTAGGATTCTTCAGTGTCCTCACATGCAGACTGCAGAAGAAACCTCATGTTACGCAGTGTGCCGCAAATATATAGTCACAGTGGAATAAACCTATCCGACTTAGGGGAATAATTGTGATCGATATAACTCTTAGTGTTTCAAAGGTGTTTATGAAATTGGAGTTGAACGACATAATTTTGACTTCTTCACTAAACCTTTATAAACGAAATACGTGACCTGAATGATCTCATAATTATGAAACATTTACTTTGTATGTTAATAACAACACTTAACTGTTTTACAGTTATTCATACAAAATTTCAACCAACAATGCTATTTTCAAAGACAGGAATTACACAATCACACAAGTTAACTTAAACTTTTAAAATCAGAATAAAAAAATCCAAATGTGTGCTTGTATGACGACCTCGGTTATTTGATGTCTCGCCGGCAGAATGATCACCTACAGTTTACCTCGGTCAAATGATACATGGCCTTGCTGATTTTATATTGATATTTAACGTCACCGGACTATCCCTGATGGACTGAGAAATTGGAAATATCTCTCCATATGGCCACTTGTAACCAAACCTTATAATTATGATTTGCTTATAGCGCTCTGAGCATAACGTGATAATTTTCCATGGATATCTCGCGTGGCTGTCTATTATTACATATAATGTACAACAAACCTGATCAAATTAGTCGAATAGGACATCAATATGTTTATGCAAAACACTTTAGCATGTAATATGTAATGAAAAATTGACTTTGGCATGATATTGCGGATCACGAGTTGCTTGTAATTGTCAATAGAGATTATGCTACGATCGTAACACATAAAAAAAGAAGAAAATAAAAATGCATTTACTACACGAACTTAAGGGCAAGTTTAGTATGTTAAGGTATTATTATCATGTTGTCATTATTTAATCAAACTGTCAACAGATACAAGATACGGTAGAGAAATGTACGATACAATCATTAAAAATTAACTTTGAATTATTTAGAGAATTAAAATAATATTTCCCAAGTCTTATGGCGATGCTATATAGAATCATTCTATTGTTGATAAAGTATTAAATGAACCACAACAGCAGTTATTAGGAGCTTAATTTTATGACATACATGTTCGCCAATTGGGACGAATTAGTTGATATGTAATTCCCGAGGTAAGTTTAACATCGTTACCTGTTAGCAAAATAGGTATTGCTTCAACAAAATTTCAGGTAATATGAATTCATAGATGTCGAAACGGTTACTTAGGAAATGATAATATTTCTGGAGGTGAAGAGCAACCCGTGCTTATTTATTGTTTACACAATATAAATGTACCGGACAGGTATGAAGAACGTTTCCTTTGGATACAGAACTGCGGAGGCTATTCTCACGTTAATATAACACTTCAAGTTAATAAAACGTCAGAACTTAACTTTTGTATTCAAAAGGTCATCTTAGAAAGGGAAACTCTTGTAAAATCTCTAGTGGATACACATTGACGTTGATTTGATATCCCGAGTTAATATGTTACCTATCTTATTATAAACACAATGTATAGTATACACCAGCGATAGGTGTGATCCACAGACAGGAACTTTCTGTCTCTAATCAATGTTTAGTTAATTATCTATGTTTTCGTTGGTTTGAGATAGCTCATTTACATACTGTCTATTAAGAGTCTCTTTAGATGGATTATTGATATTGATGTGATGTTTATATTAGCAATGGACAACTAAGAATGAATATAGAATTATATTAACGATGGACAACCAAGATTGACTGAGTAATTATATAAATGATAGACAACTAAGACTGAATACATAATTATATTAATGATGGACAACCAAGATTGACTGAGTAAATGTATTAATGATTGACAATCAAGACTGGCCGAGTAATTATATTAATGATGGACTTCCCATAAACACAGCGTAACTAAATTAACGATGTACAAACAAACCCACAAATTAATTTTATCAATGATTGGCAGCCAAAACTAACATAGTAATTATATTAATGATGGACAACCCAAATCAACAAAGTAGTTATATTAATGAAGGACAACCCAATCCAACAGAGTATATATATTAACTATGGACAAACCAACCCATAAAGTGATTATATTGATGATGGATAAACCAAACCCCAAGAGTAAGCATATTAACGATGGACAAACAAACCCAAAAAGTTGTTTATTAATGATGGACAATTCAAACCAACAGAGTAACCAGGCCTATGTTAACGATGGACAAACCAACCCACAACGTAATTATATTAATGATGGACAACCAAAACCCAGAGTAATTATATTTACGATGGAGAACCCAAACCCACAGAGTAATTATATTAATGATGGACAACCCAAACCAACAGAGTACATAATTATATAAATGATGGACAACCCAAACCAACAGAGTAAACATATATAAATGATGGACAACCCAAACCAACAAAGTAATTATATTAATGATTGACAACCCAAACCCACAGAGTAATGATATTAATGATGGACAACCCAAACCCACAGAGTATATATATTAATGATGGACAACCCAAACCCACAGAGTAATTATATTAATAATGGACAACCAAAACCAACAGAGTAAATATATCAACGAAATATCCGCTAAACATGTCTACTTTGACGACAGATTTGACATCGTTATATGGTTATACAATGTACATGTAGTTGGTTCAGCTCTGTATGAGATGCAAACCTATCGTGAGGGCAATTTTACTACATCCTGTATCAACAGAGCAAGTATTTATTACAATGACATTCGTATAATGTAATAAGTATTCCTGCTGTGATTGTTGGAAGATTGGGTTTGCCTGTACGTAATGACATACGGTTTGTCAGATGAGGATAAGTGTGCCATTATTGCCAGATGAGCTTTTGTCGTAATAAAGTGGACGAATAGAAATATGCAATAGAAAATACTCAAAGTATGGATCTGATGTGGATATGTCTTACATCTATGCAAACACTAAATAAAATGTGAGAATATGATGAAAAAGTATCGACCCACTAATTATGGTTATTGATTTATTTGAATATTGGTTTTACATGTATGTTAATTTGTTCGAACCAAATTATGTGCGTTGAATTTACTTTGTTGTATCGATAAAGATCGTTTTAAGAATTTCCACGCGTTTCTCTTTGCATTTAAACATGTTTCGGAGAACTCAAGACTTTTATCGCTAGTCGGCACCGGTTCCATATAGTGCTCAGTGTAGTTAACATACTATGAAAGTATGAGACATTTTAATGATTAATATCGTTAACAGCCACAGAGTATACACTGTATTGTTAAACGTGTAGTACTTGTTGATCTGACATACCCTGTATAACTCGAAATCAAGGACACTTCAATATCAAATGCTTACCCTGATCGTTACTTCCAACGAAATCAACAGGGCCAGAGTCAAACTACGCTGTATGTTAATTTTCCAATTGTTAATCTTCCTTCGTAGATAGCAACATCCTGTGATTCACTACCAAAGGTGTTTCTATGTCCCAGTTGATTCGAAATTCGAGGTTCTGTATCCATTATCACTATTACTATGACAGATGTCAACTACTGGAGGAAACATTAACAACACAAGGTTTCGAGAGAAGCGGGTTTATGAATACCATAGAAAGGTTTTAGAGTTGCTATCATTATCTCATCTGGGGAAAAAAATCCGTATGCGGTATGAAATCAGACATGTTTGATGCTTGTTGATGAGTCCGGTGGTTCCGTTGTCACCACCCTAGCTGTGAGATCTGGATTTCTGATTTAACCTAGATTTGTATGTGGGTGTCGTCGATGAAACAGAAGACGCTAACTCTCCCGGAACATCTGGTCCCCTTGTAATTTTTCATCCGTTTCCAAGCAAATCTATGTTTTCGTTTGTATTTTGCCCTCGTTTAATCGATTTTGAGTTTGAATAATGGTTTTGCTTTTTCTATGCCACAATGTGTGTATCACCAGACCTGTTAGTGAATTCTGTATTAATATCGTCCTATTAGTTTTTCATTTTTCAGACTGTTGTCCCATGATTTCATCCAATCGCGACTTAAATATACATTTTTTCTTTATATAATATATTTCAGCTATGGTTATTCTCAAGAAATCACTTAATTTGGCAAGGAGAGGTACCGTTGTTCCATATTATTTGTCTGTTGGGAGTTATCATTGTATTTATGTTTTGAGCATGTATCGCTTAGACATACTATTTGTACTGTTAGAGTTTTCCTGTTCCCTGGTGCCTTGTTCAACGGAGGTATGTAGACAGCATGGCAGTAAGGAAGAGGCAAACTGTGCAGTCCGAGCATATCATGGATTTTTAAATCCAGTTTTGAACCATAAACAACACGAGAATTCCGCTACTCCAGACATAACAAGTCATACAGTATCTACTGACGACGAATGAGTAGAATTTATAGGGAACCCGAAGTGCTAATAACGTTAATGACTATAAAAACAATAACACATCTAAATTCATTTAGTTTTCTTCAATCACAATTTGAATCTGAATCTTCTGTGCGTAACTTTGATTAGTGCTAACGTGTTGGCAGGAAACTTACTCATCCTGAAGAGTACCACACATGCGCTAAATTGTTAGCGATGTCCGAGGGATACCTTGTTCACGTCTTCCTAAAGTAACGAATTGAGGGTGTTCAGATCAACTACTTAAAGACTTCTGATCAACTAGTTAAAGAACTTTGTGAGCGGCATTCGGATAAATTAGTTAACGACCTTCGGATAACCTAGTTAACGACTTCCAGATTACAAGTTTAGCGATTTCTGGGGTACCTAGTTAACGACTTCCGGATTACAAGTTTAGCGATTTCTGGGGTACCTAGTTAACGACTTCCGGATTACAAGTTTAGCGATATCTGGGGTACCTAGTTAACGACTTCCGGATTACAAGTTTAGCGATTTCTGGGGTACCTAGTTAACGCCTTAAGATCCTAGCTATCTGCTTTCGAAGTACATTGGTAACATCTAGGTCACCTCAAATCTGACTTATTTTGTTGCTTTTCTTAACGGTGTCACCGATTCCGTTTTGGTTATCTATATCAAATTTAAATGCTTCAGCAAGTTATACACGTGTATTCTTTAGTTTTGAAGCACACCGATCCTTTCAGAAACAAAATCTCACCCAAAACGTGCCTCAGAGATTATTTAAGTTAATCTAAAACATTGTCGTTTGTCACTTCATATCTTCGTTTAGTTAATAATTTGACATTAACATATAACATATGTCGAAGACACTCAAATAATTTACATAATTAAAATTTTCAAACATTATTAAAGTACGTCACATACAGCAGTTTATTCAACTTCTGAAATCCTATTACGTAATGTCTTGGCAGCTGCTGTTTCGGGGACAACTATCAATCTTCCAACCTCGCCTGGAAGCCAGGCACTGTCGGAAATGATTCGATGTATAAGGAAACACTTATCTTTTAATTTCCTTCGCACTGGAGTTTTTAAACATAGTAACGTAAACATATCAAAAGCTTCCAAATATAGGGTTTAAGTTAGTTTTAGGAAATGTCGTGTAATGCTCATGGACAGTGTCGATCCTTAAATCAGACAACAATAACGTATTTTACTTTTGGGCATATCGAAGCTAATAGAATTCAAAAAGCTTTTCGTTGATAAAGTTGAGTTGCTTACTGGTATAGAGCTTTAAGACTTTTCCCTTTGGCAGGATTAGTTTTGTAGATATCATTATTTTACTGATTTTACTGAATGTTAGTGATGATTAGGCGATTTCTTTGCTTGTTACAATATGCAGCATGTCATAGGGGACGTGATAATATGGATCCACATGTACCATGTATATACTATCTAATCATGATCAGGTTGTGGTATGGTCACTTTTATTATCGGAGACACACTGAATAATTGCAGATATAGTTTTCAAAAAGATAACACGTCCTCTTCCAGAATAGATTTTAATAAACACAATTTCTTTATAAACGAATTGATGATATAACCATTGATGTTTTTGTCATGACTGACACACCAACCAAGAAATAGTGGTTTTGGTAGAAACAAATAGGTATATCTTACCATGGACATTGTAGGTTCTGCTGAATAAAGCATACCCCACTGCTCCAAAGTTTTTTTGAAATCAGTTTTAGATTTTTTTTTAGTTTCATGAAAATATGAAAACCAATTGAAGATATATCTTATCATATAACTCAGAAAACTTTCATTATGACAGGTTATTACGTCAAAATGTGAAGAACATAAACAAGCGGAGCCATTTTGATGCGCTTCTCATAATTATGTTGTCGCGTCATGGTCTTTGATATCATATCACTCAATTGATTTCTGACTGGCGTAACCAATGAAAAACGTTCGACACATTTACAGTAGTATACACCAAATCGCAAATTTACTACATCAACAATCCATAAACGGAAGAATGAGACATTAAAACAAGACGAGAAAATCAAACGTCCCCCCTCTCTCCAAAAACAAAAAGGGAAAAAATTCGGAGGCAAAGATATTTCGAAGGTCGTTTCCAACACCACACGTGGTATCTATCAGAATCTAATAAACGCACGTCTTTATTGTTTCATTACCAAGCGGGGTTACACTTAAGTATCTAACGAGTCAATCTCAGTAAGACAATGGATTTAACAGCGTCAAGGGAGGCGATGGTAGAGAGTTGATGCGGTAGATTTGTATGCTATCTTTGTCGTACCTGTTGACAACTGTCTGGTCCATAGTGCTCATCCTTTGTGAGACTATAACACCACAAAGCATCGAATAACTAACCCCGAGGTATATTCAATTCGCATACTGCCTTGTGAATTACGTATTCAACATGAACGTAATCTTCAGATTACATTTATATCCTGAAAGTTGATACAATTGACAGAGTATGCAAACCAAGCCTATTGAAGCCGTTAAATGATTAATTTTATGTCGTAGCATTTGTATTTTCTGTCTTGACAGGATGTCACGTTCTTATATTTTTCCTTACACAACTTTGTGCATACAGTCCGGTTGATTTCGTACTTTGATCGTCTGTTCTGATCAGTTGGTTGTTATTATTGAGTTGGTAGGAAGATTACCGATACATGTTATTGTATGGTTTATTTCCAACGAATGGAGAGGTAGCTATCGTTGACTCTCAGCAAAATCAAAGTGTTTTCTTTCTTGGGAGAACAGAGACCTATATTATCCAGCTTCCTCCATAACGGCAGTAAGGTGTGTTATGTGGTACATCTCATATTTTACTATCGTAATGGCATGACAGGGTAGATTGTCGAATTGACGTGTCAAGGTTGTGGCAATTTTAGTAACACTTTAGTTCTGGTTGCTTTGTGTTCAAAATGTATCCTTCATATAGCATAGGCAGTTTGAGCGAGGACGCAACGTGTTTCTATTAGCTTTGCGAAGGGTTTTCAAACAAAAACAACAGAAGTATTCCGAACGATAACCATCATATAATCGAGAGGTCCCACATTTCCCACTTATTGAAAGAGTAGAAATGATTTTGTTTAACGTTAAAGAATTCCAAACATTGTGATATGAAAAGTAATTGAATCACTGTATGTTAAATGCAATCTATATCTTAGAAGGGTCCTATGGTAGATGTACATAGTCATTCGTTTACAAACAGATCTGGTTTAACCGAAAAGACAATGCGGAAAGTGTTTCGAAGCAAAGCACTATTTTACAGTGAAATGATCTATGCCTTTACATTAATCGCCTTACTTGGGTTCTACACACATTTGACCAACAACTTATAATGATTTATCTAAAACGGGCACAATAACAGTCGTCACAAACAGCTTTTTATTGCCGAAAGTAATTATCGGTTCTCACCTTCTACTATGTAAATGTAAACATCAAATTGGTCCACCAATAATAATTTGTAACTGATAAAATAAAACAATCAACTTTTAACCATTTATTTACGTTCTTTCTGAAGTGTCTCTATAACCGGACGAATTTTATCACCTCTGTTGATATTTATCTAATGCCATATTGACTTCCCTGGTATACACATCTTACCCGCTGTGATAACATTTACTTGTGCTCTTAATGCAAATGTTAATTTATGTTCTCCGATAGAATATTATCATTAGCTACCATGCTATATGTGTTAACAGTAATGTTAAAGATCAGATTGGCATAGATCACGGACTCTATCCTGTATGAGGAGGGAGGGTGTCTGATCGATAGAATATTTCCGTGTCTAGTCACTGTTCTGACCAATATGGCCCTCCTGTCTGTCAAACCGTCACGTGACAGCACACTATTACGTGGTAAAGGTGATGAATGACGTTTTTATTTTCTCGCCATTTAACTTGTTGTGTTATTAGAAATTTGCGTGCAACATGCTTTTCTACAAAATATACGACATACGAACTATTCGTCTATGGCGTTCCAAGTACCACAATGCTATCCCAAAAGGTTTATAGCCCCGATCGATGGCGTCAGATATAACCCGAAGTATTTTGTGAATATAGTATCATGTTGCTAGGAAAGAATTTAACTTCCGCTTCCATCCGTCATCTTCGTCGCGTTTGCCATGCATTTCATATATATAAGGAATGTTTCACCTTATGTTCACCATTGTTTTCCTCCTCAATAAGCGATACATCTGCGTATTTGTTTTTTGTTGTCTAAATACTATTCGTCATATAACGAGTACATTCTTCTAGGAGCTGGACGAAGAACAGGGCAAATGTCACAACAGTTTTAGGGAATATATTTCAGCTTGACAATGGAGGATTCGTTACTGAACACAGAATTCCTAAACATGCATACGTATATTGGCATCATTTTGTGGTATATTCGAATACAAGGCAGTGTTCCAACGGTAACCCCACCCTGTCTACAACATAGCATAGGCCAGTTGGCAACTGATTGGTTGTTTTCTTGATAACACAATGGAACATAAATGTGTGCAAAGGGTTGGATTATTGCTTCGAATAAAAGCGGAAAATACATCTGTTTTCTTCAAATTTCCACATTTAAATTTATAAGACTCCTTATTAGTCTGTTTACCACACTGTGGTTGATAGTATGTATACCTTTTTGGATCAAACAGAGAACCTGTATTAATACGTAATGTCATGGATTCAGATGACTAGCAAATGACAATGGTTTGGTCCATGCTCCAGCACCAGCATCAACCACCGTGTACTGTGTCATTGAGATGTATTGTAGCATGTACAGGTGAATTCACTTTTACCTTTGTGAAAAAATGACATCGTGGAATCGATAAAAGATTCATCGATGGAGAAGCAACTTGAGTGAAACAAGTGGTTCCGTTGTCTTGATTTGGTTCCTGTAAGTAATCACCTGTGTTAGATTGGAGTGCTACACTGTGACTTTGTACGGATACTTTCTTTGCAATTCCGCAACTGTATTGAGTGTATATCTAAGAATATCGCCAAGCTACCTAATGCATTTTCTTACACCTGAATGTATATCATATCCGGCTTATTCTCTGTTGGTTTTTTTTTCTCCATTGGTCTTCGATATCGGGAAATGTCACAACAGATGTTTCAAGTATCACAGAACAAATGAGAAATCAAATCACACCTCATTTAGAAATAAGAAAGTTCTCCAGAGAACCACGCCTCATTTAGAAATCCAAACGTTCACCAGAACCTCACACCCCACTTAGAAAATCCAAACATTCCCCAGAGCATCACACATTACTTAGAACATTCAAACATTCTCCATAGCACCAGACCTTATTTAAAAATCAAAAAGTTCCCTAAAAAACCAAAGCTCAGTTAAAATTCAAAATGTCTCCGGAACGTCCATATGGCATGATCTTAGTTATAAGTATGTGTCCTTATATCGAATATCCTTACTGGAGGTTCATAAAGTTGTTGTTAAAACTACGATCCATCACTTTTATGAAACATCCAAACAGTTTGGTAAACCAAGGTTACTGACATTTCCTAAAACCAACTCCTAACGTATGTTTTATTTGTTTTCATCTCAATATGAATTTCAATATATCTGAATAATTAAGGTATTTCAGAATACAACTAATACCCAAGCTACCAGCCTACAATATAACGAGTACATAATACTGACGTAACTTCCGGTTATTAGGTTCAGATGTTTGTCTGATATCTCATACAATACATATTCACATTACTCATAGTGTTTATCGGTAAAATTAATTGCGTGTTAAGGCAAATTGTTACCGTTTTTAACTTCAGCATATTATAAAACAGTTTTCATCCAATACACAATAATTTCTCCTACATTTCCGAATCTGTATTCAAAACTTTTCAGAGCAAACAAACATATCACTCAGAGTAATTGAAGTAGATCATGTGATATGCATTGTGTCGGTAAAGTAGTTTCCCATTATGGTATCGCTCTATAACTGTTTGTTGCTAATTTATATGACCAGACGAAGTCGAATATTTCCCGATGAATGTGAAATACAGTAAAATCTAGTTACCGAACGTTGCAAGTAAGACAACGGCGGTATATCATTGGTAAATGGTTCTCTCGTCAGCCTTCCCGTTCATGTGTGGGCATATGCCGATACATCAAATTAAGTCTGCTAAGATCCATCATTCCACCATTCTTAGGCATTCCCACTGGGAGGTGTAACATAGCAAACAGATACAATACGTTTACCAGTCCAGGGACAAATCTTGGTCATGTCCTTCATGGCGGAGATATCTGAAAAGAGAACGTCAACATATGTTTTGTTTTTATTGTTTGAGGGCATTTTTTCTATGCAACATTCATTTATTTGATGTTTGTAATCTTCTTCATTTTTTTTTTGGGGGGGGGGGGGGGGGGGGTCTCAAGTTATATGTGTCTTGAAATTTTTGATTAAAGATTAGTAATTCGAAAATGGTATAGATTTCGGCTATAGTAAAGGTGTTCATCGTTAGAAGACCATTTACACCTGTATACAGTAGCTACCCCACTAGCAGAAATGAGAGATTCTATCTTGTTGAGGATGAACTGTTATAGCAATATTTTATATCTTTATGAAAACCAGCTAAGTGATGGTACAGTGTATGCCTTTCATAGAGATAGAACTAGTTATAGTTTCATTACCTAGTTGTAGCGGTTAATCTTGCCAATGATCATGCAATATTTGTATTCGACATACACAAACATACATTCGATTTCATTAATATTGTGTTTGGCAATGTAAACAATACAATGTTTTAAATAATTTTTGTTACCTCTACCTATGTTTTCTCATCTAAATGGCTGCCATCTTTTTTTCACGATTCCTCTATATTGAAATCTTTACGTCATGGTCCAAAGAATATTTCTACCTAGTTATCTAAATGCGCATGTTTAGGTTATTTTTTGGCATTTATCCGCGCCACTTATATGAGATTGATGGAACCAGAGGCCAGCTAAAATTCAAACTCGTTTCATAAAACCCATGTGACGTTTAGACTCATGCAATGTCGTCTACTTTGATCCATAGCATTATTGATAATATATCCCGATTAAAACATGGAAATATTCACTCTTTACCAACCTAATTCCCCACTGGCTCCCAGGGTAAAACTGCAGCTGTGTCCACATTTCTGTTCACATTTTAATCCATCACTGTGTCGGTATAATCAAACATGATGTTGCCTACTCAGAAAGCCCCGTTGACAAAAGCATTACGATTTGTTCCTATTCAATCTATGTCTATCTGTACACCATCGATATTTATGTAGCTCTAACCTTACTTTTTAATCCTCACCTCATTCTGTCATTAATGAAGTAATAGCTCCATACTATATATGTGACACTATTCTACTAGAGGACGTGAAGGATGAATTTAGCACGGTCCAATCTAGACCAAGTAATGTTTTATCAAGGGTCCATCGCCTAATCTGTGTGTGACCATTACTACTACCTCATACAGTGTAAAACCAATTATATGTGTCACCGTTAAGAAAGCGTGTATTTCGCCAGTAAAGACATTAGGAGAAGCGCGCGCCCGAAATTACATTTTTATGTTTCGGCGTTGATACGTGGATTTGTCTGATGTTGATATTGTAATGAAGACATTTAATGACCTCTGTATTTGGATCGAGATAAGGAAGCTAGGTTCCTAATAAATTATCAAATTTGTATTTTCGTAATTTTGCGAATTTGATTTCCCAATTTATGTGTTTCTGTGTGATAACAACAATTTGATTAATGGCCATGAACCCTTTATTCCAAGAATCGCTGTCGAGATATCTATAATCCTATGAACAGCATACATGTTTCCTACGTAGGTTCACCGACATCATTTATTACATAGTTTGTTAGTGACCCTGATACGGAAAAATATCGCCTCGTCACACATTTTTTTTCATAGACCCGATATTTTCCATATCCGGTCACTAACAAACTGTGTAACGAATGTATCCCGCTGAACACTTATACACCTGTAATTGATTAGAAAAAATATTTTCAAGTAATTCTCGGTCAAATCATCTTCCGTGGTGTCGCCGAAGCGTTTATGAGCAGCACTAATTTTATTAAATGGATAATTCTTTCAGGACCGATAATGTGATGTTGTTTTAACCCATTGGGTGGCACGAGTTTTGCCATCATCGTTAGTTACCAAGGCGATATACGGATCAATCTGCATTAAAAACTCAAGATTAACTTCGGCCTCTGGTTGTTCAAGAAGCAAAACTTAGCATTAACTGCAAAAGCCACAGGACAATCAAACGTATTATACCGATCGGTTACAATGGTTAAATTATCAATCTTCGGTGTCTAGTTATATGAGCTTTAAAGTTGTCGTTAAGTTGTTGGTAAGCAATAACTAACCTCGGCGCCTGGTTAAACCCTTTAACTTGTTGTTACCACGACGTATAGCTTGGTAAACAATAACTAACCTCAGCGCCTGGTTAAACCCTTTAACTTGTTGTTACCACGATGTATAGCTTGGTAAACAATAACTAACCTCGGCGCCTGGTTAAACCCTTTAACTTGTTGTTACCACGACGTATAGCCTGGTAAACAATAACTAACCTCAGCGCCTGGTTATACCAGTTAAGTTGTTGTTACCACGACGTATAGCTTGGTAAACATTAACTAACCTCGACGCCTAGTTATACCAGTTAAGTTGCCGTTGCCACGACGTATATAGCTTGGTAAACAATAACTAACCTCGGCGCCTGGTTATACCAGTTAAGTTGTCATTACTACAAGCTGTGTTAACAATGACTAACCTCGGCGCCTGGTTATACCAGTTAAGTTGTCATTACTACAATCTGTGTTAACAATGACTAACCTCGGCGCCTGGTTATACCAGTTAAGTTGTCATTACTACAAGCTGTGTTAACAATGACTAACCTCGGCGCCTGGTTATACCAGTTAAGTTGTCATTACTACAAGCTGTGTTAACAATGACTAACCTCAGCGCCTGGTTATACCAGTTAAGTCGTCATTACTACCTGGTCTAGCTATGTTAACAATGACACGGCGTCTGTCTGTGTTTGTACTAACTACGGGACCTCTGTGTATTGTTCAACGTTCAACTTCAACAATGATAATTCGTGATCGATAGACCGTCGACTTTTTAGTTCAATTTAGATTCCGTCAGCGTAACGTCAAGATACAGACTGTTTGGTCAGAGTGAAAAGGCGGTGCATGCATGCTATAGTTCAATATTCCGATGTTCTAGAGTTAAGTAAAGGTGAAGCTTTACAAATAAACCTTGACCACGAGCCATGACACTATGAGCACACAATCATCCGATACTCTTAGTTTAATTTCATCAGTGTTAATAGGTCCGGCGACCCGTCCCCATCAATCGCCGCTACCCTTTGTGTGGTTCATGTCATATCCAGATCCGGGATAAATACATTTACTTTACTACAAATCGATTCGGCAACCCATCAACTGCACATTTAAAAGAAATAAATGTTCCGGGAAAATTCACAGTAGGGTAAACTTTATTAGCCGGTGAAAATCGTAGTCAGATCCAAGTCGGATATCAAAGTCGACTAAACGTTTGAAATTATCACATCTGAGAATGGAATTAAGCATAAGGTGTGTTTGTTGTTATTTTCGTATTTTCTACTACACTAAATGGTGCAGTAAACAATTCATAAAAGGTTTTATTTAGAATGAAATGTACATTAGTCGACAAATTTGCATGACAAGTAACTACCATTGATATAGTCAGAGTAGTTGGTGATATAATAGACGGACAATTCACGAAGACCAGATTTCGTGATGGAACCACAAGACCAGATTTCGTGATTGAACATTCCTGTGAACTGTTGGTGTCCTTTCCAAAGCATTTCATCCCGAAGACCGTATCTATGATATACCTGGTTAAATAAAACAAAGGGTCATATCAGGCTTTTACAAATTGTGACATCTAGTCACACACTCGACGTTTATGATTGAAACACTCCGAAACTTTTACTCTTTGTACGAACAACCTGAAACTTCCGGTCTGGTCCTCACTTTATATCCGGCTGGGCTATCTCGTGTAAACGTCGTGGCGGCCATGACGGGTCTGGTAGACACCGAAACATCCAAAGTGGCATCTACGTTATTATCTACGATCAATTTCGTAACCAAAGTTCAAATAAAGCACGGCTGTCTCACTGCTTTCTTCGCATTAGGATGTTTCAATAACTGCCATTTCTCCATAAGCAGAAATAATCTGTCGCGACCGGGGCGCTCCACCAACAAAAACAGCATTGCACGGTGTATAATATATGCATTAAAATATGTTATGATCTGTTCAGTTGCATCTATTCTGTACTGAGCTTTGCTGTTGGACAAGTCAGGTTATAGGTCACCCTTTCCGTTATTTTACTATTTATTACTGCAAAGGATGAGAGATACTTCCATATGTAATACAGTCAAATATTGGAATTAGCTTTCATATGAGACTGATTGTGTCCTTTCTCTGCACAATTAAAAATCTGAAATTTAAACGTAAAAATGCATGTGTTCGAAATACGTGTTAGTGACTATATAAAGTTAATTCAATATAATTCTACTGGAATAGAAAGCGGAAAAAAAGAAGACATAAAAACGATAGGACGGTAATCAAGATATCAGGAACTCCACAGATAATTCTGGAGAGAGGTGGCACCAGACGGCGCTGAAGTGCGAGCATTTCCTGTACATGTCGTACACTTCGTCTCCTGTCAAATACAGGAAATTATGTGGGTCACTATCGATCTCAAAGAGAGCCGTTGTCCAAAATAGGCAATGATATTTCATAGGTGTACACTGTGTGAAATGGATTCCCCCTGATAGATATACTGCATGTGTCAGCAACGTTCTCATTTTTGCTACAGCTTTCTTGAATTGCATAGTGTATAGTATTTAAAATGAAACAGAAATTTGAAAACTCGTGGTATTATATGCATAAAAAGAAAGTAGTATAAACGATGAGAACACTGTCTTAGGAACGGTAAATTGTAAGCTCATTTTGTTTTCAATGCAACATAAGAAATCACAGACAAACCTAAAGATAGACCCTATTCCTCCTCGATATCTGAACAGATGACACCTTTGACAGCCACACATAAACAAACATGTAACACATTGCATAACATTATTCCTAACTTCTTTTGTCATTAAGCTCCAGAGTGCGTGATATGCCACAAAAGACGGGAACAAGACAAGATTCATGCTGCTCAGGGGACCGGATATTAGATCGTGCTTTTAGAGCGCCTAAGCGGCTTCCGGCGTGCTAACCGGAAGTTGACATGTTCCTTCAGCGACTTTTTGTCGTGGCGACTATGTACTCGCAAATGAATTGAGCTGAAAAATAAGTTTTTTTTTATACGGTGAATTTCCGTTACGATAACGTCCCAGTTGATATAATAGCAATAAAATATGTGAGACGTAAGCAGTGTTTCAAGGTAGTATCAATCAACCAGGGCATAAATTATTCCCTTTACAGCAAGTGAACGCTATACGATACAGTTGATCGCAAAGCGGTAAGGTAATGTTGTATTACAGTAGTACATATATCGGGTACTTGGTACAAAGCTAATTGTCATTACAGATGATTGTACTAGGGACCCGTTGACTGTCATATATCGGGTGATTGCCCTCACCAAGAAAACAAAGCAACTTATCTTAAACGCATACATAACGGGTTGCTGTTGGACGCTTCGCCATTTTTGTGTAGTGGTGCGTTGAAGCCTGAAGCGAATCCATACACAATCTCGATATATTCTGACTGAATAATGCTGCCTTCTAATCTCGTTTCTTTCATGCAGATCAACACTTGCCCCATCGTTACATCTTCTGACTAAGGCCTCTGTAAACGGTATTTATATATAGCGTCGCTTTTACATACTGTATTCTCAGCGAAAAAAAACCCCCGTTTACAAGTAGTGACGTCATTTTAGAAGTCGAATCTAATATTGACTCGTAAATAAGTAATTACTGGTGGTATAATTAGGCTGTCTTTATGGCTGCTTCTTATAATCACAGGGCAGGTATTCTGCCGTATCCATGTTCTAGCGTTTTGTGACAATCTAGTTTCTGTATGGCTATCTTGTACATGAATTATGAATGGAAGTCATATACGATAGTATCAAAGTATGACCCTCACAGGGAAAGGACTGCCGAGGGATTATCTATAATTCATGCTTATGGAATACATAGTCTCGCAAGTAGTTATGGGCAACATAGCATGAACACAATTTAAAATCGTACCTTACGCACTCCATACCTGACTTCCGGTGTTATAGCTCCGTTCTATACATGTATAGCAACTAAAGGGCATTTTTCGGTGGCACCCTTGTTGTTTAAAAACCAACTTATTCATTACTAATGAAAATAATATAACAGGTAAGTTGTATCAACAAGGAGGCTAGTGTGGTATTTTATATGCTTACAAACGGTTCATTTCGGTTAGATTCATACAATATAGAGCTAAATACCTCAGATAATATCACGTGACAGAATACGACCAGCTTGTGTTTTAGGAAATGCGTTAACTTCCAAACAAGTGATCGGTGATATCACTCACTACGTTCTCTGCTTCGTGTCTTTTAATAGGCATTTTTAGAATCCAATTTAAATACCCCCTAGTTCCAAGGACACAACGCTGTGAATTAAATAACTCCTTTGACATGGAAAGATACAGGAATCAGGTCAATTCCTCCAAGTTACATTCTAGAAACAACACCATTAACATGTCAATCATTGTCAACTGTTTTTATGACGTTGTACCCATTAATCATATGTCTCCCATGACAACGGACAATAACTCCTTGTTAAACAATTACAACACTAAAGGTACATCATTAGCCACTGTAACCAAGTAACAATAGTTTAGAAGGGATGTGTATTATGTCGTCGGTCCGATTACCGTAGTAATATGATATATCATTTAGGCTAAAAGGTTTACCAACTTATCACCTAAATAGTTAAAACAGCTTAGCGCGTAAGAGGTCCATGTATACATCGTAAATACTTGTCCTATCTGAAATTCGCTATCATCCCCATTGTTACCGAGCCATTTAGATAGCATAATTATTGAGTGAAGTCATAGACATATTTACATTTCTACTGCAGATGGATACAATATCGGTACCAAAACAATACAAAATTAGTGAGATTACTGTGAAAACTTCAACCTCTAACAGTGCCAAACTACGTCATTGTAACTGCCATAACCTGGTTTAAATTCCATTGAAATTAGAACACATATTTCTCGTTTTATCATCGTTTTGTATTACGTTTTCAGGTGTGTACTGGAAACCTAAAATCATGCTATGATCATGGTCCTCTGGTAATCGTGCTGAGCAGCTTTACAGCAAATTAAATACAAACTGATGAGCAGTTAAATGTGTCTCCAATATCCAGACAATTGTTCACCCGTAAACTTTAGTTAAGTTTACACGGTTCTCGTACAAATTGGATTTGAACAAAAAACAAACATTTAGAAAATTTATATTTTATGCTTTCTGGTTAAAAGTACATTTTAATATACTGATACATGTAATCAAAAGGTCAGGTACGTTACATTTACGATCCATCAACTAAAATATACTCTATACATAATGATAGACATAAAAGAAAGCACTTCAGTATACGTATTCAGTCATTTTTATAGAGACTGGTGTCATTGACATTATAATTCTGGTGTCTGTTACTACAGATATTGTACAGAATGTTCTAAATTAAATAATAGCCACGTCCGGGATGCATTTTGACTAGAATTAGTAGTTCCCGTGTGATAAATGTATTTAGTGTAGACACTTGCTTGGAAATATCAACGTAGGATGAAAAAAAGGTCACCATATTGCATAAGTGTATTATATACAAACAGTTGAGGATCTGACAGAAAACAAAACATGTTATGTCGTAAAGGAAAACAATAATTCTATATTTGGTAATGAATCAATACGTTAACCTGTGGTACAGAGAAGTAACACCTAACACATAACACCGCGTTTTTATTGTTTAGATTGTGAAATATGACAAAACACATTGAGATTTATTTAACATTTGTACATCAATATCAATTTTATGTATATTAAATTGATGTTAACAATTAATATGTAACGAGTAAGTAAATGGAACAGTTGTATACATTGGTATCCTTAGCCACCAGTACATGTCAACAACACACAGTGAAAAGAGAATGTTTTCTTTGGTATTCATTTCCTTATTACGGTTATACGATCATGAATACATTGACATGTGTAACATTTCAACTCTTTTAGTATGCACCTACAACGACAGCTGTATATGTATGTTTTAAATCGCTACAAAAGAATTAAAACTTAACTTCAAAACCAGTTTGCGGATAGGTTTAATGCGCAGAAAGTGATCATTATTGGCTGCAATATGACGGAAGACAAACATTTTGGATTTAGACAGGGACAGTTTGAATTGTCGTTCTGAAACACAAATCTCGAGTGAAAATACCTTCGATTCAGTATAATGTGACCGGATGGGGTGTGCTGCTGGGTGTCTCCGGCAGTATGCTTCAGTGAGGTAGCACTATAAATCGGCAAAAGTTCCGGCCTATCACAAGGAGACTTAACACGAACATACCGCAGCCTCCCAAAACACACATACGCACTCACCACACGCATACCTGTCGCACGCACGGGAGGCCGTCCTTAAATGACCTTAGCTGTTAATAGGACGTTAAACAAAATAAACCAAACCAGACCAAACCAAACCACAGTTTTACCGGGGTGAGATTTTCTTATCTCACCCTAGGGAAAAGACAAGCTACACGTGCTCTGTGCACGTTCTCAATAATTGTATTTCGTCACGTCAACAATACCATGACGTCACGACAGCAGTACAATGACGTCACGTCGACAATTCAATCACGTCTTGCATTGATGTACATAACGTCAATATTAGATACATAAGAGGGTAAACAGGGTAAGAGAAAAATAATCATCACAGGGGATTCCCTGTCTCACCCCCAAGGTGATAAAAGATTCTATTAATCGCCTATGTAACACGATGTCCTAAATGTTGATATTCATGCTATTGCTTTTGTAATACGATATCCTTCATGTTGATACTCGTCCTAAGAAGGAAAAATCCAGAAACAGGACGTTATACCTGTGCCTTGTTTGCTATGTTTCTCATTGATCTAGGATCTGTACGACCTTGTAGGAAAGTTTCTCTGCAGTGCCCAACTTTCACACGGTCGCATGACTGTTAATTATACATAACACACATGGTCAATTTATATCCCGGACTTCAAACAAACTGGTTCGTGATTTGATATTTTTCTAGATGTTGGATGTATTTTGCACACATCTTGAACTTGATGACCTTCCGTATCTTCCTCGCATAGCTATTGAATCAGTATATACTGTATGCATGTAGCGGTAATTATCATTATGTTTTTGCAGGTCAACGCCATAACTTGTTAGTAAATGTTTTATTCACCAAATAATAAGTTATTTATGATGCAAACAGTCGGTGCATCACATGCTTGTGTGAAGGATTTAATCAATATTTGTGGATATCTTTAACACGAGTTGCGGAAATATATACACGAACACTGGAGAAAGAGTAATGGTACCCGGGTGATATGTCGTCACATTTCGGGTAGTATTACAACCATTACTGTTCGCCATACAGGTTTCGTCAACACAACACATTTCGGACGTTCTCATTAACGTTATTTTTAGCTAGGAGTTTTCTATCATTCCAACCAGTGAGTCCTTGCTAGTCTCTGCTAACATACCGAGTTTCAGGACTACATAAAGCCATATAAATCACGGTAAATCATGATTTAGCTGTAGTCGCACTTGGCGACACACGGAGGACCCTGTGTCGTGACAAACATTGCTTCCTTGTCCTTGAACGGACGCGTTGATACCTCTTCACGCTAACCGTCTGAGTTATAGCCTCCGACAAGTGATACGCCGGGGAGGCGACAGAATTACGTCAGTTTGTCAGTAAACCGTGTTCGGCTTCCAGGGAGTATTCAAAATCAGGCTTTATAAACGACACTTAACGCTAACATGTAGAGAACTGTATGAACCCGTGTTATATATCAAACTGATATCAATGCATATTGGTAACCTTTACTGCCACTTCATTCTTCCTTATTGCCTAGATTTATTATACAGGACGTTAAGTTTGTTACATCATTTCTGATTGCGAACGATTGCACCAATTTCGATACCTGTAAAGCTGTGATAACTCGAGTATCAAAATAAATGACACTCCACAATAACACATTCAACATATACGGTTCTTATTCCATGTATATGAAGCATTGAAGTATTGAAGACTATTGAATACTTACCCACTTTTGGTATCATTTTCGGATATTCTTCGATACAAAAACTATTTAAAGATATTAAATACAAAATAAAGCCACATTCATAACTGGTAGAAATCGGTTTTTGTTTTCGGTTTGTACGTTGGGAGTCGCTGTTAGTGTCAACAGGGACACGACGGGTGGAAAACTTCAAACGAGAGCAGAGATGAGACATACACCAGTTATTGGTATTTTGACAGACGTTGAAGCGCTGTCTGTCTCAAAGTAGAGAGAGAGTGATGTCATAAAGGTGATTATCATCTATATATTACAATATACCAGCTACTGAATACATGAGAAATACATTATTTCCTCCGATAAAAATGAAAACAACTCGAGAACATCTTAAGAACAGCATCAGAAGAACTTGAGAAAAACTTATGGTGTGAAATTGCACATGCTGTGACGTTTCTGCGGACGAAAAGACGAATTCGTTTGATTGACAGTGGCAGTGACTAGATTAGAATTTGAGAAAATTATCTGACGTTTTAATAAATACAATTGTACTGTGAATATGCCATTTTCTTTTTGTAAATTACCAGCAGATTTCGGCTTGCTGATTGGCGTCATTTCCATCTTGTCAGCTGTGAGCAGTAAAACGCACACTGAGTTGTACTACTCCGCCCAAAGCATAGTCTGTTTAGATTTCTTTATTTTTTTTTTTAAGTAAAAGCTTATCATTTGGAAACAAAAACATATTTTCAGTAATAAATATGCATATTTAGAGTAAATTGGCGTTATGCATATTGTGTTTGATTTGTTTTATTAAATTCATTGAACACTATATATTACTCCGCTCGTGCATGAGATCTCGTGGTCAACTGCGGTGGCCCCTCGATCTCATTCACGAGCTCACGATGATAAAATTGTTCTCACGACAATCACTGAAAAAACAGTGTGATCATTTATAATCGTCATGTGACCTCTTTGGTAGACATCAGCTCCCAAATCTGTACCCTTTTTATATATTATATGGTACTTAAGATAGGCCTAACTACCTTCCGCATCACTTAGTTTTCTCCTTATTATGAACCTAGGGCTCCCTTACCCGGGCAACTTTTATCAATTGATGTACAATCTTTACATAGTTCTACATTGTAAGTATAAATATATATTTCTATTACAATATGAGGGTGTTATTCAACTCCTAAGAAATGAAATAATCATTACATCTGTTGTATAACATTTAATTTATACCACACGTGGAATAAACTCTAAATGCGTTTTGATTGGTTGACACGGTGACCTTTGACCGGGACTATTTTTTAATCACGTGGTTCAATGCAATTTGATTGGCTAACACTTTAATGCCGCTTCACGATGTCCTGGAAATGATAACGCATAATAAGCAGTTCGCAATTGTTTTGTTATATTCGTGTAAATATATACAAATGTATACAGATTTTTATTATTACTTTTGATGATTTGTAATAAATTGTAATAATTTCATACATTTCCGAAATTGTCTATTTTGCATATTAATTAGAGGAATTTCAAATTTGGTCATATCCTTACACCACATCTGATATTGAACACACGTTGACACAAAACAGGTCACATCATTCTCAAAATTGTTTTTTCTGTTGTGGTAGAAACAGGTGACACAAATTCAGGGTTATTGTATATGGAATTTCTTCCTCTCTCACTAGTTATTTTTCAAAAGTTGCAAAAATAACTAACTCGAGTGAAAGAAATACTATATACACCAACTACTCTCTATTTACTTATCTATTATATAATGTAGAGTGGGTAAGATATTTGTACCATCGAAATAGTAAACTGCGCCAAATTTGCTTTTTTCAATATATATTTAATATGCATGTAAGTATATAATTTATTTGTTAAGTAGTCAGTAAGTGCCGCCATCTTATCCACAAGAACTGTTGAACCTCACACTCAGTGGTATGTGCAAGAAGACGATTTAGTTTACATGGACAATTAATGTAGACACACAATCTTCTTACAAGATCACCAGTTATTGTCCCATTAGATAGTCTTCATTGAGCAGAAATATCACTCTGAACAGCATTTGTGAGTACAGTCGTTATTGCAGATCTGTACAACGCTATATCTTGTCTGTTTTGTACCGGACAAGGTCAAGGTCAGTCTAGAAAGTGATATGACCGTCTACATCTTTAATACACAGTGACGTATGCTTTATCTCAGCACCCTAGGGTAATCTGAGCTTGCTACATGAAGGTCTTTCGACTGTAAATGAAGGAAAGTTCGTCTGTGTTGTGACCTATTTCTGTCCGGTATGTCATCATTGCCTCCTTTATTTGAATATCAGATTACCAATCACATGTGATTGATAGGATGTCGGTTACAAAATAATTTAGTATTAAAGATAAATGTCTACAACAACCTCAATGCATACTCTTACATACCAGTATCGAAGTTGGCCAACACACTACCACAAACGGTCAGCCAACACATTACCACAAACAGTCGGCCAACACACTACCACACGGAGGCGGCCAATACTACCACACGGAGTCGGCCAACATACTACCACATGGAGGCGGCCGACACACTACCACACGGAGGCGGCCAATACTACCAGACGGAGTCGGCTTACACACTTCCACACGGAGTCGGCCAACACACTACCACACGGAGGAGTCGGCCAATACTACCACACGGAGTCGGCCAATATACTACCACACAGAGTCGGCCAGCATTCTACCACACATAGTCGGCCAACAACTACCAAACGGAGTCGCCCAGCATTCTACTACATAGAGTCGGCCAACATACTACCACACCGAGTCGGCCAGCATTCTACCACACAGAGTCGGCCAACACACTACCACACAGAGTCGGACAGCATTCTACCACACAGAGTCGGCCAACAACTACCAAACGGAGTCGCCCAGCATTCTACTACATAGAGTCGGCCAACATACTACCACACAGAGTCGGCCAGCATTCTTCCACACAGAGTCGGCCAACACACTACCACACAGAGTCGGCCAGCATTCTTCCACACAGAGTCGGCCAGCATTCTTCCACACAGAGTCGGCCAACACACTACCACACAGAGTCGGCCAGCATTCTTCCACACAGAGTCGGCCAACACACTACCACACAGAGTCGGCCAGCATTCTACCACACAGAGTCGGCCAACATACTACCACACAGAGTCGGCCAGATGAAGACGACCAATATACTAACACACGGACTCGACCAACACACTGCCACACACAGCCGTCCAACACACGGTGCTAGTGAAACCACTACCACACGGAATTGTTACCAAACGTAATAAAAATCGAATCAATGTAGAAATGACCTGATAAAATAAGATTTATGTTACGTTGAAGAATACTCCTATAAGATGAAAGAAGACCAATGTACTTTAGTTTGTTGTTTGCTTTCTACAAACCATATACAAGGGACACCCCAATGTCATGCGTCACGAAACAGACAGAATTTCTGATAATTTGCTAAGCTGTTCTTTTACCAGATCTGAACAAATTATCCGAAACGCCAGATAAAGTCTAAAAACGACTAAGGTTTAGGTTTATTTTGTTTAACGTCCTATTACGTGCAAGGTTTTTGAGGTGGAGGAAAGCCGGAGTATCTGGAGCAAAACCACCAGCCTACGGTTTCGAACTCGCAACCCAGAGGTGGAGGGCTAGTGATAAAGTGTCGGGACACCTTAACCACTCGGCCACTGCGGCACCTCTAACAACGACTATACTCATACGAACATAGTGTATCACTGGATCAATATTCCTAAATAATGTTTCTGGTGTATTGAGTTGACAGTATAACTAAGTATGAACTAAAGACAATTTAATCTTGATCAGAAGGTGCAGACGTATGCTGAAATATGACAATGGAATCAACATTTTAAGGAAGTTTTCTCTATAAAATGAGTATTGAAAATGAAAGTGTTATAACCATGCCTGATCTTATGTGAAATCTATTACAAGACTGTCTTCATTAACAAGAAAAGTAGAACTGTCTGTATTTGGTTTCATTACGCATACGGACAATAAACTGTGAATATGACGCCGACAGTAAATGTTCCAACCAAAGTCTGGCTCACTAAGAGCAAATTCAGCAACAACTGACGGCTTCATTTCAAGACTCTCCAAATTACAATCACAACAGGTTCAATCGCAGACTCTAGAAGTTAATGGATGTCACGTTACAAAAACACAATTAATTATTGCCTTCAGAAACAGTTAACGCGAAAAATAAAAGAAGAAAATGATTTCACCAGTGATGTTAATTATACCATTTAAAGTCTGATATTGAAATTCATCATTCATTCTTTCTTTTTATTTTCCAATTAGTGCGTTGCGTTTATCGTAAGTATATACGATCGAGTCAATATTAACGTGATTAACCTTGGTGTAACGTGTATTTCGGATGTCAAAACAAAACATCATAGCAGGTTGAGGTCTTTAACACAATGTATCAAGAACTATCTCAAGAAAGTACTATTCTATTATATCGGTTAGTGTTATTAGGTAACTCATAGCGATTTCTGTAATAGGTTAACCTAAAATTAGTATCTACTGACAATGTAGTTAAGTGTGTAAAAACATCACAGCCCTGTGCTTGTCAAATGCTTCAGTGTTAAAGGTCAGATTTGGTTTACCATATATACTTCCCTGGCAGAGCCCAGACAGATAAATTATGTTTTATGTAATAATGGAAATACAGAGCTTTAATGAAAACTAATCGTCACCGTATGCTTCGCACCATAAGGGAATTAATATAGATATATACGGTGTATGTCTCTCCTCAATATATTCTAGTGCCCGCATTATGCTGAACAATAGGTACTTGAGCGGTCGTTTATTGAAAACATACAACTGAACTGGTTATGCATTACCGTTAATTCGTTGATAAAGTTGCTAATTGATTGACGTTATTGGAATGGTAATGACGACGTAGTGTTGAGATGGTAATGACGACGTAGTGTTAAGATGGTAGTGCCGACGTAGTGTTGAGATGGTAATGACGACGTAGTGTCGAGATGGTAATGCCGACGTAGTGTTGAGATGGTAAAGCCGACGTAGTGTCGAGATGGTAATGCCGACGTAGTGTCGAGATGGTAATGACGACGTAGTGTCGAGATGGTAGTGCCGACGTAGTGTCGAGATGGTAATGCCGACGTAGTGTTGAGATGGCAATGCCGACGTAGTGTCGAGATGGTAATGCCGACGTAGTGTTGAGATGGTAATGCCGACGTAGTATCGAGATGGTAATGCCGACGTAGTGTCGAGATGGTAATGCCGACGTAGTGTTGAGATGGTAGTGCCGACGTAGTGTAGTGGAGAAGGATAGTTGTCCTTGCTGACAAATATTTTACACAACATGAATCTGCCGACGCGGAAATAAAAATGAAAATTTCGGATGTTGGTAATGTTATTAGACAGACGTGCTGTACAAAACTAACTACTCACAGAAAGTTAAATATCAATTGACATGACAATTAATCACCCTCTCGTCGGATGCCATTCTGACATTTAAGTATTGATAATTAGTACTTTATTTAATGTCATATGCCTATCCCATGTTTCGCATAGACATATTTGACACTACCAACACAGACAAAACAACCGGTATAGAGGATACGAGGGCTGATTGATAAGTTGTGAGGCTCGTATTGAAGGAGGTACTCAAGGATGTTCTTTAAGTCCTACTATTCTCTGACTATATACGGCCATGTACCCAAGGACTGGTCTCATTCGGTTAGTTTATATTGACGAGGTAGCACTCTAAAGTAAACAAGACAAGCGGCTTTTGCAAAATGGACAAAATCGGTTAGGGTTAAGGTGAAAATGTCTGTCATTGCCATGGCTGCCATTCACGGCTGTGGCTTTAAATTGATTGAGCATCCGCTTTATTCTCCTGATCTCGCTCCATCAGACTTTCGTCTATTTCCAAAACTGAATACAGCTATTTCAGACACACGATCCCTAACCGTAACAGTAACCGTAACCCTAACCCTAACATGCAGTGGATGACTTTCTGAATTGGCCCGGAAAAGGAGTTCTCTAAAAGAAGCACTGAGTCCCTTAAACGCCGCTGGCAAAAGTGTATAGATACTGCAGGGGATTATGTTGAAAAGTAATACAATATAACCGGCAAAATTCAAATCCTTCAATACGAGGCTCACAACTTAACAATTAGCCCTCGTATGTCTCAAAACCGACAATTTTAGCATTCTCATATATAAGTGAAGGCTCACAACCAAAGACACGGATTTTTTAAACGTGCGTCCTCTGCGTTTGTCGTCCTAGCTTAGAATTGTAGAGGCAGAGGAGACAGGAAAAGAAGCAGTCAATTCCTAAGTTGGGAGTAAGAACAGCGTAAGTGTGCCGTACTTCTGATATCTTGTATATGTGTGCTTCGCAGTGGCAGTAAGATGGAAGTGAGACAGTCTTACAACACACATACGACACTGAGAGTAAGGACCTTTCAGCGAAAGTGCGACGGCCGTGCGCTATCCCTACGTCTCTCTTACTTTCAATGCTCATGTTGATGCAATGATCATATTGCCGCCTGAAGTGTTTTGTACATGTTATGTCCCTTACCTCGGCAGCTCGACATACATCGTAGAGTTTGTTTGGGATGATCAACGTTCATCGTACGTGCGTACGAGCATTGCGCGTGGTCGAAATTTCACAAGAAGGCCGCGAGTTGATTGGCGCTTTTTGTCGTGCATACCCAGTGGAGAGGACGCACGGCAGTTGCGACCGAGGCAACAATAGACGAATCACCTTACTACTTTCATTCAGATATCATATTCATTGGATATCCAGTAACACGTATCGAGTGTAATCGTTGGTTGAAGAGTTTAGCAGAAATACTTATATGTTGTTAAAATTATTAAGTTAGGTGAAAATGTCTAGCTAATAATTCAGGTTAGCGCTCTGGCTTCATGGTTATCATCAATGTATAACCAGTTAGCTTTGATTTTCAATCTGGCATCATTTTTGTACATGGATATTCAACTGGAATTGATGTATATATGTGGCGCTAACATGATTTTTCTGCATATTTTTCTTCTTATACATCTATGATTCTTTCACTGTAGCTTCTCACGAAATCGATAATATTGTAACAATGTCATAAAGATCGCAATTTATTTAATTCATCAACAGAAATACAGATGTTCGTTCATCTTGACAACATAATTGGAATGTTAGTCGTTGATATATTGTATACGTTAACTCGCGTGACGCGCTCTGTCACCACATATCTTTCATATATTAATTTCCGTTTAGTAATTAAGCATGTGAAGTTCTAGCATTGTCAAAGATAAGAAGAAATATAAGACCATGCTCCATATTCACGCACTATCTCATTGCCCTCTTTACATTTTGTAGAGAGTGTTGCTTATCAACACGCGTGGGTTGTGGCGGATTTGAAACTGCAGTTCCGTATCTTTATATAAACGTCATTGCCAGATATTACTCTCTTCCTAAGGCGAACTATGTCTATTGCGAAGTGCCTTAAAGTAATTGCCGAGAGGCCCGCGGCGTCCCAGCGGTAGGTATGGATTACCGGCTCCGACTGCCTCCGGATTCAGCCTACAATGCCGTAGACCCGATGAAGGATTAGGGAGGAAAGACTTGTCAATTGCGTAAGACAACAATACGTTCTAGATATAACGCTGGAGTGCTCTGCACTTAGGCATTAATTTGGAACCAAATAAAGCAATACATTATTTAACTCGTGTGGTAACTTACAATGATGTATTCTACGTAAATAGTAAAATGTTTAGATCCCAAACGCATCGATTGCGTCGCTGCCTTTCTGAAGATGGTAAAAAAGATCTGTTAGTTTTCTGTGTCTATCTTATCTGCATTATGAATGTTCACTGTCTTGTAGCTAACTTGAATGGCAATCGAGTTATATTTACATAACATTCATATCTCATTCACCATAACAATTCTTTTTGCGTTTAAATTTAATTATTTTTTTCATTTCTGCGCAAACACACTTCCATCAAAATAGATAGATAACCAGAACTTAAGAAATATTCTTTTTTTTGTCGTTAAATAGTAGACTGACATCTCCACATTACTATTCATAATTGTTATCAGAGTTTTACTCTGCATCTGAGGTTGGAACTGTCTTTATCTCTTTATAGTAGATTGCACAAATTTTGCCTTTTTGTTCAGTTTATGTAGATCCAAACAATGACTAGATATAGAAACGGTAAGTAGTATATATATGTACATGGAAACTAATATCTCTTGGCCGTTTAGAGTAACAATTGTTTTATATATGTCTTGACAAATGGACAGCAGTTACTTAAATAGCCGGATAGGTGTCAGTTGTTCCCTATTAGTCTGGTTAAGGTGATATCAGTGGCCGGATAGGGTACAAATAAGCACTTGTGTCTTCAATGGCTTGGTAGGGAGGCAAATGTTTCCCTTGTGGGTTCGAAATTTTACTAGTTACTGAATAATAATAAGGCGTAAAAGAACTCAACCTGAAAACAAACCAGTTGAAAAGACTGTTCAGGAGACAATATCTATTAATGGGGCGGATACCTTCTGTTTGACCTCTTACATTAATTGTTGTTCCTGGAATCCGACCAGAATAAGGTTTTAATTTGGAGTATTTTTAAAATCGGTATCCTTTCTTTTCTGTCTTTTTCTTATTTGTCTGCTCGTTCTGTTTTTCTTCTTCTTTAAACCCAGAACAAATGGGACACAATCTGACGGCTATGTTGACATGCAGTAGAAGATGGCATCTCCCTGTAGGAAATTGTTAATTCAGCGTTTGCTTTATAAATTCGGAATCTTCACAACTTGTTTTAACTTGTTATTGACCCTTAAACCTAAGATAAGGTGTTAAGCCTCTTAATGTTGATTTTGATGCTATGAACCACCGAGTTCATTAACATTTATATACATCAACCCTGCATTAACCGTTCGCGTACTACAGATATTGATATCCCCTGTGACTATGACAGTACCGATCTATCTTATTTTGATGTTCTCTGCACACGAGGTGCATGTCGCTTCGTGACTATTTCCCAACTAATTGTTTAATGTCGTTTACTTTTTGTCTTCCACCGATGCTAGATAGGAACATCGACACCATTCAATGAAAATAACGAGTCGATTTGCTAGAATACTACTTTATTCCATTATTCCCATGTCAGTCATTGTGAGATTCAACAGAATGCATCCAAGCACTCGGCATTACCCGGCAAAAGGCGTAGTTTTTTCTCTACATCTTCAATGACTCTCGCTTGCATTTCATCCTTGATATTGTTTTGCACTAAGTACCTATTATGCACTTGATGCATCTGGTTTTCCGAACTATCCTGGAAGAAGATATCATGGAGCGGCATGTAACCATCGTGACAAAGGATATGATCGGTCGTCACGTAACCATGGCGACAAAATACATATATATATTCGGGAGTCGTGTAACCATAGCGACAAAATACATATATATATTCGGGAGTCGTGTAACCATGGCGACAAAATACATATATATATTCGGGAGTCGTGTAACCATAGCGACAAAATACATATATATATATTCGGGAGTCGTGTAACCATAGCGACAAAATACATATATATATATATTCGGGAGTCGTGTAACTATAGCGACAAAATACATATATATATTCGGGAGTCGTGTAACCATAGCGACAATATATATATATATTCGGGAGTCGTGTAACCATCGCGACAAAATATATGCTTCGGCGTCATGTAACCATCGCGACAAAAGAGTTTCACTAACTGGATGCAGTGAACATTGAAGCTTATAGCTACCGATAATACCGAATATCGGGTTTGTTTTGTATGTCAACATGTTTTTACTGCTTACTATTATTGGCTTTGAAATAGCCACAATTCGGCAGTCCATAAGGAATGGCAAAATGGCAGTTTATTTAAATTTTCAAATGAAATTTAATGTTACATTATGATTAAAGCGTGCGGTATTTGAGTAAGACTATATACTTTCCTGTGTCGTAGATATTATATCCCGTTTCTGTTTTAAGAAATGTTTACAGATTCTCCTTTTGGAACTCCCTGTCTCCTATTTCGTCTGGTGAAACTAATATGTCAATCCAATATAGATTCCAATTGTGTAAACCAACATATCGTGGAAATATTTAAGTACAATGGTGTAACTTTAATTTTAAAATTGGAATTTCGTATCTTCTCGTGAACTGTTTTACAAAAACCAATGAAATGACTCGAACATTATTTCTGGATAGACTTAATAAATTCACCTATGTTTGCATTCTGCTCGTTCTCCGGTTTTGCTGATACAAAACTCGATTACATCATCTTTCATTTTTTACATTTTCTCACAAAATGATTTTGACCTCATATTTCCATGGTTTTGATGGGGAATTCATGATAGATCCCATCTGTGATGCGGAAACAACACTTTTCATCGTAGACAAATTGAATAAAGCGTGTTATGCTTAATATATCCCCAATCCTCTGAGAATTATAGGATAATAATTTCCCAAAGAAGGCAGTTTAACACTTATATTTACATTTATTTTTTTTGATAATATTCAACCTATAATAGAGTTATCATATTCCAAAATCAGATTTGTCCGCTGTCAATGGGACCTGTTCATGTGACGTTACGAGAATAGGTCGTGGAGATAATCACGAAATCATCCATTTAATTTCAACGTTTTCTATAAAGAAGTCCTAGGTGAGAATATTCTCCTTTTTAATCCGGTAGTACGATGTTTCGTTGCGTCAAAAGTAACAATTTCATTAAGGGACGTTGAAAATTGTTCTTTCACTGCACCAATGGGAGTTATGTGAAAATCATGATCTCACAATTTTCTAATACTTTTCTTATGGTTATCTAGTGACAATGCAGAGCAAATATAAATATACTTGCACAACCCATTCGTCCGATTAAAGGAGGTATTGCTAATTGGTATGTTCCTGTCTTTGTTGTAGTTGCAGCCTATCAGTGCTTATTCATTATTGTTGTAGCCAATCAGTGACTGCTTGTCACCTGATATAAGTATAAGTAAAACATGGATATAGCCAGTCAAAGGTTGCGTACTGATGTTGTAGACATAGCCAATCAGGGCCTATGTTACATTAATTTAACTTGTCAATGTTTTGTTCCGTTCGTGTAGACAACTAATCAGTAACACAATTGTCACAATTTCCTGTCAGTGCGTCATATAGATTCAAATCCTATACAATGGGATACGTAAGTAAGATTCCAAATAATCAACCTATTAATCGTTAATTCCTGCGGAGTCCAGTCAGCCTCCGAACATCCGGGCAACCTACATTTTCATTATAGATGGGAATGTTCAACCTAGGATCATAAACCTGTAATGTTCATGGTCACCAGCTACCTTATTTCACGTTTGAGACAATTAAGTGCCACGTACACGCCCTTCTAATTGACTGAGACTACGCGGGAGATTAAACTAATAAACTGCATAGGCTCTGTTCGGTCAAACCCTTACTGTAAGCTTTGATTAAAAGAAGACAAGATGTTCTACAATCAAGGCATGTGTTATTATTATATTCGGGTTGTTTGATATGTATGATGGTGTATGATGAAACGATTCAACGATAAGACATCACTCGATATGTTCATTTCATGCGTATGATTGATACCATATATAGGGATAGATGGAGTGTTTTATGGCAAATTAAGGCTAGGTTTTTAGGTAAATTACTACACCCATGACGTAAAAATGCTTCAACTGATTTTCATTTTGGTTCTTCCTGGCCTTGAAAATACCATTTTAAATGGATGTTTTCCTGTAATTGACAGGCAGCTGACAGGTTAAGTGTAGTTGCGCCTCTGTAAGACAGATATTGGGATGTGCCAGACTTCCACATTAAAATTCTCAGATTTTAGTGTATCGGTGTTAAGACAGTAGAACTAATTTTTTTAATCCAATACAATCAATTTTTAGGGTGGTCAAGTCTTCCTTGTATTAATTACGTATACAAGATAAACTAATCACAATATTCAGGTTTCACTACACTAAATCGTAAATAGAACTCAATTCTCGCGGGATGAGAATGTTTAACATATATATAGAGACACATGTGTACAACAAATTGACGCAGGCGAAATAGAAGATAAATAGTGCAACACCAGGGAATGAGACGATAATGATATCAATGCGAAGGGATCAGACGATGAATATAGCAAAGTCAAGGGATAAGACGCTTAATGTAGCAATCCAGGAATGAGACGATTGATATAGCAACGCGAGTGGATGAGACGCTTAATATAGCAACGCGAGTGGATGAGACGCTAAAAACAGCAACGCGAGAGGGTGGGACGCTAAATATAGCAACGCGAGGGGATGGGACGCTTAATATAGCAAGGCGAGGGGATGGGACGCTAAATATAGCAACGCGAGGGGATGGGACGCTAAATATAGCAACGCGAGGGGTTGGGACGCTAAATATAGCAACGCGAGGGGATGGGACGCTAAATATAGCAACGCGAGGGGATGGGACGCTAAATATAGCAACGCAATTATAGAAATGTAAGGATTGAATGTTAAATAAAGTAGTGAAAGCATATACAACAAGGCAAAGACTATAGCAACACTTGGGATGAGATGGTTCGATTGGATAACATTATCATTAAAGTAAAACAGGAATACCGTTGAGTAGTGAAGGAGAAAGAATAGCCCACTAGCTAAGCTTTTTTTTTATTATCAGTGAAGTGAAATATCCTTTATACATGAGACAATCTGTCCATGCTACAAAGAATCGACACTGGTTTCATACTTCTGAGAGAGAATTAGGATGATTTATTTCATTTCGCTCGATGAAATAGCCTTGAAATGACAGGCCAAGGCCTTTCGTTAAAAAACCAGAAGCAGTAACATTTCAATGCCATCTGTGGTATTTTATCGATTATAGTTTGATAGATTGGGGATTGTTCCTGTTGTTTGGACGTTTTTTTTTTTGCGTTTGGAACATGCATTAATGATATTTTTGTACGTGTAGTATGCTACTATGTATCTCATGCATTCATTTGAGCATTTAGTGCGGTTCATGCTATTCGTATGCCTATGACCATAAACAGAATGCTTTCTTATACTTATATTTACACTTCGATCCCCTACCTACGAAAAATATATAATTACGACTCAATAATGGAAAGTATTTCCAACAGCCTCTTGAATGTTGAATTGGCGGAACAGCCGTACGCACGTGATCCCTTTCCTTCTCCTGGAACGGACACTTAAAAATAAAGCTTGCATAAAAAGGATTTGATCATGAATCAGTTTTAACCTTTTCTTGTTTTGCACTGTTCTTTTCTAATAGTGCTGTAGAACCACACCGGGAATAATTGTCGTTATTATGAATCGCGTCGTCTGTTTAAGTCCAGTTCGCAGAGTTTTGAAACTGAGTAATGCATTCGCCATGGAAGATATGGTTTTTGTTGTTGTTGCTGTTGGAAATATACGGCTGTAACATGTTAGTTTGATGAGAAATTGAGTAAATGATATTGTTAGTCGACCACACTGTTAATAGGAGTACGAATACTCTTTCTCCAGTACACGTATGTCGTGTCAGCTAGTGACGGTTCCTAAATAATTTCAGGCTATAGGCCTACTGAAACGATATTTCACATACCGAAAATGAGGATGGCTGCGACCTGGCGAACAGTGAGTGATTGAAACCTTGTACCTGTTGACAACTCTTACTTTTTAATTTTTAAACAGGTTCATTCGATTTCGTTTAAATAGTGACACAACAACAATAGCAATAAATGACCATTATTACATTTAACCACAGGAAACAACACAGGTCAGTAGTGTTCAAGCCACAGTAGATATGTGATTAGAGAAAAAGTTCCACCACATTTCAACTCTAGACATTCATTGTTTGTCGACATCATCTCAAGTTCGTATCCATACTCATTTCGGTCCATGGTCCTTCGTCCAGCAACGGGCATTAAGTCTATATAGTATCACTGCAATGCAAATGTAAATATATATAGATCTTATTCATTGTTGCTTGTTTTTGTGTTTATAATTATACCTAAGCGCCTACAAAACGATACATCCTTTATATGAATTACTATATCAATGGTGCGCGTTTACTTTTAATTTGAAATAAACATGGAAGGGGTGTGCTTACCTTAATGAATTACATCAAATATTTTTCAAGCTGCTGCTTGTTCATCCAGAAGAAGATTCACTAAAACTCACAAGACGAAAAAAAGCCGTCCTAAAATCAAATCGAAACGAAGTACTTCGTAAGAGTAAGTAATTACTATGCCAAATATGAAACACATCTGGAGGGTTCAAATCAAACACAGGAAAGATGTCTTCCGCCGCCAAAATTCGAGTTGGAATTAATGCCCCTCATCCTAATTTAATAACCTGATTAGGTTCTTTGGAAAAGCTACTATCCTAATGAGGAAACAAAACAATACATGTAGAATCATCATATATTATTCGCCATCTGAGAACGACTGTTCTCGTCCCTAGGCTAATTTCCTTTTGCCTTCCAGCGCTCCCCATCATCAAGGTTTCTGTAAACACTTTTGACACACAACAGGAAGTGGGGACTCGACACTCTGGCTAGCCTGCACCTGTCAACACTCAGCAATAAATAACTTCATATTTTCACTGTTATCACATTCTTGAGACAACTCTCATAAATATATATATTTGTATATATATACTTTTAAGCAAAATTGTAAGCAAATTTAGACGCACACGAAGGGTTGGCATGCATGCACGCGGGTGTAAAAATGGTAATAATGTTCTGGAAGTGAGGCGCTGATATTACTGTCGTATATAGATAGGATTGAAAGTGCCACACGCATCTACATTTAAAGCGCATGTCCCTAACGCGTTTGAAATTATTGCGCAATAAAATGTCCGAGCAATTAGCTAAACCACATACTGTACGTCATCAGATATTTTTTTTCAGGTTGAAGTTGTTTTAGTGCTGAAAATTATCAATCAATATTGGGTCCCAAGCAGTTAATATTTTCCGAGTATATTTGGTATTCCATTTATTCCATATTTTCAAATTAGAATTGAAATGTTATGACAAAAGCTGTAAAAATGTTTGCAATTTTTACAATTTTTTTTACGAATTGTCTTTCTCTGTCGTCCATGTCCAGCAAAAACAAAAAAAAGTATGTGTTATTTATCTTACATTTCCGATTAAAAGAACACAACTTTTTAAAAAGTATTTATCCGTTTTCTGTGTTTAATTGTCACTGTGTTAATTATGGCTTTGAATGTTTCCTATGACAAATACCGTGACTCTACTAATCCATCTTCGCACTTCTATTTTTAAATGCACTTTTACAGTATATCTGACGTTATTTTAGTGATAACTAATAAATCATTAAGAACGTATTAATATCATAAACTGTTATCCATGGCGGCAATCGGATCGATATATATAAGAAGTACAGAGTACCCTTACGGGATCCATATGCTATTAAAACTGGAAAAAACAAGGCACACAATATAATCAATAAATAATTGGTGTTAAAACAGACATCCTATGGCGACAACAACAACAGTCATTCACGCCGAGAGATAGTTCTACCACTTTTCATCTCTTAACATTCAACTTACCTTATTATTTCAATATTTTATACGTAGGGTTTCTGGGAATTCAAAATACTTTGAAATGATAATGATATTAACAATTAATTACGTAATCACCCAATACCGGGGATGTTTGAACTCGTTGCTGTGCTATACTTGAAAACAAGTTAGATAACTGCCGAAGGACGAAACAACTGCATGATGCAGTTTAATTCAAGGTGGTCCTACTGCATCTAACTCTCTATTTGTTTCGAAAGGTTCTTTTATCTTGTGTGCCATTACTATTATCCTGGTCGGTGATTCAATACAGGGCGTTGGCACAATCTATCTTCAACTTCATTATAGAAGGAAAATTTTTAGATATCTATGAGAACACGTGTTAACAGAAGACGTCGGTTTTTGCATTTACTTTGGGTGGAGATATGTAGATTTGTATGCATCAGGGCGAATACAAGAGTCTGTTTATAAGACTGCTTTACCTTTTGATTATTGGTTTTCATTTCCTTAAAATACTTTGACTATGGATGAATAGTAAGTTGACACTTTCAGAAATATATTTTAGTCAACAGAAACGCAGAAGAACGTCCATGATCAGCCCTTAAACGTTTTATTAGAATTAGCGTTTACCATGTGCTTTAGAACATGTCGATAATCCATTGTTTGAAGCATGCTATATGACGATGAACATCGCTTGATTATTTGCGATTTCCAAATAAAACAAACACCTCCCGGGTATCATATTTAAAACAATAAACATGAATTTTAACAAAATAACTACCCATTTCTTTGCATAATGGCACAAATTATGCAGTTTGCATATTCTGGTATAGGGCACATTTCATGCCTTGTACCAGTGAGGGCAGATGTTTTACCAGCGATTTTTATCAGTCTATCATAGCTATTTCATGTTGATATTCCAAAATACAGCATGAAAAGAAATAAATGTGTGCAAGATATTTGATTAAGTGTTCTCCACATTGCAATCGACACAACATAAGGCAATAAATAATTGTTTGAAAATATCGTAACAGTATGCTTAGAAGAAAAGCAGCTTTGGAGACTCGTAACATTTCTAACTCAAGCAATCGTATGGTTCTACTGTTGTAAATAATAGTTACGATACATAGAAACATTATATTTGTAACTATTTTTGATGCCTAACACGGGTTTGTAACTTACAGTGTTTTACCTTGTGTTTGTGGACATACCAGTGTTACCTTGTGTTTGTGGACATACTAGTGTTACTTTGTGTTTGTAGACATACTAGTTTTACTTTGTGTTTGTAGACATACTAGTTTTACTTTGTGTTTGTAGACATACTAGTGTTACCTTGTGTTTGTAGACATACTAGTGTTACTTTGTGTTTGTAGACATACTAGTGTTACTTTGTGTTTGTAGACATACTAGTGTTACTTTGTGTTTGAAGACATACCAGTGATACTTTGTGTTTGTAGACATGCTAGTGTTACCTTGTGTTTGTAGACATACTAGTGTTATCTTGTGTTTGTAGACATACTAGTGGTACCTAGTGTTTGTAGACATACTAGTGTTACCTTGTGTTTGTAGACATACTAGTTTTACTTTGTGTTTGTAGACATACTAGTGTTACATTGTGTTTGTAGACATACTAGTTTTACTTTGTATTTGTAGACATACTAGTTTTACTTTGTGTTTGTAGACATACTAGTGTTACCTTGTGTTTGTAGACATACTAGTGTTACCTTGTGTTTGTAGACATACCAGTGATACTTTGTGTTTGTATACATACTAGTGTTACATTGTGTTTGTAGTCATACTAGTGTTATCTTGTGTTTGTAGACATACTAGTGTTACATTGTATTTGTAGACATACCAGTGATACTTTGTATTTGTAGACATACTAGTGTTATCTTGTGTTTGAAGACATACTAGTGTTACCTTGTGTTTGTAGACATACTAGTGTTACCTTGTGTTTGTAGACGTACTAGTGTTACATTGTGTTTGTAGACATACATGTACTAGTTTTACTTTGTGTTTGTAGACATACTAGTGTTATCTTGTGTTTGTAGACATACTAGTTTTAAATTGTGTTTGTAGACATACTAGTTTTACTTTGTGTTTGTAGACATACTAGTTTTACTTTGTGTTTGTAGACATACTAGTGTTACTTTGTGTTTGTAGACATACTAGTGTTATCTTGTGTTTGTAGACATACTAATCTTACCTTGTGTTTGTAGACATACTAGTTTTACATTGTGTTTGTAGACATACTAGTTTTACTTTGTGTTTGTAGACATACTAGTTTTACTTTGTGTTTGTAGACATACTCGTGTTATCTTGTGTTTGTAGACATACTAATGTTACCTTGTGTTTGTAGACATACTAGTGTTACCTTGTGTTTGTAGACATACTAGTGTTATCTTGTGTTTGTAGACATACTAGTGTTACTTTGTGTTTGTAGACAAACTAGTGTTATCTTGTGTTTGTAGATATACTAGTTTTACTTTTTATTTGTAGACATACTAGTGTTACCTTGTGTTTGTAGACATACTAGTGTTACCTTGTGTTTGTAGACATACTAGTGTTACCTTGTGTTTGTAGACATACTAATGTTACTCTGTGTTTGTATACATACTAGTGTAATCTTGTGTTTGTAGAAATATTAATGTTACTCTGTGTTTGTAGACATACTAGTTTTACCTTGTGTTTGTAGACATACTAGTGTTACATTGTGTTTGCAGACATACTAGTGTTACCTTGTGTTTGTAGACATACCAGTGTTACCTTGTGTTTGTAGACATACTAGTGTTACCTTGTGTTTGTAGACATGCTAATTTTACTTTGTGTTTGTGGAGATGTAGCGTTGATCTTATTTTGTGATTGACGAGATAGAATACATGTACCTCAACACCAAGATCTCAATTTTTATATGCTGTGAGAAACTAAGTCTTTATTACAAGATGATGGCATTTTAGATCCAAGTGTGCCACAAACAATACAGGATCTGATTCACTTGAGTATATCATGGTGGGATAAACCAGGGTTAATTACAGGTTCCATCATTGTAAATCTTAGGAGTTCCGCTGGGAGTCGTCAACTCCATTGAATCTATTGGCATCGGAACCCTTATGTTGGTGTGTCGAAGCAATACGTTACTAAGAGCACAGTGTTGTTTCGATTTCTTTTATTTGAATTTTATTTGCATCAAATACATTAAATAATAAAACGGAAACTGGGTACAGGTTTTTAGAAATCGCCTGTCTGTATGATTGAAAAAACCATGAGGTAATAGAAACGATTATATAGTACATTTTGCTAATAATTAGGGGGAGATAGAAACATGTTTTTCTAAAAATGCCGGTTAAGACGCTTATCAGTTATATTGATATTGTCCATTCGATAGCATTTTACACACATTGAATTGACCCGTACTTAATACTCGTCAATCGCTGTACTTTACTACGCAATAACAACAATTCTTTTGTGAGACTACCGAACGTTAGCAAAATGTTGACCTTGTGACAAACGTGATACTATACATAACTGAGGACAAAGAGGGAATTCAAAATGGCGCTGATGTCATTGTATTAATAGGACTATATATAAGGCTTCTGAATATGTTAGTTGATGATAAAAGAGCCGGACGTTATTTGCCTGGGTGACCATTGAATGCATTTGTACATACTCCTTGTAATGTCCTATATTATATAGTAAGAAAAGACTGTACTTCCACCAAGCAATTTTGTGTTGACAATGGTTTTCACAAAAGAAATATATCAAATTACATCAATAAGTCGATTGATAATATAATAATGTATTTATAGTTACAAGAAAGCCTAGATAATCCAAGACAAGGACGGTAACTCCGGGCATAATGTAAATACTAAGACTAACAATTAAAAAAATATAATCATGAAAACAACCGCTTAAAAACAAGCCACAAACAAACTTTTTTTGGACATGGTATATAGCAATGATCCTACCCTATTACTTGTATATATGGTATATTGGTTCCGAAATTTATAATACAAGTTGTGAGTATATGATGTTTTATCTTCATGTTATTAATTGTTATTTTCATTCGTTCATATAATGTTTTTCGATTGTTTAAGTTCTAAAGCCGGGATATAAATCATATATTGAATAACAAATTGACATTTGTTGTTTTCTTTGTTTTTCGTTTTTGTTTTTTGTTTGTTTTTTTATTTTGTGTGTCCACTTATAATATTTCATTTTAATTATAAGATTTATGACGCCTAAAAAAGGAATTATCTTACACTTGCTGAATGTATTGTCTTACTATTGACCACCCAACCGCTTATTACCTATCGTGTACGAGTGTGTCGATTTAGCTATTGATTGTTGGTCTGCAATTCATGTATAACCCTTAACGGGAGTTGATATATGAAGCTTTCATCCTAGCCAGTGCACTATGGCTCTATATAAGCATGCTGTGGAATCGTAATCTGTAATCCAATACATACGTCATACTATACTTATCATTTACTAATAAGCATATATACCATGGGACGCGCGTGCATGTCTCTTCGGACAAAATTCAAGAAGATCCGTCAGCTTAATACAACAGAATCCTCGTCAACATGAGTAGAGGCTGTTTACAAATTATGGTAGTACATGTAGTCCATGTTTCACTTGTGCTAGATTGAAGTGTATATGCCTAGGTCTTCACTTCAGTATGGTACATATATCCAATAGCAAAAACTGATTTTATTATTACATCATCTTTTTAATCTTTCAAATTTTTCCAAAGTCTAAATAATGACGTTTTTATATTAGTGTCGGAGTCAAGGATCCATGTTTCAGTAAGGTATTGTTACGGTAACAAACGGCGTTTTCTCTTTGGTTGAGTATTTTCGTGATAAAGAATTGATTAGGCAAGTCTGTAGACGTAGTCCGTTTTATATCAAATGTTTATCTCTGGCAAGAGTCCGTTTTATATCAAAATGTTTTTCTCCGGCAAGATAAAAGTCACGTCTCTGAAACGGTCGCTGCATGTTCCTTTGACATGGCAAACCGCCATGATAGAATGGACAAGATGAACGACCAAAATCGTTAAAGATTAAAAGCGTAAACGTCAATATAAAGTGAAGCTTGTCCAGAAATTGTGTTTTATGTCTCCTGTGATTTCGGCATTATTTATAGGAACCTGAAGAAAGGTTTCATTACAGGACACCTCGAGACATTTACCATTCAAAGACACTGATGGCAGAGGCGCTTAATATAGACACCATATTGCGGTTATTTCGGGGAGTCTAGTCCATAAAGCGTCCAGCATTAGATAGATATTATTTGTTCAAATTTGCTAGGTAGCAGGACACGAGCATCGGATTAAGAATTTTACTGCTATTTTTGTACATTTTGTTCATGCGAAGTAAATAAACCGGCAAAAAGGGAAATGATGAGTGAATAGGATACCACACATGTCTAAATAAATGTAAACCTGGCAATGTATGTGACATTAACCATTTCTTAATTAGTTTAGAATTCGTTTTTTGCAATATTGACTTTTTTGCCGGGATTCCCATTCGCAATTACCAACGGGATTTGAAGAAACATTACAGTATAATTATATATCATGACAAATGCACTTCTGGGGCAACTAATATATTCACCTAATACGTAAAAATGTATTCTTAAAAATGTCCAGAGAAATTAACATTAAAATCTTTACGTCATGCACCAGCCGACAGTGATGGTATACAATGGCACTGGGGACCTTAACATTATCAACATTTGTATATTAACAGGTAACTATGGAGCTCGTGGGATTATGGAGTTTAAGAATCTGGCCAGAAATAGTAGTGTTTGCATCGCCAATTCTGAAAGTGCCCCCTCACGCCAAGATCCACATTTGTTTGATGGACTGATTCGACGCATGCTCATTACACCAAATGCCAGAGTTATCGTCTGTTTTTGTGAAGGCGCCACTGTCACGTCCCTGTACAACGCCACCAGAAGAGTAAAGGGCGCACAAGGACATTTTCTTATTCTGGGAAGGTACAATCATATGTTACCATATTGTATTTTAGAATCAATGTTTTTGTAATTTAGTAGAAACACACGATCACGTGTACTTATCACGTGCACTTATCAAAGTATAACATATCGGCGTCATTCTTATATCAATATCAACACATCAAGCGGCAGCGCAAAGATCAAATCGAATGTATGTCACATTAATACGTTGATGTAAGGCAATAATTCGTATGTTCAAAAGTCGTTATAGAGCTAGACGATCAGGGAACATTGTCCTCTTCGATGCTTTACTTTTTATACATTCCGTTCGATGAAATGTAAAGGTATCCCTCTTATCTTAATGTCCACATGTTCCTATGTGACACACTGTATGGCAAATGTTAATGATTTCTGAATGGTCTAGAGCCTGAAATCAAAACAGGTATCTAAGGCACGATCATTTTACCATAAATATATACTTCAACCCAATGTCGTACTGACAATGCACTGTGACTAAAACGCTCTTTTTTATGTTTATTACTAGGCAATTGATGTATAGAATCACTAGGACAGAACGAAGCAACGTATTTTTGTGACGCCAACATACTTTTTTTTTTGTGAAATTCGAAAAAGTCTAAAAAAAATTATTCACGTTGCCGTGTTTATAAAGCAAATACGAATGTATTATTTTAGGTTGCATTAGAAACGTGAAAAGTTTTTAGACAAAAGAGATTAGAAAAAATTAAATGCACTTTAAGGGTATAAAATATGCCAATGCTATTCTATTACACCGAAATTAGATTACATTAACCTTTGCGTCTGTCAACAGTGACGGATGGGCAGACAGGCCTGATGTGGTGCAGTCCATAGAAGAAGCTGCGGCAGGAGGCTTGTCCATGAAGCTCCATTCCCCGATCATCCCAACGTTCGATAAGAAATTCAAAGCTTTGAATCCGTTCTTCAACGAGAGGAATCCGTGGTTCAAAGAATTCTGGCAGGAGAAATTTAGTTGTACAATTCAAGGAGACGAAGATGCTAACCCAGAATTCGTTAATAATACATGTACAGGTAAACTGGCTTTACTCCATAAAGACCAGTTATATGATATATTCTAACAATGGGAGTTTCTATGAGTGGTCGGGTAGCACAGTAGTTACACTTTTGCCCTTTACCTCGGAGATTCACCGATCTGACGTGCAAAAGTATGAGTCACCTGCCCGACCACATCGGTTTTCTTCGGGCACGCTAGTTACCTCCCATTGTTAAAACAACTCGTGCACAAAAGTGATTAATATAAGATGGTATAACTTGTAATTATTGTGAAATGAATTTTAGATTACATTTACATTACTGCGGACTGCATATCCCATAAGAACTATACACGTTGTTCCTTTTTAAATGATTCGTTCGCAGCGACGAATTATATTTTTTTCTTCGTTCTAAACATTTTCTTTTTCTTTTTAATGGCTCAATGATAGATAAGTGTCTTTAGCCTTTAGTGAGTGTTTTCACTTCTGTGCTGAAGGTTATAAGTTCTGTACCCTTTTGTAGAAAATAACAATATGTTTTGAATTATTCTCGGTTTGACGAGCTAGTTGGTCCATTTTCTGATACCTTGTGGGATATCAGTCCACCGAATCCAGGTGTCGCGGCGTTTCAATGTGAATACACTAGTGGGTATTGTCGTTATGACCCCATTGTGTTTAAAATGAGGTAAAGGAATATCAAACTAAACCAAATAAAGGTTGTGTAATTAATCATACTCCACTGAATACATGAACATTATGTAACAGAATGCGACATAGTGTTTGACGGATAGGTATCCACAACATGATCAGATATTGTAAGTCAAGTATGGCTCATTTTTTACCTGGAATATGACACTAACAATATTGACCTCATCCTCATTTTACTGTTTAGGTAAAGAGATCCACCGGGACTTTGTACAGGATTCCAAGCTTGGATTCGTTGTGAATGCCATGTACACGATGGCTACAGCCCTCCACAACATGCATCAGGATATCTGTGGGGATTATCCCGGCCTCTGTCCGGAAATGATCCCCGTAGAAGGTCGTTTATACAAGGAATACCTTCTCAACGTGTCATTGACAACATACAGTAATGACGATCTCCACTTCGACAAAAATGGCGATCCACCAGCAAGGTATAATCTCGGTGCCAAAATATCCACACTTTTGTATGATATAGCTTAAGAAGGCTAGTTTCCATTCGATTTATTGGAATATTGTATGTATGAAAAACATAGTCAAATAAAGTTCAACAGCATTTTTTTTGGAAGGCACAGCTAAGGGACTTAATTCACCAACATATGCTGTAACCTGCATGTCATGTTTTAGTTCAGCATGGTCAGAATATATGCATGTAATTGACTTCCTTTTGAATCCAATATTATTATGAAATGCGTTTATCCAATAACTCGGCTCTTACGCCCCCACACAAGTAAAGATTTTGACAATACCTTTCCCTATTTCGTGTTTCCTCAGTTGTTTCCTTAATATGATTACTGAAGCATTATTGACGAGACCTAAACATACGATATGATACAATTTAATTGATTTTGAATTCACAGTATCTTACCCTCAATTATATGAATGGTTATGATATATTGTATGTCTTTTGTACAATCCTATGAGATAACAGGTGATATACACTGTTGGTGGACTTGGCCGACGTTTGCAGTAACATACATAGTTCATAGTATAACCATGTGTTTGACGTTGAAAATAAAATAAGTTGATTGAATTATTGGTCTATTGTAAAAAAAAAATTCCATTTTTGTTTTTTGCGTATTTTTTTTAATTTTATTTTGTTGTTGTTGTTGATACATTTGTTCTATTTCAGGTACGACATAATGAACTTCCAGAAGTTTGGGGAAGGTGCTAATGTAACTTATGGGTACGTGAAAGTTGGTGAATGGAATACAGGCCAACTGGACATGAATGACTCCAAAATCTACTGGCTAAATCGCTTAAGCGGAGAAACACATACGATGTCAGTGTGCAGTCAGCCGTGCCCAATGGGCAACATAAAGGTAGATTTATTTAATACCAACATATATTTTCATTTTACAGATAAATATAATAGTTGTTTGATATCTACGGGTATTAAATAATCATATTTTGTTTTTGAGGGCTCAATTAGAAAATATTTATCTTTTTTTTATTTTCAGTATCATATCAGAAAGGCATTCTAAAATTATAGTTGAAGGAAAACAATTCCACATTGCTAACGAGAAGAATCAGTTTATTTGTTATCCGAATCAAATCATTAAACTTTCCTTTAGAATATAGAGGGAAATACCCGTTGTTGCTGGACCTGCATCCCATGTGAGGAAAATGAGTTTATGATGGATGAGGAGACTTGTAAAGAATGCAGCAAAGGATGGTGGCCAAACGAGGACCTGACAGGTAGTTATCAATATATTGGTCTTAATAAAGTTATTGTGTGATGTTGTAGCCCAATTCAATGTGGAAGAAATTTTCCCTTAATCATCATTTGTTACAGAAATAGGTTTGTCAGTGATGTGTATTGTTGGATTCGAGACTTTTCAATAATGATGAATGCATCCTTAAAACCGATCCGTGGATATATATATATATTTATAATATCTATTCATCATCCCTCTTCCAACATGTCATTACCAGTAACATCCAATGCTCTCTGATATGTCAAGATTCTGTTGAACTGTCTATGTCAGCACCAGACAAGACTACAGTAAGAGCATCCACCGCCTTGTTAAACAGGACTCCCTAAAATGATGGTACCAGGAGCGATTATATTTTACAATGTTGGAAGCCATATTTATGTCAAGGACCGATGCCTAACTGATATGAATGTCACTTAAAGTGGCACTTCCCGTGATAGTATTGGTGGTTCTGTCCCGGAGTTTGGAGTTACAGCAGGCTGATGGACTGTTAACACTGGGACAAATTCCTAATGAAAGCTAATGACCCCCGGTGTGCTAAAACGTTCCCAAGCAATGACAATGCAGCTTATATTTCTAGCTTGCCCTTCGAGAATACTTGAAATTGATTAAAAGATACTTAATATCGATAATTGAATTTTCGTCAGCACATTTCATACCTATAATTCAATTCTCGGCTTCACATTTCCTAGCAAATCATAAACAGGGGAGCTACGTGGAGTAATTTTAGCAGTTCGGAGAAATTCTCTAATATAGCCAAAGGGAGTTTCAAGATTTGGTACACGCGCGGTGGTAGACGTAACACCTAGTAGTGATGATTTCAATTGGACAAACTACCAATCTAGAGAAAAAAATAGTTAGTTTAGGGCGAGGCAGGTGTTTCTTGTCTTAGGGCTAATATTATAGTGTTTTAAAGTATACACACAACTTTAATCTATCTGGTACAGTTTAATTAAATTTATAATTAATATGTCCATGTCATCCCAATGTCATAATTGATCCCACGAGTGAAAATGCCCTTACATGTGATATGCAGACAAAGTTAACCGCATTAAGTGTTTTCAATAGGGTTATCTCCCCTAGTATCTGTACCGTACATTAGACGCGTTATCAACATTTCATAGTATTGTGAATGAATGATATCAAACACAGTTGGCTGGTGACACAACAACGCTAATAGAACGTGTGAGTCCACCATATTGATGGTATTTTGAGTAGTCTGAAGAATCCAGTAAAACTCATAGGAGAAACCTGGTGTTTATAATCATAATTTACTGCAGAGTTCTATATATGGAAAACTAATAAATTACAATTAAAAATGCCAATTAAAATCGTAAAGTACACTGCTATGATTGTTTGTGTGCTGCGATGTGTGGGGGTGAGGAACCGTGACATGTGGGCCAAATCAAAATCCATTTGACTTGTCAGAATAATAATTTCATTTTCTTTTGACAAACCAACAAAATCAGAAGTAATTGTTTATATGGATGGGATCAGATGTGAGCGAATTAATTGCATTGTTGAATTGGTATGCTGCGTGCAACTTTTATACGAAACAGAAAAGAAATGCAATAAAATGTTTGATCACAATAATACTCATTATAGCTCGTGTTGTTCTAGGCAGATGCAAGTTTATAGTACATATCACAGCAAGTGCATAATTAATGTATCCCGGATTACTCATCATCCAATCAAATGCCGCCAGTCGACTTGGTCGTTTTATTAGGGTTTCCTATTATTGGATAGTTTAACTTAATTAAGTATATCCACTCGTTAGTCTAATGAACTTAAACATATATTACCGATTACTCATTAATACTAACAAATAAAAAAATAATGATGTCAAACATTGCTAATCACTTAATGAAAGCAGTTTTAAGCCGTCTATGAAAAGAACACTCTACTCTACGCAAACCTATCTTTTAATCTTGAACAGTTCACCAACCTTTGCACGTTTGTAAGTTTTTCTTTATTGTTATTAATAATTCAGAAAAGAAAGCAGGTGTCCCTTATGGCCTTAAAAAACAAAGTAATATTACGTTTTCCTAGGAATTTAAAAAGTCAAAAGGAAGTCAAAATATGTAAGGTGAACCATGCCAAATATAAATTTCAAGGAGAGTATCCGATGTCGAATCACAAATAGCTACAGTGTCTGCACGGATGCATTATGGACCAATAAACAGCTTTGTGAACCTACGTATCTTATGCTATGATTGGTTTGACTAAATCCGTTGGTTTTCTTATTTTTCCAGCATGCAAGATGATAGAGACAGAATATCTGAGCTGGTTCGATACCGAGGCCGTTGTAGCAATCTCCTTGGCGTGTGTTGGAATCTTTGTTACACTTTGGATCACTGTTATATTCATCCGCCATCATAACACACCCGTTGTAAAGGCATCTACAAGAGAACTTAGCTACATCATCATGTTCGGGATAATCACCGCCTTCTGTTGCAACTTTGTCCTTGTATCAAAACCTACTATCGTCTCTTGCTATTTTACTAGAATCCTGCCCGGATTGTCTTTTTCATTGATATATGGAGCTTTAGTAACTAAGACAAATAGAATTGCCCGGATTCTGGAAGGAACCAAGAAGATTATCACTAAGAAGCCGCGGTTTATGAGTGCATCCGCACAAGTCATCATCACTTGCATCATAGTTGGGATAGAGTGCGCAATCATAACGGTAATGTTAATCATAGAGCCAGCGGATTCTGAACTGGACTACCCGACAAACAAACGGGTGCGACTCGTGTGCAACACGTCACCTCTCGGGATCGTGGTCCCATTTGGGTTTGATCTTGTGCTAATCCTAATGTGTACACTGTATGCTGTCAAGACCCGAAACCTACCGGAGAACTTTAATGAGGCCAAGTTTATAGGTTTTACCATGTACACGACCTGTGTAATATGGCTGGGATTTTTCGCCATTTATTTCGGCAGTGAGTCAAGGGTGCTAACGATGTCTATTTCTATCAGTCTTAGCGCCTCTGTCTCCCTAGTACTGTTGTTCTTTCCCAAGATTTACGTGATCGTCTGGGCTCCAGAGAAGAATACACGAAGCGCCTTCACCACATCCAAAGATGTCCGATGTCATATCGGCTCTATCTCCTTCCACTCCGGAGAGAGTGTGGATATGATGAGGTAAGTCAGCAGTCAACCATCATAAGTGGTACATCTAGAAAAGTTCGGGGAACTTTTCATCCTACTCTTGCACTTTTCTGTGAAACAACTAGTTTTTAAGTGAAGACCACACCATAGTTGACGTTCTGAAACCATTTTTGTGTATGTTTCAATTTCAGCTACTATTTCAATAGTATCTATAAATACTCAACAGTTTGCTTACACCTGTATTGCAATATGATAATTGCTCCACGAACTAAGTGTTTGGAATAGAATCAGAATCCAAGTTGATTTGCTAAAAGTTCGCGTCAAACATTGCGACACATTTGTAAACTAGTCATTTATTACTTTTCTAGAGGGACGGGGGAAGAGGAAGTGGGCAATAACACCTCCTAGTTTCGCCTCCATTGTACGTAGTCTTCTATTCTGTACCCATTGTTGGCACAGTGTGGTTTTTTGGCTGTGCATGCATTTGCACGTGTCAACGACACGTTTTTAGCTTTGAAAACCTTAGACGCCAATTATATATCTGTAGATTAGAATGTCAGCATACTTTTCGCCCTCTTCATGCTTTACCTGCTTCGTGAAAACAGCAATTTTGACCATTCAATAAATGTGAATTAGCATTGGAAAACAAAAAAAATGTTCAGGATGTCAGTTTTATGATTCACTAGATTAAGTTCAAGTAAAAAAAATTCCACAAGTTGGTACTACATGTAGTTCAGCTTAGTCTGGATAAGTTAGATAAATTCTTCGCCAAACACTGTAAGACAGGGGCCGTTGTAAGAAGATGACTACGTCCCCTGGGAGTAACAGGTGTTATTCTTGTGATGGCAGCCATACATCGTGATGGTCTGGGGACGGTATGGGTCATATACTGGGATCAATCGCTCCATCACTCACAGTTTATCATAACAGGACTGTCGAGAGATTTATTTAGGACGTCTTTCTATATATTTCCGTCAATAGTTCGAGACATCTTTTTCAAAAACGTTTTTAAGAGGAAACCTGTTCTTTTCTGTAGAGTAACATTTATTATTGGAATTTCTAATTCTGCTTTAGTATAAATTAGGTAATTGTCAATTCATATATAATACGTATATAGTGAAAACAAAACAATATAAGCATGTATTGACAGTGAATCCGGTAAATGTGATGAAGTATTAAGGCGTACCAGAAATATTTGTTATCGGTTATATATGGTTCTGCGATGACGATCGGAATTCTTTGATAAATCATGAAGAATCAATTTTAAAAACAACATGTCATTGCTAACGTTTAAATCGCTGTAATACCGAGTGCTTATAGAGTAATTTTCTTCAACTGCAAAATTGAGCTACTTGATCGGATTTCTTACTGATTTATTGGTGCCATTACTCTGAGTACAGTGAGACAATATGATGGTGGGATCGATGGGATGTGTCGATTTACACCAACTAAGTACACCGCGACGACAGATCAATAAAGAACTGTCAGATTTTACCAACCAAGCTCACCCTTAAATGTAAACAACGATTAACGTCGATTTACTACGCCTCTCTATGGCCTTAGATATTGATTCTTAATTTACGCAGTGATAGTATCCTTAACTCGCCAATTAACGACTTGTTAGTCAGGACACCTCACCTAACCTGACAGATTGACGCCTTTGAATTAGTAATAATTCGAAGATATTTGGGAAGTATCTATTCGTCGTAGCCCTAACGAATTTCTCTCGGAAACCGCATTAGTGACGATGAATGTATAGACAGGACCATTTTCTTCAGTATAAGATGAGCCAGGTCAATGTCGTCATTATTCGTCTGAACTGTTTTCCCGGATGATTTAGTTGACTTTCAGGGCACATTACAAAATACACGGAATGCCCTCACTAGACTTCGAGGATAACGTTCAAACAGTACAGAAAAAGCAATTGATTATTAAATAAATTTCGCCTTCGTAGTAAATTGAAAAACCCGGCCCCCACATGATGTATTTGCTTTATGTTGTCGATTTCGCGCTTTCTTAATTCAGTTGTAAAGGAAGTCTATTTTTCAATAGAAATCAAGTTTAGTGTAAGAGGTTATCAGTTTCATTGTTAAAATGAATCATCATTTGTTAGACAATGTCATTAGGCACTACATTGTTAGGTCACATCTCCTCGTATTGTCACTGAACATGAACATCATAGTAACAGTGTTTGTACCGTACAGCTTTGTGGTGTCTCAAACCTGCCAGTGCATGTAACCTGTGTGTTACAATGTTAGCAGAATTTGGTACCAAGCATTTATAATTGACGGGCATCAAGATTTCCGTATTCTTGTAATTTGTCTTGGTAACTTTTTCTGTAATTGGCTTGTCAGTAATTATCACAATGTAAATGACACTGCTTGTTGACCTTTCCGTTTTGGACTAAAACCAGACACCAGTATTTGCATTGTCGGTAACTCTTGTTGTTAGCATTTGTATCGGCTTGTCGTAATGTCAAGAACATCCTGTTTCATATTTGTCCGGAATTTCCTCGCTAACTTCTAATTACATATTGTTTTGTTTTAGTTGCTTTTCTTTGCAACCCTTTATGTGTGTTTCAGACAACACCAGAATTGTTAATGAACATTGCTAGAACTATATAACTAACATCATTGATCTATACGATATACTAATATCGAGTTTGTAGACTATGGATTTGTATTACTTTGTGTCTATGTCGAGTTTGTAGACTATGGATTTGTATTACTTTGTGTCTATGTCGAGTTTGTAGACTATAGGTTTGCATATGATGATTTCATACATGACCTTCAGTATTTGTCGAGTTTGTAGGTGATTGTTTTAGTTATATATGTCGAATGTGAAGACCATTATTTGATATAACTTAAGTGTCTATGTTGGGTGTGTATAGACTATTGATTGTTTGTTTTTTGTTTTATCCCCCGACCAACGAAGTTTTACAAATGGCTTCCGTCCGGTCTTCCGTCCGTTCGGATTCTCTTTCCACATGATATTTTTTAAAGGAATGATATGATTTGATTAAACTTGCTTGATAGACTTAATTTCCTAAACCCCTCGCTCAAGCTCGATTATCGGCATATTCCACGCATATTTAATGAGGCTGCTGTGATCTGGTTGACTGATTGCTTTCAGCACGATATCTTTTGAAGGAATGATCGGATTTCGATGAAGTTTGCTTGGTAGACTTATTACCTAAACCCCTCACTCAAGCTCGATTATCGTCATATTCAACGCATATTTAATGAGGCTGCTGTGATCTGGTTGGTTGATTGCTTTCCGCATGATATCTTTTATATACTCCTCCTCCAGGAAAGAACTCGTCCTCGGGTTTTCTATGGGTAACAGCGATGCCTTTGCAAGCAGCATCATTCCCGACTCCCTGCATGGGAGCCAACGTAACAGAGCGCATGATTGCTTAAATTTAAATCACTGCCTCCGCTCGGGATCGAACCCGGGACCTCTGGCTTACTAGTCTTACTTTTAACCAATCGAGCTAAAGAGATTTCTCTAGCCGAGCGGTATATTGCAGCTAGATTTGAGGCTACTGCGATCTGATTGGCTGATTGCTTTCCGCACGATATCTTTTGAAGGAATGATAGGATTTTGATGAAAGTTGCTTGGTAGACTTGTTACTAATTATGTTGATTACTTTCACAGGAACACAAATGCATGTAATGATTCTAAATGCCATGTCATGTGTTTCATGTGTTATGCATGTTGCCGTCTTAATTTCATGTTATTCAATATTTGCATGGACAGGGGATCTTGACGACTATGTCCTTGTTATTTTTTGTTTTTTGATTATTGCTTTTTTTTTTTTTATCAAATTAGTTCATTTGTATGTGTTGAGTACGTAGACTATTTTCATATGACTCAATGTGTACAGTATATGATGAGTTTGAAAAATAGTATTTTATATGACTTTGTGTATATGTCGAGTTTGTAGACTGTTGTTTTATATGACTTTGTGCATATGTCGAGTTTGTAGACTGTTGTTTTATATGACTTTGTGTGTATGTCGAGTTTGTAGACTGTTGTTTTATATGACTTTGTGTATATGTCGAGTCTGTAGACTGTTGTTTTAAATGACTTTGTGTATATATCGAGTTTGTAGACTGTTGTTTTAAATGACTTTGTGTATATGTCGAGTTTGTAGACTGTTGTTTTAAATGACGTTGTGTGTATGTCGAGTTTGTAGACTGTTGTTTTATATGACTTTGTGTATATGTCGAGTTTGTAGACTGTTGTTTTAAATGACTTTGTGTATATATCGAGTTTGTAGACTGTTGTTTTAAATGACTTTGTGTATATGTCGAGTTTGTAGACTGTTGTTTTAAATGACTTTGTGTATATGTCGAGTTTGTAGACTGTTGTTTTAAATGACTTTGTGTATATGTCATGTTTGTCGACTGTTGTTTTAAATGACTTTGTGTATATGTCATGTTTGTAGGCTGTTGTTTTATATAACTTTGTGTATATGTCGAGTTTGTAGATTTTTTTCTGTATGACATGTCTATATGAATCTTTGTATGATATGAATTGATGTCTAAAATTAGCGGACAGCTCCTATATCACGTGTACTCTTGTGGGAAAAACAGATGGAGAGTGTCTGAGTAATCAGGGAGAGTAGGCCGGCTTGGTGAGATAGACACAAATAACCGGCTTTGTTTCGTAATGGGAATAATATTCCAAGAAATGTTATGGTGATGAGAGCATCTTTACTTCCAAAATAATACCTATCGTGGCATCGTTCTCTCCGATACCACCAGTAATATACGTCCCTGTCTATGAGGAAATGACCACATGATCGCCAGCTCCGCAAATAGCTTCCCAATCAATGCGTGACGTCATACGTACAGTCCTTGATCCGGTGATGCCCTGATCGGTCTGTGTGGAGCGGCGAACATGTCCGTCCCCCGTGGTTAGCTCATATAAATGTAATTCTTGATTCCATTATGGGATCTGCCACCAAACAAAATAGCGTTCGATTCCACCTTATTCCTCGGTGTCCAGTGGGGCCATTCATCATAGGAAATTGGTGTAACCTTCTTAAGCAAATGTATTTCCGGAATCATTGTGGCCTATGGGATATAACTCTCTCTCTGAGAAGATCTGAAAATAAAAATGAGGGTTTAACAGATCAATTTTTGCTTACTCTTATTTATTTATTTTGTATCTATATATTTATTTATTTTGCCTATCTGTTTGTTTCTGTAGGTTTTGTTTTCAGTGTGGCGAGGCTTAATTTTGACCTCGTATGGCGGGTGGCCTGTTGAAGTCACGATGTCCTTCCGTCTGTACTTACGCAGATGTACTTGTGGGGTCAATTCGCGATTCATTCCGTGCAAATAAGTTCGTCTCCTATAGGAGTTTCATGCAAATTTGTGTTTCCCCACAATTCATCATACTTTTTTTAGTGACGGAATAAATGGAATAACAATGAAATCCTTATAACAAAAAAAAAAAAAAAAAAAAAAAAGTGCGCTGGACCTCACAAGTCATATAAATGAATAAACATGTTGGATTCAAAATACATATATAAACATCTTAAATTAGTTCGGCGATGCTTCCATTCCAACACACGCCTCTATATTATAAAAGTGAAAACATAGTCTATGTTTAACTTTAATAAGCATTGTGCAAACGTATAATCCTGTCTAGTCTAGGGATTTTGTATGTCCACATATGTATCCATTCAATTTAAATGCCAGTATTGGTCATTTGGCGAACCATACAGATATATAGGATTTATACATCTTCATATAGATATAGGGTTTTAAATCACTACGTTTATATGACCTTTTATATATCTACATGTAGATAGAGTTTTATATATATATACTTGTCTGTACTGTCGTTATTACAACTTGACAATTTTACCTGTATATAGGTGTTTATACATATATATTTACATACATTGTATTAATAGGGTTTTATTTATCAACATGTACATAGAGGTTTTTTTTTATTATATATATATATATATATATATAAATATCTATTAGACTACAAACAGATAAGGTTTTATATAATTACATGTATATACAATGTATGATGTTTATATCTACAAATGTACATGTATATAAGGGAACCTTTACACATCTATCTAATTTGTAAATCCGAACAACTACATTGAACTTTCGATTGACGAGTCCCACAATACATCATAAAGCCCTACCTTACGTCGCCATGGCACTGAACCAATTTAGTATCGTCCCAGTGACAACATTTATTGTCACGTTTTACAACACCTCTCAAAAGTGACTGTCTCGCCGGCAATCTGTCCTTGAAAAAATATGATTTCTCTCTATTTTATTTTTGTTTCACTCAGCCGTTAGTGAGATACTGCAGCGATTTTCAGTTGCTTAGGAACGGGATTTAATGTCAAATTCGTGTTTGTCTATTTTCTTCTGAATGGAAACAGTATAACTCACGAAGAGTTGTGTCGGCCGCATACGCCGATAATGAAGTCCTAATACCGTATCGTTTTGTGCATTATATTGCAAGCGAGATCTGAGTTTATTTCATAAAAAGAGTTGTTAGTGGTTTAGATTTGAAAATTCATTAAAAAAAAAATTAAAAAAAAAGATAAAAAAATACAAAGCTAGCATACGTGCCACCATCATATTATCGCCTCAGAACTGTGTACAACATAGAACGGGTATTAATAGCCTGCCTACCATCCTCTCACGACCGTCAGACATTCGTCTGTCGTACAGAGCTGAAGGTTATCATAGCTTTGTACAGCATTGTCGTAAATAGTAATATAAACTTAATAAGACATCACACTAATGTCAATGTATACTTATTTGACATCACACTTATGTCAGTGTATACTTATTTGACATCACACTAATGTCAGTGTATACTTATTTGACATCACACTAATGTCAGTGTATACTTATTTGACATATCAACTATCAGTATATCAATATATCAATTATTTACTTGTTTAACGAATTCCATATTACAATTCAATCGCGTAAAAGCATTTACCAAACTTTGGTACTGGTCCGTACAGAACCTCGGTACTGGTCCGTACAGAACCTCGGTACTGGTCCGTACAGAACCTCGGTACTGGTCCGTACAGAACCTCGGTACTGTTTCGTACAGAACCTCGGTACTGGTCCGTACATAACCTCAGCACCGTTTCGTACAGAACCACGATACTGGTCCGTACAGAACCTCGGTACTGGTCCGTACAGAACCTCGGTACTGGTCCGTACAGAACCTCGATACTGGTCCGTACAGAACATCGGTACTGGTCCGTACAGAACCTTGGTACTAGTCCGTACAGAACATCGGTACTGGTCCGTACAGAACCTCGGTACTGGTCCGTACAGAACCTCGGTACTGGTCCGTACAGAACCTCGTTACTAGTCCGTACAGAACCTCGGTACTGGTCCGTACAGAACCTCGGTACTGGTCCGTACAGAACCTCGATACTGGTCCGTACAGAACCTCGGCACTGTTTCGTACAGAACCTCGGTACAAGTCCGTACAGAACCTCGGCACTGGTCCGTACAGAATCTCGGTACTGGTCCGTACAGAGCCACGGTACTGGTCCGTACAGAACTTCTGTACTGGTCCGTACAGAACCTCGGTACAAGTCCGTACAGAACCTCGGTACTGGTCCGTACAGAACATCGGTACTGGTCCGTACAGAACCTAGGTACTGGTCCGTACAGAGCCACGGTACTGGTCCTTACAGAACTTCGGTACTGGTCCGTACAGAACATCGGTACTGGTCCGTACAGAACCTCGGTACTGGTCCGTACATAACCTCGGTATTTGCGTACATGACCTCGCACTGGCGTATAGAACAACAATAAAAAATAAACTTCGCTAGATGTCTAGGTCAGATGGCATCAAAAAAAAGATTATATTTCTAATTTCGCCTAGTTATGTTATCATTTAACTTTTGAGAAACAATAAGTCTCCCGACACAAAGAAACAATAAGTATCTCGACAGAAAGAAACAATAAGTCTCTCGACACAAAGAAACAATAAGTCTCTCGACACAAAGAAACAATAAGTCTCTCGACACAAAGAAACAATAAGTCTCTCGACACAAAGAAACAATAAGTCTCTCGACACAAAGAAACAATAAGTTTCTCGACAGAAAGAAACAATAAGTCTCTCGACAGAAAGAAACAATAAGTCTCTCGACAGAAAGAAACAATAAGTCTCTCGACAGAAAGAAACAATAAGTCTCTCGGCAGAAAGAAACAATAGGTCTCTCGACAGAGAGAAACAATAAGTCTTCCGACAGAAAGAAACAATAAGTCTCTCGACACAAAGAAACAATAAGTCTCTCAACAGAAAGAAGCAATAAGCGTCTCGACAGAAAGAAACAATAAGTCTCTCGACAGAAAGAAGCAATAAGTCTCCCGACAGAAAGAAACAATAAGCGTCTCCACAGAAAGAAACAATAAGCCTCTCGACAGAAAGAAACAATAAGTCTCCCGACAGAAAGAAACAATAAGCGTCTTGACAGAAAGAAACAATAAGTCTCTCGACAGAAAGAAACAATAAGTCTCTCGACACAAAGAAACAATAAATCTGTCGACACAAAGAAACAATACGTCTCTCGACACAAAGAAACAATAAGTGTATCGACACAAAGAAACAATAAGTGTATCGACACAAAGAAACAATAAGCGTCTTGACAGAAAGAAACAATAAGTCTCTCGACAGAAAGAAACAATAAGTCTCTCGACACAAAGAAACCATAATTCTCTCGACACAAAGAAACAATAAGTGTATCGACACAAAGAAACAATAAGTGTATCGACACAAAGAAACAATAAGTATCTTGACAGAAAGAAGCAATAAGTCTCTCGACACAAAGAAACAATAAGTGTATCGACACAAAGAAACAATAAGCGTCTTGACAGAAAGAAACAATAGTCTCTCGACAGAAAGAAACAATAAGTCTCTCGACAGAAAGAAACAATAAGTCTCTCGACACAAAGAAACAATAAGTATCTTGACAGAAAAAAACAATAAGTCTCTCGACACAAAGAAACAATAAGTATCTTGACAGAAAGAAACAATAAGTCTCTCGACACAAAGAAACAATAAGTCTGTCGACAGAAAGAAACAAAACGTCTCTCGACACAAAGAAGCAATAAGCCTCTCGACAGAAAGAAACAATAAGTCTCTCAACAGAAAGAAACAATAAGCGTCTCGACAGAAAAAAACAATAAGTCTGTCGACAGATAGAAACAATAAGTCTGTCGACACAAAGAAACAATAAGTTTCTCGACAGAAAGAAACAATAAGTCTATCGACACAAAGAAACAATAAGTCTCTCGACAGAAAGAAACAATAAGTCTATCCACACAAAGAAACAATAAGTCTATCGACACAAAGAAACAATAAGTCTCTCGACAGAAAGAAACAATAAGTCTCTCGACAGAAAGAAACAATAAGTCTCTCGACAGAAAGAAACAATAAGTCTCTCGACAGAAAGAAACAATAAGTCTCCCGACAGAAAGAAACAATAAGCGTCTCGACAGAAAAAAACAATAAGTCTCTCGACAGATAGAAACAATAAGTCTGTCGACACAAAGAAACAATAAGTCTCTCGACAGAAAGAAACAATAAGTCTATCGACACAAAAAACAATAAGTCTCTCGACACAAAGAAACAATAAGTCTATCGACACAAAGAAACAATAAGTCTCTCGACACAAAGAAACAATAAGTCTCTCGACACAAAGAAACAATAAGTCTCTCGACAGAAAACTGGCAGAGTGAACTCCGAGACAGGTGAGTCGTGATTGGTAGTCTGTACATCATCACGTGTTCTTTATCAAAAGAAACGTTCTGTCAAAGTATCAACTCCTTCAATTTGGAATTTTTAAAGATAAAGGTATAAATATGCATCTTCATTTGGTTTGAATGCCTAAACTGACTTTAAAGTATACTAGTTTCTAATTTAATACATTGTCATTGATTATTTCTAAAAATAAGCATTGTTAAATGCCAAGGTGAACACTTTGACATCTAAAAGTAATTATACACGAATAGACTTTGGCGTATATACGGGTAAGATATCGTGTTTCCTTTTATATCAGAACAGTTAAAAATACACTAGTTCAATTTATTACATAGCACACAGACGCAGTATTCGAGCGTTTCCACTACAAAAACATGTTTGAAACATTTAATTCCATGTTCAGCTGTGAAGGTCGAGCCTTGTGTACAAGATTAAAAAAAAAGATACCGGAACTCCAAAAATAGGGCTCGTGATGTATTAGTGACACGCCTGCTGTTCTGTACACCTTGTAACTCTACAATATAAAAAATCTTAATTAAAATACCGAAATTCCAACAATAGTAAAATGTGATGAAATTTTGACGTGACACCTTTGTACATCATGTAAATACATCATACCTGAGAACTTCCGCTGTGAAATCAGTCCTTTCTTAAATGATGGCCGTACTTAACTACATGTGCACGTATCCCCTGTGGCCACATGCATAAGCAGACAGAGACCAACTGAAAGATAGAGCAGACGCCATAGGAATAAAAAAAAAATAGGAAAATAATGTTGATACTTTTCGCGTATTTTACATGTACGTTTATATAATGGATAAAACATCGCACTCGCATCATTACAAGCTTATGTTACCTTTATATAATTAATACATCACACACGTGTATGTGTAAGCTTATGTTACCTTTATATAATTGATAAAACATCACACTCGCGTGAGCGCAAGCTTATTTTACCGTTACATAATTGATACAACATCACATAGGTGCCAGTGTATCCTTATTTTACCTTTACATAATTGATACAACATCACACAGGTGCCAGTGTATCCTTATTTTACCTTTACATAATTGATACAACATCACACAGGTGCCAGTGTATCCTTATTTTACCTTTACATAATTGATACAACATCACACTCGCGTCATTGCAAGCTTATTTTACCTTTACATAATTGATACAACATCACACAGGTGCCAGTGTATCCTTATTTGACCCCGTTAAAGGCATGCTACATATCCACTATCAATATATCAACATATCGATTATTTAACTCGGTTTAAATTTCCATATTAGAATTACAATTGTGTAAGACCATCCATCATTCTATAAGTAACTACATGTAAGATAGAAGATTTCGTTGGCTATACAGAACGTTGTGTCTGTATATATACCCCCGAGTGATACCTTGTCGGACGAGCGTATCTAATAGGTCAGGACGTAGCTAACAATTGAGACATTAGTCTCCAATTCCGGCTGATTATGTGACGTATCTGGATAGAATGATCACACGCGCCAGTGAATCTCGTTTATACGCCTATTACCTCCTGGTCAACCTCTATTTGATTACGGCGCATGCGCTAGTAATGTGGATGGTCGATGGAATGAAGATTGACATTCTTCGATTAGTCTAGAAATTGGTGTTGTCGCCAATCACATCTCGGGATTCTGTCTATGGAGGGTTACCAAAATTGTGGGAAATATATCTGTGTATAGCAATAGGAAGAGTGTTGCACGTGTATGTTCTATTAGAAAACATGCGCGTGTAAACAACACATAATCAGTAAACTGAGATAAATATTGTTACATATAGCTGACGTGTAAGAACTGGCAAATTCAATATTATCGCGAAACTGTGATAAATTGTATACATGTTATATTGAAACTTTACCACGTTCAGGGAATTTCTAAATTTCTGAGGGATGAGACAAATAAAATATACTCGCATTGAAACATGTCTTTTTAAATCTGAAAAAAAACCAACGTCGTGATATTACAGTACATGAACGATCTAACCAAATAAAGATAACGAACCTGGCCGTTTTTATTGAACTAACGTGTCACACGTTATATAAAATGATTTTGCGACAAAATTAATTTCTTGAGTAAGTAGCACTGTATCTACGTTGGAACCGCCTCGTATAATTATTATACAGGGTTTATATCGGTGTCGCCACTATATATAGTATGTAATACCTGCTGTATACGACATGCTGTTTTGTGTTAACATCTAATGCGAACGCTGGCGTGCTCTGTCTAATTACTAGAATAAAGTAAAAACAGCAAAAGTAGGAGATATTGCAGTAGGCCAGACTATAACCATTCGACATGCTGCCTGTCGTCGGCAGCGAAAGTCAATAATGGCCAAAGATTTATGACAAAAAATAATTTACGTCACCGCCATATATCATAAGAGATGCTAGGCCGCGTGACGTTTTTATTCCAACACGGATGTAATTGGACGGGAAGCTATGACCGCTGTACTCTCACGTTCTTCGGTACCAATCATCTGGTGATAACCAATTTGTTCTGTGCTGATACCAAGTCGTCTAACCGCCTATGGTATCATCCACCGAAACACGTCTGTTTCTGCAGGTTTCTTCTCACGATAAGGTGCCTTGTTGAGTGCGGTATTCTCACGATAATGTACCTTGTTGTGTGCGGTATTCTCACGATAAGGTGCCTTGTTGAGTGCGGTATTCTCACGATTAGGTGCCTTGTTGAGTGCGGTATTCTCACGATAATGTACCTTGTTGAGTGCGGTATTCTCACGATAAGGTACCTTGTTGAGTGCGGTATTCTCACGATAAGGTGCCTTGTTGAGTGCGGTATTCTCACGATACGGTCCCTTGTTAAGTGCGATATTCTCACGATAAGGTGCCTTGTTGAGTGCGGTATTCCCACAGTAAGGTGCCTTGTTGAGTGCGGTATTCTCACGATAAGGTGCCTTGTTAAGTGCGGTATTCTCATGATAAGGTGCCTTGTTGAGTGCGGTATTCTCACGATAAGGTGCCTTGTTGAGTGCGGTATTCTCATGATCAGGTGCCTTGTTAAGTGCGGAATTCTCAAGATAAGGCTTTGTTGAGTGCGGTATTCTCACGATAAGGTACCTTGTTGAGTGCAGTATTCTCACGATAAGGTGCCTTATTGAGTGCGGTATTCTCACGATAAGGTGCCTTGTTGAGTGCGGTATTCTCACGATAAGGTGCCTGGTTGAGTGCGGTATTCTCACGATAAGGTACCTTGTTGAGTGCGATATTCTCACGATTAGGTGCCTTGTTGAGTGCGGTATTCTCACGATACGGTCCCTTGTTAAGTGCGATATTCTCACGATAAGGTGCCTTGTTGAGTGCGGTATTCTCACGATAAGGTCCCTTGTTGAGTGCGGTATTCTCACGATAAGGTACCTTGTTGAGTGCGGTATTCTCACGATAAGGTGCCTTGTTGAGTGCGGTATTCTCACGATACGGTCCCTTGTTAAGTGCGATATTCTCACGATAAGGTGCCTTGTTGAGTGCGGTATTCCCACAGTAAGGTGCCTTGTTGAGTGCGGTATTCTCACGATAAGGTGCCTTGTTAAGTGCGGTATTCTCATGATAAGGTGCCTTGTTGAGTGCGGTATTCTCACGATAAGGTGCCTTGTTGAGTGCGGTATTCTCATGATCAGGTGCCTTGTTAAGTGCGGAATTCTCAAGATAAGGCTTTGTTGAGTGCGGTATTCTCACGATAAGGTACCTTGTTGAGTGCAGTATTCTCACGATAAGGTGCCTTATTGAGTGCGGTATTCTCACGATAAGGTGCCTTGTTGAGTGCGGTATTCTCACGATAAGGTGCCTGGTTGAGTGCGGTATTCTCACGATAAGGTACCTTGTTGAGTGCAGTATTCTCACGATAAGGTGCCTTATTGAGTGCGGTATTCTCATGATAAGGTGCCTTGTTGAGTGCGGTATTCTCACGATAAGGTACCTTGTTGAGTGCAGTATTCTCATGATAAGGTGTCTTGTTGAGTGAGGTATTTTCACGATAAAGGTGCCTGGTTGAGTGCGGTATTCTCACAGTAAGGTGCCTTGTTGAGTGCAGTATTCTCACGATACGGTGCCTTGTTGAGTGAGGTATTTTCACGATACGGTGCCTTGTTGAGTGCGGTATTCTCACGATAAGGTGCCTGGTTGAGTGCGGTATTCTCACAGTAAGGTGCCTTGTTGAGTGCGGTATTGTCATGATAAGATGCCTTGTTGAGTGCGGTATTCTCACGATAAGGTGCCTTGTTGTGTACGGTATTCTCATGATAAGTTGCCTTGTTGAGTGCGGTATTCTCACGATAAGGTGCCTTGTTGAGTGCAGTATTCTCACGATAAGGTGCCTTGTTGAGTGCGGTATTCTCACGATAAGGTGCATTGTTGAGTGCAGTATTCTCACGATAAGGTGCCTTATTGAGTGCGGTATTCTCACGATAAGGTGCCTTGTTGAGTGCGGTATTCTCACGATAAGGTGCCTGGTTGAGTGCGGTATTCTCACGATAAGGTACCTTGTTGAGTGCAGTATTCTCACGATAAGGTGCCTTATTGAGTGCGGTATTCTCAGGATAAGGTGCCTTGTTGAGTGCGGTATTCTCACGATAAGGTACCTTGTTGAGTGCAGTATTCTCATGATAAGGTGTCTTGTTGAGTGAGGTATTTTCACGATAAAGGTGCCTGGTTGAGTGCGGTATTCTCACAGTAAGGTGCCTTGTTGAGTGCAGTATTCTCACGATACGGTGCCTTGTTGAGTGAGGTATTTTCACGATACGGTGCCTTGTTGAGTGCGGTATTCTCACGATAAGGTGCCTGGTTGAGTGCGGTATTCTCACAGTAAGGTGCCTTGTTGAGTGCGGTATTGTCATGATAAGATGCCTTGTTGAGTGCGGTATTCTCACGATAAGGTGCCTTGTTGTGTACGGTATTCTCATGATAAGTTGCCTTGTTGAGTGCGGTATTCTCACGATAAGGTGCCTTGTTGAGTGCAGTATTCTCACGATAAGGTGCCTTGTTGAGTGCAGTATTCTCACGATAAGGTGCATTGTTGAGTGCAGTATTCTCACGATGAGGTACCTTGTTGAGTGCGGTAGTCTCACGATAAGGTGCCTTGTTGAGTGCGGTATTCTCACATTTTCGAGTGAACAAGTGCGCTTTTTCCACATTATAAATTGCGCTATTTCGCAATTATCGACTTCGTTATTTCCGCATTATCGAGGTCGCTATTTCCACATTATCGAGTTCGCTATTTCAACATTATCATGTTCGCTTTTTCCACATTATCGAATGCGTTATTTAAGAAATAATTAACGATGATTCGTGTATTATTGCAGGATATACAACGAGGACGAGGATATTTTGCAATTAAATTAATAACGAAGGCCGCAGGCCTGAGTTATTAATTAAAATTGCAAAATATCCGAGTCCGAGTTGTATATCCTGCAACAATACACGAGTCAAAGTTGATTATTTCTATTCTACCATGTACTGTTTAGTTCTGAGATCGACCTCTTTCTAATAGAAAAACAACAAAGAAACCCCGGGAAAACCTTATTTCTTGAGTATTGTATTATTTGTTGATGAAATATACAGGCAATACAGTACTACGATCAAGAGCATCTATTATATGGCATTGATTTTGCAAAAAAAAAAAAAAAAGAAAAAAGAAAAAAAAAAAAAAGAAAAAGAAAAAAAGGGGGGCCTCCGTAGGATTCGAACTCGCGTCGTGATAAAAATATATTGAAAGACTAACCCATTAGCCCACTCGGCTATAGTAACCTTTTATGAAACGGGTGAATATTAGATATTTAAAATTGTGATAGCCGTGACTCACGACCGTGTATTATTGGCACGAGCGAGGGTTATTGGAAAATAATACATGGTTTTAAACCAATCAAAACCGGCGTTACATAGCAAACATGGTAGAATTCCACATTATCGAGTTCGCTATTTCCACATTATCGTGTGCGTTATTTCCACACAGTTCCTGACATAACGTGGCATCTCCTAGCAGTTGCACTATATAACGGACGTGTGTGGCCTATCCTCACAGTGAGTAATGGGCCAAAGTGGACTGTTCTTGCTCTGATAGTATGTTGGTACTATCGCTAAATGTTCTGTTAATTTGGTATACGATAACACGAGTGGTTTGAATAGCATATGGGTTAATAGAAAGATTTTCCATATCATGGTTTTTCAGACCGTTTACTATGTACAACATATCGGTTTAATATCTTACAAAACCATGATCACAATTCGACTATGATCTAAATAACCCATTCAACTTCTCTCGGCACCATTACCGTCTTTGCCGACATGACTATACGGAGATAAATGAAAAACTCTGTCTAGCAGACTAATTTTACACATTTATCTGATGAACTAACCATTCCATTTGACGATGTCCATGGTCATATCAGCACAATTATATTAGTCTTGTGGACAATTTTAAACATGTGTTTCAAAACTTAAATAACTGCATGTTTCGAGATAATGAAAATTTATGTCGGGAGTGAATATTGTTAGCACTATTTTGAATTGATCGCTGCAGTATCATTAAGTTGCCAGCAAAGACAACTGATAAGCGTCTTCATGTTGTTCTCCTTAATATTCGGTCGCATCGCTCTATTTCTAGCGATAACATGAATGTATGTGTTTGATTTTCATTGAGTGTAAATAAATTTCATTTTCAGTCAAAGTAATCTGGTTACGATAATTGTATGTGGGCTGTAATTTAAGATAGGGCAAAGCAAAGTCGAGTGCCGCCGGATTCCCGTACCGTTAGATATTTTATAGAGTAGTCGCTTTGTTTCCGGGTCCGACAAAGCGCGCGTGAGTTTAATTTCGCTCCAGTAACACAAAATATAATAGGTTAGGTTTGATTTAATAATAGGATGGCTCAGACTGTCAACTTGTCACGTGTTGCGGGGTATCTCCAAGTAGACTAATACCTCTGTCCCCACGGCGGGCGCTCTTTAATTGAATGTCTCCTAACAATTGTTTTAAGTACCATTTTTGGATTGAAATTGCTGAGAAATCACGTCCATTTTCACAAGTAAATTACTAGCGTTCGGCCTGTAATGTTGATGATATGTAATTACAAACAGTTGTGTACCCCAATACAAGATCATGTAATTATTCGCTAGAAATCGTGAGTAATTTTTATGTCGAAATATTCCGATGTTTTAATCTTGCCCCCGGAAGACAAGATAAATCGTCGTTGTCATTTCCGTAATTGTGTTATGAGATTGATAGTAGATTGAAGCTCCAATATCCCCATCAAGGGGCTTAAAGTATGGCCTGATTCGAATTCCTCCCAAGTAATAAGAGGTTTTCAATGGAGTCTTGATTGAGGTCTGGCTAGTATCGTCTCTGGGGAAAGTTACTCTGTACAGAAGTAATTCGTCACGGGGTTTGTCCAGTGTTATCTTCGTTCCTGACCTCATTCTCAGCTCATTTACTGGATATTTTTTTCTTATTTCTATTAAAATGTAAATAAAAGTATACTGGTTTGACAAAACGATACAAAACAATAGCCATAATGCACAATTTGACCGATGTTTCGACACGTTCCATTGGTTATTAGTAACATGTATTACTTTCTACCAAACCATGCTCTGTTCACGCTCTTCTGAAGGCCTCCTCCTGTTGCTTTTTGTTTGTTCCAGAGTTTAGGTCATTGCTGTCATATACATGTAAGGCGGTATCCACGGATGGAAAGCCCACCCAAGGACGTTTTATAGTGTCGTCAAACTGAAATGTCCCCACAACCGATCACTTTAAATTTACATTGGCTTATCAGTCCTTACAACCAACCCATTTTAATTACTGTCAGTCAGAGAACAACAAGTACCGATAGACATAGGCATGGCTCGGTCAGGTGCCAACACATGCAGACTTCCTCGCTTGATCTTGTCCTTAAGTAGAAGACACATTGGCAAAATCCCGAATTCTTCAGGGGTTCCACATTTGTCGCCTCTAACACGCATACAACGAGTAACAGCAGGTGTTGTGTTAAAATGTGAAAAGTTGCATGTGTGCTTATGTGGATATTTTTTTTCATATGAAAGTTTCAAATTAAACAAGCAATTGATTCAACTTAAGATATCATAAGCATCAGCTATGACAGTGACTTATTTGTAATTTTAAGACAAGGTAGCCGTCACAAAAGTGATATAATCTATGTCATGTTTTCTGATAGGCGCTGAATTAGACAAAGATGTAATTGTATTTCTTATCATAGCATAGATACACACTCAAAATGTAACTTGAATTTGAATGTCTTGGAAGAATACAATAGCCCAAGTATTGCCATTTCTATTCCCCTCCGGTAGGGTGTAAGAGTTGTATTGTATAATTCTAAAGGGGCGACTAAATCTGGGATCTTTATCTCTCCTCTCTTTTCTAAATTTGTCTTTCCTTCTTAATGTCTTCCTTCATACAGCCCACGTTAAGTGTGTGGCTGAGCATCCATCGAGCCACAATATAAACAAACTAGGAAGTAGTGTGATCTAAATGACTGTATACTTGTTAGAAAGTTAACCGTCAAAAAGTCTGTTCTATCTTAAAAATTACACTGTTAGTAATACATCCATCACTCAATGTAGTTAAAATGGAATCTACACAAGGAATGAGAATGTTGAGGGGATATATAACAGAACTGCCTAGCTGTAATACTTATAGTTGTTAGAAATGAAAATACGGGTAGAAAAATGTTAATAAATTGAAAACTATCAATAATCTAATTTCAATTTCAAAAACATTTTACTGACATCTATATGACAAAGGGACTGGTCATAAGGAAGACATCTCTTCGATTTCAGCATCGATGTGGAAAGGACGTGAAGAAATGAAAATTGGTTTTGTTGTAATATTTTTTTGCCATATCGTTTTCCAAACAAAATTAAAGTTTTCAAAGAATTTGAGAAAATATTTCCTGGAGTGACAAATGCACTTTAGAAATATGAAATATGTCCATTTACGTAGGGAACTTGCGGGAGTGTGACGTAACAGAAAAAAGAGGAATTAATACTCATTTAAAGCGAGTCCCGGTGGAACATGATAATGCTTTCTGTCTGTATTAATATTCATCCCATATGTAATGTTATTAATTATTCTAAACATAGATAAAAAACAACATAGACATTGTCTCCATTAAGATGAGAAAGATAAAGAAACTGGATAACGCAATGGCGTTTCCCACGGACACGTAGCGGCAATGGTCGTCGTCGAGATATGCTGGAGGCGTTAATGGTTTTAACCGTGCAAAAAACTGCAGTACAATACAGCTAACAGTTTATGACGTATGGTATTTGGCGCAAACATTGGCAGGCGTTTTATACGCATCCATATATTTCAGAACTGAAAGCATATACAGAAGATTTATATCTAAATTAAAATAGAAGACGCGGAGGTTTCAATATCACCAAGAGACTGAAATAAAAATGCCCATATTTGGTAAAATATTTCTGTTATCATGATTCCCTAGTGATATGTATTGGAGAACAACGCAAGTAATGTCTATCTCAACAGTTATTTGTGAAAATTGCTTATTCTCCAGTTTTTTTTTGTTCCAAACGTCACAATTATTTTCAGTTGAAGTTGCATTTCATCCTTCCAAAGCATGGTTAAAATGAACGTCAATAATAATCAGGAAAAAACACATTTGCTGTGTAAATTTCCAACAGATCTACTTCTCTACTATCATTTGAAGGGTTGACATTTAATATCTATGACCATTCTATTAAGATATGCGTACTCACAATGTATAACACAGTGTCCATATTTTGTATCTCTTCAGGGATAAGAAAACTATGGATGGTAAAAATGCCTATCGACGCCGATCTCTGTTTGGAAAGAATCGACAGAAACCGAAAGAGAGCATGGTCCGTCATCAGAGTATGTCCTTGCCACCAAACATCCGCCTCAACCGTCAGAACTCTACGCACGTACAAGCCTCTGAATCCAAATCCAACTCCAACCAGAAGTTTCCGTGGACTACTAAGGATCGTTCTCCTTCAGAGGACGCTGATGACAGACTAAGCACCATCAGTTCTAAGGAGGAGTCACACAGCCATGGCAGTGACAGGCGTAAATCGGGTGTCGCCGCAAGTGGAAATAACAAAAAACAAGATTCGCAATGTCAGACCGATAATGTCATGTTTGAGGAATACCTAGCGCGCTCTCGCAGCGACAGGGTCGGAAGTTCAATCCGAAGTCGTGCATCGACCGGGAAAAATTCTGAAGGAGCTCAACGATGTGGGTCAGACAGCTCTATAAATAGTGATGAGATCTTTCTGTCACTGCCTCCCAATAACGCTCACGAGAGACGCGGGATGTACAAAACATCTCCAATCCACGGCGACAGGAGTCCGCTTCTGAATGATAGCGAAACTCCGGATAAATGTTACGGAAACAGTTTTGTGGCGACACTAGAACCGTACGGCCACACCATCATGTCCGAGTATCAAAGGCAAGATGTACCGCCGCGGGTTAAAAGTGTTAGCCCTTACAGTACACTATATGACAATGCACATTCCAAACACGATCATCACATTGAATGCAGCACTAACGCATTTCTTCATCCCAGCCCTAAAGCTGTTAGGGACTACACTGATCCAGTATTCCAACCACGTTTTTCAAATGGACCTTTCTTAACAGCAACTGTGTCTGCACCCTTAGGGTCTACCTATCAGCTGAAACCGGATGAAAGTTCCCTGTACGGACGTCGTCATAGTGACAACAGTGCCCTGATTAAGATCAGTAACCCGGACACGGTTGTCCCCATGTCACAAAGGCGGAACACGACACCGAACCGTCGGTCAGCTCCAAAGTGTGACCGATCACAGATCGAGGCTCGTGAGCCACTGTTAGAACGGCACTCCTCAGACATTTCCAATTCTTCTCCTGTTTATTTTTCTCATGTTGACTGTTTAAGAGATAGTAGACTTCTAACCCCAGACGGTAATGCAGATCTCATCACATTGCCACCAGAAAAACATGTTCCAGCTAGTGCCTTTACTCAGACCCCTCTAGGGGCACCTAGTTTGAACTCCTGTGGGCCCATAAATACCTCCCAGTCCCCCGATAGTACCATGTCAACAGGTTTAAGTAAACTAGAGGAGGAGGAAGTTTCCATGATATCATTTCATTCATACCTAAAAAGTCGCGGAGTGGACTTAGATATGTCTTCGGTACAGTCGAGTGACGTATGAATTCGTAACGAAGTTGAATTTTCTCGATATTTTCTGATTCTCTGTTTGTTGATAATTAACGATGATTTTCTGTCGAAATCTAAAAGTTAACAAGTAGTCTATCTGAGAGAAACAATAAGTTTCTAAAGCAGGGTACCAGTTATTGTTCAACACATTTCAGAACCCAGAAACATTGAAATATATAATGATAATAATCTGGTTTGTATCATGAACAGACTTTAGCTCGTGACGTCACAAAGAACAACTGTAAACAGTACTTCTGAATTTCTACAAATCCTCAGGAGACAAGAACAAGGTTGATGGAGAAATTCTGGGATTTAATGTAACAAATTGATTTACAGGAAACGCGTGGAAAAAATCCCATTCGTTTAATTTCCAAGAAAAAGTCACATTTCTTGAATGAAGGAGAACGCGTGCATTGGTATTTATTGATTCCCCGTTACAATTATCCAAATGTTTTAATCAAAAGAATATGAGCGGATTATTAAGTGTAAAGCAGGTTGCTGTAGGACTGGATGTGAAAGCCTTCCCTGTTTGTATGTAGTGAACGATACCTTTTGTTGTCGTGATCAATTTAATGTGCCATTAAAATGTATTTCCTTTTCATTTAAGTCATTGTTTGCTTGGTGGTGCCTAAATGTAGTTTTTTTTTATATTTATAAATATTGCACTAAATATGATTGAAATTCACGTTTAGCGCCTTTTATTATGTATCGGTGTGATAAACAATCCGAGAAACTATTGAAGCATACGAAGATTATGTAGTTATATGTTACATACAGAAAACAGAAAACTAAAATCAGAACCAGTCTTTTCTTAACTTAATGTATTAACACTAATTAATGAATAATAACGCAGTGAATATAACACAATTTTATTGATAATGACATGCTACTTTGAAATAAAAAGTCTTTGACGTTCCACTGATCCTCGTAATCAGCCATTTTGTCCTAAAGCGTTTTATTGGACTTTTGGGACATAACGATTACTGTTTATGGCGTCCTGTGATATCGTTCGGATATAATTTTAAAATAATCTCTAGTAACATGAGCGCCAATCAGTCTCATGGAACAAGTGCTTTGTAATAAAACTAAGTTTTCTACTACAACAAATATGCAGGTATTCATGGTAGCAGGGATTTCAGCCGAGTACATTGGTACTGATAAAGTATTTAGGTCAAGTTGTAGAGCATCTATATCAGGAAGCCAAACAACAAAAAACGGTTTAAAGATCAAAATATGATGTCCTGACACATATGAATAAAACAAACCACAAATAGTTAATGATTGGCTGTTGCTTTGGTCGATATCATGGGGTGATTAATTGAGTTGCGAAGCAGTTAATGTTGAACTTGTCTCAAGAGCAACTCAATTCATCACCCAATGAAATCGACTAAAGCAGCATTAAATCTTTATATTTAAATTTACTCGCATTTCCCCTTAGCAAGCGAAGAAGTACAATAGGTCTTAACTTACTAGAACTAGTGTAAGTCTACTGATTGGTGTTAAAAAGACCAAACAGTATTAATAAGACAAAAATACGATTATGCAACACATTTGCCGTAAAACAATATTGATAAAAAAAACAGCATTATTTGATTAAAATATCGACTTGTCAGCCAGCTGTGCGGAAGAAACATTCTTAGACTATTATCCGGTTGTCTCCCGCTTCGATTCGAAGTGAACGGCTATATTTACGAAGTATTTTACAGAGTTGGATGTGACCGACCTTGATACGAGCTCTAAACTGATGAAAAGGTGAAGCTTTTTTTATCGATTGTTTAGTTCTTTTTGATCGATTGAACTTCCTTGTATACATGGATTATGAAGAAGACGTCATTTCGACACACAAGGACTTGACACGAATGCTTTATGCCCAATCTACTGTCAAATAAGACGCTTTATAGGATCGTTTAATAGATAATTATAAATTTATTTTGATTGTAAATTTTGCATATTTAAAACATTATGAGCAAATTTTGAACAAAACAGGCATGATTCTGTGGCGGTAACCCGTGTTTTTATTGAAAATCTCATTGAAAATGACGGCCTTCCCCCTGTATCAGAGAATCAGAGATGCATGCGCCAAATGTATTTTTTTCTTTCTTTGTTTAGTTGGGGATTAGTGGGTGGAAGGGGAGGGGGGGGGGGGGGGGGGGGGGGTGGGGGAGGGACTAAAGTAGCAACTACCATGCTTCAGACTCTGGTATGTCTCGGCCCCAGGGGACAGAACCCAAAGCCTTCCACACATGTCTCGGCCAGGGGACAGGACCCAAAGCCTTCCACACAGTGGCAAACACTCCGCCAAAGGTCAAACGTTAGGCATTGTGAAGAGAGATATCAGGATGAAGAAAGATGTTTAGACAGAAGAGAATATATAAGATCCCATATTTAGACGCCTCTTACGATCAATTTGGGTAGCATGTACAGCGTGTACTTGCAGGGCGGACATTCAAAAAACGATACATCTGTATAAGATAATGAATACTGACCAGAGCAAGCTGCAAACTTATAACCATCCGGCTTTGTAATAAGACCAGCCTACACTGAAGACACTTAGAACCCTCGGGTTTTGTAGTAAGACAACCCTACACTGAAGACACTTAGAACCCTCGGGTTTTGTAGTAAGACAACCTTACACTGAAGACACTTAGAACCCTCGGGCTTTGTAGTAAGACAACCTTACACTGAAGACACTTAGAACCATCGGGCTTTGTAGTAAGACAACCTTACACTGAAGGCACTTAGAACCCTCGGGCTTTGTAGTAAGACAACCCTACACTGAAGACACTTAGAACCCTCGGGTTTTGTAGTAAGACAACCTTACACTGAAGACACTTAGAACCCTCGGGCTTTGTAGTAAGACCACCTTACACTGAAGACACTTAGAACCATCGGGCTTTGTAGTAAGACAACCTTACACTGAAGACACTTAGAACCCTCGGGCTTTGTAGTAAGACAACCTTACACTGAAGACACTTAGAACCCTAGGGTTTTGTAGTAAGACAACCTTACACTAAAGGCACTTAGAACCCTAGGGCTTTATAGTAAGACAACCCTACACTGAAGACACTTAGAACCCTCGGGCTTTGTAGTAAGACAACCATACACTGAAGACACTTAGAACCCTCGGGCTTTGTAGTAAGACCACCTTACACTGAAGACACTTAGAACCCTCGAGCTTTGTAGTAAGACCACCCTACACTGAAGACACTTAGAACCCTCGGGCTTTGTAGTAAGACAACCTTACACTGAAGACACTTAGAACCCTCGGGTTTTGTAATAAGACCACCTTACACTGAAGACACTTAGAACCCTCGGGCTTTGTAGTAAGACCACCCTACGCTGAAGACACTTAGAACCCTCGGGCTTTGTAGTAAGACCACCTTACACTGAAGACACGTAGAACCCTCAGGCTTTGTAGTAAGACAACCTTATACTGAAGACACTTAGAACCCTTGGGCTTTGTAGTAAGACCACCCTACACTGAAGGCACTTAGAACCCTCGGGTTTTGTAGTAAGACCACCCTACACCGAAGACACTTAGAACCCTCGGGCTTTGTAATAAGACCACCATACACTGAAGACACTTAGAACCCTTGGGCTTTGTAGTAAAGCCACCTTACACTGAAGACACTTAGAACCCTCGGATTTTGTAATAAGACCACCTTACACTGAAGACATTTAGATCCCTCGGGCTTTGTAGTAAGACCACCCTACACTGAAGACACTTAGAACCCTCGGGCTTTGTAGTAAGACCACCCTACACTGAAGACACTTAGAACCCTCGGGCTTTGTAGTAAGACAACCCTACACTGAAGACACTTAGAACCTTCGGGCTGTGAAGTAAGACCACCCTACACTGAAGACACTTAGAAACCTCGGGTTTTGTAGTAAGGCCACCTTACACTGAAGACACATAGAACCCTCGGGTTTTGTAGTAAGACCACCCTACACTGAAGACACGTAGAACCCTCGGGTTTTGTAATAAGACCATCCTACACTGAAGACACTTAGAACCCTCGGGCTTTGTAGTAAGACCATCCTACACTGAAGACACTTAGAACCCTCTGGCTTTGTAATAAGACCAACCTACACTGAAGACACTAAGAACCCTCGGGCTTTGTAGTAAGGCCACCTTACATTGAAGACACTTAGAATCCTCGGGCTTTGTAGTAAGACAACCCTACACTGAGGACACTTAGAACCCTCGGGTTTTGTAATAAGACCACCCTACACTGAAGACACTTAGAACCCTCGGGTTTTGTAGTAAGACCACCCTACGCTGAAGACACTTAGAACCCTCGGGCTTTGTAGTAAGACAACCCTACACTGAAGACACTTAGACCCCTCGGGTTTTGTGGTAAGACCACCCTACGCTGAAGACACTTAGAACCCTCGGGCTTTGTAGTAAGACCACCCTACGCTGAAGACACTTGGAACCCTCGGGTTTTGTGGTAAGACCACCCTACACTGAAGACACTTAGAACCTTCGGGTTTTGTAGTAAGACAACCTTACACTAAAGGCACTTAGAACCCTAGGGCTTTGTAGTAAGACCACCCTACACTGAGGACACTTAGAACCCTCGGGTTTTGTAATAAGACCACCTTACACTGAAGACACTTAGAACCCTCGGGCTTTGTAGTAAGACAACCCTACACTGAAGACACTTAGAACCCTCGGGTTTTGTAGTAAGACAACCCTACACTGAAGACACTTAGAACCCTCGGGCTTTGTAGTAAGACAACCTTACACTGAAGACACTTAGAACCCTCGGGCTTTGTAGTAAGACAACCTTACACTGAAGACACTTAGAACCATCGGGCTTTGTAGTAAGACAATCTTACACTGAAGGCACTTAGAACCCTCGGGCTTTGTAGTAAGACAACCCTATACTGAAGACACTTAGAACCCTCGGGCTTTGTAGTAAGACAACCTTACACTGAAGACACTTAGAACCCTCGGGTTTTGTAGTAAGACAACCTTACACTAAAGGCACTTAGAACCCTCGGGCTTTGTAGTAAGACAACCCTACACTGAAGACACTTAGAACCCTCGGGTTTTGTAGTAAGACCACCCTACACTGAAGACACTTAGAACCCTCGGGCTTTGTAGTAAGACAACCTTACACTGAAGACACTTAGAACCCTCGGGTTTTGTAATAAGACCACCTTACACTGAATACACTTAGAACCCTCGGGTTTTGTAGTAAGACCTCCCTACACTGAAGACACTTAGAACCCTCGGGATTTGTAGTAAGACCACCCTACGCTGAAGACACTTAGAACCCTCGGGCTTTGTAGTAAGACCACCTTACACTGAAGACACTTAGAACCCTCGGGCTTTGTAGTAAGACAACCTTATACTGAAGACACTTAGAACCCTCGGGCTTTGTAGTAAGACCACCCTACACTGAAGGCACTTAGAACCCTCGGGTTTTGTAGTAAGACCACCATACACTGAAGACACTTAGAACCCTTGGGCTTTGTAGTAAAGCCACCTTACACTGAAGACACTTAGAACCCTCGGATTTTGTAATAAGACCACCTTACACTGAAGACATTTAGATCCCTCGGGCTTTGTAGCAAGACCACCCTACACTGAAGACACTTAGAACCCTCGGGCTTTGTAGTAAGACCACCCTACACTGAAGACACTTAGAACACTCGAGCTTTGTAGTAAGACCACCCTACACTGAAGACACTTAGAACCCTCGGGCTTTGTAGTAAGACAACCCTACACTGAAGACACTTAGAACCCTCGGGCTTTGTAGTAAGACAACCCTACACTGAAGACACTTAGAACCCTCGGGCTTTGTAGTAAGACCACTATACACTGAAGACACTTAGAACCCTCGGGTTTTGTAATAAGACCACCCTACACTGAAGACACTTAGAACCTTCGGGCTGTGTAGTAAGACCACCCTACACTGAAGACACTTAGAACCCTCGGGTTTTGTAGTAAGGCCACCTTACACTGAAGACACATAGAACCCTCGGGTTTTGTAGTAAGACCACCCTACACTGAAGACACGTAGAACCCTCGGGTTTTGTAATAAGACCATCCTACACTGAAGACACTTAGAACCCTCGGGCTTTGTAGTAAGACCATCCTACACTGAAGACACTTAGAACCCTCGGGTTTTGTAATAAGACCAACCTACACTGAAGACACTTAGAACCCTCGGGCTTTGTAGTAAGGCCACCTTACATTGAAGACACTTAGAACACTCGGGCTTTGTAGTAAGACAACCCTACACTGAGGACACTTAGAACCCTCGGGTTTTGTAATAAGACCACCTTACACTGAAGACACTTAGACCCCTCGGGCTTTGTAGTAAGACCACACTACACTGAAGACACTTAGAACCCTCGGGTTTTGTGGTAAGACCACCCTACACTGAAGACACTTAGAACCTTCGGGTTTTGTAGTAAGACAACCTTACACTGAAGACACTTAGAACCCTCGGGTTTTGTAGTAAGACAACCTTACACTAAATGCACTTAGAACCCTAGGGCTTTGTAGTAAGACCACCCTACACTGAAGACACTTAGAACCCTCGGGCTTTGTAGTAAGACAACCATACACTGAAGACACTTAGAACCCTCGGGCTTTGTAGTAAGACCACCTTACACTGAAGACACTTAGAACCCTCGAGCTTTGTAGTAAGACCACCCTACACTGAAGACACTTAGAACCCTCGGGCTTTGTAGTAAGACCACCCTACACTGAAGACACTTAGAACCCTCGGGCTTTGTAGTAAGACAACCTTACACTGAAGACACTTAGAACCCTCGGGTTTTGTAGTAAGACCACCTTACACTGAATACACTTAGAACCCTCGGGTTTTGTAGTAAGACCTCCCTACACTGAAGACACTTAGAACCCTCGGGCTTTGTAGTAAGACCACCCTACGCTGAAGACACTTAGAACCCTCGGGCTTTGTAGTAAGACCACCTTACACTGAAGACACTTAGAACCCTCGGGCTTTGTAGTAAGACAACCTTATACTGAAGACACTTAGAACCCTCGGGCTTTTTAGTAAGACCACCCTACGCTGAAGACACTTAGAACCCTGGGGTTTTGTAGTAAGACCACCCTACGCCGAAGACACTTAGAACCCTCGGGCTTTGTAGTAAGACCACCCTACGCTGAAGACACTTAGAACCCTGGGGTTTTGTAGTAAGACCACCCTACACCGAAGACACTTAGAACCCTCGGGCTTTGTAGTAAGACAACCCTACACTGAAGACACTTAGAACCCTCGGGCTTTGTAGTAAGACCACCCTACACTGAAGGCACTTAGAACTCTCGGGTTTTGTAGTAAGACCACCCTACACTGAAGACACTTAGAACCCTCGGGCTTTGTAGTAAGACCACCCTACACTGAAGACACTTAGAACCCTCGGGCTTTGTAGTAAGACAACCCTACACTGAAGACACTTAGAACCCTCGGGCTTTGTAGTAAGACAACCCTACACTGAAGACACTTAGAACCCTCGGGCTTTGTAGTAAGACCACCCTACACTGAAGACACTTAGAACCCTCGGGTTTTGTAATAAGACCACCCTACACTGAAGACACTTAGAACCTTCGGGCTGTGTAGTAAGACCACCCTACACTGAAGACACTTAGAACCCTCGGGTTTTGTAGTAAGATCACCCTACACTGAAGACACTTAGAACCCTCGGGTTTTGTAGTAAGACCACCCTACACTGAAGACACTTAGAACCCTCGGGTTTTGTAGTAAGGACCACCCTACACTGAAGACACATAGAACCCTCGGGTTTTGTAGTAAGACCACCCTACACTGAAGACACTTAGAACCCTCGGGCTTTGTAGTAAGACAACCTTACACTGAAGACACTTAGAACCATCGGGCTTTGTAGTAAGACAATCTTACACTGAAGGCACTTAGAACCCTCGGGCTTTGTAGTAAGACCACCCTATACTGAAGACACTTAGAACCCTCGGGCTTTGTAGTAAGGCAACCTTACACTGAAGACACTTAGAACCCTCGGGTTTTGTAGTAAGACCACCCTACACTGAAAGACACTTAGAACCCTCGGGCTTTGTAGTAAGACAACCCTACACTGAAGACACTAGAACCCTCGGGTTTTGTAGTAAGACCACCCTACACTGAAGACACTTAGAACCCTCGGGCTTTGTAGTAAGACAACCTTACACTGAAGACACTTAGAACCCTCGGGTTTTGTAATAAGACCACCTTACACTGAATACACTTAGAACCCTCGGGTTTTGTAGTAAGACCTCCCTACACTGAAGACACTTAGAACCCTCGGGATTTGTAGTAAGACCACCCTACGCTGAAGACACTTAGAACCCTCGGGCTTTGTAGTAAGACCACCTTACACTGAAGACACTTAGAACCCTCGGGCTTTGTAGTAAGACCACCCTACACTGAAGACACTTAGAACCCTCGGGCTTTGTAGTAAGACCACCCTACACTGAAGACACTTAGAACCCTCGGGCTTTGTAGTAAGACAACCTTATACTGAAGACACTTAGAACCCTCGGGCTTTGTAATAAGACCACCCTACACTGAAGGCACTTAGAACCCTCGGGTTTTGTAGTAAGACCACCATACACTGAAGACACTTAGAACCCTTGGGCTTTGTAGTAAAGCCACCTTACACTGAAGACACTTAGAACCCTCGGATTTTGTAATAAGACCACCCTTACACTGAAGACATTAGATCCCTCGGGCTTTGTAGCAAGACCACCCTACACTGAAGACACTTAGAACCCTCGGGCTTTGTAGTAAGACACACCCTACACTGAAGACACTTAGAACACTCGAGCTTTGTAGTAAGACAACCCTACACTGAAGACACTTAGAACCCTCGGGCTTTGTAGTAAGACAACCCTACACTGAAGACACTTAGAACCCTCGGGCTTTGTAGTAAGACAACCCTACACTGAAGACACTTAGAACCCTCGGGCTTTGTAAGTAAGACCACTATACACTGAAGACACTTAGAACCCTCGGGTTTTGTAATAAGACCACCCTACACTGAAGACACTTAGAACCCTCGGGCTGTGTAGTAAGACCACCCTACACTGAAGACACTTAGAACCCTCGGGTTTTGTAGTAAGGCCACCTTACACTGAAGACACATAGAACCCTCGGGTTTTGTAGTAAGACCAACCTTACACTGAAGACACGTAGATCCCTCGGGTTTTGTAATAAGACCATCCTACACTGAAGACACTTAGAACCCTCGGGCTTTGTAGTAAGACCATCCTACACTGAAGACACTTAGAACCGCTCGGGTTTTGTAATAAGACCAACCTACACTGAAGACACTTAGAACCCTCGGGCTTTGTAGTAAGGCCACCTACACTGAAGACACTTAGAACACTCGGGCTTTGTAGTAAGACAACCCTACACTGAAGACACTTAGAACCCTCGGGTTTTGTAATAAGACCACCTTACACTGAAGACACTTAGAACCCTCGGGCTTTGTAGTAAGACCACCCTACACTGAAGACACTTAGAACCCTCGGGTTTGTAGGTAAGACCACCCTACACTGAAGACACTTAGAACCTTCGGGCTTTGTAGTAAGACCACCTTACACTGAAGACACTTAGAACCCTCGGGTTTTGTAGTAAGACAACCTTACACTGAAGACACTTAGAACCCTCGGGCTTTGTAGTAAGACCACCCTACACTGAAGACACTTAGAACCCTCGGGCTTTGTAGTAAGACAACCCTACACTGAAGACACTTAGAACCCTCGGGCTTTGTAGTAAGACCACCTTACACTGAAGACACTTAGAACCCTCGGGCTTTGTAGTAAGACCACCCTACACTGAAGACACTTAGAACCCTCGGGCTTTGTAGTAAGACCACCCTACACTGAAGACACTTAGAACCCTCGGGTTTTGTAGTAAGACAACCTTACACTGAAGACACTTAGAACCCTCGGGTTTTGTAGTAAGACCACCTTACACTGAAGACACTTAGAACCCTCGGGTTTTGTAGTAAGACAACCCTACACTGAAGACACTTAGAACCCTCGGGCTTTGTAGTAAGACCACCCTACACTGAAGACACTTAGAACCCTCGGGTTTTGTAGTAAGACCACCCTACACTGAAGACACTTAGAACCCTCGGGCTTTGTAGTAAGACAACCTTACACTGAAGACACTTAGAACCCTCGGGCTTTTGTAGTAAGACCACCCTACACTGAAGACACTTAGAACCCTCGGGGTTTTGTAGTAAGACCACCCTACACTGAAGACACTTAGAACCCTCGGGCTTTGTAGTAAGACCACCCTACGCTGAAGACACTTAGAACCCTGGGGTTTTGTAGTAAGACCACCCTACACTGAAGACACTTAGAACCCTCGGGCTTTTGTAGTAAGACACCCTACACTGAAGACACTTAGAACCCTCGGGCTTTGTAGTAAGACCAACCTTACACTGAAGACACTTAGAACCCTCGGGCTTTGTAGTAAGACCACCCTACACTGAAGGACACTTAGAACTCTCGGGCTTTTGTAGTAAGACCACCCTACACTGAAGACACTTAGAACCCTCGGGCTTTGTAGTAAGACCACCCTACACTGAAGACACTTAGAACCCTCGGGCTTTGTAGTAAGACCAACCCTACACTGAAGACACTTAGAACCCTCGGGCTTTGTAGTAAGACCACCCTACACTGAAGACACTTAGAACCCTCGGGCTTTGTAGTAAGACCACCCTACACTGAAGACACTTAGAACCCTCGGGTTTTGTAGTAAGACCACCCTACACTGAAGACACTTAGAACCCTCGGGCTTTGTAGTAAGACCACCCTACACTGAAGACACTTAGAACCCTCGGGTTTTGTAGTAAGATCACCCTACACTGAAGACACTTAGAACCCTCGGGCTTTGTAGTAAGATCACTCTACACTGAAGACACTTAGAACCCTCGGGTTTTGTAGTAAGACCACCCTACACTGAAGACACTTAGAACCCTCGGGTTTTGTAGTAAGACCACCCTACACTGAAGACACTTAGAACCCTCGGGCTTTGTAGTAAGACCACCTACACTGAAGACACTTAGAACCCTCGGGCTTTGTAGTAAGACCAACCTACACTGAAGACACTTAGAACCCTCGGGCTTTGTAGTAAGACCACCTACACTGAAGACACTTAGAACCCTCGGGCTTTTGTAGTAAGACCACCTACACTGAAGACACTTAGAACCCTGGGGTTTTGTAGTAAGACCACCTTACACTGAAGACACTTAGAACCCTCGGGCTTTGTAGTAAGACCACCTTACACTGAAGACACTTAGAACCCTCGGGCTTTGTAGTAAGACCACCCTACACTGAAGACACTTAGAACCCTCGGGTTTTGTAGTAAGACCACCCTACACTGAAGACACTTAGAACCCTCGGGCTTTGTAGTAAGACCACCCTACACTGAAGACACTTAGAACCCTCGGGTTTTGTAGTAAGACCACCCTACACTGAAGACACTTAGAACCCTCGGGCTTTGTAGTAAGACCACCCTACACTGAAGACACTTAGAACCCTCGGGCTTTGTAGTAAGACCACCTTACACTGAAGACACTTAGAACCCTCGGGTTTTGTAGTAAGACCACCCTACACTGAAGACACTTTAGAACCCTCGGGTTTTGTAGTAAGACCCCCTACACTGAAGACACTTAGAACCCTCGGGTTTTGTAGTAAGACCACCCTACACTGAAGACACTTAGAACCCTCGGGTTTTGTAGTAAGACCACCCTACACTGAAGACACTTAGAACCCTCGGGTTTTGTAATAAGACCACCCTACACTGAAGACACTTAGAACCCTCGGGCTTTGTAGTAAGACAACCTACACTGAAGACACTTAGAACCCTCGGGTTTTGTAGTAAGACCAACCTACACTGAAGACACTTAGAACCCTCGGGTTTTGTAGTAAGACCACCCTACACTGAAGACACTTAGAACCCTCGGGCTTTGTAGTAAGACCACCCTACACTGAAGACACATAGAACCCTCGGGCTTTTGTAGTAAGACCACCTACACTGAAGACACTTAGAACCCTCGGGCTTTGTAGTAAGACCATCCTACACTGAAGACACTTAGAACCCTCGGGTTTTGTAATAAGACCAACCTACACTGAAGACACTTAGAACCCTCGGGCTTTGTAGTAAGACAACCTTACATTGAAGACACTTAGAACCCTCGGGCTTTGTAGTAAGACCACCCTACACTGAGGACACTTAGAACCCTCAGGCTTTGTAGTAAGACCACCTTACACTGAAGACACTTAGAACCCTCGGGCTTTGTAGTAAGACCACCCTACACTGAAGACACTTAGAACCCTCGGGCTTTGTAGTAAGGCCACCTTACACTGAAGACACTTAGAACCCTCGGGTTTTGTAGTAAGACCACCTTACACTGAAGACACTTAGAACCCTCGGGCTTTGTAAGTAAGACCACCCTACACTGAAGACACTTAGAACCCTCGGGCTTTGTAGTAAGACCACCTTACACTGAAGACACTTAGAACCCTCGGGCTTTGTAGTAAGACCACCTTACACTGAAGACACTTAGAACCCTCGGGCTTTGTAGTAAGGCCACCTTACACTGAAGACACTTAGAACCCTCGGGTTTCGTAGTAAGACCACCTTACACTGAAGACACTTAGAACCCTCGGGTTTTGTAGTAAGACCACCCTACACTGAAGACACTTAGAACCCTCGGGTTTTGTAGTAAGACAACCCTACACTGAAGACACTTAGAACCCTCGGGTTTTGTAGTAAGACAACCCTTACACTGAAGACACTTAGAACCCTCGGGCTTTTGTAGTAAGGACCACCCTACACTGAAGACACATTAGAACCCTCGGGTTTTGTAGTAAGACCACCCTACACTGAAGACACTTAGAACCCTCGGGCTTTGTAAGTAAGACCACCCTACACTGAAGACACTTAGAACCCTCGGGTTTTGTAGTAAGACCACCCTTACACTGAAGACACTTAGAACCCTCGGGCTTTGTAGTAAGACCACCCTACACTGAAGACACTTAGAACCCTCGGGCTTTGTAGTAAGACCACCTTACACTGAAGACACATTAGAACCCTCGGGCTTTGTAGTAAGACCACCCTACACTGAAGACACTTAGAACCCTGGGGTTTTGTAGTAAGACCACCTTACACTGAAGACACTTAGAACCCTCGGGCTTTGTAGTAAGACCACCTTACACTGAAGACACTTAGAACCCTCGGGCTTTGTAGTAAGACCACCCTACACTGAAGACACTTAGAACCCTCGGGCTTTGTAGTAAGACCACCCTTACACTGAAGACACTTAGAACCCTCGGCTTTGTAGTAAGACCACCTTACACTGAAGACACTTAGAACCCTCGGGCTTTGTAGTAAGACACCCTACACTGAAGACACTTAGAACCCTCGGGCTTTGTAGTAAGACCACCCTTACACTGAAGACACTTAGAACCCTCGGGCTTTTGTAGTAAGACCACCTACACTGAAGACACTTAGAACCCTCGGGCTTTGTAGTAAGACACCCTTACACTGAAGACACTTAGAACCCTCGGGTTTGTAGTAAGACCACCTTACACTGAAGACACTTAGAACCCTCGGGTTTTGTAGTAAGACCACCCTACACTGAAGACACTTAGAACCCTCGGGTTTTGTAGTAAGACCACCTTACACTGAAGACACTTAGAACCCTCGGGTTTTGTAGTAAGACCACCTTACACTGAAGACACTTAGAACCCTCGGGCTTTGTAGTAAGGCCACCTTACACTGAAGACACTTAGAACCCTCGGGTTTGTAGTAAGACCACCTTACACTGAAGACACTTAGAACCCTCGGGCTTTTGTAGTAAGACCACCCTTACACTGAAGACACTTAGAACCCTCGGGCTTTGTAGTAAGACCACCCTACACTGAAGACACTTAGAACCCTCGGGCTTTTGTAGTAAGACACCCTACACTGAAGACACTTAGAACCCTCGGGTTTTGTAGTAAGACCACCCTACACTGAAGACACTTAGAACCCTCGGGCTTTGTAGTAAGACCACCTTACACTGAAGACACTTAGAACCCTCGGGCTTTGTAGTAAGACCACCTTACACTGAAGACACTTAGAACCCTCGGGCTTTGTAGTAAGACCACCCTACACTGAAGACACTTAGAACCCTGGGGTTTTGTAATAAGACCACCTTACACTGAAGACACTTAGAACCCTCGGGCTTTGTAGTAAGACCACCTTACACTGAAGACACTTAGAACCCTCGGGCTTTGTAGTAAGACCACCCTACACTGAAGACACATAGAACCCTCGGGCTTTGTAGTAAGACCACCCTACACTGAAGACACTTAGAACCCTCGGGTTTTGTAGTAAGACAACCCTACACTGAAGACACTTAGAACCCTCGGGTTTTGTAGTAAGACAACCTACACTGAAGACACATAGAACCCTCGGGCTTTGTAGTAAGACCACCCTACACTGAAGACACTTAGAACCCTCGGGCTTTGTAGTAAGACCACCCTACACTGAAGACACATAGAACCCTCGGGCTTTGTAGTAAGACCACCCTACACTGAAGACACTTAGAACCCTCGGGTTTTATAGTAAGACAACCTTATACTGAAGACACTTAGAACCCTCGGGTTTTGTAGTAAGACAACCTTATACTGAAGACACATAGAACCCTCGGGCTTTGTAATAAGACCACCCTACACTGAAGACACATAGAACCCTCGGGTTTTGTAGTAAGACCATCCTACACTGAAGACACATAGAACCCTCGGGCTTTGTAGTAAGGCAACCCTGCACTGAAGACACATAGAACCCTCGGGCTTTGTAGTAAGGCAACCCTGCACTGAAGACATCATGTTTACTTATCGTTCATACGATTGTGACACATTTAAATACTAGCAAGGTGTTCCTATGCGGTGAATCAAATTACTTTTTGTAAAAGTACATTACGTAACATACCGAGAAGTCTCGATTTGTGATGAACATAGTGGGTAATGTAACACCATATACACATTCGATATGATTGGCGATGATGAACAAAACACGTGGAAAACATACCATTTCATATCCACAATCAATAATTTAAGAAAATTGATGTAGAACATGTACTTTAGTGAGGAATTACGTAAAAGTTCCGATGATAGATGATGTATATGTATATCATTTAAGGAGGAATTATCCAAAAGGCCATTAATCAAACGCCTTTTGTACTCTAACAACTATCATAGGAGTGTCTGAGGCAGTACCTTATAATATACAACGAGAGTAAATGCATATATTTACAAACACCGCTTTATGTTTCAACAAAATACGCAATCTTTTATTTAAAAGTGTAGATACAATTTTATCTTTGAAAGCAGTAATGATTTCCCGGCATGCATACATCATATTTATACACATAGCAAAATTGTCATATAACAAACTCCCGCATGCTTATACAGATGTTAAAATATGTTGGTAACCGTGTTGAAATCTTCTGATATACGATCTACGGTCGCACGGCATTTTATAATCAACGGACTCCATCAAAATGGAAGTATATTTATGGACCCACTGGGTCTCATAATATCAACGAGGATCAGACAAGGGGCAGAGACGGGCACGCATTCATGAGGCACACATATGCCCATGGTGACAAGAAATGGTCACGCGACCTTCGGTAAAAGGACAGAGATCCTCCCTAAAGACACTGCTGTAATAGTGTTGATTTATATCACGGTACGTTACATAAATCGTCGCTTTAATGTTGTTTTACTACAAACACACTTCCGAGTACAGCACACACGCCAATCGGGATGTGCGTAGAGTTGTCTCTGCTCATACGCTATTGCGTGTAAGAATGTGCTCAGTAGTAAGGATTCAGTGTATCGGATTCACGTTGAAAGTTAGATTGTGCCTTTCAAAAGATTAAACCCGTAATGACAAAAAATTAAATATCAATATTTTCTATTATTTAACAATGAAATCTTATTAATACCGACTCCTTTTCCCTGACAAACCAGACTGGAGGATCGATCATTCGGTGCAAAATGTATATATCAAGAACCCAATGCAAATCTCAAGCCCTTTTGAAAATCAAGATTCATAACAAGAAATCGAGGATGAGTTGAAACATTTCGATAATAAATAATATGTTTCTACTACATATAGCGGTAATTACATAATGACAATCTCAGGATCTAGAACATAACTAACACAGTGATTAAATTAGAAAAATACACACAACGAAACATAACGTCGTGGGGATTCAATAATACTCATTTTACCATACTCCTGGGATTCCACTAAACAAAAGACTTCTGTCACTGGGACAGAAATGTGTACTAACCAGAAAAGTCAAATTGTAACTAGGTATTGGTAAAGGTGAACGATCGGCCGACATAGGAGGCAATAATACACTGATGTTGTAATTGTATATTCCTCATTCTTTAATCTTATAATAGTTACGTGTTCATTCCATCACAATCACAGGCAATAAGGACACAACTACGTATTTTGAACCTCCACACAGCCACGGAGAACAAAAGGTTTGGCGTTACAAAAATAAAACATGACAGATTTCACATGATGTAGCCAAAACAATGACTTAGGTAGTTTCCTGTTCCTTATCTATCCAAGTATCGAGAATTCTCAGCCATCTCTGTGAAGTTCATGGATGTACAGGAATATTGTACATTTTAATGAAAGGGTCTGAATCTCTGAATCTACATCACGAGACAGGTATGTATTTGAGGATGTTAACATGTTTTTCGGTGGAAATGAAGTCAGTATAAGGGTTTATCAATCATTATATAAAGTAAGGAACGTGGACAAGTCCACTAGCTGGTAGCAGAAGAGACACTATAGCGAAGACGTCGTACGAACGAACCGACAAAATCACGAAAAAACTGTCAAAACACTAGATCGTGGTATAGTACACACTACAAGTCAAATACCCCATTAGCAACTGTGTATATCTGATTGATTGATGGGAGTTAATGTCATTGTTCCGGTTACAAGGAAGTCCGAATGGAGGTTTGATAGCGATGCAGTGATTAGGAGGTCTTGTCGTGATCCATTTAGTCCAATGGTAGACTGGAAACTGGAATTCACCGTGGTGACCAGTTGTTTAGTAATACTAATTTATAACTAGATTCTAATGCTTGTAGGAACTTGGTTCCTACAATCAGTCTAAATTGCATTGTTTTTATGCATATTATATCACTATTTCTGAAACCCTTATTTAGTAAATTTCCTTATGACATCTAGAATTCTCTGCAACATTGACTTGAGCATGACGTCACGTTGTTGACTTCAGTATTCAAATGTTATAACAAGTAACAAGTCTTCGGCTGTCCTTCAAACTATTTTACACGTATTATGTTGTTAATGTGACCACCAATGAGATGATAGGAATACTCAGTGAAAAGTGTGTAGAGTAAAAGTCTGTCCAAGCCAGAGCAGTTTAAACTATTGCCGACCTAGAAATACAGACAATAAGTGAGTGCTTGGGTTGTAATATCTATTATCATTGCCAACACCAAATGTAACTTTTGATCTTAGATTTAAATCAAGATTTTAACCAAAAATAATAACTCTTTGATATAGAAGTGTTAAAGATACGCGTTATAGGACACTTGACTGAGTTGTCACTACAGACGTTATAATGATTACACTTGACTGAGTTGTCACTACAGACGTTATAATGATTACACTTGACTGAGTTGTCACTACAGACGTTGTAATAATTACACCCGACCGAGTTGTCACTACAGACGTTGTAATGATTACACCCGACTGAGTTGTCACTACAGACGTTGTAATGATTACACCTGACTGAGTTGTCACTACAGACGTTGTAATGATTACACCTGACTGAGTTGTCACTACAGACGTTGTAATGATTACACCCGACTGAGTTGTCACTACACACGTTGTAATGATTACACCCGACTGAGTTGTCACTACAGACGTTGTAATGATTACACCCGACTGAGTTGTCACTACAGACGTTGTAATGATTACACCTGACTGAGTTGTCACTACAGACGTTGTAATGATTACACCTGACTGAGTTGTCACTACACACGTTATAATAATTACACCCGACTGAACTGTCACTACAGACGTTGTAATTATCACATCACTGTGACGATGCAAAAGAACTGAAAAAAATGCAGATATTTTACAGAACATGTTGTTCTCACGAATATTTTTGAAAATATAGGATAAACAAATTATTACGTGAATTGCCATTCCACTGACGATTATTCATTCATTTCGACATGTGCTCAATAATAAGCAAATTTTATACAAACCTAAATTTACCAATAGCGAGTCATTATACGACCGTGTCCACATTTGCCACGTGTGAAGGTCTTGAAGCTGTGACAAGAGTTAAGGTCTTTTAGTGACATGCTAGGGATATCAAAAGTAAAAACAAAAAACTCTGCTACACAAAACAACGTTATTAAATACAACAGAGGGGCAATCATACCGTAGGAAGGAAGATATACCGAATACCCGGGCTAATATACTTTACTAAGGAAAGACTAAAATGCCTTGCGTGGCCAGCCTAGGTCATATATTCTCTATATTAAGGACGTGTTTTGGAAAGTTGACTACCAGTTTAAGATTGATGAAACCGGTCACCCCTTAGGGAGGAGGTGATGAGAATACGGGCTGTCAACTCGAATGGGAGATTCTAAGCAAGCAAGTATATTCCCGAGTGTTTGGTAACATTAAACCCCTCCCCGACAATGGGAATACCCACCTTACCCCGTAGATAGGACGATCTAATAATTTTTGTATGATATTATCCCTGTCACACATGTTGACGTGACGTCAGGCATTGTTAAGTTGGTATCATTACTCGTTATCATTAGAAAATATCCAGAATTATTAAGCTACCAGTATGACACAGAGAACAGTATCACTGTCAGAAAACCAGTTTGCATTTCACATCATTGGATTTGTGGAATATCTTGTCGGATCAAAGTGCGTCACCGCATTGCTGTGCACTTAATATAACCTGGTAATTTTAAATTTGCCTCATGGATACCAATTAATAGGGGTTTGATGAGACGTATTTTAACAGGCGGCTGCTATCTTAATAGACGGATCATATAATTAGCTGGGTGATCAGTGCACCACTGATTGTGCTTAAGGCAACAAAACTCATACCTCTGATTCCACCTACTAATTATATTGTATGTGTACTTGTGTGAGAAGACAAGCTTATCTCCTTTCCTTGCGCAGTGGAAAATCATGACACTTTTTGTTATTTACTGTATCATTATTTCTTGTTTAAAGCGGAAATTTAGAGGAATGACAATAATGACGCAATTTAAAAAAAAAAAAAAAAAAAAACAACAACATAGCATCAGCATCAGCATAATCTACTCTAAGGTTATACGACACCTTTTTTAAAGTGGACAAATTGAAAATTCAGTTTTAATATTTTCTTGTCTTTATGCAAAGTTAATGATGTAGTTTAAGTTAGAAATGAAATGAACAGAGGAATTAATCGTTCTTGTGTTTTGTAAAGATCTAATTTCTATTGTGCCCTTTTTGAATGTAAAAAATCATATTTTCTGCTTTCTGCCGATTAAAATCTGTAATTGCTTCTTCATAAATATTGCGTTCTTTACAATGAAGAAAATTATATTTTTGTCGATTAAGATCTGTAATATCAAGCTTCTCTCATGTAATATTTCTATAGGCCACAGAAGTGACTTCGAAATTCCGATTAAAACTTGCAATTAAATCTCTATTGCACACCATGTCAAAATATTTGCATCGTGTGCGGAGATTTGCAGGGCATTTATGGTTCAAAACTCTTTGTTATGGAAGTGAGAGAAGAATACGATACATTTTAATACAGATATATGTAAATTTAACATACGTTCTCAATCATTATCATTTTAACATTGTTTTTGCCATACTACCATTAGCCGAAATGGTAGTCCCATGTTCAACGCCACCTATAATTTTGACGTCATAGGCAGTGTTTGCCTCCAAAACATATGAAAACGCATGCTGAACATTTGATAAGTCGAATAAGGTAATTCAATGAGAATGAATAAGAAAAAAAGTAAAAATTCTCTGTTGGATATTTGACCGGGATTGTTAAAAAAGATATAGCTTTTTATCAATTAATTGCTTTAAAAATAAACCAGTAACTTGCTTATTGCTTGTTATAATTTGTAATATTTCCACACATCTTCGAAATTGTCAGTTTTGCATATTAATTAGTCAAAAATGTGATTTCCCTATATAAACTATAGTAAAGTTTACCTCCTCCCCAGGGGCAAACGTGAGATCCCAGGGTCATGAAATTCACATTTTGGTAAAGCACCATAAGACCCTTCCATCTGTGAAAAGTATTTTATTCTATCTTAAATGGGTATTGAGAAGAAGATATTTGAAATTTCAGTCAATTTGACCCTTTTTAGCCCCGCCAATCAGCCCCTGGGGGTCTGTCAGGGCCAACATGTGTATACCATCAAACTGTTATCACATGCTGATAATGTTAACCAAGTTAGAATGAATTCCAATACAAATCCAACAAATGATAGTCAAAAATGTGATTTCCCTATATAAACTATAGTAAAGTTTACCCCCTCCCCAGGGGCAAACATGAGACCACAGGGTCATACATGAAATTCACAATTTTGGTAAAGCACCATATAAGACCCTTCCATCTATGAAGAGTGTTTGAATCTACCATATCTGAGAGTAGAGAAGAAGATTTTTGAAATTTTAGTCAATTGACCCTTTTTAGCGCCACCCCTCAGGCCCCTGGGGATGGGAACCATATAATTTACATTTTTGGTTTACCCTCAGCCATAGAAGTTTTCTGATCAATTTCATTGAATTTGGTTAAGCGGTTTTGGAGAAGAAGTCGAAAATGTAAATTGTTTACGGACGGACGACGGACCTTTAGGTCATTCATACTCAAAATAGCTTTTCTATTATGGCAGAAACAGATCAAAGAAGCTCATGGTCTGTTTATATGGATTTATTTTTTACTCGGTAGTTATTTTTTCGAAAATAACAAAGCTCGTGATTTTCGTATTTTTTGAAAAATGACTAACTCGATAGAAAAATATATCGTATACAATAACCACTTGTTGAGTAATCTCTATGTACCTAGCAAATGTTTCGTCCTTCACTTAACAGAAGGCCAGTCTTCACCTAACATGTTTCGTCCTTCACCTGACGTATGTTTTGTCCTTCACTTAACAGAAGGCCAGTCTTTCACCTAACATGTGTTTCGTCCTTCACCAAACAGATGGTTCGTCCTTCATTTAACAGTTGGTTCGTCCTTCACCAATCATTTGGTTCGTTCATCATAGTTCGTCCTTCACCTAATTGGTTCGTCCTTCACCAAAGAGTTGGTTCGTCCTTCACTTGACTGATATTTCGTCCTTCACCAAACAGATGTTTCGTCCTTCACTTGACTGATATTTCGTCCTTCACCTAACATATCGTTTATCATTCAACAACAAAGTAAGCATGGTCATTGTTCAGTTACTGGAAATTTGATTATATGTATATATATTAATTAACATCGAAACCATACAGACAAGTTATTAACATAGAAATCGTATAGACCAGTAATTAACATCGAACTCTTAAACCAGTCATGAAACAGAAATATTTTAGACCAGTATCCAGTCAATATTTTTTCATCTGTTTGACAGCTTCACAGAAAAAAATACATATGTAATTTACGTGCAGTATGTACAGTTGACGTCCTTCATTTCCCATTCCGTATGGTCTGTTTTGATATCAGCTATATCAATCTATGTTTGTTTTTATTTCATGAGTCTTATTATAAATGATGAAGTACGATATAACAACATCTTTTGTAAATGAAATAAGAGGAGAACCAAATGATTGGTATATAACTTGTCACTTTGTTTTAAACAATGCGTAAACAATGTAACCAAAGGATAAAATGTGCATCATTCAGGTGCCGTTTTCTAGGATTTGATATTTGGATAGTTTTTGAATTGCTCAATATGTTTATTTTATTTTACAAAATTGAAAACCTTGTGGCAATGTATTTTATTGCATACAGTACGCGTACCAGAACACCAGCTCCGAGTACTCCTCGCGCGTATCTTGTGATGTTGAATACATTGGATTATACATTTGAGATTTAGTTAGTTCAATTAAAATCACAATCTTCCATTAAATTCCAGGCTTGATTCAATTGAAACTTTGACGTTCATCACACTAAATGCAAAAGTTTTTATCAACCAAAGGTTTCTGCACTTTAAAATATTCAACCCCGTTTCTTCATTCTATCTAGATTGTGCTGTCCTTATACACTATACATTGGATGTGCATGTTGTGATTTCTACTGCACGCAGTTTTATCAGAATATGAAGACGTCTTGCAGACGTCACAGCCAAAACGAGCCCTGCTCAGGAAGCCTGGGGAGCATTAATTCCATATCAGCTAAATGTCATGCATGGAAAAATGCATGTACAGCTTAATAAGTCATATGGCAATATTAAAGCGAACCAGTCTGAATGATAAACACTACATATATACAAGTACGAATGCAATTATACAGTAATTTATTGGTAATGCCATTTACAGTTTACCTATCAGTGTGTAGCTTAACCAAACCTTTATTAAACGCCTTGTTATATTTCCATTTATGACAACGCAAGGCATAGCTTAAATTTGGGGAATGGGGATTTAGAAGGGCTCGAAAAAAGATTTTAAGGAATCTTTTCGTTATGCCTTTGTTATTAAGCTATGTATATAATATAAAAGTTTGTTTACAGGCACATTTTTGCTCGCGTTACTAATTTTTCGGATACATAGCTTTGGCTCCGCCCACATTCCCTTATTTGGTAAAACATACGGGTATGCGGTTAAAGGTTAAACCTGATTGGTTATTAGAGCCCATATCTTCATCAGAAAAAAATGTCACAGTCGCCATCTTTAAAATTTTGATTAGTACATTTTTTGAAAAAAATTAACTAAATTGACTGTTTTAAAAAACGAAAAACAAGCAAACATTTTGACGCAATTGTGCCGCTCACCTTCGCTTTGTATATTGGTATTTATGCGTTTTTATGTTCATTTTAATAAAGAATACTTAAGGTCACCCACAGAGGTGAGCCCAAGTATTGTGCCATAATTCTGTGTCATTGTTATCTGTGCATGAAGCAAACAAAGCTCGCAGCATTTATGGTATCTTACACATTGAAAATGGTATCTTGGAAGAGAGTAGTGATTTTTCCCTTTGTCATGGGACACACAGCAAACATCTAGCATATTGTATATAGTTATATATTGTCGTAATACACTATTAGAGAAAACGAGACCTTATACAAGAACAATGGGATTTTACCCGCAAACCAATGTGAGCAAAACCAAGTGTTATTTGTAGCAACCTTTGAGACAACACATTCGGTAGGTTTAAAAATAACTACCAAATGATCTTATATTCTCAAAAGTATGATTATGAAAAATAAACACGACATAATGATTACGCAATAAACTACAGGATGGCGAATTGAAATAGCAAAATCAGAACAATAATGAGTTGACATTGCAGCAAATAAATTGCTCCTAAAATGTTAGAGGATTACACGGCGAGAAACTTACTACGGGCGCCTTGCAACTCTAACTTCCTATGTCGGATTAACACTACACAGACTGTCATTTTTTTTTTAAGTTTGGAATTTCATCATGTTAAATTCAAAAGTGTCTTGTTATTAGTTCTTTTTCACAAATCTATGATAAAATCGACATAAGTAACAATCTGAGAGACAAAATCGCGATTACTTACATCTCTGGGCTTAATCAGGTAAACATTGGATTGAAAATGGCGGTCTAATAAATACAAAAAGAGGAATATAACGCAAAAACAAATGAAACGCTATTTTCCTCTTACTTGTTATTTTTTCCGCTTGGTGTACATTCCGCATTGTTAGCAACCTTAGCCGCTTTGCTCGAAATAGATAATGAAGCGATAGGAGGATGTAGCAAAGTGTTTTGTAGCAAACAATTATTAACTTAGTGTGAATTAGTGATTTGACTGTTTAAATGGGATATATAAAACGTAAGTACATACATGTACCATTGGCATCAAGTGTTGTAACTGTTTACTGCCCTGATGTCAGTGCCAATCTTGCACAGTATCAAATAGGGTTCGTTTGTTGGTTGGCGTTAAAAAAATTGCTAAGGTACCAAATGATTTCTGTTTATAGATTCGTTTTGAGAAATTCCTCATAATTAAGCGTTTCTGAAGGTGGGGTCAATATCTCAATCTAGAATATACATGCAGAATACTTTTGCGTATTCATGCAGTTGAAACGATAAGTTAATAGTTCAACTGGAATAAGAACAATCTCCTTTTAAATGATAATCCTATTCGAAACTAAACATATAACTATTGCTGATGTGGGGTATCCCGACAATGATGGTATCGTGATCTGCTTAACATAACATTTTGAGTTTGACAGATCTTCTACCAGACTATTAGCATGTCAATGAATATAATACATTTCTTTCTCTTGCACAAGTCCTTTAATAACAGTCTTCAATGCTAACAAAACCTTATGATTGGGTATATCAAGTCTTCTTATCAACATCACGATCTGCGTTGTGGATGTTGACTGATGACAAAAAAGGACGAGACATCTATGCAGTTTTTTTTTTGTTCGACTGTATCTTCATTTGTAATTGTTTTGAAATGGTTTGATATCTTGTATATTATATTATCTTTTGTACAATCGAGAGATACCGGTTAATGGAGACAAAGTTTTATCAGCGGTATCAAGACTCCACAAGGTATCTGATGCTTGTTCTTGTGCCGGTTCTTATTTTGGGATTTTGGCATCACCTGGATATTCTATGGATTACATTATTGGTGCCTTGATGAAGCCGAAGCTGCTTTACATTCTGGAGGAAGACCTAATATTCTTCTCATTGTTAATCTAGCTTTCATCCATCCGGACAGACAAGAGTGATTTATCTAAGTTGGTATATGTATGCGTAATTATTGTAAAATGAGTGAAGTTTGCACCTAAAAAGTTTGCCTCGTTTGAACAACTTTGAATTTAAGTTTCCATGTCGATGATCTCTCTTTTTACTGTTTTACTGTTTTATACTCAAAGACAATTTCATATATAGTTTTTGCTTTTTGTTTTTGTATTTATTCCTAAATGAGAAGTTTAGATAGGTACATTTTCGTAGCCATTATATAGCACGTTCAGGTCAGTTTTCACATGGATACCATCTGTATAGACAATATCTAATTGAGCGATTAAAATGATTAACAACTTAAAATAAACAGTATATCTTTAAGAAAAATCTTCAAACTGAAAATGTACCTATCATCTTCGATATGGCATATAGACTTCAATATATTGTTGGTAGTAATAGAATATGTTGTGTCAAATTCCTTCTTTCAATAGCCTTTTACAGAAACTTTCAACCAACTTACTTTAAAATCCCAAATAAAGATTATTGTGTCTGTTATTTTGTCTCAATTATTATAATATGTTAATGTAAACGCGGTTCATGTTAATGTCTTTCTTAACTTTTGTTTCTTCAGTCCATTATTTATACATGTCCTCAGTTCCTCTGGCATAACTTTAACTGATATTTAGTCTACCTGTGTTAATTTTGGTAGTGTTATTTCTCCATTTTTATTTTGATATTGTTGTTTCTCCATGTTTATTTATAACTTGTTGGTTCTGCATGTTTGAATTGATATTATTGTTTCCCCCTGTTTTTTTATGTTGTTGTTTCCCATGTTTATTTTGGTATCGTTGTTTCTCCGTGTTTCCTTTGGTATTATTGTTTCCCCATGTTTATTTTGATATTGTCATTTCCCCATGTATATTTTGATGTTGTTTACCTATGTTTTTTATATTATTGTTTCCCTATGTTTTTTATATTATTGTTTACCTATGTTTTTTATATTATTGTTTCCACGTGTTAGTTTTTGGTATTATTATTTCCCCGTGTTTATTTTGGTATTATTGTTTCCCCATGTTTATTTTGATATTGTCATTTACCCATGTATATTTTGATGTTGTTGTTTCCCTATGTTTTTTATATTGTTGTTTCCCCATGTTTATTTTGAAATTTGTGGTTCCCAATGTTTATTAAGATATTGCTGTTTCTCCATGTTTATTAAGATATTGCTGTTTCTCCGTGTTTATTAAGATATTGCTGTTTCTCCATGTTTATTAAGCTATTGTTGTTCCCCCGTTTTTTATATTGTTGTTTCCCTATGTTTTTTTTATTGATGTTTCTCCATGTTTATTTGTATATTGTTTTTCCCCATTTTGATATGAATAGTGTTGTTTTCCAATGCTAATTTTGATATTGTTGTTTCCCCATGTTTATTTTGATATTGTTGTTTCCCCATGTTTATTTTGAAATTGATGTTTTCCTGTGTTTATTTTGATATTGTTGATTCCAAATGTTTTTTTTATATTGTTGATTCCCAATGTTTATTTTGATATTGTCGTTTCCCTGTTTTTATTTGGATATTGATTTTCCCTGTCTTTATTTTGATACTGTTGTTCCCCCATGTTTATTTTGATATTGTTGTGTCCCTGTGCCTGTTTTGATGTTCATGTTTCTCTGTGTTTTATTTGATAGTGCCGTTTCCCCATGTTTATTTTGATATTGTTTCTTCCGCAAATCATTTTTTTTCTTATATTTTATATACATGTAATCTTCACCACCTAATTTTATCCATAAATCTACAAGATCATAGAGTGGTAGTTTTTTCCTAATGTTCTAACGTTTGTACTTGATCCTCCAATATAGGTACTGAATCCTCTAATATAGGTACTAGACCTTAAGCACAGGTGCTGGACCCTCCACTTTAGGTATTGGATCCTCCAATATAGGTACTGGATCCTTCACTTTATGTACTGGATCCTCCACTAAAGAAACTGGATCCTTCACTTTATGTACTGGATCCTCTAGAACATGTACTGCATCATCCACTTTAAGTACTGGATCCTCCATTATAGATATTGTGGTTCCCCAACGAGTGGAGATTGTTTATCAGTTTTATCCAACTCGAGTTAGTTAATTTTCTAAATTTGAAAAGACACGAGCTTTAGCGAGTGTCTTTTCAAAATTAGAAAATTAACTAACTCAGGTTGGATAAAAATGATAAACATTCGTCACGAGTAGGGGGACTTGTTTATCCCACAACTTCTTTACTTACAAATGTAAGCTTGTCAAGTTCAAATTCTCCCAACATAGCAACTAAATTCCGTGAACCAAATCACTATGCGACAAAATAAAGGTCGTTATGAACGAAAGCTTATCAATTATCTTTAGATGCACGACTCATATCTTCTGTACTATATTTGTAAATTATATTGTTTTACAAAACGAAATATTAGTTTGACAATCCTTGTGTCTGTATGATTTATTAATGGGTAACTTGTTGAAATGACTCCGCTCAAAATATTCGAAGACGACACCGTCATCGCGAAGTCGAACGTCACCGCTGAATATATTAGACTAATCATTGTCAGATTCAATTATCGTTCCTATCCTGGATTTCGTAGGTATGCTATCACTGGCTTTTGCGATGGTAAATGTTCATTCTGAGTTTTATTCATTCAAGACATCGTGCATTTCAACAAATATTTCAGAAACCGAGCTTGAGGTTTGAGCAATATGTATAATGTATTTTACGTTGGTCGGTGTGTTTTCACGAAATGTCACCAGTTTACTGATATGAGACAAATGTTCCAAGATGATTTTTACATTTTTGTGTTTGGGATAAATATATTCGTAATAAAGGTAAGTGGAATGATAAGAAAGTGTTTATTCGTTGATTTTGTTTCTGTTGGTACAATATCCGTACCGAATGCCACCAAACTAAAAGGGAAGCTCTAGGCTTAGGCATCCAAGTGACTGCGATTAGAGACAGCGATTTAACCAATTTGTATTACATTTGTTCATTGTTTTGATAACTCATTCATGACTATCGGGGTCCACTGCATATCTAGAATCAAGGGGGAGGTCATTTTTTGTTCGCTAGGCCTAAGTTATATCTCGCTCCGTGCGTCGTCTATTTTACCATCATCAAATTATATTTCGTACGACTCAAACCCCAGATTAATCGACATTTACATGAGGACATCCTTCTCACCCAGTTATGTTGAGTACCGACAAATCCACAAAACGTGTCCATGTAATGTTGATCTTTTGGAAGACAGGCGACAAAAAAAAAAAAAAAAAAGAATAAAAGACTAAGTGAGAGTAGTAAAAATAGTCTGTTGTCAAACACCAGAGGTTAGCCAATCAGATTTGTTGGGGGTCACAAATGACCAATCGAAGGCTTAGAAAGTGGTAACACACTGCGGTGTGTAAACAAAAACAATAACACACTGTTACCTATGTTATCACGTGCCGTATCAGTTGTGAAACAAGTGTAGTTATGGGATAAACTGTATTCTCCACTACAGGTACAGGATCCTCTAATACAGGTGCTGGACCCTCCACTGTAGGAACTGGAGCATCCACTCTAGGTACTGGAACATCTAATATAGGTACTGAATCCTCTAATATAGGTACTGGATCATCTAATATAGGTACTGGATCCTCTAATATAGGTACTGGATCCTCTAATATAGGAACTGGATCATCTAATATAGGTACTGGATCATCTAATATAGGTACTGGATCCTCCACTATAGGTACTAGATCCTCAACTTAAGGTACTGGATCCTCCTTTATATATATTGGATCCTCCATTATATGTACATGACCCTCTAATATGGTACTGTATCCTCCACTATATGTACATGATCCTCTAATATAGGTACTGTATCCTCCACTATATGTACATGATCCTCTAATATAGGTACTGGATCCTCCACTAGAGGTACTAGATCCTTCACTATACGTTCTTGATCCTCCATTTTAGGAACTGAATCCACTATAAGTACTTTTGTACTGGATCTTCTTTTATAGATACTAGATCATCCACTATGGGGTACTGTGTCCGAACAAGAACAAATAGACGTTCGCTTGATACGTATTAGATTGATACATGATCAATGAAATAATTTGTTGAATTTTCGATGCAAGCCATCCCTCTATCAAGACACGAATACGAGGGCTGATTGATAAGTTGTAAGCTTCGTATTGAAGGAGGTACTCAAGGATGCTCTTTCTAAGTCCTAATATTCCTTGACTATATAGGGCCGTGTACCTAAGGACTGGTCTCATTTGGTTAGTTTATTTCGACGAGGTAGCACTCTAAAGTAAACAAGACAAGCAGCTTTTACAAAATGGACAAAATCGGCTAGGGGTAGGGTTAGGGTGAAAGACCACGATTGTGGCTTTAAACTGATTGAGCATCCGTCTTATTCACCTCCTCTCGCTCAATCAGACTTTCATCTATTTCCAAAACTGAAAACAGCTATTTCAGGCACCCTAACCCTACCCCTACGAGCAGTGGATGACTTTCTGAACAGCTAAGAAAAGGAGTTCTATAAAAGTGGCATGGAGGCCCTTAAACACCGCTGGCAAAAGTATATAGATACTGAAGGGGATTATGTTGACAAAAAATATAATATGTCCGACAAAAAATTCAAACCCTTCAATATGAGACTCACAACCTATAAAATCATTCTCGTCAAATACATAATTTCAAAAGTCAAATCAATATTAGTTTAACAATCTAATATCAAGACAAGGGTTGTTTCGGTTTTCGAGAAATAAACTTAGCCCAAAAGCAGGAATAAACAATGCCCATTCCATTGCTTTCATTAGAATTATTGAATAATTAAATAACCAGTTTTCATTTTCCCATTTTAAGCAAATATAACGTAGATTATCTATATATCACTCACATTTGTAATGATTTAACGCCATTTACTTTATAAGGCATTCAATAAGTTTCTTCCGTAGGTGTTATATTTAGTATCAAAGCAGTATTTTGGAATGCAATTGACACGCTGGTGGCAGCAAAGTTTGGCATTTAGATAAAAAAAAATAGGAACTACTTTCGCATCTTCAATTTACATTTAACATATAGACGTTACCAATGAGGCCTCACTTACCAGGGAAATAGTTACCAAATTAATTATTTCTGATTATGACCCTCATACCCATATCACCCAGAATCTGTCTTATTTTGAAACTCTAAGCGGAGCCAAAGTCTGATGTTAATTCCCCACCGGGGTTGACCCTACCTCTTTCGTGATGATACACGAAATAGGGGTGTAGCAATTCAAAGCAATAATATCAAGGTCAAGGACGCTAAAAAGAATCGTGGATATACCGTTACAATATATCGTATTGCTCTTTTTTTCAGTTTTATTTTTTATCCAAAACAGAACGTTGTCCTATGTGACGCCATATTACATGGATCCTGAAATACAAAATGGCCAATCACTGGAATGTAGTGGAAAAGAAAAGGAGGTGTTACCGGTCATGGCCGATCACTGGAATGTAGTGAATAGGATGAGGTGTTGTTACCGGTCATGGCCAAACACTGGAATGTAGTGAAGAGGATGAGGTGGTTATACCGGTCATGGCCAATCACTGGAATGTAGTGAAGAGAATGAGGTGGTGTTACCGGTCATGGCCGATCACTGGAATGTAGTTTAGAGGATGAGGTGGTTATACCGGTCATGGCCGATCACTGGAATGTAGTGAAGAGGATGAGGTGTTGTTATCGGTCATGGCCAATCACTGGAATGTAATAAAGATGATGAAGAGGTATCTTCTTTTACTGCATGTGTGTATATTTAGTGTAATCTTATAATTTAACACCATTTTGTTGTAATAAGCATGCTCTGAACATCACAATTTCAGTATCAAAAATTTTAATAGCTGTAATATAAATTCATGAGGAAATCAAATGATTTATATAGGCAACAAATCCATCAACAAGTTATTTGAATCCCGAATAACCCTACCGATGATTTGTTCCTTGCTTATTTAAAGTTTTACATTAATGAAAATATTATCAAATCAGATAAAGGCCATAGAGAAAAATGTACGCCTGAAACGATTTTACACATAGAGACAACTTCATTACATAGTACGATAGTAAATTGGACCAGTCAATGTACATACTTTAATAATTATAGTATCAGATCTTATAGAATCCACATTGAGTATAAGTATCTTATAACCTACCTAATGATATCAGCACAGGTGATAAAGGAAGACTGACTCTGTTAAGCCAGAAAGACTCTTTTCAGAAACGTCTTTCATAAAGGTCTATCATGAATTGAAACTGCTCACTTTATCATTCGATCTATCATTTTAATTCAATATTTGAACACAATAACTATGTCATTATAGGTGTTGATATTTAAAAAAAATCTATTATTACCATATCTTATATGATTATACAAAAACATACTTTGTACAGAGTATAGGCAGTGCGAGAAGCATTCTTCCTTGAATCAGAAACCAACATATTCTGTAGAGTTGGCATGAATATTGAATCATAGTCAAAGCATTTCATTAGAATTTGCAAACGCGCCTGATAATGTTAACAGCAATGTAACGCTAGGAATCGTGGACAGTGATTGTTATCAACGTCAATCGATCTGTCGACCGTTACCACTAAATTCATCAAAAAAATGCAATGTGTAATTATTATAATGTTTTTGTTTTACATATAAATCAATTAAAATGATAGTTATATGATTACAAGAGGACAAAACACAATGGACTATGACATTAAATAATTCCTAATAGCTTCTCTGAAATAAAACAGCAATTCAAAACAATATTTACTACATGAAGTGCGTAAATAGGATCCTATTTTTCAAAATTGATTGGCAGATATGACAACATGGCTGATTTATTTAGGTACGTTTGGGGTTATTTCAATCCGGGCACTTTATAGTATTCGTGATCTCATAAACAGGTGCGTGGATCTATTTTAGGAAAGCAGGGCTCCATTTAAGATCTAGTCAATTGTATAAACATCAGTAGAGCAAATCGATTGAAAACACAAAGTTAGGTCCTAGTATCCTAGTCAGCCAACGAATGTAACAAACAGAATCTAATGAACATGAAACTGCTAAGGATACAGACCGGCAGTGTTTGTAGTGAATTTAGTTAAAAGAACACTGCCTTGATTCTTTCTTTATCGTCACGTTTCCCGAATAAACACGCTCGTATGTTTACCGTTAGCATATTGCTGTAATTGGTTTCCCCCGTACGTTAACCGAGAGGAGCCCACCTGCCTTGTGATTACACTTAAAACAGTCGCCAGCACACCTTAACGCATGTACTTGCACTTCTACATGGAAGACGCTCGTGTCCTGTTACGAGAAGGATATGTTCTAGTTTGGTAACTGCATCGCCAGTAGGAAAGGCATTTTATCAAAGATAAGTTGAAAAAGTGGGAGACAGGGGTTCAATATACATTGTATATAGTTATTAACCATATCGGTTTGATATATTCTAATTCCCAATACAACAGGTAGATTACTTATCCCGCACGTGTTAAAGATTCGCTGTAAAAACCTTGGGTTTTAGGTTAAACTGTCTTCATCGCACAGGACTGAAAGGTTTAGTTAATCTATCGCCATACAATGTTACGGGGAGAAGCATATTGGTTCTCGCTGCATTTCGTCTTGGCTACATAATATATCTGGCTACATAATATATCTAACAAAGAATTGTGTTAAGTAACACATTCTTTAAGTAGTTCTTAAGGCTATGTTATGGTCCTAGACAGAATTGATATCTTTCTTTCTATCCTCTTTCTACCACATTTCCTTCCTTTTTTCATCTATCGTGTTGAAAATGATTGCATTAATGAGTCGTTAACATTCCGCACTAAAATGCATGTTAATACAATGTTCATCGTATATTAAAGCCATTGTACGTTTACCAGGATGGGAATTTCAATCATTTACTAAAGTTCGGTGCTATTAATCTATTATTTTGAATTTCCTCTGTCTGCCTGTCAGTATTTTTCAAAAGTATGCAGCGTAACGTGATTAACGAAGGTTGCACATTAATCGTATGTAGCATTTGATGAATTGTCTGCATTCTTTTCAAATCCATCAACTTTGGAATGACACCAGATACGCACAATTTCAATGAATTTCATACAGTATTATTGGTTTCTCAAACACTCCTGGAATTAACAATCGCATAACTTGAACAGAGGATACTAATAAACAAAGGATACCTACAGCATACATCATATATACTACTAAACAAAGGATACCTACATCATACATCATATATACTACTAAATAGAGGATACCTACGTCATACATCATATATACTACTAAACACAGGATACCTATATCATACATTTACATCACATATACTACTAAACAGAAGATACCTATATCATACATCATATATACTACTAAACACATGATACCTACATTATACATCATATATACTACTAAACAGAAGATACCTATATCATACATCATATATACTACTAAACACAGGATACCTACATCATACATCATATATACTACTAAACAGAAGATACCTACATCATACGTCATATATACTACTTAACACATGATACCTACATCATATATACTACTAAACAGAAGATACCTATATCATACATCATATATACTACTAAACACAGGATACCTACATCATACATCATATATACTACTAAACAGAAGATACCTACATCATACATCATATATACTACTAAACAGAGGATACCTACAACATATATACTACTAAATACAGGATACCTACATCATACATCATATATACTACTAAACACATGATACCTACATCATACATCATATATACTACTAAACACAGGATACCTACATCATACATCATATATACTACTAAACACAGGATACCTACATCATACATCATACATCATATATACTACTAAACACAAGATACCTACATCATACATCATATATACTACTAAAAAGAAGATACCTATATCATACATCATATATACTACTAAACACAGGATACCTATATCATACATCATATATACTACTAAACAAAGGAAACCTACATCATACATCATATATACTACTAAACACAGGATACCTACATCATACATCATATATACTACTAAACACAGGATACCTACATCATACATCATATATACTACTAAACACAGGATACCTACATCATACATCATATATACTACTAAACACAGGATACCGACATCAAACATTATATATACTACTAAACACAGGATACCTACATCATACCTCATATATACTACTAAACACATAATACCTACATCATATATACTACTAAACACAGGATACCTACATCATACATCATATATAATACTAAACAAAGGATTCCTACATCATACATCATATATACTACTAAACAAAGGATACCTACATCATACATCATATATACTACTAAACACAGGATACCTACATCATACATCATATATACTACTAAACAGAGGATACCTACATCATACATCATACATACTACTAAACAGAGGATACCTACATCATACATCATACATACTACTAAACAGAGGATACCTACATCATACATCATATATACTACTAAACACAGGATACCTACATCATACATCATATATACTACTAAACAGAAGATACCTACATTATACATCATATATACTACTAAACACAGGATACCTACATCATACATCATATATACTACTTAACACAGGATACCTACATCATATATACTACTAAACAGAGGATACCTACAGCATACACCATATATAATACTAAACAAAGGATATCTACATCATACATCATATATACTACTAAACACAGGATACCTACATCATACATCATATATACTACTAAACACAGGATACCTACAGCATACTTCATATATACTTGTGATAGCGTTAACCTGATTATCCATGATCTATGGAGCTATCAAAGTATACGCCAAGGTTCCTCACAGCTTTGACTTCCTCAATGGTTTGTGCACCAACCTTACGCTGGAGACCTTTAGTGTACTAACACTTATCGGAAAAGACGATTAATTATGTGTTTAGCTTGAGCATAATAGAGTTCTACCAAGTATATATACGTACTGACGTCATTTAGACAGGCTTTTAAATTTGCTGTTATCAGGTCCCAGTTGTTTTGTGGTCTTATAACCATATAGATTAGCGTGTCGTTAGCATAACAATGGAATTGAAGGCCATGACGACAAATATCCCGGTTTAGTACAAAGACAGTATTTCCTGAGTCCCAGTACGGACCCATCAGGAACATCGAGGTTATGTCGTCCGAAACAATTGATCAAATGGCCGTGCAATATCGTCGTTCGTCAGAGGTGCGTCACCAGTCATCAAACAAGCGTACTCTACAAGTTGGAAAAATATGACACGGTGAATGACGTCGTATGTAGAGGACATATCAAGCATAAGCTCTGCTCTACTCTTGTTATCCAGTGCGGCAGCTATATCACTGTAGACACGAGGTAACGCTGTCTCAGTGGCATGTCCCGTCCGGTAGGCTGATTGCAAGTGGTCATGAAGAATGTTTTCATGGAGATGAGCTTCTACACTCTGGGACACAATCTTTTCCAAGATCTTGGAAAGGAAGATTTGATACTGGGCTGTAGTTCTTTAATTCCTCCGTGTCAATTCCAGTCTTCTTCAATATTTTCTAACACGAGCCGTCTTGAAACACAATAGAACCATTGACCCTTTGTTCATGATTGAGGTTATCGGGCTTCAAGACATTGATTCACTAAAACTTTGGGAAGCGGGTCCATTTCATAGGATTTATATTGCGAGTTTGTAATTATCCTGAGTGCAACTCATCTTTGGTTGTTGGCGTGAACTGTGAAGTTCGCCATCAAATTGGATGTCAGAAGCCATGACAGAGATATTGGTGTCAAAAATTGAATACAAAGCGTCAATATTTTGTCTGATCATGTTGATTTTGATCCTGGAAAAATCGCTAAACTTGTTGGACGGGAATCTCTCAGAAGAACAGCTTGGTAAGACCATTGTTGCCCATTAGGTGTCTGGTAGGTCTAAAAGCTGTTTCTGATCCGAACCACATTCTGCGATTTTACCAGAATAATAACAAACATTGCAGTACCATGACATCTTACGTGTTCCATATGAATCATTGCTTGGTATACAGTTGATGTGTATCATGCGCTACTTCATACAACAGGGAATAGGAGAGAATTTAGTCTGTAACACTGTGGTCTATATCAGCGACAGTTGTAACGTCGATACGAGTGCTGATTGATATGTTGTGAGCCTCATATTGAAGGATTTGAATTTTGCAGTATATATTGTATTATATTGCAACATAATCAATCCCCTGCAGTATCTATACACTTTTGCAAGCCTCAATGACATTTTTATAGAGCTCCTTCTCTTGGCTGTTCAGAAAGGCATCAACTGCATGTATGACGTCATCATCGGACTGAAAGTGGGTGCCTAAAATAGTTGTTTTCAGTTTTGGAAATAGATGGAAGTCTGATGGAGCGAGATCAGGTGAATATAGCGGATGCTCAATCAATTTAAGGCCACAACCGTGAATGACAGCCATAGCCATGGCAGACTTTTGAACAGGAACATTGTCCTGATGGAATAACACACCTTTATTGAGCTTTACGTGGCGCTTAGTTTTAATATTTTCCCGAAACTGCCTCAGAAGTGAAGCATAGTGTGTACCATTGATTATTTGTCCCTTTTGGAGATAATCTATCAGCAGAATACCATCTGCATCCCAGAAAACCGAGGCCATAATCTTCCCAGCTGATGGAACAGTATTTGCCAGGGTGCTTCCATTGCTTCGATTGTTGTTTCGCATCTGGGCTAAAATGATGGCCCATGTTTCATCCATAGTGACAAATCTCTGAAGGATGTAGGCAGGATCTTCCTCAAAACGGTTAAAGATTACCACACGATTATGTGCCCCTGGTGTGCTTCTGATCAACTGTCAGAAGTCTTGGTGCACATCGGGCCGAAAGCTTTCTCATTGCGATATCCTCGGTCAGAAAGGAATGTGTTCTTTTCTGTGAAATGCCAACTCTACTGGCTATATATCTTTCTGTGACTCGTCTGTCAGTCATAACAATATCATGAACATTATTGACCATTTCTGGGGTGGCAACATTGACAGGCCTTCCAGGACGGGGGACATCCTCAAAGCTCTGTCTGCCGCGCTTAAATTTCGCCACACACCTTTTCACTGTAGCATATGAAGGGGCATCTTTCCCTAGTTTTGCAACCATATCATTATGGATACCCTTAGGTGTTAAACCTTTTTATGCAAATATTGAACAACTGCTCTTTTACCGATTTTGTCCATTTTGCAAAAGCCGCTTGTCTTGTTTACTTTAGATTGCTACCTTGTCGATATAAACTAACCAAATGAGACCAGTCCTTGGGTGCACGGCCCTATATAGTTAGAGAATAGTAGGACTTAAACAGAACATCCTTGAGTACCTCCTTTAATACGAGGCTCACAACATGTCAATCATCCCTCGTAGTGAAAGGCTGAGGTGAACGTTGCGGCGTTCAAAATACTTAAACAACAGAAACATAAAATTCATAATAGCATATTAAATCACATAAAGGCATCGGCTACTGTACCTGCATATCAAGTGGTTTTACTGAGGACCAATTTACCGACTATACGTTTGAACAAGGATAACAAAATAGCCGAGCGTTTTTTTCTTAATATCAATTCATGAAAATCAGTAATCACTGTGATTCCACCAATCCCTTAATATAGAGAAATCGGTGGAATTAAAAGATCAGCCGGACCTTCCAGAAGATTTGTTTTTAGAATTAGGTATTTACTGTTCATAACCTGACTTACATGATTGTATAGACGATATTTAGTTTATAACTATTTTACATGTGTATGCACTTTATATATACTACATGTGCTGTTTATTATGTATTTGATTTACTGTTATGGTTTATTTCATTAATTTGTTATCAATTCTCTAATTTCTGTAATTGGTTCGAGTCTTTTGTAATTAAAATAATAAAGATCTCGCGAAAATGCATTTAGTGTAAACGTTACCTTAGTACGTGCACGTGCCGTTTAAAGTTTCAAAACAAGGCCTATGTTATAGAAAGGATAGGTTTTAAGGTAGAACTATGTAAGGAATCGTCGCAACAAAACCATTATCTAATACAACGTGACACGCTAATTTTCTCATTTATTACGAGTTCGGCGTGCATTGTCGTACTTGTCCGGTCTGACAACGGAAACCAGACGGCGGGAGCACTCTAATTCTTAACGCCATTTCTCTCCCTTCCTCGCCAAATGTGTTGTAGCCATCGGCAAGATAAAGACTATCTTGTACAGACTCCTTCTTCATCTAATGACCTACCGTGGGGAGGGCGAGATACATGTGCCAACATGTAATCTTTTAAGGAGTTTAACACCACGCCGTGTTCTGGTCATGTGTACTGTTCCTCTGGCTTTTGTCTGGAGTTTCTCCACCTGCCCTTCTCATGTTATCTAACTGTATTGTATTGTTTCATGTGTCCGCAAAGATGTGTAGGCGTGTCACTTAAGGAAACAACACAAGTCGTGCTTTAACTTTAAATAACTTCATAGTACTGTTAGTTGTGTCCATCGTGAACATGTCATCATGTCCACACCACAAGTGAGGACAATCTCCACAAATGATGTCACCGATGTATTGTCAATTAGAATTCTACTAAAATATGTCGAATTTGTTTTTGGAAATTTAAAAAATAGAAAAGCTGATGTTACAGGTGTTCTAAAAATAATTGCTTCAAAAACAGAAACAAAACAATATTGTATAACAAGGGATCCTAGTTTTTAGAATTTATTTATTTATTTTTCTTTTTTCGTTTTTAGTCAATCCTGTCATATGCAACCTTCAAGGGAGGCAATGCAAAACATATCACATATGACAGGTGGTCTCTTAATCCAGGTTCAAGCAATTAGTATAGTAAATGAGGTATAACTATTCATAGTTACATTTGTATACATGTACATTCTATCTTATGTTGGGGAAACAGGTTTATTACTATGCAGAAATGGGTAAAATATAATAGTTTATCTGAGACTATCACCCTTATCATAAGCTCACACGTAGACTGGTTTTGTTGGTTATATTGTAAGACCAAGTTAATGTACTGATGGGGAAGAATCTGTTATGTCCTCAATTAAAGATTCATTTAAGCATTGAACTGTTACCAAATGGTAGTATACAGTCGATATGAATACAATTTGGGTGACAGATAAATAGAATGTCGCCCGTTAGGGCGACATGAAATATTATCTGTCACCCAAATTGTATTCATATCGACTGTATACTACCATTTGGTAACAGTTCAGTGCTTATTTTTACATTCATAAAGTTTTTTTTTATTAACTGTTGTTTATGACGCGTTTAAATTTGCCGCTTACCCTATCACTGACGTCATCTAGTTCAAATACCGGAACAGCCGAAATTTCCAGAAGGAATAATATAGTCCCTCGTGTCGTTATTAATAGCAAACACATACAATGGTTTTGCACAGATTTGACTTTATTTTCTATTTCATATACGTTTGTAGATATCGTCAAATTATTCACAACTGCATAATTTCTGATTGTTTAAAATCCAAGCCGTTTTTCGGCGCAATGCTATACGGTTAGCATTTAGAAGTGATGCGGCTTTGAACGGCTATTGCACAGGATAGACTCGATTCCTCGGAAACACCTACGTTTCAATCGACTGGATTTACGTTATTTTCAGAAGAATATCAGTTCTTAAATTCTAAATGAAAGTCGTCTTGACAGTAGGTGAGAACGATTCCAAGGATACATTTGTATTTCGTTCGAAACAGATTCGACAAGTCTAACCAGTCATATCTTAGCAGACGATTTTCAACTTCACAGGGGCTCGATCTTGTAAGGTAGGCCTTTGACATCAGTGAATAACCACAAAACTAAAATCCAATATACATACACAACCGGAAACCATGTCGATACTCCCGATTTTTCACGAGATTTTCTTTATATAAATACTGGACTTTTAATGTAAATGCTTAATGTCGTGTCTTGCATTTCATTCGGAAACGAGCCCCTGTGAGTGTGACGACATTGACTTTGACAATTTGATAATTCCTAAATCAAGAACGGCGCTTATAGTTATTTTGTGATGACTACATTTTGTTTTAATTATAAAATATTACTCTCATAACTTGTGAAGTTGCTTTATTTTTTTGTTGTGGATTATAAATGCTAGCATTCGAAAGCTCTCCAGGCTGAAAGTAACTGGCGGCCATTGTTTTGACCCGCAACACCTGGGGCTGTATTCCTGCTCTGACCGAATCACTGTAAATTGTAGTATACAGTCTCATGAATACAATTTGGTTTACTAACGATATATAGGCAAATGCAACACAGAATGTAAATATTACTGTATATTCAATCGAAATTATCCATCATTTTTACGATATGAAAATAACGTATCCTCAAAACATTTAAATCTGAAATTGAAGGATATCGTAAGATATTTGTTACCTGTTTTGATAAATTCTCAGATGAAATCAGTCTAAAATGGAAACAAAAACAAGTCGGCCAAAAGAGGAACACATTTTACCATTGATGTTTTGTAGGCTATTGGAAGAGTTTGTAACCTACGTCAACACAGAAATTTGAACAGGATCTTGGCTTCTTATTTCCCAAAAGATACTCCAGCTGGCTTATAATGTGTGCAAGATATTAAAATATCACCATCAAGATCCAGATTTCCGATACATCTAATCTGGTTGGCCAGTACCTTGTCACGCATGAGGATTTTGTTCTTGTATTCCATTATTTTAGGAACTTCACTTCAAATGTAACATAACAATACTTGGCTAAATATCGATACCGGCTAATGATAAGGATGCAAATCTTCTATCTCATTTATATTAGATCACAGAACCTCATAAAAACCCTTTTCTGTTATTGCTGGCTCGAGAAGTTCAACTAAGCCGTTATCCAAACTTTTTACTTTTATAATTAGTACTATTAAATAAGGGTTTCTATGGGATCTCTCGGAAAGACGAAATACATGGAGCCGAGAATGGAATCATGAGAATGATTGAAAGAAGGTCGACAGCATCTTTGTGGAGTCTGATGATAAGATCTTCCGACAAACTATAGGTATACCCATATGGGATCATCAGTGCCCTCTCTTGGCCGAATGGCCAGGTAACTTCAATTCACGGACACTGCACACGATTCTTACTGACAACGTGACCACAAGGGACACCTTACACTTAGCTGTATACGCGTGATGAGTTCAATTTCCAAATTGTTAATTTTCCATTTCTAGATAGTAACACTCATACTTCCCCTACCTACGGTGTTTACACGTTCCAGTTTATTTTATATTCAAGGGTTTGCTCCTTTTATCAAGGTTTTCGTGACTACTGAAGAATTAACTATCTACACACGGTTTAATTTTAAGATACAGGTTTATTAAAACCACGAGAAAGTTTAACGGTCAACAGCAAGATCTTATTGGGAAGATATTTCCTTGTGCGATATGAAGGTGGGCTTTTTCGTATGCATGTCGGTGTTCCCTGTCGTTTTTCCCCTAGACCAAAAACTATTCTTTCATAACCTTCTTTTTTTCTGTCACCACAATCAGCATTTTACCTTCGCTCGCTGTTGCAATGATTTTAAACCACAAACAACCAAGCAAACAATTTGTCACGTGTGATCAAAGATTCGACTGTTTTTGAATGATGTTGATTGAATTCATTTATGAATGGTGTTTCCTCATGAAAAACCGGGGTGTTGCTCACTCAGGTGATTTTGGCATGCCGCTATTTTCAGTAAACTTGGAGGTTTCATTATCCACTTCATTGTTCACGTTTGTAATAGTAGTAAATCAAATAAAGAATGGCCAATTAACAAATTGATTATGAATGTTTAATATTCAACTTAAATAAAATTCGTCTCAATTTATAATGGTTTATCATGAAATACAAACAAGTATATATATATGTATGTATACAGCTTGTAATGCTGGGATATAGCTTTTATATTATTTTTCTATCAGAAAAAATGATAGAACAGAATGGATCTTCCCCGACTATCTGTTCTTAACAAAGGATTTTATGGCTGTCCATAATTGGATTTTGTCTGCGAGTTTATTTCACAGCTACTCGGAGAAATTATGATCCATCACACAAAACGATAGATCCCAGAGGGATGGTGGCGCTTACCATTGATGGTCCCTATTGCTTTTATGTATGCTTGATCTTTTTTCTTCTTTTACTGATAACATAGTTGTTATATTGGCTGTGCTTGAATTTTTCCTTTTAAAATGAAAATGTTGTTCAATCTATTGACTAGAATTGTAAGAAGATATGACACGAACATCCAGACCCCATACCAGACCTGGCCATTAATTTTCAAGATCTCGTCTGTAGCTCTTGAGAAATAACAATAATTGTTTACAGAACCGACGGATAAAAGGCGATGAGAAAATCTCATGTCATCATCAGAATGTTGGGCTAAAACACTAAAATACGAACATGTTATCGTTCCTTTGTCAGTTTACCAGGGATCATTGTATATATACCTTTACCTTGATAGCGATAATGTTACCCTAAAGTATTGTGTGTTACTGCTATCCTTCGGGGTTTCACAGAATGTCCCGGATGATTGATTTGTTTCTACTTAATTATCTCCTCCGGTGTGGAACTAGAACAATATACATCCAGGACGTCATCAAAGTCCTAAGAATAGTCTACTGAATTATCTCCCTTAATATTAAACCAAGATACATCCAGGACGTCATCAAAGTCCTAAGAATAGTCTACTGAATTATCTCCCTTAATATTAAACCAAGATACATCCAGGACGTCATCAAAGTCCTAAGAATAGTCTACTGAATCATCTCCCTTAATATTAAACCAAGATACATCCAGGACGTCATCAATGTCCTTATAGAATAGTCTACTGGATTATCTCCCTTAATATTAAACCAAGATACATCCAGGACGTCATCAATGTCCTTATAGAATAGTCTAATGGATTATCTCCCTTAATATTAAACCAAGATACATCCAGGACGTCATCAATGTCCCTATAGAATAGTCTACTGAATCATCTCCCTTAATATTAAACCAAGATACATCCAGGACGGCATCAATGTCCTTATAGAATAGTCTACTGGATTATCTCCCTTAATATTAAACCAAGATACATCCAGGACGTCATCAATGTCCTTATAGAATAGTCTACTGGATTATCTCCCTTAATATTAAACCAAGATACATCCAGGACGGCATCAATGTCCTTATAGAATAGTCTACTGAATCATCTCCCTTAATATTAAACCAAGATACATCCAGGACGTCATCAATGTCCCTATAGAATGGTCTATTGGATTATCTCCCTTAATATTAAACTAAGATACATCCAGGACGTCATCAATGTCCTAAGAATAGTCTACTGGATTATCTCCTTTGGTAAAGAACTAAGATACTTCCAGGAGCTCAGTATATTCAGTCTCACTTTTCTTCGTAAATGCATATTCTACAACTGTGTTTTCTGCATTACAATATAGTATTTAATATCGTTCTGTCCAGTATTTTTACAACGCCCATAATAAACATTCTAAGGACACTGGTGACAACAAGAGTGACACTGGTATTTCAGGTTGATTTCCTTCCATGAAAAATCAACGTAAAAGCTCTTTCTTGAAATACATCCATATAAAAGGAAACATGTCAATCTCTTCTGAACCATTTTACAGCGTCACCTCAGTGAAATGTCCGTCACAGGCACACTGGCAAGGTATGTCCTCGTCAAAGGTTACACTGGCACGGTATGTCCTCGTCAAAGGTTACACTGGCACGGTATGTCCTCGTCAAAGGTTACACTGGCACGGTATGTCCTCGTCAAAGGGCACACTGGCACGGTATGTCCTCGTCAAAGGTTACACTGGCAAGGTATGTCCTCGTCAAAGGGCACACTGGCACGGTATGTCCTCGTCAAAGGTTACACTGGCACGGTATGTCCTCGTCAAAGGTTACACTGGCACGGTATGTCCTCGTCAAAGGTTACACTGGCACGGTATGTCCTCGTCAAAGGTTACACTGGCACGGTATGTCCTCGTCAAAGGTTACTCTGGCACGGTATGTCCTCGTCAAAGGTTACACTGGCACGGTATGTCCTCGTCAAAGGTTACACTGGCACGGTATGTCCTCGTCAAAGGTTACACTGGCACGGTATGTCCTCGTCAAAGGTTACACTGGCACGGAATGTCCTCGTCAAAGGACACACGTACTGGCATAAATAAAAATTATGTTCCACCACAGGCACAGTGACATGACATGTTCTGTCACAGGCATACTGATATGACCTGTCCTGTCACACTCGATATACTGATACTTGAAATGACTTTTGTACATTTTCGTATGCCAAGCCTTACTCAGAGTGGGAATGCTCAACACCAAGGCCATTCTTGGCCCCATCATCTCTCAATTACAGCTATCACTCTACCATAGCTCTGAACCCGATAGAAACAAAGGGAAGTAACTCTGATAGATCAGAATGCTTCAAGACTAAAAGTAAAGAATGTAAATGAAGACTTTTTTGTTTAGACTGAAAGGAAGAGATAATGGTCCCAAATTTAGCTGCCTCATATGATTAAGATGATATTACCAAGGTGTATTAAAGGGCTGAGAAATAAAAGAAAACTAGGTTGTTCTTAACAAGTGTTGTACTTTAATCAAGACAAACTGTGAATGCAGGCGACAACAAAACACATACTAATAATTTTTTTCTCGATTCCATAAAATATATATATCCATTCATACATAAGTTATAGTGATATACAGAATCATACAATACATAATATACATTTGATATAATTATCAAATTTGTGACATGTACAGACTGGCATGTAATATATATTTGGACGGCATACCTTGTTCAGCTGATACTACAGGAGAGGCATTTTGGAATGTAGCATTGGGAACACTGCCTGATGGGGCGAGTTGTCAACACGAGGTCAGACATTCCTCGTGTTCCCATTATTATTCTCTTTTCTCATTGTAATATCTTCACTTCTAATCTAGGTTAAACTTAAGATTTTTTCAGAGTTTCACTCTGACTTCCAACAAAAATTACTGTAGTCATTCACACATTCTTTTCATAATTTTTTTCAAATTCTAATCTATATAGCACTCAACTACTGAATGATTACTTTCTGCACTTCTATTTCAATTTCATATCACCCAAAAGTCAAGTCATCAACTATTAATCTATTGTGCGCGATATGAAATTACTGAAATCTTGTTACTTTTGAAGTATTTGTTTTGAAATATCATAAATATCCATATAATTATTTCCTACTAAATGAAAAACTAATAAGACATATTAGCCAAATATCCCTTTAACCACCAAAATAAGTGTGACACTGATGTCAGTTAAATATAAAATTAAGTAAAAGTGTATTGGTGGGATGAAAAAAATATATGTGTGCTTATCTGTTAGAAACATTATATGTGTATTTAACTCACAACCAGGAATGATAATACAAAAATATGGTGGTATGAAGCACACTGATAATGTACAACGCCTGAGAAAAAAGTACGAAAAAGTGCTGATTTCGGTGGTTAATTTATGTTTGTGACCAAAAATATATTGAATTATGTCAGTATAATGAAAATGAAACTAAACATAGTGTAAATTTTTAGATAACTATATATGGTATTATGATATGTCGCCAAAGATGTTGACCCTATGTATCAGCTGAACGCACTTCTTTTCACCAAAGTGTAAATAAAACAAAACAAAAAACGTCTGTCATATGATTGAGGTAATTCAAAAACAAAGCGATAAAAAAGCAATAAGCCAGAGAACTAAGACTAATGGTTGGATACAAGTCACCTCTGTACAACAACATAATACTAATGTGGACCCAGAAGTCTGTGTTAAATACTGATTTACTTTTCTAGTGTTTTATCTAAAACCAAGAGGTCCCTGTCAATCAATCATGATGCCATTCTCATTTACTAGATACTATATTCTGTTTTTCAGTAAGACAAAAGCGTATGTCCTGTTACCCATTGGTACTGGACTTAAAGACTTATAATCAGTTCTAAAAGTTATGAATGTGCTACTAATTAAGAATATTGTGTTGTACATATTTGATATACATACTAGATAGTTTGTTATATGATACTACATACCATGTATGTATAAACAGTTATTTCTGTGTATTTGTCTGTATCAGCGTTGTATTTGTATAATGTCTATGACACATTTATGATAGAAAAACATGAAAAATAATTCATTGGTCAAAATATATAGTATCTGCTCAGATACCAGTTTTACAGTCATCCTCCATTTTACATACATGTAGCAGTAAAACAAAATTGCTCAGCAAAGCTGTTTTTAAAAAAAAAAAATTACATTTGTATTGTCAAATGACAGAAAACCTGAATTGTTTGGTCAGTGATAGAATTCCTGGTGGCATTACAACATGGTATTTGTACAACTTCAAGAGAAATAGCGTTTGGAACAATCAGTTTATATATACTGTAATTTCATGAAAGATTGGACTTTTTCAGGATTTTTTCATGCAATATACACAGGTTAAAATTTCCTTGATTTATCAAGTTTGTTGTAAATCCCTCCATCCTGTTACCTCTTTATCAACATCATGCATTGCTAGCTTTAAGTAACTAAGGATTTCTTGAAATGTCCATTTTTGTTACAATGCTGGTGAATGGAAATGCTTATGAAATCATATATTAAATAAAATAATTATTAGCACTTAAAAAATTAAGATAATATATGAGCCTCATATATATTTATGAAACTCATAGAATACAAACAACTCTCATTATGACAAGTCTATTCAAGGGTCATCAATCCTCATGTCCACTAACAAACTATGTACATAAATTAATATTTGGAACGTTTCACCGCGGTAGGCACACGACATCTCGTACAATTATCACATTTTACAATATTGCATTTCAAGGGGGAAAAAAAATAAAAATTGAAAAAAAAACATATCAGCTTTGCAAATTCATATCCTCTCATCAAGAAAAACTTCAACTTGTCACATCAAAGATGATAAACTCTTTCAATTCTCTCACCTTCATCTTAAAATTAAAAATGGAGAGAGGCGATCGAGTTATCTACTACTTTTAACCAAACCATACGCTTGCATTTATCAGCTAGTAGGTCAAACAACAATTACAGAACATTTGATATTTACAACTCATTAAGACATTTAATTGAAATCATGTGACATGGACAACCCATCAAATGGCAATAAATAATGATTCAAAACAACCAATGCTAGTAGCCTAGCAACCAAGCAGTAACCAAGTAATCAACAAAATGCACTCTTGCCCATCTGTCATAAATAGATAAGAAACCACGATCCATTCTCACAGTGTGTTTAACAGAAGACAGATATATCAAGCAAAAATATTTTTCATTCTCAAAATCACAACCTTTTACCAAGTGAAATCATTTTTTCTTCTAGCAAGGAAATATAGGGTAGAAAAATGGTTTTGTTTTGGCAATTCTTTATCTTGATGTGTATGTTTTTGGTATTTTTTTAAAACTTCCTTACCGTTTTCTGGACTTGTCAATGAAAAAACTACTTTTAATGGTAGAAATAGATTTTTTTTTAAATTTTTTTTTTTTTTATAAAATTCAGCTTTATGTGCCAGATAAATTTAACCTGTGTTGGACAACATTATTATCCAACATCTTAACTTACATTTCTGACAGATATTCTTTTATAAGATTTCTATCTTAAAAAGTCTCTGAAAATCAGATTTATTCCTACCAATTTACCTATGTATCATTTGAATATAACTGTACTATGTAGACACGAACTGCCCCTGGTCGAACACTGTAAGTCAACACTCTAACAAGAATTAACACTATAACCTCTACCTTGGATGTGGACATCACAGATAATATGACTATTGGTCTGATGAAACAAAAGATGTTACAGATGAACGACCTTTAATGATATCACTTCCACATCTTTATAAAACTGCTCAGTGCTTCAAACTTTTATATTTCATTGAAAAATATTAAAGCCACTCAAATTTACAATTTACAAGAGATACACATATACATGTTTGCAATGTGATCAGACTCCTCTCACTTAAAAAGAGCAATCTGGTCATCATCACCACCATCATAAAATCAAATTAAATTATGAAGATAAAAAAATAAGAGCACAGACAGAAGGAGACAAGAATTTTTGCTGGAAATGCAATTTTCCAAAACTCAATCACAAAAATATAATCCAGTTTAAACCTGTTGGCAGGATTGTGCAGGGTTCATATAAAGAATTCCTTTAAATAACAGAATCAACATTCTACACCTCTGATCAAATTACACACATACTGTCTGAAAATAAAATGATCAGTGTACATGGGAAACACTTATGATGAGTGTGATGCATTAGATCCTTCCTAAATTGGTCCGAAGGCTGTACCTTATGTCAATGTGAATGTGGGATGCCTAAAACCTGACATTCACAAAAAACATTTAGGGCATTAGCCACTCCTTAAACCTGACATTCACAAATATCTAGGACATTAGTCACACTTAAAACCTGATGTTCACAAATATTTAGGACATTAGCCACACCTAAAACCTGGTGTTCAAATATGGAACATTTAACAGGTTTGCATTCTACATTCTCATTAAAAAAATAACAGGATTAATGTCATCATCTAACTGGTAACTTTCTGATCTAACAAAATGAAGATAAGTGAATATGAAAGCTCTCAGTCTTCAACACCATGATGTCTAGTTGTGTTTCTCATTGTAGTCAAACATTACAATCCATTCACAAAAACAAAGTGATATGATTTATATTATGAATTATTTATGTACATATTAATGATAGCTTGTTTACACAGGAGGAAAATTGTGTAAAATCATCCAAATTTCACAAGACCAATTAATAAAAAAAGTTTTATAAATGATGAAGATTAGGATAGGTAAATGGCTACATAGGCCAGTTGAAATATGTTCCAGTCCACACTGATTCCAATGAATTATGTTACACTGAAATAAAATTGTTCACAATGACAACCGTAACCCGTCATTAACCAGCCAAATAATAAAATGGCAGGGCAACAGGTATACCTTACACCAGACACAAAATTACAACCTTCTACTCTCAAAATAATTCTCGACCTTTTTGTCAAAACAAAATTAAAATCTTTTACCCACCACATGCATTCCCTTGTAAACAATCTTTGGCGTTCATATCAATATGAATATTTACATTCCCAATGATGAACTTTCTAAAATGACATGCCTTGGCATCAGAACAGTATCTTGGAAACCACCTACCAGGTTTGTTAGTACTCGAAGGTTAATTCTAGCTGGACACCAGGACTGGTCTGGTGATGTCACCAATACTAGGATTCCAGGACTGGTCTGGTGATGTCACCAATACTAGGATACCAGGACTGGTCTGGTGATGTCACCAATACTAGGATACCAGGACTGGTCTGGTAATGTCACCAATACTAGGATACCGGGACTGGTCTGGTGATGTCACCAATACTAGGATACCAGGACCGGTCTGGTGATGTCACCAATACTAGGATACCAGGACTGGTCTGGTGATGTAACCAATACTAGGATACCAGGACTGGTCTGGTAATGTCACCAATACTAGGATACCAGGACTGGTCTGGTAATGTCACCAATACTAGGATACCAGGACTGGTCTGGTGATGTCACCAATACTAGGATACCGGGACTGGTCTGGTGATGTCACCAATACTAGGATACCGGGACCGGTCTGGTGATGTCACCAATACTAGGATTCCAGGACTGGTCTGGTAATGTCACCAATACCAGGATACCGGGACTGGTCTGGTGATGTCACCAATACCAGGATACCGGGACTGGTCTGGTGATGTCACCAATACTAGGATACCGGGACTGGTCTGGTGATGTCACCAATACTAGGATACCAGGACTGGTCTGGTGATGTCACCAATACCAGGATACCGGGACTGGTCTGGTGATGTCACCAATACTAGGATACCGGGACTGGTCTGGTGATGTCACCAATACCAGGATACCGGGACTGGTCTGGTGATGTCACCAATACTAGGATACCGGGACCGGTCTGGTGATGTCACCAATACTAGGATACCAGGACCGGTCTGGTAATGTCACCAATACTAGGATACCAGGACTGGTCTGGTAATGTCACCAATACAAGGATACCAGGACCGGTCTGGTGATGTCACCAATACTAGGATACCAGGACCGGTCTGGTAATGTCACCAATACTAGGATACCAGGACTGGTCTGGTGATGTCACCAATACTAGGATACCGGGACTGGTCTGGTGATGTCACCAATACTAGATATAGCAGAGTAGTAAAGTATAGAGCACTATTGTCAATGTGGTGTGTGCTTTTTGATGTGAAATTACAACAGAAATGACTATCTTCCTAAACAATTAATTAATCTACTTGTGTTTGAACCACCAAACATGGAAAATATACCATTTGTATTTAATTACTTTATTTCTACCATTTATGCTTAATAATGTTAAAAAACATGTTTAACTTAAATGAACATGTACAGCTCCTAATTCTGTGTATCTGCCAACACGATTAGATACTTGTCCACAACATTGCATGCCCTAGCCCACTAGGTAGTATTGAATACCCCACTAACAGCATCACAAATGCAACTAAAGAGGTTTCCTAAGAGTTACCTCCCTTACACTGTACTACAGGTCTTCATTTGGTGTCAAAGGGTTTGTGAATTAGCTCCCTTCTCTAATCTGCTGGCATCACATGTAGTGATTTTGAGCTATGACGGAGTGCGATGAATTCAGTTAAATATCACATATTTGAAACTGAACAACATGTGGTTTTACGAGTTTGCTATCACTCGCACGCTAATTTACTGTCAAAACTGGAAAGGGCTATGCCAAAGGCCTGAACAGCACAAAGTGGGTAGTTAAAATCCAGAGTAAACACATCCTCTGCCACACGACCAAACTGCATCACAATGTAGTCAACTGGAAAAGAAAAAAGAAATTATCTAAGCTCTATTGCCTTTTCGTTTCCGTGGTAATTCAAGAAATATCATATTTCTGAAGTTATCTTGACTGATTTGGGAGATATATGGTACTCCAGAAATGTTGAAATCAGTGAAATTTACTTTTACTTTCCATGGTAAACATAAAATATTGAAACTGATAAATTGGTCCATAGGCAAAGATACAACTAGACCAAATGATTGACAGAAAGTTTTGTAAACATATCTTAAACAGTGTTGGAGATATGCTAAGAGAGCTTTGAAAAAACTCTAAAATTCTGTAAACTTACCATCATTATCGTGGACTATTTGGAAATTTTTCACAGAAGCTTGTGTTACCCGTCCATGAAAGTTCAGCACATAGGATTGTGTTTCTGAAATTAAAAAAAAATTTGATCATCTGTAATTGTAACTTGTCACTTCAGTCACAAACTAATGGTGGTGCTAGACTTGCTGTGACATGTACAAATGTCTGCCAAACCAGGACTTTTAGTGTAGTAAGTATGGTATAAACTAGATTGCTAACACATTGAAGGGTACTATACTAAGGCTGTTTTATAACAGTGGTACATAATGATTATTCAATGATTACTGCTAAGCAATACATGTGCTTATTTAAGAAGAAAAATTATACATCATATACTTCCCATCTGAAACTGTTCCATATGGCAGCCCTAACATACCCCAGCTCATGCATGAATATAGTATCGTTCCGATTAATCAATTTAATCAATGATTAGTCGTTTTACCTATGATTTCTATGATCAATCATGTGGTTTGTCTATGACATGGAAATTTTCAAGATTTACAGCCGACTTCAACAATTAATAAATGAACAATATCACAGGTGAATTGAAATAAAAATGCATTAAAACAATATCTTAACAAGAGATCCCAGAGGGATCTTGGCGCCCACCATTGAATGATCTTTATAGGTTCCATGTCAGATTGATCTTTTCTCTACTTTTCCCTTCCTCTAAGTCTTATATTACTAATCTGTGTAAATTCAGAAACAGCCCTCTAGTACTTTTCAAACAAGGGGAACCTATATATAAAATTTAAGATTTAGCGATAATGGCTGTCTGTCGGCCATGTTGTTTTCCGATTGGTCCCAAAATGCAATACCAGGGACCATGGGGAACCTACATATGAAATTTGAGAAAAATCCCTTCAGTACCTTCTGTACAATAGCGATAACAAACTTCAATTTTCAAAATACAAGATGGCTGCCTGTCAGCCAGGTTGTTTTCTGACTGGTCTCAAAATCCAATATGCATAACTAGGCACAGAGGGCAACCTACAAATGAAATTCAGAAAGATCCTTTCAGCAATTTCTGATAAATAGCGATAACAATCTTCAATTGTCAAAATCCAAGATGGCTGCCTGTCGGCCATGTTGTTTTTCGATTGGTCTCAAAATGCAATATGCATAACTACGCACTGAGGGAAACCTACATATGAAATTTGAGAAAGATCCATTCAGTACTTTCTCAGAAATAGCGATAACAAACTTCAATTGTCAAAATCCAAGATGGCTGCCTGTCGGCCATGTTGTTTTCAGATTGGTCTCAAAATGCAATATGCATAACTAAGCACCGAGGGAAACCTACATATGAAATTTCAGAAAGATCCCTTCATAAGTTTCTGAGAAATAGCGATAACAAACTTCAATTGTCAAAATCCAAGATGGCTGCCTGTCGGCCATGTTGTTTTCCGATTAGTCTCAAAATGCAATATGCATAACTAGGCACCAAGGGGAACCTACATATGAAATTTCAGAAAGATCCCTTCATTAGTTTCTGAGAAATAGCGATAACAAACTTCAATTGTCAAAATCCAAGATGGCTGCCTGTCGGCCATGTTGTTTTCCAATTGGTCTCAAAATGCAATATGCCTAACTAGGCACCAAGAGGAACCTTCATATGAAATTTGAGAAAGATCCCTTCAGTGCTTTCTCAGAAATAGCGATAACAAACTTCAATTGTCAAAATCCAAGATGGCTGCCTGTCGGCCATGTTGTTTTCCGATTAGTCTCAAAATTCAATATGCATAAGTAGGCACTGAGGGGGACCTACATATAAAATTTCAGAAAGATCCCCTTATTAGTTTCTGAGAAATAGCGATAACAAACTTCAATTGTCAAAATCCAAGATGGCTGCCTGTCGGCCATGTTGTTTTCAGATTGGTCTCAAAATGCAATATGCATAACTAGGCACCAAGGGGAACCTACATATGAAATTTCAGAAAGATCCCCTCAATAGTTTCTGAGAAATAGCGATAACAAACTTCAATTGTCAAAATCCAAGATGGCTGCCTGTCGGCCATGTTGTTTTCAGATTGGTCTCAAAATGCAATATGCATAACTAGGCACCAAGGGGAACCTACATATGAAATTTCAGAAAGATCCCCTCCATAGTTTCTGAGAAATAGCGATAACAAACTTCATTTGTCAAAATCCAAGATGGCTGCCTGTCGGCCATGTTGTTTTCAGATTGGTCTCAAAATGCAATATGCATAACTAGGCACCAAGGGGAACCTACATATGAAATTTCAGAAAGATCCCCTCAATAGTTTCTGAGAAATAGCGATAACAAACTTCAATTGTCAAAATCCAAGATGGCTGCCTGTCGGCCATGTTGTTTTCAGATTGGTCTCAAAATGCAATATGCATAACTAGGCACCAAGGGGAACCTAAATATGAAATTTCAGAAAGATCCCTTCAGTAATTTCTGAGAAATAGCGATAACAAGAATTGTTTACGGACGGAGGGACGGACGGACGGACGGAGGGACGGACGGACGGACGGACGGACGGACGACGGACCACGGACGCAGGGCGATTTGAATAGCCCACCATCTGATGATGGTGGGCTAAAAACATAGCTAGATGTCTAAAACATATCCACAACATTTTCCCCTATTTTGGTTAATATTTTTGCAGATATTTCCCTTTCTGTTCATGATCAATTAATAATCGATCATCGAGTTTAAGAAATGGTGATGATCAATTATGAAATTGATTCCCAATACAACATACATAACTAATTGACAAAAGCCGAGTGTAACAGCCAATTCACTCCCTTTCTTCCTCCTCCAGGGGAAAAAACTAATTTGTTAGGGAAAGAAGTGGCTAACTGTTAACATACCAGTGTGATCATGAGCTTATACTTGTAGAATCTGATCAAAGGGAGGCAATTCATACAACACTTTCAAAAATTTGCTTGTATTTACCATCATTCCACACAGGAGTTTTGTTGTGTAACTCCAGAATGTTCTCCATATTCTTCCTCTTCCATCTGTCGATAAGGCCATCATTATCCTGTCGTGCAACAAAACACAGTTAATTTTGTATATACAACATGCAGTTGATAAAAATATTTCAAACACCTTACTTTTATCTGAATCAATTAATCTGACAAACAGTTTTGCAAGAGATTAAATTTGGGCAAATTGACTACATTGCAATGTAATTATACGCTGTTTGCTTCCATTAACTCAAACAAACATGTGTACAAACAACATAAGGACACCATCTGATATAAACCACACAGATTAGATTGGCTAGCATTACATATACTGTGGGGTACTTTTAGTGTTCATCAGAATTTCTAATTATCTTCACTCCAACATACTTTTATTTTATTTTCTTCAATGAAGTCATTGATCAGCCTACTGTTGACATCTCTGTATCATAAAAGATATAAAGATGATTGACAGATAATTGCAAGGTACGGTGAGGGTGACAGCTCCCTGTAAGCAGTTTTCAAATGTCAATGAAACCGAAGGGTCGACCCTTGCTACTCCTCACAGGTGAGAGACACTAAGGGTCGACCCTTGCTACTCCTAACAGGTCAGAGACACTAAGGGTCAACCCTTGATACTCCTAACAGGTCAGAGACACTAAGGGTCGACCCTTGATACTCCTAACAGGTCAGACACACTAAGGGTCGACCCTTGATACTCCTAACAAGTCAGAGACACTAAGGGTCGACCCCTTCTACTCCTAACAGGTCAGAGACACTAAGGGTCGACCTTGATACTCCTAACAGGTCAGAGACACTAAGGGTCGACCCTTGATACTCCTAACAAGTCAGAGACACTAGTCAACCCTTGCTACTCTTAACAGGTCAGAGACACTAAGGGTCGACCCCTTCTACTCCTAACAGGTCAGAGAGACTAAGGGTCGACCCTTGCTACTCCTAACAGGTCAAAGACACTAAGGGTCGACCTTGATACTCCTAACAGGTCAGAGACACTAAGAGTCGACCCTTGATACTCCTAACAGGTCGGAGAAAATAAGGGTTGACCCTTGCTACTCCTAACAGGTCAGAGACACTAAGGGTCGACCCTTGATACTCCTAACAGGTCAGAGACACTAAGGGTCGACCCTTGCTACTCTTAACAGGTCAGAGACACTAAGGGTCGACCCTTGCTACTCCTAACAGGTCAGAGACACTAAGGGTCTACCCTTGCTACTCCTAACAGGTCAGAGACACTAAGGGTCGACCCTTGATACTCCTAACAGGTCAGAGACACTAAGGGTTGACCCTTGCTACTCCTAACAGGTCAGACACACTAAGGGTCGACCCTTGCTACTCCTAACAGGTCAGAGACACTACGGGTCGACCCCTGCTACTCCTAACAGGTCAGACACACTAAGGGTCGACCCTTGATACTCCTAACAGGTCAGAGACACTAAGGGTCAACCCTTGATACCCCTAACAGGTCAGAGACACTACGGGTCGACCCCTGCTACTCCTAACAGGTCAGACACACTAAGGGTCGACCCTTGATACTCCTAACAGGTCAGAGACACTAAGGGTTGACCTTTGATACTCCTAACAGGTCAGAGACACTAAGGGTCGACCCTTGATACTCCTAACAGGTCAGACACACTAAGGGTTGACCCCTTCTACTCCTAACAGGTCAGACACACTAAGGGTCGACCCTTGATACTCCTAACAGGTCAGAGACACTAAGGATCGACCCTTGATACTCCTAAAAGGTCAGAGACACTAAGGGTCGACCCTTGCTACTCCTAACAGGTCAGACACACTAAGGGTCGACCTTTGATACTCCTAACAGGTCAGAGACACTAAGGGTCGACCCTTGATACTCCTAACAGGTCAGAGACACTAAGGGTCGACCCTTGCTACTCCTAACAGGTCAGACACACTAAGGGTCGACCCTTGATACTCCTAACAGGTCAGAGACACTAAGGGTCGACCCCTTCTACTCCTAACAGGTCAGACACACTAAGGGTCGACCCTTGATACCCCTAACAGGTCAGAGACACTAAGGGTTGACCCTTGCTACTCCTAACAGGTCAGAGACACTAAGGGTCGACCCTTGATACTCCTAACAGGTCAGACACACTAAGGGTCGACCTTTGATACTCCTAACAGGTCAGAGACACTAAGGGTCGACCCTTGATACTCCTAACAGGTCAGAAACACTAAGAGAAGTGTATGACTTACTGATCGCGGCTTGATGTCTACTCTCTCGTGGTCAAGGTTCATGCCTGGGATAATAATGGTCATCTTTCTTGGTCCTTTGAATCCCAACACATTCGTTTCCTGAAATTAATTTTTTTATAATTATGTGTCAAGATTCTTTATTTGCAACCTGTATTATCAGAATACTTTTAATCCTGGAATTAATTATAAAAATATTCACAACAAAAACATTAAAACCCTACCGATAACCAGTGTGTCACACTGAATGTGAGAAATACGGATTTCTGTGTACAAATCTTCAGCTGATTTAAATATTATTGATAACTAATTAATTATTAACTGAAATTGAATACCACCCAATTTACTGGACTAACAAACACATGTCCTTGTATATGTAATAGACTTAGTTATCCCCACAGAATGTCCAACATATCTGTTGTTTATGGCACCACACCTGGCTACCCTATACTTACATAGACGACTCCAATCAGTTCCTTTCTTGCATTCTCATAGTTCTGTTTTGGGTTGTCCCCATTGTCAAACAGGGTAAAGTGTGTTCCAAGTAAGTTTGACCGCAACTTTCCGACATATGCCTCTCCGCCTCGCGACAGATCTGTTGGGTCCGTAGATATTAGGTAGTTGGATGTCTTACTCTTCTTTCTTTTTCTACCCGCTAATAAAAATATCTGAAATCAAGCAAGAACAAAATCCTATAAAACCTCATTTGGTGATGTTTCAATAAAGTTATTCTATAGAATTCCAGCTCAAAACTCTTACACTATATGCTTTTGCTGTGACATACATACTTCCCGATATGTTGTCCTGTTACTGTTGTGATTTTAATAGGATTAAAGGCAGAATATGTTAAATAAAGAAAATAGAGGATCGTCTTACAAGTTTCAATTTCATACTCTACAAGATTTATGAAATTAATGTTATTTAACAAGCCTATAACTACAAATAACAATGCTGGCATCATCAGTGTTTTGACAGGTAGCAATTCAAAAGTTTGATATTCATACATCCATTCAAGCTCTATAAATTAAGACTTGGCAAAAGCTTGAGAACCATTAAAACATATCAAAAGGAAAAAAACATCGATATCATACACATTAATAGAAAATATCCATGTAAGTTTTCAGTTTTCTGACAGCTCCACTCACCTTTTTTCCGTCCTCCCTCTCTACATGTAGATAGTAGGTCGGATAGATCCCACGGTCCACACCTTTTTTGTCCCTAGTAATGCGACATTTTACTGTTTGACCCTGTGGGGCTGGTTTGAACACAAAAGCATCAAGGTTCTCTGTAATGTCTGGAGTGAGAGTACGCCCCATGGCCCCTTGAACCTCGTCTCCATCATCATCCAAATCATTCTAAAACAAATTCAGACCCATATAAATATTATGGATTGTGTTTTTATCTTAACTGTAATTGCATTTATTATATGTATTTCTATACATACCAGTACATGCAATGCATATCTACATCCATCTTTGTTAGACAAGGGTTCATTTCATATACAGAGTTACAGCTCTTCACTAGTATCTTCACTAGTAAAACTTTTAACATTGCTCCAGCATTAAACCTCCGATGTATTTGTATTTCACTTGAATTATTGATCATTTATATTGATATCATCAATTATCACTACCAACTGACCAAAGTAAATTGTTTCCCAAAACATTAGTATATTAACGTATTTACCCTCATTAAATTAAAAAGAAAATTCACAAAATACACAACGTATAGTTGATAAGTATAAACTCAGTTCTAGGTGCTAACATTACAATTTTTATCAACCCTGCATGTGAGATGCAACTTCATGGATGTCCTGGAAAGCTAAATCTGCCAAGAGTGAATTTGGTGTATACAAAATGAACCCTGAGAAAGGATGGTCTATACATCAATGTTAGGTGATATTTTCCAGTTTGCTTCTACTAATTTGAATTTAGTATATTTTTGCATCATTCTGAACACAACAAAATTATAACTTGCATTAATTTCTTTTTGTGCAAATGTCACCATGTTCATGACTTAAGCAAGGGCTCATTCCCAATTCAGACTTCATGTTAGAACAAATATTGCCTTGGGTATATCTCTATTGTGTAGTGTTGCCATCTCTATTTTGTAGTGTTGCCATCTCTATTGTGTAGTGTTGCCATCTCTATTGTGTAGTGTTGCCATCTCTATTGTGTAGTGTTGCCATCTCTATTGTGTAGTGTTGGTATCTTTAAATGACTACGACTTTGGAATCTCTATTGTGTAGTGTTGCCATCTCTATTGTGTAGTGTTGCCATCTCTATTGTGTAGTGTTGCCATCTCTATTTTGTAGTGTTGCCATCTCTATTTTGTAGTGTTGCCATCTCTATTTTGTAGTGTTGCCATCTCTATTGTGTAGTGTTGCCATCTCTATTGTGTAGTGTTGCCATCTCTATTTTGTAGTGTTGCCATCTCTATTGTGTAGTGTTGGTATCTTTAAATGACTACGACTTTGGAATCTCTATTGTGTAGTGTTGCCATCTCTATTGTGTAGTGTTGCCATCTCTATTGTGTAGTGTTGCCATCTCTATTGTGTAGTGTTGCCATCTCTATTTTGTAGTGTTGCCATCTCTATTGTGTAGTGTTGCCATCTCTATTGTGTAGTGTTGCCATCTCTATTGTGTAGTGTTGCCATCTCTATTGTGTAGTGTTGGTATCTTTAAATGACTACGGCTTTGGAATCTCTATTGTGTAGTGTTGCCATCTCTATTGTGTAGTGTTGCCATCTCTATTGTGTAGTGTTGCCATCTCTATTTTGTAGTGTTGCCATCTCTATTTTGTAGTGTTGCCATCTCTATTTTGTAGTGTTGCGATCTCTATTTTGTAGTGTTGCGATCTCTATTTTGTAGTGTTGCCATCTCTATGTGTAGTGTTGCCATCTCTATTGTGTAGTGTTGGTATCTTTAAATGACTACGACTTTGGAATCTCTATTGTGTAGTGTTGCCATCTCTATTTTGTAGTGTTGCCATCTCTATTTTGTAGTGTTGCCATCTCTATTTTGTAGTGTTGCGATCTCTATTTTGTAGTGTTGCGATCTCTATTTTGTAGTGTTGCCACCTCTATTTTGTAGTGTTGCCATCTCTATTGTGTAGTGTTGGTATCTTTAAATGACTACGACTTTGGAATCTCTATTGTGTAGTGTTGCCATCTCTATTTTGTAGTGTTGCCATCTTTAAATGACTAAGTGCCAAGGGCCCTTCCTAGAACAATGGACATTATTTCTAGTAATGCAGTTTCCCTCACCCCTCCCGAGTTGTAATCCTCCTTGCCATTCCTCCCTGCTGGGGATTTCCCTTGAGGGAGCTGTTGGGGTACAATTGGGGCACTGCTATCATCAACATCCTCCACATCATCGTCACCCATATTTGGGCTCATGGACATGACGTTTCCACCTCTTTCTCCGCGGTCACCTCTATCCCCTGTGCTTCGTTCTGCGGCTAATGCTGCTTGTTGGGCATTCCTTTGTTTTTTCTCTTTCTTGTTCTTTGATTTCTTTGGAGTTACATTGTCTGAAATGTACAAGATATTTCCCATATAAACATTTCCTAGGGAATCCTTACCAGGGTTATGTCAATACGAAAAGGAAAAAAAACTTGGAGAATCACTTTGAAACTGGCATATAAATGACTTGGTATATCTGATAATATGTAAAAGTTTGAAATATATAAAAACTTTACATTTGGATACGCTTTCAATTACTCTAAGACCCACACTAAATATTCATAATAACAATGCAATCTTCAGAGAAATCTAGTAAAATATTCAGCAGAATATAACGTTAATGACCTAGAGCTAAAAATAAATATTAAACATTATTCAATAACGATCAAAGTTGAGCATTGTCATTAACAAAAGCATGCAGTGTAAAGAGACCTGTACAACAAAGATATTATTTGAAAGTTCCATGGTCAATATGGTTATTTAAGTATATATTTATAAGAAATTTTACATAAATATATATAAATAAATAAAAAAAAAACTAAAAATAAAAAAAATGTCAACAGTTTAAAACATGATGAATAGAAAACATTAAAATGGTTTATGTTAATTGTTAGCGACAAACTCCTTAAACAACACTGTTGATTACTCTACCGAGCATACTTTCTAATGAATTAATTGATCTATCAAAATATATGAAAACTACAACATAAATTAGTTAAATAGCTATATCAAAAAAAAGTTCTAAATGTGGTGATTTTCTAGCCAATATACTATAAGTGTATAGATCTAATTTTACCACATTGTGTCTACAGCACTTAAGAACCACACTGGTTAAGCTAGGGTAAGCGACATTATTATACAAGCAGTAGCACCAATGTATACATATTTATACACTGTAATGCTCGAGATCAGGAATAACAATGAAGTTCTTTAGTAAATTAAAATGAAACATCAACATACCATGATTAATAGCAACAAAAATATTCTGTAGGCTATACTGGCTTCAGTTGACAGCTGTTTGTACAGTTAATTAAAGGTAAATATATCTGCCATGTTTATCAATAAAGTCAAAATGCCCTTAGCATGTATTTTCTGTAAATATTACAACACCAGCTTGTAATCTCCATCAGATTGGCCAACAGTTAAAAACTATTATATAAATATATACTATGAAAAATATATGTGTTTATTGGTGTACGATAATTAATCAATCCATACTTGCCAATGTATATCAATCTATTCCCAATTTGCTGGGGAATTCAAAAAAGTTGATGGTTGATAATGAAAATAACGAGCAATTCCGTGTCCATCAATGAAGTTTTGTCTATGCAAAATCTAAGATGGGGCAACTAAAGGATTGCTAGAATCCAGTGTCCTCTCCTCATACCCAAGGTCAATATTTATCAGTAAAGTTATGGATTTATCTATTCTAGTATTTGATGTTAAAGATAAACCTAAATGAAATGTGCCAACATCAAGATAGTGTGCATTCTTATGATCGTTATCAGCCTGACCAGACAATGTCCGACATTCTTCCATAACCAACACTGTAAAGGTGTAGTCTGTATCACTGTGAGGCACAACATTGACCTTATTCAATGTATAGCATCAGTGACGTAGTTAAACTGATGTCAAACATTTGCACATTCTTAAGATATTGCATGGAGTATCTTGGTGACCTAGCTAGGCCAACTGTACTGGATCAATATTACAGAGGTGAAGGTCACACTTTATAATCTATAGTCATGAAGATTGATGTTACAAAACCACACTACATGCAGTTGAATATGTAGAAAAGAAAGTGGAGACTGGAACTAGGTCACATGTAGTAGAATGACCTTATACAATCTCCATTTTTATAATTATTCATATAGTTACATTAAGCTGCTGTTCAACTGCAGGAGCATATCTTATTTTGGCATGTCTCTCAATAATTTGGGATCATATTTATAGTATTGAAAAGACTGTAATCAGAGAAATATGTATTATACAATTAAACAATTAATTACACATGAATTGGAAAAACTTAAAAACAAAAATTGTTGACTAGTAAAATATTTACAATTCCATATACTCCTCGCTTACAATCCAAAATAAGGACTTTAACTTTAAGGATTATAACAAGCTAATGAATACGACTAACCATAAATGAGGTCTGCTAAATATTGAGATAATCTAAAGAAAACATAAACACTTACATGGATCATCCAACTGATCTCCTGAAGAGAACTCATTGTGTTCAAAATCGCCAAACTCAAAAGCTTCATTGACCCGGGCCCTACCACCACTTTCCAGGTGAAGGTCTTTAGCCAGAGCCATTATTAATATAGCCAACAATTAAAGATCACAACTTTAATCGTACATTGTACATCGGTCAGAAACTCTAATCATACAACTCCATAGGGATGTGAATCCTACAGGTGACTTCCAATTAGCCATTCACACTCAAGTTTGTGTATTATATCTGTAAAATCCACTGAGAATCTGGAAAACATATTTCGCCAAAAGAACCATCAGATGTGCAGTCTTCTAATCGAGAATTTTAACTTTTTGTTACACCGACCAGAAAGTGTGTCTGTACAGCCTTAGTTACTTGGTGTGACACTTGGTCTGACCAGACGATGGGATCAGTAGAATTCCAATTTACCTGTTTTATTGTCCTACACGGGTATCTAGATGAATGACCTGACCGTATTGAATTTACCAATAGGCAAAGACTCAAATGACAAAACACTGAACCGTTTCTTTCTGCTAGACTAGTTGTTACTACAAACTTAAAAGCCACCCAGCGAGCAAGCTTCCACTACGCCACAGGTATATATACTGACTGTGTGTCTTTTACCTGTAATCAAGCTGCACACCTGTAATTGTGTATGGTCTGTTACTCCAACACAGTTGTTTATTCTCCATTCAATGAGATTTAGATACCAACTTATGATAAAATCCGAAAATAACTCCCAATATTATCGCTCAGTTTAAGCATATATATTCTGACAACGATTGACAAAGATGTTTCATGTAAGCAATTCTATTAATCTCAGTTAACATATTTGCATCATTTGGACAATTTAAGTTAAACATTTAGTTTGGAAATATACCATGATTTGGATTTACATATATAGGGTTGAAATTTCCTCACCTCGTAAAATAAGTTTATTAATTTAACAAATCCTCCCTATTGACAGATATTATACCTCTGATATAAAAAACCACTCTCTCCTTGTACATATAAGTCAAAAGTTATAGATTCCTTCTATATGGTCGAAAGCCACACTTCTTATGAAAGTCCTATACAGGCAAAAGCCTCCAAGGCATAAAACAAACCTCACTTGCCAAGAAAGTGATAATCCGACCTAAGGTTCCTCCTAGGAAATATAACTGATGAAGCATAAACTCCTCCACCCTTCAAATGTTACACAGAATGACAGAATCCCACAAGTCCTATATATGCTCCCTCCCAGAAACTTTGGCATGGAGAAAACAGCCCAAGTAGAGTTCTGTTAGCAACATGGACACCAGTTGTACATTCATACCTGGGAGTTTTATCTATTCACAATACTGGCATTTATCTGTGGAGAATTTCCATTGATATATAACAAACTGTTTGTATGTAAAGGTCTATATCTATAAACAAATAATGACATTACTAACAGTTATCAGTCAGTCTAAGTGGTGTGTCAGCTTGTCTGTTATCAGCTGTTTCAGCTGTACAACTAAAGACACAGCTGTACATTTAAGAATAATAAAATCCCTTCTTCTTATGTGTTTTTCTTAAACTTCAGAACACATCGCATCAACATTTATCGCCCATTAATTGTTACATTGTATTTAAGACAATAAGACATAACATGGTGACACAGGTGAGCCAGGAAGTCCAAGTATGACAATATTCCTACTGACAACTGATTTTTTTTTTGGCATAATTATCTATAAAGCATTTTTATGATAAAATCATTTAATTTTTATTTGATTAATTTACTTTCATTAAACCGTAACAGATTTAAGTGATAACTTTATCACTCACTGGAATGTCATTGTGTAAATATCACATTTTGTATGATACTGAGTCAGAAGACTCATAGCTAGTTAAGAACTTGAACTTGTATGGGCAGGGTTTTCACATGAGGACGGGTGTAAGGAGGTAAATATCACATTTACATAGACGTAGCCAGGCCAACTAGCGTCCACCACTAGAGTGACCAAGATGGACAGTATAGCTATCGACAGCACTCGGTAAGCTAACTCAAAAAGTTGTAGAGTTCAGAAATTATCCATTATATATATTAAATATCACAGGTTACAATAATGCTGTAAAATAATTTAGTTAACTTTTCTGTATTAATGAATTCTAGCTAAACCACTAAATTCTACAATAATCATAGGTAAACATATAACAAAATCTGGATACCTGTAACACAAAACACTGTTCTACTTTAGCTAACTACTTCTGTAAAGTGTCAGTAGTAAAAAGTTAGACACAAAAAGTAAAAGAGTTATTCCCCTTCTATCAGCCCTCTGAACACTCATTAAGCAAGAGATAGACCAGTAAATAGACTGGAGAAACTAAAACACAACACTGATTACACATTTAATTAAAGAGACACCGTATGCAATGCCAACCAATTACAAAATCCATACTGATCATAATCATTGAATTCTATTCTTATGTTATTTGGAAAAATAATTTATGAAAATTCTGATTTTCTATATTTTCATTTCTTCTTTTTTCCCCTATTTTCTAAAAGGATATTGGCTATTAGGTTAGTTTTTACTGACTTTGGCAGGCTCTGCAGACAGTGTAGCTTAACTAGCTGTACAGTAGTAAAACTGTTATATATTTGGAAGGAGTTAGACACACACTGAGCAGGGTTAGGGGTGGCTAACATGCAGTGCAGTCACCTGACCCTACTAGACCACGCCTCCCTACCTTGTAGCATGGGGATATCTGGTGACTCATCATCATCAACATTTTCAACACCCTCAGCAATAACATTATCCTTAGATTTATTCTTTTTGGTGGTAAAATTTGGGATTTGTCCCGTGTTGGATAGAGTCCAATTAGCAGCACTCTTGGAGTTCTTGGCCTTGTCCTTTTTCCTGTTGGGCTGCATTGGTTCAGGTGCGGTGTTACCAGTGCTACCTATAGTACAATGTACAGGAACACATGCAGGAGTACAGGTATCTCAGGGTGGGGATCTGGGCTTGAGGAGGAAGAGAAGTATCACAGCTGGGGTGGGGATCTGGGCTTAAGGAGGAAGAGAAGTATCACAGCTGGGGTGGGGATCTGGGCTTAAGGAGGAAGAGAAGTATCTCAGCTGGGGTGGGGATCTGGGCTTGAGGAGGAAGAGAAGTATCACAGCTGGGGTGGGGATCTGGGCTTGAGGAGGAAGAGAAGTATCTTAGCTGGGGTGGGGATCTGGGCTTGAGGAGGAAGAGACGTTTCTCAGCTGGGGTGGGTATCTGGGCTTGAGGAGGAAGAGAAGTATCTCAGCTGGGGTGGGGATCTGGGCTTGAGGAGGAAGAGACGTTTCTCAGCTGGGGTGGGTATCTGGGCTTGAGGAGGAAGAGAAGTATCTCAGCTGGGGTGGGGATCTGGGCTTGAGGAGGAAGAGAAGTATCTTAGCTGGGGTGGGGATCTGGGCTTGAGGAGGAAGAGAAGTATCTTAGCTGGGGTGGGGATCTGGGCTTGAGGAGGAAGAGAAGTATCACAGCTGGGGTGGGGATCTGGGCTTGAGGAGGAAGAGACGTATCTCAGCTGGGGTGGGGATCTGGGCTTGAGGAGGAAGAGAAGTATCACAGCTGGGGTGGGTATCTGGGCTTGAGGAGGAAGAGACGTTTCTCAGCTGGGGTGGGGATCTGGGCTTGAGGAGGAAGAGAAGTATCTCAGCTGGGGTGGGGATCTGGGCTTGAGGAGGAAGAGAAGTATCTCAGCTGGGGTGGGGATCTGGGCTTGAGGAGGAAGAGAAGTATCACAGCTGGGGTGGGGATCTGGGCTTGAGGAGGAAGAGAAGTATCTCAGCTGGGGTGGGGATCTGGGCTTGAAGATGACGAGAAATATCACAGCTGGGGTGGAGAACTTTAATTTATCATAGGTAGAAAAAGCTACGAGGGTCTATGGAATATCTTAAAGGGTACTCCATCAACATCAGTATGTAAGAACTGTACATCAATACAAATAAGGAAAAGAATGTATGAGTGAAGGATCTACAGCGATGCAGAAGGGAGAAAACAAGAGGGGTGCAGAGGGCCGGGGGCATCAAAACAGGAGGGGTGCAGAGGGCCGTGGGCATCAAAACATGAAGGGTGTAAAGAGAAGCAAGAAAACATGAGGGGTGTAGAGGGTGACATTAATGCAGGAGAGTTGAAGAGCAGGGACATAAATACAGGAGGGGTGTAGAGGAGGGACGTAAATACAGGAGGGGTGTAGAGGAGGGACACAAATACAGGAGGGGTGTAGAGGAGGGACACAAATACAGGAGGGTTGTAGAGGAGGGACACAAATACAGGAGGGGTGTAGAGGGGACATAAATACAGGAGGGGTGTAGAGGGGGGACACAAATACAGGAGGGGTGTAGAGGGGGGACACAAATACAGGAGGTGTGTAGAGGGGACATAAATACAGGAGGGTGTAGAGAGGGACATAAATACAGGAGGGGTGTAGAGGGGGGGACACAAATACAGGAGGGGTGTAGAGGGGGGACACAAATACAGGAGGGGTGTAGAGGGGACATAAATACAGGAGGGGTGTAGAGGAGGGACATAAATACAGGAGGGTTGTAGAGGGGACATAAATACAGGAGGATGTAGAGGGGGACACAAATACAGTAGGGGTGTAGAGGGGACATAAATACAGGAGGGGTGTAGAGGAGGGACATAAATACAGGAGGGGTGTAGAGGGGACATAAATACAGGAGGGGTGTAGAGGAGGGACATAAATACAGGAGGGGTGTAGAGGGGGGACACAAATACAGGAGGGTTGTAGAGGGGACATAAATACAGGAGGATGTAGAGGGGGACACAAATACAGTAGGGGTGTAGAGGGGACATAAATACAGGAGGGGTGTAGAGGAGGGACATAAATACAGGAGGGTTGTAGAGGAGGGACACAAATACAGGAGGGGTGTAGAGGGGGGAGGGGTGTAGAGGAGGGACATAAATACAGGAGGGGTGTAGAGGAGGGACATAAATACAGGAGGATGTAGAGGGGGACACAAATACAGGAGGGGTGTAGAGGGGACATAAATACAGGAGGGGTGTAGAGGAGGGATATAAATACAGGAGGGGTGTAGAGGGGGGAGGGGTGTAGAGGAGGGACATAAATACAGGAGGGGTGTAGAGGAGGGACATAAATACAGGAGGATGTAGAGGGGGACACAAATACAGGAGGGGTGTAGAGGGGACATAAATACAGGAGGGGTGTAGAGGAGGGATATAAATACAGGAGGGGTGTAGAGGGGGACACAAATACAGTAGGGGTGTAGAGGAGGGACACAAATACAGGAGGGGTGTAGAGGGGACATAAATACAGTAGGGGTGTAGAGGGGACATAAATACAGGAGGGGTGTAGAGGGGACATAAATACAGGAGGGGTGTAGAGGAGGACACAAATACAGTAGGGGTGTAGAGGGGACATAAATACAGGAGGATGTAGAGGGGGACACAAATACAGTAGGGGTGTAGAGGGGACATAAATACAGGAGGGTTATAGAGGAGGGACACAAATACAGGAGGGGTGTAGAGGGGGGAGGGGTGTAGAGGAGGCACATAAATACAGGAGGGGTGTAGAAGAGGGACACAAATTCAGGAAGGGTGTAGAGGAGGGGCATCAGAAGAGCACACATGGGTAAGGGAAGCACATTGTCTTACAAGATTTAACAGATTTTTCGATCTACACAGTACATTCTAACCACAGAAATCAATAACCATGCATTAGTTGTAAGAATGACAGTATAAAATATGTCTTTGTGACATTCATACTAAATACAAATCCCAAATCCATCACATACCTACTTACTACAGTCTATGATATATAAAATACATATTTCAAATTCTCCCTTTAATCGCAGTCAAGCTTTATTTTCAGTCTATGGAGATAGATGCGGGACAGAAAACATTTATGGCACATGCTAATGTGCAAATGCATGCGGAAATGTCTGCTTACACCGACAATCCAGGCAGGCTTTATACCAGTTTATTTCAGATAATGAAAATTTGATGATACAAGAAAACGTCATTAATCCTGCTTTTTTTTATTAATCATTTATTCCAGTATAAATTAAATCAGCAATTTGTCATATTTGGTGTTGAAGCCATAAATCAGGGTGAGCTAGGATTCCTGTGGGTTGGTTATGTTTTTGTGTATGGGTAGTGGAGGTAAGTTTATGTTACTGACCTGTTATTGCAAGGATCAAAACCAAAAGGTTTTTACGCGACAAAAAAAAAAAAAAAAACATATTTCAAAGTTAAACTATATTATTCAATATTACTCCTGAGTTAATGAAAAAGTATAAAGTATATTTTAATATACTGATATCCTTAAATTCATAGAATTTACTTAATAAACCATATTCAATATTCAATACACATTACTTTATAAAAAAAAATACATTATCCACACTAAAACAAGGAAATACCACCCTTAAATTAATCATTACATTTATCAGGAGTTGTCATTTCTTTTCAAAACAGACCAGGGAGTGATATTTGGACACAGGAGACCAAACTTTGTTATAAGAATACAGTTTTTTGGTTGTTGTTTTTTTAGATTTTGGATGTTCAAGTTGTCTAGTTTACACAGGTTTTAATTGTGAAAGGTAAAACATACAATACAATGGAACATTATAATATACTAATTAAAAGAAACAGAACAAGAAATATATGAGGAAGCTTAAGTCAAATAATACTTATGACTGGCCACAATGAACTGTTTGTAATAAACAGAGCTAGGTTACAGCCATAGGTTACTGCCAAAGTGTTGGGGTTCGTTAACATTAAATATTCATCTCTATCTTTGTGTAGACTGGCCATTAATCAAAGCAGCCAATGAGAATTTGGGTAGATTCCAGTTAGAACAGGTAATACCAATCAATTACCAGTTTAACTTGAGACAGAGTATATATTTTCTCATCACTTCCAATATTTATTTGACCAATATATATATATATATATATGATCTACCAATATCTTAGTGAAAGTTTGAATAAATATTTTTGCTTTAAGTGGAAATAGTTAAATAAGATATGCCTCCAATGCATTGTTTTAAACACTGTTTGTCTGATGTCTATATAAATAAGGAGATTTTTAATATATTGTACAGGAGGCGCAGTAGATAGAAACAATCAATTATATAACCTATACAGTATAGTACTATAGAGTCACCATTAGCCTAACTACATAGGTGTAATCCCATATTAGGAGTTCTATGGCCCACCAAGTGTCATAACCCGTAATATGACGTTAATCAAACTTACTTAAATGTTGAAAAATAAATCAAGTTTATTGTTTTAATCAGCAGGTTGTATGAAGACTTGAATATCGACAGCCACTAGTGAGTTAAGTGTTGGTCTTTTTTCAGACAAAAGGAAAAAGAAACTATTCACATTGTACAATTATTGTGTATATCTGATGACATCAAATTTTATATTGCATGTTTGTAAAAACCCTAGACTTGTAAAATCAGAAATACATGTACTTGGAAGTAACAAGAAGGATAGCTATGTGATATTCTACCACATCTTCTGTCAGTCACATTTGACAAAGAGATAAATTATTTACAAGCTCAAGGTGAAAGTAGTTCTTTCTCTGATATTTTATAATGCAGATTATGTGTGGAACTCATTGTCTAAACAATGATTGTCTTGTAATATTCAGATTCTGTGATAGATTTAAAGGGGGGGGGGGGGGGGGGGGGGGGGGGGGGGGATTTTGTTAGCAGGAAACACAATTGTGATATCACTAACAACCACAAAAGGATCACATGTGGACAAAGTGCAGACAAATCTCATGACGGGGACACTAAACCTCACATGTAGGTGACAAACATTTCATCAACAGGTGTCAAACAGTCAATGACCACTGAGTGACCAATGAGTAACTACTGAGTGACCACTGAGTGACCACTGCGTAACAACTGAGTGACCACTGAGTAACTACTGTGTGACCACTTGGTGACCTTGTCCTTTGGCTGGACACATTGTGTGTACCTTCTAGAGGGGAGGCGATCTCTGGTATACTGTCACTATCATCGCTGTGGCTGTCAGTGGTTACATTAAGTACGGTCATCGTGCGTTGGTCTTGAGGTGACAATCTTGCCATGTCGTCTATGTCATCATTAGCTGCTGGGCCGAGGTATTCTGAAATCAAACATGCAGACTTATAAAAATAACGTCCATCAATGCAGGTTTATGAAATTTAATTGAACTACAAATTCCCATGGTATGATCCCTTCTAACATTGAGTTCTTATAACCAAGAACTTTTATTGATTTTCCTTCCACAGAATTTGGTAGACTACACAAGGCATGTTAGTATTGTAAGGTACTGTATACATGTCTAGTTAATCGTATTACACAAGCTATAGTCTCCAATGCTGTGAGAATGGTCCAGACCCTGTCTTATACATGTAGGCACACTGTCACAAAGAAATAAAGCTAGAAAATGAAGAAAGAATAAAGAAATATTTAAACAGATTATCCTAATTTTTGATCACATTTCTTTGGTGCAAATCAAAATAAATTCTGTAAGAAAAGTGTATCTGTATGTTGTAGGGTAGGGAATTCCATCTGATATGTGGTATATGAAGCTGAGGAGACTTTACCAACAACAGGTTTCTGTTAAGGTCAGACACGGAGACGATCCCATGGAATGGTATAATTCATCTTGAATTGCCGTAAAGCTATCTCTTAGGAATTCAAATGTCAGCATATATGCTTAACAATCAATGCCTTTTTTAACATTAGATGTCATCCAGATTGTAAATTACCATACTGTCTGGAGAACAATTATTATCACATGACTATAACCATACGCAGCAGTGAAACTCATTTACCATCACGTATAGCTGGGATCAGACAAAACGTTCACATCACATCTATATACTGTTTATTACAAACATGGACCTAACGAATGTTATTAAAATATGAAGGGATAGAATGTCGGTTGAGAATATCGTTATCTTCTGACCTATACACACATAGATTTAGATTCTAACACTTACTATACTTACATAATGTCCCAATATAGTACTTATCTCTCCGGATTTATAAAATCTGTAGCATATATAGCAAACTTTTCCCTGACAAAAACATAACTTTGTATTGATGGAAATACATGATAGTCCTGATACAGCTGTTTTAATCCTGACAATGGTATTATTGTCCTGATACAGCTGTTATAGTTCTGACAATGGTATTATTGTCCTGATACAGCCTTTATTGTCCTAATAGTGCTGTTCAAATTGTAGTCCTAATATGGCCGCTATAGCCCTAAAATATATACATTGTGTATATACAGTATATATACGGCCGTTATAGTCCTAATAACATATATACAGTATATATACGGCCGTTATAGTCCTAATAATTTAATTTTGTATGAAACACGCATTTTCATTGGCTGAAATAATTTTGTTATACTTCCATAACAAAATTTTTGACGTTGCGAAATGTAACGTCATTTTTGATTGGCTGATGATGTTGCGTAATAATTTATCACAGAAAAGAGTATACTCCAGTTTTTTATGTTATGACTGTATAACAGAAAAAATAATTAATGTTAATCCTTAAATAATATATATACAGTATATATATGGCCGTTATAGTCCTAATAACATATATCCAGTATATATATGGCCGTTATAGTCCTAATAATATATATACAGTATATATATGGCTGTTATAGTCCTAATAACATATATCCAGTATATATATGGCCGTTATAGACCTAATAACATATATACAGTATATATACGGCTGTTATAGTCCTAATAACATATATCCAGTATATATATGGCCGTTATAGACCTAATAACATATATACAGTATATATATGGCCGTTATAGTCCTAATAACATATATCCAGTATATATATGGCCGTTATAGACCTAATAACATATATACAGTATATATATGGCTGTTATAGTCCTTATATATATGGCCATTATAGACCTAATAACATATATCCAGTATATATATGGCCGTTATAGACCTAATAACATATATACAGTATATATATGGCTGTTATAGTCCTTATATATATGGCCATTATAGACCTAATAACATATATCCAGTATATATACGGCTGTTATAGTCCTTATATATATGGCTGTTTAAGTCCTGACAGTTATAGTCCTGATACGGTCGTTATAGTCCTGATACGACAGTTATAGTCCTGATACGGTCGTTATAGTCCTGATACGACAGTTATAGTCCTGATACGACAGTTATAGTCCTGATACGACAGTTATAGTCCTGATACGACAGTTATAGTCCTGATACGACAGTTATAGTCCTGATACGGTCGTTATAGTCCTGATACGACAGTTATAGTCCTGATACGACAGTTATAGTCCTGATACGACAGTTATAGTCCTGATACGACAGTTATAGTCCTGATACGGTCGTTATAGTCCTGATACGACAGTTATAGTCCTGATACGACAGTTATAGTCCTGATACGACAGTTATAGTCCTGATACGACAGTTATAGTCCTGATACGACAGTTATAGTCCTGATACGACAGTTATAGTCCTGATACGACAGTTATAGTCCTGATACGGTCGTTATAGTCCTGATACGACAGTTATAGTCCTGATACAACAGTTATAGTCCTGATACGACAGTTATAGTCCTGATACGACAGTTATAGTCCTGATACGGTCGTTATAGTCCTGATACGACAGTTATAGTCCTGATACGACAGTTATAGTCCTGATACCACAGTTATAGTCCTGATACCACAGTTATAGTCCTGATACCACAGTTATAGTCCTGATACCACAGTTATAGTCCTGATACCACAGTTATAGTCCTGATAAGGTCGTTATAGTCCTGATACGACAGTTATAGTCCTGATACGACAGTTATAGTCCTGATACGACAGTTATAGTCCTGATACGACAGTTATAGTCCTGATACGACAGTTATAGTCCTGATACGACAGTTATAGTCCAGATATGACAGTTATAGTCCTGATACGACAGTTATAGTCCTGATACGACAGTTATAGTCCTGATACGACAGTTATAGTCCTGATACGACAGTTATAGTCCTGATACGACAGTTATAGTCCTGATACGACAGTTATAGTCCTGATACGACAGTTATAGTCCTGATACGACAGTTATAGTCCTGATACGGTCGTTATAGTCCTGATACGACGGTTATAGTCCTGATACGACAGTTATAGTCCTGATACGGTCGTTATAGTCCTGATACGACAGTTATAGTCCTGATACGACAGTTATAGTCCTGATACGACAGTTATAGTCCTGATACGACAGTTATAGTCCTGATACGACAGTTATAGTCCTGATACGGTCGTTATAGTCCTGATACGACAGTTATAGTCCTGATACGGTCGTTATAGTCCTGATACGACAGTTATAGTCCTGATACGACAGTTATAGTCCTGATACGACAGTTATAGTCCTGATACGACAGTTATAGTCCTGATACGACAGTTATAGTCCTGATACGACAGTTATAGTCCTGATACGACAGTTATAGTCCTGATACGACAGTTATAGTCCTGATACGACAGTTATAGTCCTGATACGACAGTTATAGTCCTGATACGACAGTTATAGTCCTGATACGACAGTTATAGTCCTGATACGACAGTTATAGTCCTGATAAGATCGTTATAGCCCTGATATGGCTGTATATGGTTGTTATAGAACTGACCTCAGTTATCCGAGGACAACTGATGATCGATTATACTCACCAAAATTTGTTGGTGTGGACGGTTTAGATGATTCCTTGACCAGAGGCCGCGTTTCCTCTCCACGCCGGCGATGACCACCAGAGTTAGGCCGACTATCAGTGTTGGGCTGAAGAAGGCCCATGTTATTAGTCGCTCTCTTTCTCCTGTTCTGTTCATCGATTCTTCTCCGCTAAAAAAGATAAGCAATATCTTTCATATTCCAATAAATCAAATTTCACTATTAAAAACCCTTAATGGAGAATGATAATTCAGAGATTATAAATTGGTTTCTGAAGTTTGAATCAGAAAGATTGGAAGTATGTTTTGCTAGAAAATCATTTCCTCTGCAAATAGAACATTAAATGAGGTATTAACTGTCTGTATAATATTCTCTAAGTTAGACTGATTATCAGTTTGATAGACTTCTCTGATCACACTCAATATGTGATCTAGGCCAGACCCAGACTATAAATACAATCACAGGGCCTTAGTTCCAGTTAATAGCAGAACTATGATATTCATGATTAGAAAATCATTTAAATATTATGTTACAAGATATGATGTTTACTGTAATCAGTTAAGAATTATGATAATGTTTTAACCTTACATATCTCTTTACCCCAAGGAAAGTTACACATAATTGCAAGTCTTGGGTATATATCAATTGAACCTTCATAGATTTCCATCATTTAATTATCACTATTTGGTGCCCAAAGTTACTGGTAAAACACCAAGGCAATCAAGTCTGAGTGATAATTATATTGTTATGTTGCATATCTACAATGTATTTGTATTGTGTCTTTCTACATTGAGGTTTACAGTCACTATCTAGTGTAATCTTTGAATTACATGTACTTGCATTGTCTTTTGATAATTTAAATCAAGCCAAAGCAAACACCTGCTAGTCACTATGCAGCAGCCAAACGGTGGAGAACTGAGTTATCAAATGTACAAAATATTAGCTGTATCAGGCATTTTATCCACAGTGTATGTGATATAACAGAACATTTCAAAATGTATGAATATTGAATTAGCTGAATTCTTAGACAGGAAATATCATACAATCAGGTCCTGAATTCATTATACTCACATCCTCTTGTGAACACATCATGTGATATAATTCTTACCTCTTTGTCTAACTTCTTCTGGTGTAAGGACATTGCCTGTTCATCTTGTATACTGGAATGAAAATATCACAGTAATGTTATTGGTTGTCTCTTTAAGCATTTCTACTGATATATCTCTACATAGTCATAGGTTTACATCTGTAAAATATGATTCTAAAGTGTAACTATTTTCTACTTATCCTTATTAAAAGAACTTATTCAAAATACACGGCTTGTAACCACTCTATACATACACTTCAGATTGCATGTATGCGAAATTTTACAAGTCATGTCTTATATGACTGCTGAACAAGACAAAATCTGTGTGCAGAAACCAATACCATGCTATTTTGAAATCTAAAACATAAAATCATATTTAGATCTTGTAATATTTCCATGGTAACAGAAAGCAAAAAATCATTTAATCAATACCATTTTAATATTTTATGAATAACCAAAATAGAATTTTCTGTTAAAATGCAGATTCTGTCATTTAAGACACACAAATGGTGGTCTTAACTCCAGGATAACTGTAAGTGAATCCTTGTCTAACAGAATTATTTTTTTTTATATTATTGTCTGAGATCTCATCTTCCTACTCGTAAAAATATATTTTTATAGACCTGAAATTCCAACTACCTCTTACAATAAAACTATGGTACGTATGTCTAACAAAAAAGTAGACAGCCACCATCTCCATTACTAGAATAAACAGCTAGCCTCCATCTCTATTACTAGAATGTGTGATAAGGTGGCAATAAGCTGGACAGCCTCCCTCTCCAGTAGTAGAATACTAGAATATGTGATAAAATGACAATAAGCTAGATAGTCTCCCTCTCCAGTTCTAGAATACATGTATGTGTTAGGTGAGAATAAACTTGACAGTCTCTCTCTCCAATACTTAAATATCATAACAGTAGTGTTGCAGGGCATTATTGATATACCCATATTTCAAGATTCAAGAAAGATACGTATCACAGTACAATTTCAAACCTGGTAATCTTTGTATATTTCCGTAAAAACCTCGTTTTATAATAGAAATTCTGAAAATATTTGAACAACTGCTTTTGATTTTCGTTTCTAAGTGTAAATATCAAATAATATATCAGTTTACTTGCATATTTATTGTTTTCGAGATGATAAATACACAAAACATTTATTCATTCCCGACCTCAATCATATCAAGCGTCTGGTTCACTGAGACTCACAGCTTGAGTGTGTTGCACCATTTTCAAAATGGCAGGCATGATAAATCAGGTTTGTTTAGCCATCATATAACATTCATTTCCTTCATTATAAATGGCTTTGTTTAAAGAAAAGACTTGCAATTCTTCTGACTAAAATATCGTTATATGTATTGTGATATGCATTGTGATATGCATCATGGTACATACAAGCTAGGATCCTGTATCGCAATATATGGAGATACAAAAATTCTTGCAATACACATCCCTACAAAACAGTGCATATTATCAACACCTCATATGAGTTGTCTTTGGGTCCATTTTGATATACAGAACACTTATTAACCAACAGGCAGGATTTGGAAATTACTAGCCATAATATATCTTCTTATCAATTATTGCAAAACTTCACCAGATCTGTCAATGAAATTGACAGTTTATAAATACATTTCAATTATTTACCTATTTATATGCACACTGACTAATGGAATTTTTCACACCTACTTCCATTTCATATCTTTCAGCCAAATGTTAATTAACACAAGTTCAATGTTTACTTCTTAGTATAAACTGATACATAATAAGAATTACGGTACTGTATCCTGTTTCAGCACCTTTATATAACGAAACAGACATAGACTCCACATCGATCACTCACTCACTCACAGTACACCTTTTTAATGTACTAATAGTCTGTTCAACTCTTATTTGAGTTCACCTTTTGAAGAGTTATTGTAAAATAACTGCGAAGAAAACATATCTGCACCTGATCAAACATGCAGTCATTTGTATGGAAATACCTATGGAGTCTACACAGTAATATTCCTTATAGAAATGTCCAGGCTAACATCGAGATCTCATCACAATTTAATTATCTGCTAAAAAGCTTTTATTGTATAGTCAGAGACTTAGGTAGTGGCAAATACAGCCTTTAGTGCACAGACTTATAATGTATAGCATTAGTCTTATACCAGTAGTTGTGGTACAGCCTTAGTCTTATACCAGTAGTTGTGGTACAGCCTTAGTCTTATACCAGTAGTTGTGGTACAGCCTTAGTCTTATACCAGTGGTAGTGGTATATATAGCCTTAGTCTTATACCAGTAGTTGTGGTACAGCCTTAGTCTTATACCTGTAGTAGTGGTACAGTCTTAGTCTTATACCAGTAGTTGTGGTACAGCCTTAGTCTTATACCAGTAGTTGTGGTATAGCCTTAGTCTTATACCTGTAGTAGTGGTATAGCCTTAGTCTTATACCAGTAGTTGTGGTATAGCCTTAGTCTTATACCTGTAGTAGTGGTACAGTCTTAGTCTTATACCAGTAGTTGTGGTACAGCCTTAGTCTTATACCAGTAGTTGTGGTATAGCCTTAGTCTTATACCTGTAGTAGTGGTATAGCCTTAGTCTTATACCAGTAGTTGTGGTATAGCCTTAGTCTTATACCTGTAGTTGTGGTACAGCATTAGTCTTATACCAGTAGTTGTGGTACAGCCTTAGTCTTATACCAGTAGTTGTGGTACAGCCTTAGTCTTATACCAGTAGTAGTGGAACGGCTTTAGTATATACCAGTAGTTGTCACTGGGATATATCCTTAATTTTATACCAGTAGTTGTGGTACAGCCTTAGTCTTATACCAGTAGTTGTGGTACAGCCTTAGTCTTATACCTGTAGTAGTGGTATAGCCTTAGTCTTATACCAGTAGTTGTGGTATAGCCTTAGTCTTATACCTGTAGTTGTGGTACAGCATTAGTCTTATACCAGTAGTTGTGGTACAGCCTTAGTCTTATACCAGTAGTTGTGGTACAGCCTTAGTCTTATACCAGTAGTAGTGGAACGGCTTTAGTATATACCAGTAGTTGTCACTGGGATATAGCCTTAATTTTATACCTGTGGTAGTGGTACAGCCTTAGTCTTATACCAGTAGTTGTGGTACAGCCTGAGTCTTATACCTGTAGTAGTGGTACAGTCTTAGTCTTATACCAGTAGTTGTGGTACAGTCTTAGTCTTATAAATGTAGTAGTGGTACAGTCTTAGTCTTATAAATGTAGTAGTGGTACAGTCTTAGTCTTATACCAGTGGTTGTGGTACAGCCTTAGTCTTATACCAGTGGTAGTGGTATAGCCTTAGTCTTATACCAGTAGTTGTGGTATAGCCTTAGTCTTATACCAGTGGTAGTGGTATAGCCTTAGTCTTATACCTGTAGTTGTGGTATAGCATTAGTCTTATACCAGTAGTTGTGGTACAGCCTTAGTCTTATACCAGTAGTTGTGGTATAGCCTTAGTCGTATAACAGTAGTTGTGGTACAGCCTTAGTCTGATACCAATAGTTGTGGTACAGCCTTAGTCTTATACCAGTAGTTGTGGTATGGCCTTAGTCTTATACAAGTAGTTGTGGTACAGTCTTAGTCTTATACCAGTAGTTGTGGTATAGCCTTAGTCTTATAGCAGTAGTTGTGGTACAGCCTTAGTCTTATACCTGTAGTTGTGGTACAGTTTCAGTCTTATACCAGTAGTTGTAGTACGGCCTTAGTCTTATACCAGTAGTTGTAGTACGGCCTTAGTCTTATACCAGTAGTTGTGGTACAGCCTTAGTCTTATACCAGTAGTTAGTGGTACAGCCTTAGTCTTATACCAGTAGTTGTAGTACGGCCTTAGTCTTATACCAGTAGTTGTGGTACAGCCTTAGTCTTATACCAGTAGTTAGTGGTACAGCCTTAGTCTTATACCAGTAGTTGTGGTACAGCCTTAGTCTTATACCAGTAGTTGTGGTACAGCCTTAGTCTTATACCAGTAGTTGTGGTACAGCCTTAGTCTTATACCAGTCGTAGTGGTACAGCCTTAGTCTTATACCAGTAGTTGTGGTACAGTCTTAGTCTTATACCAGTAGTTGTGGTACAGCCTTAGTCTTATACCAGTAGTTAGTGGTATAGCATTAGTCTTATACCAGTAGTTGTGGTATAGCCTTAGTCTTATACCAGTAGTTAGTGGTATAGCATTAGTCTTATACCTGTAGTTACATATAGTGGTACAGCCTCAGTCTATAAGACCATGGTAATGGTGTCATAATCTTAGTCTAAATTTAAGCTAGTTGTTGTGGCACCAACTTGACATATGTCATATAGTACTAATCAATATAAGGGCACCTAACACACTTTGGAGAGGGGTTTCTGAAGAGAAAGAGTTTTTTGTTTCAAAAAGGATTGCAGTTAGCCCTTAATATTTGCATACAGATTTTTTTTTCTGTGAATTAAGGCTATGAAATATCAATATTTCCAGCCGAACATCCCCTACTGGAAATGTTGCTGGGCATGGAAAAAAAGCATCACTAATGTTTATAGCCCAGTGAATGCTATTTATTCTGGTATTTGTTGCAGTGTTGACATGAATTTCAGTCATTTCTTTCTTGATCTTTAGATCATTTTTGTCAGACATGAAAACCTGTAAAGTTTGATTAAAATGTCATTATCACTTGATCAATATTTAATTTGTTGAACAATGGTTATCAATTGTTAAGTAAATTATCTATGTTTTTTTGTTTTGTATATATAGTAACTTACCTTCCTGGTACACCACTCATATTCCAGCTTGGCGGTTCAGATTCAGCTGGGCTGCAAAACAAAAAATTCAATTATTGATAAAAGCTTTTCAATTAAAAAAAAAATTCTACTTAGCATCAAAATCAAATCTTTTGAAGAAAATGTCTTCCAGTAAAATAGGACACTTGTTGCCCTCGCTCACCTTCTAAGAGTCTTCAGAATGGTCTGGTAGTGTATATTGTAGTCTCTGCCCTAGAATAATCTATTGCAGCAGGCAGCTTTACTGAGTAGTGCTGCAGACCCACAACAAGCAGAGTACATATACAACTTGTATCAAACATGTCCTCACAGTTACTAAGGTACTGAAGTTCATAACAGGAGAATATATCACTTCTTCCCCCTCCTGACTTTGTTGAATATATATGTCAACCATCCTTTGAACTCTAAGCACTGATTAAGTTAATCACTTTTGGGCATAATAATAAGTGTAAAGTATCTCCACAGACCTGTTGATCTGATCCGTTACCTAATACACTAAACATTTTTATACCAATTTCAGACAATCTATTTCTGAGAATGTTTTTTTTTATTCGTTTGTTAATTAATACACCAGCTGCATGTCTATCACAAATCTAATCAATACTTATATGTCAATCCCCACCCCCATGGAGACTCTCGATCAGTAGAGCCAAGCTTTTAGTCTAATTAAAACCTGTTCATTATATTGATAACAAGTACATCCATGTTTCATTCATTAATAACTCTTAACCATTATCCCTCAGATTCACCTCAATAAAATGAAAATCGGAGGACTGGATAAACAATACACTCCTTAATTATATACAAGACTGGGCAAGTGTCACAACAAGTCTGAACTAATGATCAACACGGATCTGCTGGTAATTCATGGTCACAAGTGTCAAGAGTCCCAGAAACTCATGTGTGTGTCAGAGTCATAGAAACTCATGTGTGTGTCAGATTCATAGAAACTCATGTGTGTGTCAGAGTCAAAGAAACTCATGTGTGTGTCAGAGTCATAGAAACTCTTGTGTGTGTCAGAGTCATAGAAACTCATGTGTGTGTCAGGGTCATAGAAACTCTTGTGTGTGTCAGAGTCATAGAAACTCATGTGTGTGTCAGGGTCATAGAAACTCATGTGTGTGTCAGGGTCATAGAAACTCATGTGTGAGTCAGGGTCATAGAAACTCATGTGTGTGTCAGGGTCATAGAAACTCATGTGTGTGTCAAGGTCATGGAAACTCATTTGTGTGTCAGAGTCATAGAAACTCATGTGTGTGTCAGGGTTATAGAAACTCATGTGTGTGTCAGAGTCATAGAAACTCATGTGTGTGTCAGAGTCATAGAAACTCATGTGTGTCAGGGTCATAGAAACTCATGTGTGTGTCAAGGTCATAGAAACTCATGTGTGTGTCAGAGTCAAAGAAACTCATGTGTGTGTCAGAGTCAAAGAAACTCATGTGTGTGTCAGAGTCAAAGAAACTCATGTGTGTGTCAGGGTCATCATGTGTGTGTCAGAGTCATAGAAACTCATGTGTGTGTCAGAGTCATAGAAACTCATGTGTGTGTCAGGGTCATAGAAACTCATGTGTGTGTCAGGGTCATAGAAACTCGTGTGTGTCAGGGTCATAGAAACTCATGTGTGTGTCAGGGTCATAGAAACTCGTGTGTGTCAGAGTAAAAGAAACTCGTGTGTGTCAGAGTCATAGAAACTCATGTGTGTCAGGGTCATAGAAACTCATGTGTGCGTCAGAGTCAAAGAAACTTGTGTGTGTGTCAGGGTCATAGAAATTCATGTGTGTGTCGATCAGGGTCATAGAAACTCATGTGTGTGTCAGAGTCATAGAAACTCATGTGTGTGTCAAGAGTCCCAGAAACGCATGTGTGTATCAGGGTCAATTTTAGAAAATCATGTGTGTGTCAAGAGTCCCAGAAACGCATGTGTGTATCAGGGTCAATTTTAGAAAATCATGTGTGTGTCAAGAGTCCCAGAAACTCATGTGTGTGTCAGAGTATGATGATAGAAACTCATGTGTGTGTCAAGAGTCCCAGAAACTCATGTGTGTGTCAGGGTCATAGAAACTCATGTGTGTGTCAGGGTCATAGAAACTCATGTGTGTGTCAGGGTCATAGAAACTCATGTGTGTGTCAGGGTCATAGAAACTCATGTGTGTGTCAGGGTCATAGAAACTCATGTGTGTGTCAGAGTGAGACAAACATAATTCAGATGAATAAAGCAATACGTAAAACTGGATGACCTATTTTTGTTGCTGAAATTGTATCTTTTTTTCAATCAACCTTTTTTTTTATTAATGTTTATTAATCAGATGATCTGCTTTAAAAGATTACCTTCAAGTGATAAAGGTATAACGGTTCTGGTTAGTAGATTATTTACTGTAGTGTTAGCAATAGTTGTTATAATGTAAGTAATATTTACTATAATGATAATACACTCTGTTAGTAAATTATTTATTATAGTGTTAATTATATACTATTAGCTGTAATGTTAGTAATATTTACTATGATGTTAATAAATTCAAAGTCAGTAAATTATTTATTAAAGTGTTATATACTATTAGGTATAATGTTAGTAATATTTACTATAATGTTAATAAATTCAAAGTCAGTAAATTATTTATGATAGTGTTATACTATTAGCTCTAAAGTAATAATAATGTTTTTACAATTTATTACAATGTTAGTAATATTAACTCTAATGTTAGTACCATTTATTATAATGTTTGTATCATAATTATTTACTACGATGTTAGCAATTAACTACTATTATTTTAGTAATACAACAATGTATTTACAATTATATGTATATTACTAATGTTTACTACAAAGTTAGCACCATTTACAATGTTAGTACTATTTACCATAATGTTTGTATTATTTATTACAATGTTAGTAATTTCTACTATTATATTATTAACATCTACAATTATATTAGTATCATTTACCATAATGTTACTATTATTTACTATAATGTTAAAAATATTTACTATACCATGGTATTATATACATTTATTAAAATGTGTAAACATTTAAATATTCACTAATTTATTTGCTGTGAAATACGCTATAGATAATTTTAAACATTTCATCAACCAAATAGCCTATATTGGGCTGCCAATATGTTTATGATCATATACCGGTAATTGAAATCCAGATATTAATGATGTTATCTATTCAATTAAATAAAGTTATATTCTTCATTACAACACACTCTGGAAAGTTTAAGATACATAACATTGTAAATACTATATCTAGTGGTGACAGATCTTCATTAAAAACCAAGTTTTATATTTATCGGCTGGTTTACACTGTAAGTAAAACAACAAGTCCTGAGTTTGGTTTACACCTATATTAAAACCTACAGTGCCAGTTGGTTTACACCTGTATATACCTGTAGTACCAGTTGGTTTACACCAATGTGTATACATACAGTACCAGTTGGTCTACACCAAGGTGTATACATACAGTACCAGTTGGTTTACACCTGTATATACATATAGTACCAGTTGGTTTACACCTGTAGATACCTACAGTACCAATTGGTTTACACCTGTATATACATACAGTACCAGTTGGTTTACACCTGTATATACCTATAGTACCAGTTGGTTTACACCTGTATATACCTGTAGTACCAGTTGGTTTACACCAATGTGTATACATACAGTACCAGTTGGTTTACACCAAGGTATATACATACAGTACCAGTTGGTTTACACCTGTATATACCTATAGTACCAGTTGGTTTACACCTGTATATACCTATAGTACCAGTTGGTTTACACCAAGGTATATACCTATAGTACCAGTTGGTTTACACCAAGGTATATACCTATAGTACCAGTTGGTTTACACCTGTATATACCTACAGTACCAGTTGGTTTACACCTGTATATACCTATACTACCAGTTGGTTTACATGTACACCTGTATATATATACCTATAGTACCAGCTGGTTTACACCTGTATATACCTATAGTACCAGTTGGTTTACACCTGTATATACATACAGTAACAGTTGGTTTACACCTGTATATACCTATAGTACCAGTTGGCTTACACCTGTATATACCTATAGTACCAGTTGGTTTACACCAAGGTATATACCTATAGTACCAGTTGGTTTACACCTGTATATACCTACAGTACCAGTTGGTTTACACCTGTTTATACCTGTAATACCAGTTGGTTTACACCTGCATATATATACCTATAGTACCAGTTGGTTTACACCAAGGTATATACCTATAGTACCAGTTGGTTTACACCTGTATATACCTACAGTACCAGTTGGTTTACACCTGTATATATACCTATAGTACCAGTTGGTTTACACCAAGGTATATATACCTATAGTACCAGTTGGTTTACACCTGTATATACCTACAGTACCAGTTGGTTTACACCTGTATATACCTATAGTACCAGTTGGTTTACACCTGTATATACCTACAGTACCAGTTGGTTTACACCTGTATATACCTACAGTACCAGTTGGTTTACACCTGTATATATACCTATAGTACCAGTTGGTTTACACCTGTATATATACCTATAGTACCAGTTGGTTTACACCAAGGTATATACCTATAGTACCAGTTGGTTTACACCTGTATATACCTACAGTACCAGTTGGTTTACATGTACACCGGTATATACCTACAGTACCAGTTGTTTTACACCTGTATATACCTATAGTACCAGTTGGTTTACACCTGTATATACCTATAGTACCAGTTGGTTTACACCAAGGTATATACCTACAGTACAGTGGTTTACATGTACACTTGTATATTCCTATAGTACCAGTTGGTTTACTCCAAGGTATATACCTACAGTACCAGTTGGTTTACACCTGTATATACCTACAGTACCAGTTGGTTTACACCTGTATATATACCTATAGTACCAGTTGGTTTACACCAAGGTATATACCTATAGTACCAGTTGTTTTACACCTGTATATACCTACAGTACCAGTTGGTTTACACCTGCATATATATACATACAGTACCAGTTTGTTTACACCTGTATATACCTATAGTACCAGTTGGTTTACACCTGTATATACATACAGTACCAGTTGGTTTACACCTGTATATACCTATAGTACCAGTTGGTTTACACCTGTATATACCTATAGTACCAGTTGGTTTACACCTGTATATACCTATAGTACCAGTTGGTTTACACCTGTATATACCTATAGTACCAGTTGGTTTACACCTGTATATACCTATAGTACCAGTTGGTTTACACCTGTATATACCTGTATATACCTATAGTACCAGCTGGTTTACACCTGTATATACCTATAGTACCAGTTGGTTTACACCTGTATATACCTATAGTACCAGTTGGTTTACACCAAGGTATATACCTATAGTACCAGTTGTTTTACACCTGTATGTACCTATAGTACCAGTTGTTTTACACCTGTATATACCTGTATATACCTGTAGTACCAGTTGGTTTACACCTGTATATACCTACAGTACAGTGGTTTACATGTACACTTGTATATACCTACAGTACCAGTTGGTTTACTCCAAGGTATGTCAGAGTATATATATATAGATATAAACAGTCTACATCTGGTAAACTAGGTGTGCCTACCTATTAAGACATGCAATGCAGCATGAAGATTTAAGATCCAAATCAATATAAAGGTAGAACTTCTTGTATGTAATATAGTAGTGTGCTTTCTCTGGTATTCTGATGTCTGACACCGGACTCCAGGTTAGAATGGACAGGACATTTTGTACAGAGAAAATAATAACCTTACATCAATCTGAGTGACGAGTCTCCAAGGCTAATGACTAATTACTGCTCACAATATGAAAACAAGAAACAAATCCTTTAATTGATTTTAAGGTTACACCAGCTGTTATCGTCGGATATGGGATCACCAATAATTCATTCTAACTAATGATCTGCAGGTATCTAGGTAACAGTGAAATGTATCTCACCATTATGTTGCCCACCCAAATATTGAACATCACATTATACGTACGTACCATATGTTGATTATCTAAATTCCATTTAGTATACAGCGCTGGCCTAAAACTCTAGGTAACAATGGTATCCATTACTTTAAAGCATTATAAATCACTCAAATCTAATAATATTTCCATTTAAAAGTGTAATTCAATCATATTATGAATGTTTTATTTTTATTCAAGGCCTAAGTTTACGTAATATCAAATGGAACACACACTCAAATACATGTATGTCTAGTAGGAGGATAATAAACCGAGTACTACAAAGCTCATGATGACATTGTCATATCAATTAATACCATAGTTCATGTGTACAGGTACTAATAGTGATAAAGGAGAAATACACCAATCAACAGTATTGTGATGGATTATCCTGAGGCATACATGCAAATGCCCTAAAAACATACAAGAGGCCCAAAGGGCCTTAACGGTCACCTGAGATTTGAAATATTTCGGCCAACTAAATTGACCCTTTTTGGCCCCACCCATCAGTCCTAATGGGGTCAGTCTATGAAGAGTATTTGATTCTAACATATAGTAGATAAGAAGATTTTTGAAATTTCAGTCAATTTGACCCTTTTTGGCCCTGCCCACCAGCCCCTGGGGGTCAACCAGGGCCAACATGTACATAAAATCAAACTGTAATCCCATGCTGATAATTTGAACCAAGTTAGAACGAATTCCAATACGAATCCAACAAATAATAGTCAAAAATGTGATTTCCCTATATAAACTATAGTAAAGTTTACCCCCTCCCCAGGGGCAAACGTGAGACCCCAGGGTCATGAAATTCACAATTTTGGTAAAGCACCTGAAGACCCTTCCATCTATGAAGAGTATTTGATTCTACCATATCTGAGAGTAGAGAAGAAGATTTTTGAAATTTCAGTCAATTTGACCCTTTTTGGCCCCGCCCACCAGCCCCTGGGGGTCAACCAGGGCCAACATGTACATACCATCAAACTGTCATCCCATGCTGATAATTTGAACCAAGTTAGAATGAATTCCAATACAAATCCAACAAATAATAGTCAAAAATGTGATTTCCCTATATAAACTATAGTAAAGTTTACCCCCTCCCCAGGGGCAAACGTGAGACCCCAGGGTCAGGAAATTCACAATTTTGGTAAAGCACCTTAAGACCCTTCCATCTATGAAGAGTATTTGATTCTAACATATCTGAGAGTAGAGAAGAAGATTTTTGAAATTTCAGTCAATTTGACCCTTTTTGGCCCCGCCCACCAGCCCCTGGGGGTCAACCAGGGCCAACATGTACATACCATCAAACTGTCATCCCATGCTGATAATTTGAACCAAGTTAGAATGAATTCCAATACAAATCCAACAAATAATAGTCAAAAATGTGATTTCCCTATATAAACTATAGTAAAGTTTACCCCCTCCCCAGGGGCAAACGTGAGACCCCAGGGTCATGCAATTCACAATTTTGGTAAAGCACCACAAGACCCTTTCATCTATAAAGAGTGTTTGACTCCACCATATCTGAGAGTAGAGAAGAAGATTTTTGAAGTTTTAGTCAATTTGACCCTTTTTGGCCCCACCCCTCAGGCCCCTGGGGGGTGGGGACCATATAATTCACAATTTTGGTTGACCTTCAGCCATAGAAACTTTCTGCCAAATTTCATTGAATTTTGTTAAGCGGTTTTGGAGAAGAAGTCGAAAATGTAAAAAGTTTACGGACGCACGACGCACGACGCACGACGGACGACGGACGACGACGGACAAAAGGCTTCGTCTCAGGTGACCTAAAAATTCTGATAAAACTGTGTTCATGACTACCTCCACTTCACAATGAAGTAATAAATATCCCCAACAAGATATGTTTGTCCATGACAACCTCCCATGACACAGAAGTGCTATACAGGTGTTATTAAAGTCTGTGTTACAGTCTACTCCAACCATGAATCTGTATTTCCTAACATATCAGATAAGGTCTATTATAACAGCCTTTTCTGGTTTGTCTGATCCTCCAACATTACAGTCTTATGCTACCTCATCCAGAAGGCTCAGGCACGAGTCATGCAAGCACTGCAGCTATAACAGCCTTAATATAAGAATGGTCTTAGCTATAGGAACCTCTATAACAAATAATGTTCAGGTTTTAACCTTCCCTGATATACAATTGTCTTATTGAGTATCAAACTTATAAGAACTTTTAAAGTCCTGTTTGTGTATCTCTCATCAACAGATTTGTCTTAATTAGAACATCCCATAGAAGCAATAACAATGTTCAGCTAGATAGATCTCTCAAAGTTTAACGGTGGTAGGTTGGTGAAATGGTGTCTCCATATCAATTGATGTTTTACAAGGACAGATTTGGAGCGACATATCCGGTGTTACCCTGGTGCTATATCTGGTATCATCACACTGTGTGGAGGGACAACAGATTTCAGTGTTGGTTTAATATGGCTGTGAGTACCAGACAAATATTGACAGTATGATAATGGAACTCTATATGGTACATTGCAAAATGCCATCTCATCTAAATGTTAAAACAAATGATCTGTAAACAAGATTGGCCCACTTCATCAAACTGTACTGCACCCCTTTATACTATAGTCTGTATGTGTCATCTCTGTCATAGAGACAGCACTTCTATACCAAACAGAGTTCAGGGAAACAAGAAACGACTAGACTGGTTAGAGACCAAAGTCAACAAGTAACGATATTATAGTATTTCATTGATAAAGGTAATCAAACAAATGATTTTGTTAAGAAAAAAACAATGTTTGCTATTACACCCTCAACATTAATTTTAGACAGTAATTGAATGAGATTCATCAACATGATATCATTGAAAAGCAATACATTCCAAAATCAAAAGTTTTACCATTTATTTTGGACCAACAAGTACTGTTATAGCTATCAGCAGGATAATGATGGAACACTGAAATCCATAGACAGGTAGACACGATCCTAAAGGATTGATTACTTAAACGACAGGATATCTTTATGACATCCATCATAAAGCTGCATGCCAGAAATAGTCCTAAATGTAAGAATTAAGCTGGGAAACTATTTAGAAGTTTTCATTTCGCATAATAATCCTATAGGCTGGCTTCAAGTATTATTCCATCAAATGAAAGTTAATTGTCAATTTTTGACATTAATAATTAGACTGACATATTCCTTGAAACCCTTTGGAATATTTACTGAACCTGATATTGATTGCATAGATAATTATATCAATAAAATTATCAGGTTGATCATGCTTGAATTTGTTTTTTTTTTTTTTTTTTTTATTTCCCTGATTTCTATATTTATTGCCCTAATTTCCATCACTTTCCCTTCTGGATTTCCATACTTTTTGCCCTTATCCCCACGGACTCCCCCTTTTAGATTTCCATATGATTTCCACATCTTCCATCCTTGAGTTCTACATTGAACTGAAGAAAATTAAAAAAAAAATAAACATAGAAACATTCATCAAACCAATGGATTAACTCAATTTAGTTAATATTCACTGACTCATTGAAAACACAAAATGTGTTCAATCCAGACTGTATTGTATTTTGAGATTAAATACATATATTGAAAGTAGAAATGAATTCCATGAATATAAAGACCATATAAATATCAGCATGCTGTGTTGATAAAACATCATTCCAACTGGCCAAGTCAGTAATCTACACCGTTTGATTGAGTACCAGACAATAATGGTTCTAGAAGGTTCATTGATTTCTGTTTACAATATTAACTCAGAAAGGCATTTCTCACCTCAGCGTCCACGTCATTAACTCATATTACCAAAGACAGCTGGACACATGATGATCAGCCGGGATCACCACCTGAGCTGATACAATAAACTGTACTACTAATTCCATGTCAATCCTGATTTGCCATGCTTCACCAATAATACAGTACAATTTGTAATAATCAGCAGCTTCCCAGCTAAAGCCTAAGAGAGCTTAATGCTGTACTGTATAAACCATTGAGTTTCCTTTGGACTACATGCAGTGCTTAGAGGATGACATGTGTTTCAACTGCATGGTGTGACTGTCCATAGGCTTTTTCAACCTCCAATCAAAACAGTGCAATTTAACTCTCTATATAGTTAAAGAACTGATGGTGAGATATATCAAGATGTCACCCCCTGACTGGTGTCATTTTCACATTTAAGACACACTTTATATGTACATTGTATCTAACTGTGACTTACATATAGGATAATCATGAGATATCAGTGTATTTGTCTGTTCTTTCAAAGTCCAAATGTTTCCACAGGAAATAATCAGTTTCCTTCCCTGAGGAAGCTTGGCAACAGGGACTCTAAGAATTAACGGTCACACTCCCAGAAATTATAAACTCCATCAAATTTTACACACAATTTATTTTCCCCATGCTTATATGTATCTTTTAAATCTGCATCTTGTCAAAGCAATATTTACTGGTTTGTAAAATTACTCTCCTTTAAAATACAAGAATCTATTCTTTTCTTTTTTCTTTTCTCTTTCATTCTAACTGGATAATCTTATTCTGAAGAATATTGATTATGACACTGTTTCAGCATATTTTGATGTTTGTTATGGAGAAACATTAATATCTTACAAGGATATCATTTGAAAAAAAATTTGGGTTTAGAATCAGAAACAATGTATTGAATTTTACATGATTTTCCTCACTTTGGCCATGGAAACCACTATGAACCAAAACTACTGAATTTTGAATGACTTCTGACACCTGGATTGACTGTTTCCTGGTCGTGATGCTAAAAGGAGAATGTAAAAACTGTAACTGTCTTGTTTTATTACTACTGGCAGTAGGTGAGAAAATGTCTGCTTTCTGACACAGATCAATATATAGATTGTCTGCAATAAATACAGTTAACATTATACCTTAATCATTACTTCCTCTACAGAAAAGGTCTAAAAGACCTGTATCATACTAAACATCACGAAAGACAAGCATAGTGGGTATTGCTAAAACAATACAAGATATGTCCCTACTGGCCCTTGCTAAAAATAGTAATAGTGACCTTGACCCCAAAATCCTGAAACTTGAACTTGATCTGTAGCTACTCTACTGAACTTTCAGCAACATACCTTGAAACATGAATGAGAAATTAAGACAATTAAGTCATTTGTGTTGCTAAGTTATATATCTATTTATTAGCACAATGTATCATATACACTATGTGTTGGTGATCCGAAGATATAGATTTGAATTTCCTGTCGTAGTTGTACCGAGAGAAATATATATAATATATGTACAATTTGTATCCATGTATGTAAATACATTAATTGCGATCCAGGTATTCATATCATCTTATAGACGACTTCCACAATGATCATGTCAGGGTATCGGGCCGACCATCACTGCGCCATTGAAACATTCTTTTTTAAGAACGCCGATGTGGCACAGCAGTATAAGCTGCGGGTATTTCTGGCTAGGCGATTGGGTGCCGTAGATCGTGAGTTCGAGGCCCGGTCAGGGCATGAGTCAAAAAGTTGTCTTCCTTCGTCATTTGTATTGCTAAGTTATAATTCAAACATTATAGATATATGAGCATTATGGTCTCTATTCAAAACTAATAACAATTATTTTTTTCCGATTTAAATGCAACACAGCCTACATTGCACCAGACTTGGTTTCCTAATTGATTGACACTGCAGGCATTCTTCCTCACCCATTACATAACAATAATCCGTACTTATACTTTAATGTCTGCCTCTTTATCTAGTATTATATTGATCACTGATATAGCTCTATAAGAAACACAAAAATTCAGTAAGACAAATTAAGCCTTCATCAAAAACTCTGACATTGAGACTATTGACAAAACAACCTGTCATAGCACTAAGAGCATTATATACTAATATTTCCCACTTTTCTATTTCCACCATTCTATTATCATAATGACATATATGCAAAAAAAAAAAAACTCAAAATGGTCTCATGGTAATTGTTCTAGGAAATCATAATTATATGACTTAACTTCTCGTATGAAAATTATTGAATAATGTGTCTTGAATTCTAATGTTATCAAATTATACTGTTTGATAAAATACCATTGGAGCTAGAATTTCTTCATAGACAGATATTGTGTAACATGTTTTTTTCTGTTTAAGGGTTATCATTTTGATTGACAGCTCCTGGTATACATGTTCTTTGTATACAGTACTCCACTGGGTCCCAGTATATGACAATTTTAATTCACTGTGTGCACAAACAATTGTATTATCACACCATGGTCAAGGTAAAATACACATACAAATACATAGCACTATTGACCAAAAAACTCAAATAACAATGTGCTGAAATTACTAACCCCAAAGACGTTAGCTGACTGGTATGATATTGTATATGGCAGTAAAGTAATATAGGAGAACAACAGGCTAAATTTAGGACTGGAAATTTAACCTATATTGGGAGTGTCAGCTAGGCCTTATTTAGCCGATGTTGGAGTGCGGCTAGGCCTTATTTAGCCTATATTGAGAGTTTCAGCTAGGCCTTATTTAGCCTATATTGGAGTTTCAGCTAGGCCTTATTTAGCCTATATTTGGAGTTTCAGCTAGGCCTTATTTAGTCTATATTTGGAGTTTCAGCTAGGCCTTATTTAGCCTACATTTGGAGTTTCAGCTAGGTCTTATTTAGCCTACATTTGGAGTTTCAGCTAGGCCTTATTTAGCCTATATTTGGAGTTTCAGCTAGGTCTTATTTAGCCTACATTTGGAGTTTCAGCTAGGCCTTATTTAGTCTATATTTGGAGTGTCAGCTAGGCCTTATTTAGTCTATATTTGGAGTGTCAGCTAGGCCTTATTTAGCCTATATTGGGAGTGCCAGCTAGGCCTTATTTAGCCTATATTGGGAGTGCCAGCTAGGCCTTATTTAGCTTATATTGAGAGTTTCAGCTAGGCCTTATTTAGCCTATATTGGAGTTTCAGCTAGGCCTTATTTAGCCTATATTTGGAGTTTCAGCTAGGCCTTATTTAGTCTATATTTGGAGTTTCAGCTAGGCCTTATTTAGCCTACATTTGGAGTTTCAGCTAGGCCTTATTTAGTCTATATTTGGAATGCCAACTAGGCCTTATTTAGCCTATATTGGGAGTGCCAGCTAGGCCTTATTTAGCCTATATTGGGAGTGCCAGCTAGGCCTTATTTAGTCTATATTGTGAGTGCCAGCTAGGCCTTATTTAGCCTATTTAGTCTATATTGGGAGTGTCAGCTAGGCCTTATTTAGCCTATTTAGTCTATATTTGGAGTTTCAGCTAGGCCTTATTTAGTCTATATTTGGAATGCCAACTAGGCCTTATTTAGCCTATATTGGGAGTGCCAGCTAGGCCTTATTTAGCCTATATTGGGAGTGCCTGCTAGGCCTTATTTAGCCTATATTTGGAGTGTCAACTAGGCCTTATTTAGCCTATATTGGGAGTGCCAGCTAGGCCTTATTTAGCCTATTTAGTCTATATAGGAGTGTCAGCTAGGCCTTATTATAAGCCTATATTGGAGTGCCAGCTCGGTCTTATTTAGCCTATATTGGAGTGCCAGCTAGGCCTTAATATTTAGCCTATATAGGAGTGCCAGCTAGGCCTTATTTAGCCTATATTGGAGTGCCAGCTAGGCCTTACTTAGTCTATATTGGAGTGCCAGCTAGGCCTTACTTAGTCTATATTGGAGTGCCAGCTAGGCCTTACTTAGTCTATTTAGCCTATATAGGAGTGCCAGCTAGGCCTTATTTAGTCTATTTAGCCTATATTGGAGTGCCAGCTCTGACTTATTTCGCCTATATTGGAATGACAGCTAGGCCTTATTTGGCCTAAATTGAAGTGCTATAATCATAAAATTATGCACTTAACTATATTTGGTAATTGTATAAAATGAAACATTCGTTGTGTATAAACATTTGTAGCTTTTTTGCATTTCGGTTGCTGATTATGAAAATAATGACAACAAATATTATATGTATTATTGCTATATTGATATCGCAATGGGGCTAGCAATGCCAGTTTGTATTCATGAAATAATTTGGAAGCTTCAAACCACTAAAAGAAATGGCTCGCGAACATATCATATGTTATGCAGTTAAAGCGTGTACGTACATATAAATACCAGTATGTTTATATATTGGTACCAGCTTATTTATACATTATATATATAGTCCCAACCCATTCCCCTCTGAACAGCAATATTCTATGACCATATATATTATTAGCCCCATAAAACACTTACCCAATGACAATGGTACCTGCAGCCATGGGCCTATGTTGAAATACCAGTATATTGATATCACGCATTGATTGCAATGTATACATGAGTCACTAAACAAAGTTGTTCTGGTATCAGTGCAGCTAAGACTCGTTATATTTACATACACGTTACCAAAACAGCCGTACAAACACAGTAACACTCGGAGAGTACATTTCTGCCTATACCGTCTATCAAAATACTCTTATATACATAGTGAATCAACACAGTCTCTATGTGAAAATCTAGAATGAATTTTAATCAGTCCCCTTTTACAGGTTAAGACAATCAGTGACTGATTCTTCAAGTTTAACTTGATCTTTAAGTTTAAACTGCAGCTGCGTGGACATTTATGATGAAAATATTAGTAACAATAAAAATTACAACATTACAATTAATCTTTAATACTAATAAATCAACTTACAATCTCAATTTAGAAACTACTTCATAGAAATCAGACCTTTCTTGGAGAAAATCACAATTATCAAATTTAAATCTTCTGACTTCAATATATTTTAAATAATTTTGATACAAAAACCTTAATGTTGACCAAATATATGAAAATCCGAAATCATGTGTATTATATATATTGGTAATGAACGATACCTTGATAAACATGTATAATAAATACCTACAGTAATATTACTATTGTCCGTCGTGGAAATTCCTTAACTTCCTGAATTCAAGGTCAGTCAGATAAAGCTTAAAGTACTAGGAAGTTTAACACATATGGTAATGGCACCTCCAATAAAATGCCCTGGTCTCTTTGTTATTTAATCAAATGTCTATGAAATGTTTATATACACTCATTATCTTATATTTCTCTTACAAATATTTCTTTCCATTCTTTTCTGTTTAAACTATGGTCCTAAATATTATTTTTCTTTAAATAATGCAGAGCATACTGCTTTTGAAGGCTTCAATTTTCATTTGAATTCACAGAAAACAATACATAAATCTATGTCTGGTAGCTGACCTGTATTTTTTAGAAATAAGAGATGTGAGCTGAAGAAATTGACTTGAGGTTATACTGTATCCGAGTGGTAGACAGCAAGGCTTACCTTTAATTATTGAAAGCATTAACCTAGTACACCAGTTTCAGGACCTGTATTGAATTATACACGAAAACTATGTTTGTCGAAAACTATGTTTGTCGGACTCATCTAGATTTAGGTCATGTGTTTATACTGATCGTAAAGCAATAATCATGATACATCAGTATACTTTAAAGTGGCTGGTGATATCAGTCTTGAAACTGTCATAAAGTGATGATACTGACCAACAGAGATATAAAGGCCTTGGTTCAAGTCGTTCCAATCACGAGTTATATAGGAACATTTTCTCTGAGTGCAACAACACACTGCAGAAGCATGCTGGCATAAATTGTATGTAATTGTGTAGATCCCCATTAACACCTCCATTGTATTGTCAGGTTGTGTTCCCTCCTGTACTCTGACCTGTGTATATCACCTCCATTGTAATGTCAGGTTGTGTTCCCTCCTGTACTCTGACCTGTGTAGATCCCCATTAACACCTCCATTGTATTGTCAGGTTGTGTTCCCCCCTGTACTCTGACCTGTGTAGATCCCAGTCAGGTCGTGTTCCCTCCTGTACTCTGACCTGTGTAGATCCCCATTAACACCTCCATTGTAATGTCAGGTTGTGTTCCCCCCTGTACTCTGACCTGTGTAGATCCCCATTAACACCTCCATTGTAATGTCAGGTTGTGTTCCCTCCTGTACTCTGACCTGTGTAGATCCCCATTAACACCTCCATTGTATTGTCAGGTGGTGTTCCCTCCTGTACTCTGACCTGTGTAGATCCCCATTAACACCTCCATTGAAATGTCAGGTCGTGTTCCCTCCTGTACTCTGACCTGTGTATATCCCCATTAACACCTCCATTGTAATGTCAGGTCGTGTTCCCTCCTGTACTCTGACCTGTGTAGATCCCCATTAACACCTCCATTGTAATGTCAGGTCGTGTTCCCTCCTGTACTCTGACCTGTGTAGATCCCCATTAACACCTCCATTGTAATGTCAGGTCGTGTTCCCTCCTGTACTCTGACCTGTGTAGATCCCCATTAACACCTCCATTGTATTGTCAGGTCGTGTTCCCTCCTGTACTCTGACCTGTGTAGATCCCCATTAACACCTCCATTGTAATGTCAGGTTGTGTTCCCCCCTGTACTCTGACCTGTGTAGATCCCCATTAACACCTCCATTGTATTGTCAGGTTGTGTTCCCCCCTGTACTCTGACCTGTGTAGATCCCATTAACACCTCCATTGTATTGTCAGGTCGTGTTCCCTCCTGTACTCTGACCTGTGTAGATCCCCATTAACACCTCCATTGTAATGTCAGGTTGTGTTCCCCCCTGTACTCTGACCTGTGTAGATCCCCATTAACACCTCCATTGTATTGTCAGGTCGTGTTCCCTCCTGTACTCTGACCTGTGTAGATCCCCATTAACACCTCCATTGTAATGTCAGGTTGTGTTCCCCCCTGTACTCTGACCTGTGTAGATCCCCATTAACACCTCCATTGTAATGTCAGGTTGTGTTCCCTCCTGTACTCTGGCCTGTGTATATCCCCATTAACACCTCCATTGTATTGTCAGGTCGTGTTCCCTTGCCCTCCTGTACTCTGACCTGTGTAGATCCCATTAACACCTCCATTGTAATGTCAGGTTGTGTTCCCCCCTGTACTCTGACCTGTGTAGATCCCCATTAACACCTCCATTGTAATGTCAGGTTGTGTTCCCCCCTGTATTCTGACCTGTGTAGATCCCCATTAACACCTCCATTGTATTGTCAGGTTGTGTTCCCCCCTGTACTCTGACCTGTGTAGATCCCAATTAATACCTCCATTGTAATGTCAGGTCGTGTTCCCTCCTGTACTCTGACCTGTGTAGATCCCCATTAACACCTCCATTGTATTGTCAGGTTGTGTTCCCTCCTGTACTCTGACCTGTGTAGATCCCCATTAACACCTCCATTGTAATGTCAGGTTGTGTTCCCTCCTGTACTCTGACCTGTGTAGATCCCCATTAACACCTCCATTGTAATGTCAGGTTGTGTTCCCTCCTGTACTCTGACCTGTGTATATCACCTCCATTGTAATGTCAGGTTGTGTTCCCCCATGTACTCTGACCTGTGTAGATCCCCATTAACACCTCCATTGTATTGTCAGGTCGTGTTCCCTCCTGTACTCTGACCTGTGTAGATCCCCATTAACACCTCCATTGTAATGTCAGGTTGTGTTCCCCCCTGTACTCTGACCTGTGTAGATCCCCATTAACACCTCCATTGTAATGTCAGGTTGTGTTCCCTCCTGTACTCTGGCCTGTGTATATCCCCATTAACACCTCCATTGTATTGTCAGGTCGTGTTCCCTTGCCCTCCTGTACTCTGACCTGTGTAGATCCCATTAACACCTCCATTGTATTGTCAGGTCGTGTTCCCTCCTGTACTCTGACCTGTGTAGATCCCCATTAACACCTCCATTGTAATGTCAGGTTGTGTTCCCCCCTGTACTCTGACCTGTGTAGATCCCCATTAACACCTCCATTGTAATGTCAGGTTGTGTTCCCCCCTGTACTCTGACCTGTGTAGATCCCCATTAACACCTCCATTGTATTGTCAGGTCGTGTTCCCTCCTGTACTCTGACCTGTGTAGATCCCCATTAACACCTCCATTGTAATGTCAGGTTGTGTTCCCCCCTGTACTCTGACCTGTGTAGATCCCCATTAACACCTCCATTGTAATGTCAGGTTGTGTTCCCTCCTGTACTCTGACCTGTGTATATCCCCATTAACACCTCCATTGTATTGTCAGGTTGTGTTCCCTTGCCCTCCTGTACTCTGACCTGTGTAGATCCCATTAACACCTCCATTGTAATGTCAGGTTGTGTTCCCCCCTGTACTCTGACCTGTGTAGATCCCCATTAACACCTCCATTGTAATGTCAGGTTGTGTTCCCCCCTGTATTCTGACCTGTGTAGATCCCCATTAACACCTCCATTGTATTGTCAGGTTGTGTTCCCCCCTGTACTCTGACCTGTGTAGATCCCAATTAATACCTCCATTGTAATGTCAGGTCGTGTTCCCTCCTGTACTCTGACCTGTGTAGATCCCCATTAACACCTCCATTGTATTGTCAGGTTGTGTTCCCTCCTGTACTCTGACCTGTGTAGATCCCCATTAACACCTCCATTGTAATGTCAGGTTGTGTTCCCCCCTGTACTCTGACCTGTGTAGATCCCCATTAACACCTCCATTGTAATGTCAGGTTGTGTTCCCTCCTGTACTCTGACCTGTGTATATCACCTCCATTGTAATGTCAGGTTGTGTTCCCTCCTGTACTCTGACCTGTGTATATCACCTCCATTGTAATGTCAGGTTGTGTTCCCTCCTGTACTCTGACCTGTGTAGATCCCCATTAACACCTCCATTGTAATAAGAGGTAACATGCATCAGACACTAGTGGCCACCACTGCCTTACCCTTGCCAAGAAGACACTGTTTTCTTGATTTGTCTTGATTCCTGATTTTAACAGTATCGCAAATTCCCCTAAGCAATGCAAAAATGCCTCTCTACGATAGGTGTTAGTTATAGAAACACCTTCAGTAAGGTGTGGTCATTCAGAACATGGTACATATACCCAGGTATATTACTTCTTTATGTTGATCATTAAAATATAATGCACTGTTATAGATATGTTCAGGATAATTAATTAACTGTTACCCAACATGTTACATTTATATGTATATCAGCTCAACTAGCTGGTTTATGCACAAAAAAAAAGGAAAAATAATCCAATATCTCAACATAAATTGCTAGCATTTCTGAGAAATTTGGATATTTTTTTTTCTACTTCTCATATGTCGGTTTTAAAGTTCTGCAAATCACTAAGACACATATGACAGAGGAAGAAGGTGATTATTTCAGAGTATAATACTACAGGTTTTTCCAAAGTATATTTTATACTTAAATAGTTTAATAAACCCTGTTGTGTCTGTATTTTTAAATTAGAGTATTTCAAAATACCATGTTGTGTCTGTATTTTTAAATTAGACTAGAGTATTTCAAAATACCCTGTGGTGTATGTATACTAGCTAGATTAGAGTATTTCAATATACCCTGTTGTGTCTGTATTTTAAACCAGAGTATTTCGAAACCCCAATTAACGAGTCAATACAAGAGAATTCACATATTACTCTGGTGGCTATACTTTACAATGGACTATTGGTAGAGTTTATAGTTTACGTGTACGGAAAACTTGCATTATAACAACTGGTGTGAGACCATTTATTACATTTACACACAGTATACCTGATGGACCGGATGAATGACCACCAAACTATTCAGGAATTATATATACTAATGGTACTCATTCATTTTGACTCAAAAGGAAACTAAAATTGGGTATTCTCCATCTAGTAACACTCCATAACTGAGTGTTGTCAATATGTCACATTTATACGGCTGTCACAATGATAGCAGTAGAACTGTGACACACAAGTGATATTCTATACATTTAATCATTACCATGATGGAGCCTGTTATAACATATATAATATGTGATGACGATGAACAAGATACAGATCATAAAACACAAATATAATATTAATCCGTAAATTCTGCGTATCACTTCAGTGAAAATAGAATCAATAGATACTGAGTCTGTCATGTAATGATCAGCTGACACCTGCAGTCTAAATCTGTTATAATTTCTCATTATCAGATAAGATCAATATTCTCTTGTTAATGTGTGATTGCATTCAATCCTGAAATCATTCAACGTCCCAATATTTGCCCCATTATATATAACTAGTGGAAAATCAGCCTTTGTTGTTGTCACTGCTGTCGTATCACGAACTGAGTCCAATAATAACATATATACAATACACGCTGGACTTAAAACCTCCACAGAACAAACCTACCTGTACAAATGAACCGGACTAGATTTCCCTATCTTGTAGGCTGGTTCCATTTCTGTTCAGTTAGCAAAAAAGTCAGATCTAATGAAAATTTCTATCAGAATGATGATTTCCTGGGAAAATCCATTGTAAAGTGTTTCAGGAAGTAGAACGGTGGGTCAGCCATGTTGTAAATTGTGACGCCAAATGGTTGTCAACCTAGTGTGCTGTGTAACTGACAAGGGAAAATTACCCAGTAAATCCCACTGTTACAAAGACTTGTCCACGTCAGATGACCAGTGTCCTCCACTATACATGGTCAGTCTACCAGACAATTATGAGTCGACCATTGTTAAGTCTACTAGATTCCTTCAACCAAAAACGTAGCTTTATGACCAAACATGTATACACACACGGCAGACTGTCAGATCCGAGTGTGTGCACTCAACACATTATACCATGACTGAGGGGGTTTGTCTAAGCGTTAAAGGCAGTTGATCAATACAGGTGGGTCAGCTGATCAACCCAGGTAAAATTTCCAGGTAGATCTTCTGGTGTGGAGTTCACAGGTATCCTCAGATGTCCCCTATCACAGAAAGGACAGGGTATGGTGGCACTTCAGTGTACTTAATCAGGTGAGAGCGTTAATCAACTTCATCACTCGTATACATTGACAATATGTACGTACACTGTCATGCACTGAGTAGCAGATACATCAACAATCAGAGTGATGTTTCCTTCACAAAAATCAAGACACAGTATTGCTTCTTCTACACTGTCTTATAGAAATTATAACTTTATAATATTAATATTATGATTTCTTTTCATGTATTATTGACTTAACTTTTCGAGGTCACTGTACTTGGGAAAAAAAAGAATATATAATTTTGCTGCATAGATTGTTTTTTGTTCAATGAAAGTTAAATTCCCAGTAATCTATAACATATAGCAACCAAAATGGGGTAAGTATTAGGTGGCACATAGGACTGAAAACGAGCAAGAAATACTGGAAAATAGTGTTGAATGATTAACTAGGCCTATCTGTTATACAATTAACATGTGTTTGGCTGAGTCTTGTTGATGCTGTTGCCACAACCATTTATGTCTTGCTGCAATATACCTCACTATTATATCCAACCAGTCCACTTATATGTGGTTGTCCAACTTAACCCCGTATATATAGCCACAACCAATCAGTTTGTCTTACTTATCAAGGCAACTAATTATGTCATCTCTAATCTAGTTGTCCAACTTTCCATAGTCCCAGCCCAATCTATAAACTGACTTATGATCCAGTCACCACTAATCTGATTGTCCCCCTATCCAGTCACCACTAATCTGATTGTCCCCCTATCCAGTCACCACTAATCTGATTGTCCCCCCATCCAGTCACCAATAATCTGGTTCCCCTATCCTGTCACCACTAATCTGATTGTCCCCCTATCCTGTCACCACTAATCTGATTGTCCCCCTATCCTGTCACCACTAATATGATTGTCCCCCTATCCAGTCACCACTAACCTGGTTGTCCCCCTATCCAGTCACCACTAATCTGTATGCCCTCTATCCAGTCACCACTATTCTGATTGTCCCCCTATCCAGTCACCGCTAATTTGGTTGTCCCCCCATCCAGTCACCAATAATCTGGTTCCCCTATCCTGTCACCACTAATCTGATTGTCCCCCTATCCTGTCACCACTAATCTGATTGTCCCCCTATCCTGTCACCACTAATATGATTGTCCCCCTATCCAGTCACCACTAATCTGATTGTCCCCCTATCCAGTCACCACTAATCTTATTGTCCCACCATACAGCCACCACTATACAATTAATCGTCCCACCACCCAGAACTACTAATTTATTGTCTTGCTACATTCAGTCAGTGTTTTAAGGGCATAAACAGCTATATACTGACTACTGAGTAGAACTGCAGCATTAAATTAAACATACTTTCCACTTGTGATATACAAAGTTCACCAACAATACAAATGACATACCTGTATATTTTTACTGGAGATATAATATAAACATATGGCACGAGAGTAACCATGCAATAAGGAACTCGAAGATGAAATATGGAATTGTTTAAGGTTACAATATTTAACTTCATTGAAAAAAAGGAGATTCAATGTCTGGAATTTTGTGTATAACAATTCAATGCTTCATGTATATATACATAAAGAAAAATTGATATAAAAAGTTTTAAAAAAATACTGCATGTAGATACCTGTACTTTGATGTTGGACAAACCCTGAATAGCCAGACATAAATCAAAATGAACACTGGTCTTCTAAATCAACATCATAATCAATAGTCACTTCCTGGTAGATACAATGGTTAAAATTAAACCTATTTTTGCGTCACTGCAAGGATAAAATATGTTTCTTTATGCCTGTGGAAAGTTTCCGTGACACAATGGAACATACCTTGGTATCTACTGTCAAGGGGAAACCTGCCATCAATCAAACTGCACCTTTGTGTAAATATGGTTACATATATAGTTAACATGAACTACCTGGGTATATGCTAACATATAGATTTGATTACATCGATCTGATCATGCAGTGGCAAAGATCGTCACGTCTGTCTGAGTGAAACCTAGCTTAAGCTTTCTCAGAAATGTAGTAGATCTTGCAGTAAAAACTGCTGAACCATTTTGACAAGACAAAGAGGAAGAAAATTGTTTTGGTACAGCTAAAGGTGAGCAAATTCACATCAATTATCATTGAGTCAAAATATACTTTATCTTTCCCTCACACTCAAGTCTCTGCAGTGTAGGGCAATTGTAATCTTTAACAAGCTATCAGATAGATTAAAAGCAGTCTCAAAATACCTAAAAACAACCCTTAAACACCTGTATTAAGTATTAAGTATATGTAAATTATTAAGGTCTAGACAAAACCTCACATTAATTTTATAACTTTTAAGTTCTCAGCAATTTTCAAAATCAGCAAAATTTCAGCAAAATTTCACACTTCTCAACTGGATCAAATTCCATATTGATTTTTTCAAATTAAAAAAAAAAGGGATGAAAAAAAAAAAAAACGGCCTTCGTAGGATTTGAACTTGCGTCGTGATAAAAAAATGATCATAGACTAACCCATTAGCCCACTCGGCTACAGTAACCGTAATATTTCTGGGTGCATATTACATACATAACATTGTAACAGCCGTGACTCACAAGCATGTATTATTGACACGAGCGTGTATTATTGGAAAACATTACATGATTTTAAACCAATCAAAACTGGCGTTGCATAGCAAACATGCTAGAATAATTGATATATTATAGAGACAGTAATCTAACTTAGTCTGTCTCATATAATCTATGGATAAGTCAGTCTCTACTACCTAAATCAATATAGGTCAAAGTTTTGAAAAATATTTTCTCGTGTCAGTATTAGAATGCACCTTTATAATATATTTCTCCACAGTGGTAATTTATGATTACATGATTATTCTATAATTATAGGTTTACAGAATGGAAATAGAAGCATGCAGACTAGAGTTAATCAAGATGAACTTGAAGAAAGTTTTTATCTGTATTTCTATTCTTGCATGAAGGTTTGGATCTGAAAAAGAGCTGAATTGACTACAATTTTCTGAAATAAGGCTCCTGGCATGTGGTCTAGTAAACTAATCAAGCACTGCAGACTGAAACTGGTCCAAGATTAAATAATAAAGGCTTGGACATTACAGGGGTATAAATCTACACCTAACTGCATGTGTAGATAACTAGCTATCGATCTTCCAGTCTGCCCTAACTCATTCTATATTTCATTAGTGTACACAAATTCCCTTTAGTCTAGAGATTCAGCCAAAAAGTGTATAGCTTTCTTCATCCATTCCACATTATATCTTCATCCTGTTATATAATTACCTCAATATGGCTGTACCAAACATGAAGCAAGAATACTAAAATCAAAATACAGAAAATATCGATATATTCATATCACTGCTTATATATATACATATACAATTATGATGTAACTTTTCGTATTGATTAATTACAAAGGTCTCTATTCACCGTTTATAAGACGTGAATGAAATGGTGGTCAAATAAGTGGTCATTATGTATGCTGCATGTTTGTAAGCATACATTGTAGTCTTTAATGAACATATTGACAACAGTTTTGTACGCAGTTATAATTACCATGTCAATTACAGGTACACTATTTTACTGTGTTATGACCAGGGTATATGTGTGATCTCTTGATGGGAATCCCCCCGGACATGTATAGACTTTTGTCATTATGTGTAATGATAATTCTATATCGATATTTTACCAATTACAGGGTAGTCTAATCAATTTGAAAAAAATCTTGAACTGAGCAATTTTTTTTTGAGAAGCAGCTCAATTAATGCACAATGTCAAACCCAGTCAATGGTTTAAGCCTCCTTTATGGGTATTAAAGCCAGGTACCAGGTATTTTCTTTATATAGCTGTTTTAATATTTAAGGATTTAAAAAATGGCTTGTCTACACATGTATATTTTGTACATGTATGTCTGTACTGGTGGTTTGGGTTGGAGGTTACTGGATGTTGTTAAAGTCAGTGACTAATTACGTCAGCTAGATTTCACTTTCGTATAGAGAAAGGTCGTATCTATATGGCATATCATATTATGGTGATATGGTACCAACAAAAGATCCTAATCCTGACCCTATTATCATGATATATGTATATTGACATGATGTACTTTTATCAGAAACTAAAAACATAAGTGACAAACAAGGAACCTATATACATATGATTGGAGAAAGATCCACACAACATACACTTCTAAGAAATTACAATAGCATCACTCAAAATCCATATCAGATTGCCACCTATCAACCATTCCCATTACCAGCCTTAAAATTGAACAAGTAAACCTCAATTTACAAATTAACTTAGAAAATACATGTATCATTTTATTTCTGCATGTATATATTTGTTTTCATTATTATTTAAGTTGGTTGACAGAACGGGACTATTAGAAGGTTCTATAACAATATACATGTATAAGTGTCAGTAGATTTTTTTTGACATATATGACAATTAATCCATCTGGTCCAAAAAGTCAATTATGATTATCAAAAGGACATTTAAGGTTCTCATGAACTTATATAGCATTATCAGTACACATATTACAGAGAATATGAAATATAGTTTTTTTCTTTTAAACTTTTAACTGCATGTAATCTTCATTTTGGAGAAAATAAAGAGAATAATAATACTAAAGCTTGTCACAAACATATTCTTAAACAGTTTGGCCTTATATTGGTGAATTGCTTATCTTGTCCCCTAGCTGCCATTAGTAAAACTAATAATCAATTTATTAATTTTGGTTTCTATTTTTAGTTTTATTCTGTTCAGTAGCTATACATGTATCCCAAAGCACTAGGCGTTTTCCCATATGGTAGAGAAGTATGTATATTATATTCCTTCAAACATAAATATTGAAATAGCTATACAATAATTGTCTGACAAAGGATGGGCCACACTACCAAAGTATCAGTCACGTACCCTACCTACTGTACCATACTATATGAAGTATTAAATATTTATCACACAATAACCATGCGACACACACATATAATGTCCATTAAAACCAAGTTTTAAAACATCAATAACCAATATATGAACGATAAATTAGATTTCTTTAATTCCATTTAAGGAACAAAATATATAATGTATAGTGTACACACAGAAACACCGATCTCAGCATCTGGACCATGTAAAGGGAAGTAACTCTTTCACCAACACATAAATCTGGTGACATTATCTTTTTTAGCAAATTCTTATAGAACTGTACAACCATGTAATATTTTCAACTTTAGGGGATCAGATAGGAGGCAAATTACCACATAGGATTGTTTAAAGGAGGCTCATGATCAGCTACACGTAATAAAATATATATTAAGATTTATTTTATTTTACAAAATGTTTTAAATTCAAATTCTGAAAACAATCTCATATATAGACTTTATATCAATTAGTTACTGGTGCATACATACCCAGTGACAATTAAGTATAAAAAAAACTGGTGATTCTTATTCTATAATCAACCTCAATACCACGAGTCCTATACATATACATATGTACACGTATATACCTTACCTGGGAGGTTCACCAGCATACATTTTGATCTCTGAAAGTGTTTACTTTTAACCCCACAGATGTCTTTATGTCAAATTTGTAGATCCTTCCACACAAATACACTCATCACATTCAATATTTTTAGTCCTTAGCAAAAGGTCATTCAACAACCATAAGGTATATCCAAAAAGGAAGAAACATATGACAACCTTTTCCAAAGTTCACAAGAGTAAATCTAAGTTACCCGGCTGTGATCGGCTCAGGTGTTATAAGCTATATTGTACTAAATACAATCAGCTAAATATGTCACCCGCTAGGTACCTAATGACTATTATATAAACAAGAAAGGTTTCTAATGTAAAGATTAAAACGCTGAGACCATTTCTTTATTACGTCTCGACCCCAGATAATCTCCTAAGGTTCAGCTTTTTACCAAATACATGTACAGCAGTTCCAGTTATGTGCCTGTGAGAACCTGCAGTGTTCATTGATCTGACATTTCTCAAGACTGGTCAACTTGATGCTTTTACAAATATTAATGTACAAAATCTATGTATTTGTAGAGTGGACAATTTAAATAATCATAAAAAAAAAATCCTGTAAAAAATTACTGAAACTGGTCAGATTTAATTTGCATACGTGTCAATTTTGAAATGTATTAAATCTTTGAGGAATGATATTTTGACTTAAACAAACCAGTGAGCTATTTTTTTTGTTCATGCATCACTGATCAGAATGAAAGTGATTTAATGAAAAGAAGTGGGTCTAATTAGCTAGCTAACAGTTATTAAAAGCTTGAACTCAGCTGACATATGTGTAACAACAGGAATAGACAGTTGGGTCAATACAAGAGCACAACATATCCACACACAAGACTTGGTTCCATGATATCAATAGAGCTGTGGACCAGCTATAAACCACCCAGCTGTGTAACACTGACCATTAGAACTTAGAAGATATGGTACTTTTGTCATTTACAGTATGAAGTTAAATGTAACTAGATAAATATGGTACAAAATACAAACTATATTTATGTTGGTAACTATTATAACAATGTGTAGAAGTAATCCACTTTATTTGGAAGTTATTGTTGAACTGTGAGAGAACTCAGTTTATGTTGCCGTTATACAAACAAGTATTTGTGTATTGAATATACAGATATATAACATTCTACTAATCACCTATATAAATGTACCAAGTGTATATACAAAGGATCAAGTTTTTGAATTAGAGTGGAATTATAGTAAGTAAATCAGCTGTGTTTTCTGTCAATGACAAAAATTAAGCATGAGTATTGAAGAATCTTTTTGATAGATATCAGTAAATATTAGACTATTATAACTATTCAGAAGAAGAAAAAAAACAGAATTTAGGTAAATCAAATAAATGCTGGACTTCCTATCATTCATATATAAAAATAACAAACAAAACATTTTTGAACACAAAGAAACATTTTGCTTTAAAAAAAATAGATCTATGAATAATGTAATAGTTGAACAATAATTGCTGGCTATTCCATCTTTCCAGGTCAGTGTTCTAACCACTAACATAGGTTTATTCCACGTCAGTGATACCTTTAAACATTCTTATTATAAAGTATATATTGGTCAAGACAGGTTGGTTCATGTTGTAAAAATTAACATCCACTTAACAAAGAGTTTGTAAAAGACATTATTCAGGACTTACATTATTGGCAAATGAATTTAAATATATATATCCTCTACACTTAGGTATGTCACACAACACCTGTTTTATAGTGAATATTTGACACTATAGACGTATATAACATACAGTTACTGTTTTATAGTGAATATTTGACCCTATAGACGTATATAACATACAGTTATTGTTTTATAGTGAATATTTGACACTATAGACGTATATAACATACAGTTAACTGTTTTATAGTGAATATTTTACACTATACGTATATAACATACAGTAACTGTTTTACAGTGAATAACAATGAATATTTAACATTTAGTAATGACATACAGTAACTGTTTATAGTGAATATTTAACATTTAGTAATGACATACAGTAACTGTTTATAGTGAATTTCTAAAACATTTAAGCATCAAGTTATTGATACAGTGGAACCTCTATAAACCGAACATGCATGGGACATGACTATTTGTTCGGTTTATAGAGGGTTCGGTTTGGAGAAGTTGATCGAAAAATGACCGGTCAAATTCCGGATATAATTGGTTGGAAGATGTTTTATTAGAATGCACCCGATTGCAAAACGGCACGTATATACTTAGACAATTTGGATTGTCTGAATAATATGCATATTGTGAAAGTTAATCAATGTATATATTGCAGAATATATAAGAAAGGCAAATGACTATAACAATAGTTTTAAACAGTATTTTCACATGTACAACTACACTTTACGATCGGCCTACATTTTGTTACATCCGGTGAAGCTTCGTCATGTGGATGGGGCCAATAGTCCGATACAGAATATTTTACACATCAAATAATATTAAAGGGTGTGAAGATCTTTTGTTTCAATATCAACTACAATTGATCAGATGATACTGGTCGTATTTCCGACATCGCTGTTGTCTAAAAAAACATCACGGGCTTCTTTACGAAAACAACCCCTTTTCGGCCTCATTTAAATTAAATGCGAAACTCGGGCTTCTAGCTCTACTTGCATTGAGAAGATAAACGAACCGACGCGCTTCAATGAAGTGTGGCATGGTTTCATAATTGTCGTGTTGATTATACACTAGGCCTTCCGTCATAATGCCCCCTTGGGGTTTATATTGGATACCGGTACAAATCACCTACTTAGGTCCCGAGACAATAAGGCTTCACACAATACCCGTCACAGTTGTTGTTTCACGGTTGACTGGCCTGACCTCGTGTCATAATCGCTCAGGTAAGGCCGGTTTTCAGAAGTAATTTTTGGTATATTTTAACAGGAACCGGACACAAAATCAGTCCGGTGTTCGGAATTCAGAGGGATCGGTATTTGGAAGTTTTTTAATACTATAATAAAGAAGGACCAATTCCGTACAATGACAATTCGTTCGGTATGCAGAGGTGTTCGGTTTTTAGAAGGTTCGGTTTTCGGAAGTTGCACTGTATTTGATAAAGAGACTTGAACAGTCATATCAATAAGATTATTTAAACAATGAACCATAAAACCTTTCAGTACAAAAAGGGTTTTTGATATAAAAAAAACAACAGTTTAGGGGAGAGGTAAGTCTTGGTATCTGACTCCAGATCATTGGATTTCTACCCCTAAAATTTACATTCTAGATATACAATAGTGTTACAGGATTATTTCAAAAGATAACTTTCACAATATCTATTAATCTTTGTTCATATTTCATTTACTGGATGTGTGTATAAGTTCATTATTTCCAATAAAAATGTTCAAGTTGTCACATCAATAATATCAGCACATAAGTGTATCTGTGCCTGCATGTATACAGACACAACAAGAAAACCAGAGACTCTCCTTTTTAACATCCATTTACCCTGACTACAGAACAATTTACATTGTATCCCTGATACATCAACAAACCCACACTCCTTTTTTACATCTAATTGCCCTGACTAGATCTAAACAACAATAGCCATAAACACGATATGGTTCATCATTATCCATATCGAAATAAGATAAATAACCATCCTAATTTTTTATTATCCATATCTCTTTCCTCATTTATTTCTTAAAAAGAAAACTACAAACTAGAAAAAACTAAAAAGCTAATTAATAATTGAGGAGTATCCATTCATTATATAATGACTTCTGTACAATATATCAATACACTTTTCACACAAAGAATTTGAAACACACAGTACAATATAGTCTATCTCACCTGGTGAAAAGGAGTTAGTTCCCTTTAACTGAATATCACAATTACAAATTTAAAGTATTCATCAGGCTATACATCGAATGTAAAGGTGACTGGGCAGCAATATCAACAGACTCAGCATCATCAGGCACAATAAAAGGAATGACACGAAATACTGCTCACTTAATGTACCTCCAGCAGTGAGCCTCCACATGATATAGACATCAACTGGACCCCAAGTCAACTAAAAACATTATCTCAGCAATCAATACTGCCTGCTAATGACGAGTTCCTTCCCAGTAAAAAATGTGTCCCTTCACACCCTTTATCCCTTCCTTTATCAGACCCAGTGGAAGATACAGTGTATGAATATTTTATAGGGAATGAGCTCTCCCTGCACACATCACTGTGCAGTATTTGTGCTCCAGGCTTGGGACAATGTTTTGTATGTGCACGATCAGATCATGTCAGGGACATGTCGATTTTCAATCATGAAGATGTAATGGATATTACAGGCCATGTCTTCTCCTTCTTATTACATTATGTAAGTCGTACATTCCCAACTCCAGCATACATGTACATCCTTCTCCACTTCTTTCTATCTGTATTTTGTATAACCAACTCCAGCATACATCCTTCTCTACTTCTTTCTATCTGTATTTTGTATAACCAATGTTTTTGATAATTTTTTTTTGCAATTTTGGGTATTTTCATCTTTGTGTAGTCTTATTTTTCTTCTTTTTTTTTTCTCAACATTTTGATTTTTGCAAACATATAAAGTGACAGTATTTATTTCTCAATTTACAAAAGTCTATTCATAGAATAGCCAGTAGCACTAACAACAGTCGCTGTTAGGAAGTTTCAATGTTTGTTTCAGAAATAGAGTACAATTAGGAAATTCAACCAGAGGCAGTAACAGAATTTAAATATAATCTGGATGACAGAAATTTGCGAAATCTTGACTACATATAGCTGTATTATATATACAGCAATGGTAGAGATGCTCCACTATTATAACTCTCATTAATGTTTTATATCCAAGATTGAGTTTGTAGATAATGTACATGTATACATTTTGCCTGAAGCTTACAATCAATAATCTGTCTATACTAATTAATTGTCTATCCTCTTGGTATATGTATATACTGCAGTTCACTCCAGGCAGGTCTGCATGGTCAATTTCTGATTAATGATGAGTAAGTTGTGACTAGTATACATTCTCAATCTAAACTGTAAACACAAAATAAAAAACAATACAGAGGTAATGAAACTGATCATTAACTTTCTTCATTAAAAATATCGTATGACATGAGGTTTGAAAAATTTCTATCTCAGCTATAAGCTAGAAGACTAACTTGAAAAACAAATATCAATTGGTTTATGGGATTCTTATATCTCAAAGTACTCGTATTTAATACTTGTACATCTAAAAAGTGGCCTACATGCATGCATATCATATACAATGACGTAAGATATTTCTGTACATGCATGAACTGAAATATTCTGCAAAAATAAACCTGCCTTTTACCTGGACTGATTAATTTGCATTTTGAATGGCGTTTTTTTTGTCATCAATTTATTGAGTTTATTTCATTTATTATTAATTATCTATCATAACCATGCAGCAATAGCCTCTCACTATTCTGTGTGTACTTGTGAGACTGTTGATGTTACTGGCTAATACAAGATGTCAGAATTAAAGTTGTGTGGGGATGACCATGTTTACCATTAAATGGTGGATGGTTTTCACCATATAATGTTGACTTTAATCATCAATCCGCAGGTTATGGAGTATGCACAGTATAGTATCCAAAACATGTTGGTTCAACACCATAGCATCAACAACTTTAACAGCGAGCACGATTAATGTTACCAGTAAAACTGGGGATAACCTAATAGGCCTGCTGGTTGTCCTCCAAGTAATGTTTAGACAAGGAGATTGATTCCAAAATTACTGGCCAAATATTCTATCAATCAATAACTAGTTGCCCTGGGAACATTAATACCATTAATTGGAAAACAGCTTATAAGGAGTGACTGTACTTGCTGTATAAAGTGGTGCAATTGAGTTTATTACTCAAACTATGGCATAATGTTGTCGCAGCTCCATAGCGTTGAAGTTACATCGTAATATAATGTGCTCTGATGCCCTAAGATGGGCTTTATTTGCTTATAAAGATTTTAGTTTTCTTTTTCTCTCTCGATTTGATACCATACCATCCCTTACTTTCTGATTAAAATTAGAAATAAGATTTCAAAATATCTGTGTGAAACTGGAAATTACAGCTTTGTATTTATTCATAAAGACAGATATTGTATTGATCATTACTGAGAGTGAATTAATAACACTATGTAACCAATACTACTGCTTCTGTGGATAGGAACATATCTGTTTTATAGAGGTATGTTTTATAATAGCTGCAGGATACCCAAAACATACTTAAAGTTCCAAGTAACACAGGAAAAAAACATACACAACAGATAAAGGAAAAAAGTTAGAAAAAATATCTTATTTAACATGAATACATGGAAACTTTAAAGTCATCTGGACAGGAACTATACACATCCCAACCCAAAACTCAAAAGTTTTTTTTTTTTTTACAGATACAGTGACAGCTTGGGTGGAAATTTCATTACTATTTTTAATTAAAATGTTCTTATAAAGACAAAAGAAAATACTCACATGTAACTTTGTAGTAAAGAAGCAGGGGAGGTATAATGTAAACGAGAGGATTTTCTGCCCTTTATTCTGCTGCCTGGTGTAACAACTCCCTCGGGTTACACAACATCTGTTGCTCCTATAAGTAAAGATAAAATGAAAACTGTGTAAACTGACTTATTTTGAATATGTGTGAGATGCGTACATGCCCCCTGAATTGTTGTTTGTGCTATAGATATATGTCGGCTATATATAATACAGGTGTGTAATGTATGGTGTGGATCACCTGGTGTCTAATATTCCTCCTCAATATGTCCATTCTGAGGAAGACAACAGGGACAGGATGAAATGTTCCAACTCAAAGTGTATTTGTATTATCAACCTTTATCAAAGTAAGTTCCAGATACATTCACATTTCATTTGCCAGTAAAGGATCAGAATACCTCATATATACGTAGTTATGAACAAGCCAGTCAGCATTGTTATAAAGCATGTTTATTAAAATCCTGTTGTTGTAATCTCTAGAGAGTTTTAATACCCAGCACTATTTTCAGCTTTCACTAAGATAACATGTCCAGCTATCAGATACCAACAATATTGAACCTCAATATAATGACAAAGCTTCCACTCATAACCATTCCACTGGTATAGTGTGGGTATATTTGATAAAGTCTCTCACTGACATATCATCTCTTTGTACTGTTATTGTACAGTAATATGCTTTACCATACAAATATATTTGTCATATGATCATTTACATTGTCATAATGGCTGGTATTTTCTAATGTAAAGCTGTTGGAAATTTTATTTCTAAATATTTTTCGGCATAGCCGTCTAATTTTGTTTTTTATTGGCCCCGGATATGACGCGACAGGTGGCGTTACTGCATGGTCAAGATGAAATATGTGATTGGTCAATGTAGCGGTCAATGCAAAATGCAGATATACAGTTAAAAACAAAACAAAGTTAAAGGAACCTCACGGTAAACCAATATTTATTTTGTATTTTTTATCATATTATTGGGTATATCTTTTAAAAAAATAACCTTCTGAACAATAACCATTCGAATTTGATGATGTATGTACATAAAAACATCAATTATCGATTATTAAAAGGTTATCACAATTCGCTGATCAACAATCTGAATATGCAAAAATTTTGTGACATATACGATAAACGCATGCGCACAACAAACTAAAACACATGGAAACAAAAATGGCTTCCAATGTGAATCGACTGCGGTTGAAAACGATAACAGCTTCCGCAATGAAGAGAATAATCGGAAAATGGGTCAAACACAATCCTAGAATTAAACTTGGGAAGCAGTACAATAGACTGCAACAGTTCAAACATGAAAACAGCAGTAATACGGACGCCGCTCGTATTTTGCTTGATTGTTTGATAGTAGGTCATATTCGGTAATATTAACACAAACTCGGTAATATTAACACAAACTCGGTAATAGTTCCACAAACTCGGTAATATTTATACAGTCTGTACCAGTATATCGCTACATGTACTGTCACTATACTATATGAACAATGTTAACACTTATTTACACATAAATATGTGTGCCGTAATATATACAGTACGTGTTATTTAACATTTAAACCACTGTATAATATCGATCGTTATCCAACTAACCCAGATGGAATATAGAAATCGCCTTGCAAACTATCGTGTGTTTGTGCTGCCACGATTTCAAAACAGTCACGTAATGATTTAAAAATAATTTCCGCGCTAAATTTAGAGGGGCATTCCCAACTAAATCGAGTGGTCAAGCTGGACATAGGGATTGACTTTGAACATTGGGACAGCACAGAAACGTAACTGGAAAGGAACAAAACGCGTACATTCAGTGAAAATTGCAACGTTTTTACCGTGATGTCCCTTTTAAATTGAATGCAAGCTGAATAAGTGGATGCATCTATTCAAATGACACATTTGCAGTCTTATATAATTATCACCAAAAATGATTCAAACCGATATAATTTTGTTATCCGTGCTGAAACTGCGCATTTATTAATTACAATGTAGTTGAACGTTAACTTATTTCACCAGTAGTTTTACATTATAACCACCAGCATTAAAACTATGCCGTTTATCTTTTTTAAAGATATTTCTTGTTTGAATTTAATTGTAATCCAAATTATTCCAAATTCCAGAATAAACATTAATTCCAGTGACGGTTTCAGCTCCATGCAATGTTGTTTTATATTGGTACACTGTATATTGTTGTGAAATATATTTAGATGACTACAACACTATAAGAGAGCTATAAAAATAAGACTCATCAAACCTACAAAAGTGTCCAATTATTGACCTGAGCAAAAGCTGTTTTACATAATACCAGTTGAAGGTGTTAACATGAATGAGATTTTTATTTCAAAAGCGGTAAAGAAATATAATGTGTGGTCTATGTCCCTTTAACATTGACTGTCAGTACTACAATGTACGTGTATGTAAATGGTATAAATATTAAATACAGTATAATCATTATGGCTTTCATGAGATATATCTTATTGTAATTCATTTCATTCTGAAGTAGTCTAATTTGACCTTTGACACAGCCATGGCCAATGACCACAATAATCTACTACTTAGATATATAGAACTTGATGGTATAACAATATAGGTAGACTTTCAGGAAAATGCTCCTTATACTTTGATAAATATTGCACATAATAAAGAATGGAGAAACAGACTGACAGATGGACAAACTGATCAAACGACGGATGATGGACCACAGACATTCAAAATCAATGTGGGAAGTTAATTATAATATATAGCCCTGCACTATCAAATTGATGGGCTAGAATGTCCAGTGATCTCGATCTTGCATGCAGCATCTTCAAAAGTGGAAATACACAACCTCATTCTTAAATCACTGTAAAATATAACATTTACTTTATGTTGTTTTTTTCAATATCTGCTAAGAAATGAATATATGCAATGATGGTAACAGCCTTATATAACTTTGTTTCAACATTTTAATTAATATATTTTAGATATATGTACCTATTACTTCTATTCTCTAATGCCAAGCTTAAGGCATATCAGAAACAAAAACATTTATCACTCAAAAAAATATACAATCTATCAATCTACATCAGGATTACTTACATGATAGAAGTTTTGTTATTTACATTCCCACAACACTACACAATTCAAGTTCTCACCTTTTAGTAATTAAAAAAAAAGAAATCATCCAATCCAATTATGTTCTGTTTTTCATACCACTGACTAGTACTTTGGAGAGTGTATAACAAATCCCTGATTCACTGAAGTGTATACACATTAAATCTGTTACTGTCTTCTAGGTATACAAAGAGCTTCATAAAGTCACTCCCTGGGAAGCATTAAATATAGTCATTAAAACTAAAATAAAGATTATATAAGATTCAGTTTAAATCTCTGGGCAGAAAGAGGTAGAAATCTCCAGGCAGAAAGAGCAAGTATGACATTGTCAGACACACCATTCCCACAGACATAGATACCGACACCATTATCACTAGATTATAGAGGAGCATTTGAGCTAAGTATCAAGTTCTGGGTAATAAAAGTAGAGGTGACATGGATCCTACACATAAATGTACAGATTGGATATCTATATATGGAGAAAGTGTTGATTGATAATGATTTCTGTTTTATAAAACAGACAAGGCTGTATGATATTTATAAATGTGACAACATCCACATATACATGTCATATCATACGTCTCTGATCTAGATCAGCTCACAGAAATGCCTCTTTAAGTTTATAACAAAATTACATATTCTTACTTACCCTAGAGATCCCTTATCAGTAACGCGCCACTAGCCCTCGAGTTAACTCATTTAAGGAATTCTCCTACATAATAATATATTTGACCAAAAATTTGATTAAACTTTAAAAGAAAAAAGAAATGACTAATTATACTGAGGTATTCTCATACTTGACCAATATATGAATGAAGTTTGACTAAATTGCATTAACAAGAGGCCCATGGTGCCTGTATTGCTCACGTGGTTGGATTAGACCAAATGTTAAAATAATGTTCATGTTCAATTCGTTTTATTTGTCAATCTCAAACAATGCTATATATGGTTATGGTGTGGGGATCCCAACTGCTTTAAAGAAATAATGAAGTACAGATTCTCTAAGGGTCTGAAAGGCCTCAAGAATTGTTTTTAGAACATCCATTCATAACTTTATTACTAGTAGCAATTTAAAAGAATTACCTCTATTTCCCCTATGGGGCCCTGCCCCTTTGGCCCCTCGGGGGTCAGAGTCACCATTTATGCAAAATCTGTTCCCCTTCCACCAAAAATGTTTCTGACCAAATTGGGTTCAAATCCATTCATAACTTTATGACTAGTAGCGATTTGAAGGAATTACCTCTATTTCCCCTATGGGGCCCCACCCCTTTGGCCCCTTGGGGGTCAGAGTCACCATTTATGCAAAATCTGTTTCCCTTCCCCAAATGATGTTTCTGAGGGTTCAAATCCTTTCATAAGTTTATGACTAGTAGCGATTTGAAGGAATTACCTCAATTTCCCCATTAGGCCCCGCCCCTTTGGCCCCTTGGGGATCAGAGTCACCATTTATGCAAAATCTGTTCCCCTTCCCAAAAGGATGTTTCTGACCGAATTCGATTCAAATCCTTTCATAACTTTATGACAAGTAGCGATTTAAAGGAATTACCTCTATTTCCCCTATGGGGCCCCGCCCCTTTGGCCCCTCGGGGGTCAGAGTCACCATTTATGCAAAATCTGTTCCCCTTCCGTGAAGGATGTTTCTCACTTAATTTGGTTCAAATCCTTTCATAACTTTATGACTGGTAGCGATTAGAAGGAATTACCTCTATTTCCCCATTAGGCCCCGCCCCTTTGGCCCCTCAGGGGTCAGAGTCACCATTTATGCAAAATCTGTTCCCCTTCCCCCAAGAATGTTTCTGACCAAATTTGGTTTAAATCCATTCATAACTTTATGACAAGTAGCGATTTAAAGGAATTACCTCTATTTCCCCTATGGGGCCCCGCCTCTTTGGCCCCTGGGGGGTCAGAGTCACCATTTATGCAAAATCTGATCCCCTTCCGCCAAGGATGTTTCTGACCAAATTTGGTCAAAACCCAATAAGAACTTTTTGACAAGTAGCGATTTTAAGCAAATGTTGACGGACGACGAATGACAGAGGGACCTTAGGTACCCATCTTTGAATAATCTTTTCCATGTAAGACAGTTCTTTTCTCTATATTTTCCCTTCTTTCCCCATTTCCTCCTTCATAATTCCAGTACTTTTCAAGAAATAGAGAAAACAAACTTCAATAGTCAAAATCAAAGATGGCCACCAGTCAGTCATTTTGTTTTCCAAATCAGACTCAAAGTTCAACCTGCAAGTATAATTGAAGTTTGAGATATACACTTCCAGCACTTCTCAAGATATAGTGTCTAGCGCCATTGCAAAATTAAATATCTATATTTTCTCTCCACATCCTAACTACCTGATAATTGCTCAGAGTGCCTCAATATTGTAAATGTTGTTCATAAATGAAGCCTGGAGGCCAGTGGTGGGGTGTTGTTCCTCTCCAACATTTCAGTAGGATTGTACTATAAAAGTTCCTGTCACCTGTTCTATCCATGGTCAACTGAGTCTTTATACAGCCATAACTGTTGTAAGTATAAAACCCCAAACAAGCCAACAAAGCCTATCTGATAAAGCTGAAAGTGATTTAAGATTAACTTGTTGGATTTTCTAACTTCACAAGGGACCTGGGTACCGTAACAGACAGATTAGTTTGTTATAACTGATTTTAACTGCATTCATTTAGATAAGGAGTTGTTTACGTAAGTATGTATCAAAATATTTGAAACATATAGTTTGGCCTTTTGTATTGGTGTCAGGTTTGCTAATTTTTTGTAAAAAAACAAAAACAAAACATGAAGATTAATGAACCTGAAAACTGCTAAGGTATCCTGTCTATATATAAACCCCATGTTGTGCTACCATTCTTATTAGAGAGAGCATGGCTTACTCTATTAGAACATTATTAGAATCATGAATAACTTACAGTTCCAACTTTAGAGATTTTATCATCTAAAATGTCACTGTTGAATGACTATATATATACAGGATATTATTGATCTGACAGTCCTGCAATAGTCTTGGGATTAAATTCTACTGTAACCATGAATACTGAAAGCTCTGTGATGGATCACACTCATAACAAAATAAGGTGTGTATTACAGAAGCTATGAACAATGTTGACATATTGGATCAATCACAGGGAATGATGGTCTGTATTTCTACCAACTTCTGCTAGCAACCTCTGTCCCAAGGGGACAACCCTTACATACATGCTTATAAATATTGTAATCCTAGGTAATATCCCATTAAACTGTTCAATTGTTGCTGCTGAACAGGAAACTGAGTTAAAATATACTTCTCATATGCAGTATATCTAAATTTAACATATTCTGAAGCCTACAGTGCAGATTCTCACATGTCGTGGAGCTGCTTCCTGATCAGCTTACTGTTTCACCAACTTGTGACATTATCACAGAGATCTGGTATCTATACACATGTGATCAATGGTAGATTATAGAGTTCATCACCCAGGAGATTTCTACAGGGATACATGTGTACATGTATATTCTAACACATTGGGCTCCATATATAGCTTGGTTTTTCGAATATAACTTTTGGACACATGGTCTAAATTCAATAAAATTTCACACTGAGATAACTCTGTGCACTGTAAAAATGCTCTTCAATTAAAAGTCAGTCGACCACAAGCACACCTGCTTTTGGTCCATTTTCTCATCTTTAAATCAAGGTCACATGACAAAAGAATAAACCTTGATATTTAAGGATACTGTATCAAAGTAGGTTTCTGAAGTTTGTGTGCATTTAATATTTTAGTCGGATTGAACTGAACTTCAAATTGAATCAAAGCTCACCCCCTACTTCCAACTTTTCAATAAATACTAGCCAGATGCAGACATCTGTGCCTTAGCCCTACACATGGACAGAACCCTACCAACTTCCTTGACCCGACCATATCCTACCATCACCTTAATCTGATAGTACCATACCACCACCTTCCAGACAGGTAACTCTACCCTATCACCTCTCCCAACTCCACTCTACCCTATCACCTCCCCCAACTCCACTCTACCCTATCACCTCCCCAACTCCACTCTACCCTATCACCTCTCCCAACTCCACTCTACCCTATCACCTCCCCCAACTCCACCCTACCCATGCACCGCCCCAACACCACCACCCATCACCGCCCCCAACTCCACCCCATCACCTCCCCCAACGCCACGTACCCATCACCCCCCAACCCACTTACCCTAGCACCCCCCCAACTCCAGCTACCATCACCCGCCAAACTCCACCCATCACCCCCTCCAAGCCACCCATCACCTCCCCCAACTCCACCCTACCCATCACCTCCCCAACCCACTCTACCCCACCCCCCCAACCCACGCTACCCCCCCACTCTCCCAACACACTCTACCCGACTCACCTCCCCCACCACCCGACCCCAAACCCCAAGCACTACCCCAACACGCGCCCAACTCACTCTACCCACACCTCCCCAACCGCCCCAAGGTACCCTAACACCTCTCCCAACTCCACTCTACCCTATCACCTCCCCAACTACACTCTACCCTATATCCATCACCTCTCCCAACTCGACTCTACCCTATCACCTCCCCAACTCCACTCTACCCTATCACCTCCCCAACTCCACTCTACCCATGACCTCCCCAACTACACTCTACCCTATATCCATCACCTCTCCCAACTCGACTCTACCCTATCACCTCCCCCAACTCCACTCTACCCTATCACCTCCCCAACTCCACTCTACCCTATCACCTCCCCCAACTCCACCCTACCCCATCACCTCCCCAACTCCACTCTACCCTATCACCTCTCCCAACTCCACTCTACCCCCCCCCCCCCCCTCCAAAAAAAAAATCTAACCCCCCCCCCCCCCCCCCTCCCCAACACTACTCTACCCTCAACTCTCCTCCTACCCACTCTACCCTACCATCACCAAACCCCAAGGTACCCTATTGACCTCCACAATCACACCATACAATCACCTTAACCCTTTTGCACTCCTCTCATCCCTGTTGTACCCTACAACTTCCCATAATCTCATAGTATGTATACTCTGCCATTCTTCAGACCCCACAATACCCCCACCATCACCTTAAAAATCAAAACTAATACTAATAGAGTACATGGGCTATTTCAGACCAACACTGACACTTAAACATGGAGTACTCTCCCTTTTTTATTAACATAAAGCAACAGAAATAACATTGACATTGACATACAGTGTATCAGTCTTTGATTGTTATTCAAGAATAGAAATAAATGTCATTGTCTCTTTTTCAGGTTTTTGCTGATTTGCTAAAGGTATAAAAAAAAAAAGGCTGGTTCTCAACACTTGGAGCAAGGGACAATACTTTGTTGTGGATACAATATGTACTTTACACAAGTTACAAGGAGGACATGTACACGACAACAAAAGTATGAAGAAGTTCAACCTAATAATTATGTCATAATAATCCTGTAATTTCCAAATATTTTTTTGTCAATAAATATCATGCAGGGATCATTCTGGGTCATGCAAAAAATTTCCAACCTAAATTCTGGGCTTTATTTTGCATGCACAATAAATTGCATTATGATACTTTCAATGAGATTTTCAACTAAAACACTGGTAAAAAAATCACCTAGCATTACACCAAATTATAGTTTATACTTGTAGGTAAAAAGTTCTGTATGTATTAATACTGATTAATTATATATTCAGTAGTGTGAAAAAAATAATTGTTTAGAGATCACATTTATGAACACAAAGGAGATGACACATTACTTGGAATAATGGAAAAGTGTTTTAAACATTGGTTTTTAGTATTTTGAAAGCACTTCTCTATAATATGTGAAATGACGCAAATTAAATTATAGAAAGTAATGACAACCTTAATTAGGTTTTGATGGATTTATTTCATTTTTGTCCCACAACATGGAAATGTAGGCCTAGTCTTTAACTTTTGTTGAGATTAATATAACAATAAGCCTCGGTCAGGTTTATAATAGACGATTACATCAACATAACAGTTTTTTCTGTCTACAGGTGACGTGCATTATATATTATAAATCAGTGTCTAGAATATAAAGTCTTCATTAATATTTCCCTACATGTTTATAAATTAATGATATAATCAACTACATGAACATACAGTAATGCTTTAAAAAGTTTAAAAGGGCAAAATGTTAAACTGTTTAAAAATTAATTTTTTTTTACAATAATGTACGAAACTATGGAAGCAAATTATTGTTATTATGTATAACAAATACATGAAATTAAAGATCTGTCTACCAGCTCCTATCACATTATTTCGATCAATGAATAATATCTCCAACATTAGATATTTTTTGGGGTTGCATGTCTAAATAATATTCTTCAAGTTCAAACAGATAAATTTATGGTAAGTTCTATCTTTCTTTTTAATACGAAATGGAATTTGCTGATAACTGCTTATTGTTTGTATACAAAAGGCAACAAAAATAAACCATTTCCTACATTTCTTAAAAATAAAACTTTCTTTACCAGTGTTGGAAATAAAAAATGCTGGTGTCATATTTTCTATATTTTCATTGTTTAATTTATAGCTAAATATATGTGCAACGCAGCTACGCTAGTTAACTCAGTATTACAAACATATTTTCTATGTTTTCATTTTTGACTTAATTGCCATATATATAAATATGTGCAACGCAGTTACGCTTGTCAGTATTAAATGTAACATGTACAGTACAGTGTTGTGTGCAATTGATGGTATCAGCCTATATCAATTGAAAAAATAAAACAACACGTCATTGTTTTTTATTCGAAATGTATGTACCTATAGACGCATTGAAGAACGGGGTTATTGTGCAAATCTACCTATAACTCGGTCCTATTTACCTCTCTGCCAGGTAGTTAGCCCAGGTCAGGTCAAGGTGCCTGAACATGTTCAAAGACGAATTTTCAAACAAAAAGTACAATGCACGTCCCTTATATAGCATTGTTTTCAAAGCATACGCACATATATTTATAAATATATAATTGGAATAAAGTTTATATTATACTGCTGACTGTTGTATAAGACATATAAATGCACAAAACGGTTCGATACGAGCACAATAACATCGTCACCAATGTAAGCATGCTTGCTCACGAGCATTTGTTTACATTGACATCGTGCCGCTGGACATATTCGTCCCCTAATCTATGTGGTATAACAGTGATTTCTGTATATGTATGCACACCGAAAACTCGAATATATGTGTAATTATCTATCTACGTTCATTAAATACATATTTACCTTGTATTTGTGATTAACTGCTATTATCAACTGACTCGAGTGTCGTCTTCACTCCGATTTTCTACCGAAATATTCGGAAGATGACAGCCTCGAGCTGTCAAAATACTCGTAATATGATTGGCTGAAATAATGTTTGCCAAGGGGAGCACACTCTAGTTTTTAAGTAAGACTGAACAACACGGCAACACACAAACAGTATCGTACACAGTACTGAGTATACTGTACAGTATATGCTAGACAAACAGTCAGTAAAGAAAGAAGTAAGCCTGGAATATAATTTTCATATCAAAGTTTAAAAAATAACAAGAACAATATTATGAAATAAATCATTATGCTTTTCCGACATAAAAATGGCAAATTTTGCGTGAAGACAATGTAACATGTTAGGCTAGGCTGTACTGTGTAAAATAAGGAAAGGTATAAGAAATTTCATAAAATGAATAGGCATATTGAAAGTTGCGTAATTAAACGAAAATTATGTTTCACTTAGATTCTAAATGTCATACCTCTGAATGTGAAAACAGAATTTCACTTAAATGAAATGAACAGGGCCGTTTTCGTTTTTGCAGTCCAAACAGTTTGTCCAGTTGGACCGGTGTTGTTCAAGATCGTTGATGAAATACAGACGGACCTGGATATTTTATATTGTTTTCAGACGAGCCCTGACAAATACTTCCAAGGCCAGTACATTATTAGCAAGTCCGTCAAGATATACAGTATGCTTGAAATATTACTTTTAAAAAACAGACGAACCGGAGTAATTTGTCCGCGTAAACAAACAGGCCCCTATATCCACATGTGGTCATTCCTATTGTACGCCTTTCACATGTCACTTTTTAGAACGCCTTTTCTTGGCTGTTCAGAAAGTCATCCACTGCATGTTAGGGTTAGGGCGAGGATGGCTGAAATGGCTGTTTTCAGTTTTGGAAATAGGTGAAAGTCTGATGGAGCGAGAACAGGTGAATAAGGCGGATGCTCAATCAATTTAAAGCCACAATTGTGAATGGCAGCCATGGTAATGACAGACTGTTACCCTAGCCCTAACCGATTTTGTCCATTTTGCAAAAGCCGCTTGTCTTGTTTACTTTAGAGTGCTACCTCGTCGATATAAACTAACCATTTGAGACCAGCCCTTTGGTACACGGCCTATATAGTCAGAGAATATCCTTGAGTACATCCTTCAAGAGACGAGACTAACAACTTATCAATCAGCCCCGTATATAACCCAGCAGTTTGTGTGTGGTCGACGTTTAGTGTGGAATTTGTCATATTTCGGACAAAATTGAATCTCGAATCAAATGCGACATGTTGATATGGCCGATGTAGGTGAGGAAAGTCCGATAACGCTGATGTCAAGACATGGAATATTAACACTAGAAAATGGAATATTAAAGGTAGAAAATGGAAAATTCACGTGTAACATTGAAACCACCACGCCTATACATGAAGTTAAGATCGAGGAAAGTGACTGATGTTCAAGTTGCCCTTTAATGGTCCGGTAGCAATTAAAGTTATATCGGACCAATACCGGTAACAAGGGAACAGAACTGATTAAATGCCTACAAGACAACAACCTACAGTACATACCAATTTTTACGTTAATACATCAATATAAGTTAAAGATGCTTGTAATCACAGAAGAACCGATCCTCTAGGAATGTACAAAAGATACACGAGGTTTTAACAGAAGATCCAATATAGATTAAGCTTCATCATATCTGTTTCGTCCTTCTAGAACTCGTTCGTCAGTGATGCTATGGTCCTAAAGTGATAATAGGATACGACCAAAAGCTCGAAAAAGTCCAAATGAAATTAGGATGGGAAGGTAAAAAAAAAACCACAATAATTTAGATATAAAACAACTCTATACGTACAGTTCACTGTCTATTGAATCCTGATGTGATCAGCTCAGTCTTGAACCGTGTTTGAGAGAGCTGCACGCCATAGCGTTGACTGGAAAGCCGAGGCGCAGCCTGATCCGGCCAGGAAAAAACGAACGTTGATATTGCTGTGTTCTTTTGTTTTTGTTTTCGCCCTGCTGCCGCGGGATGAGGTATGTAGTGGGTATAAACACTTATTATTGGTAACGTACAATGCGGCACATATACTGGTCTTGGTTACTGTCCTACAATGCTGCAGCATAAATAACACACTGCTGGTAGTGTGGTAGTCATCGGTGACAACCTGTATCCGATATAAGCTGAACCATCTCCAGTTCGTGATGTCGTTAGTCGAGATGTTCAAAGATAATCTTCATAATTTGCCAAATAAGTGTAGTATAGCACATTTACTTGGTTTTCGTGGACAATGGTAGTCGTTTAAAAGATCTGGTGCTGCTAGCTTTCTTAGTCACCTGTGCCCAGTTGTTCAAAAGGTGATTAAGCTGATCACAATTTAACAACAATCTTAAAATTGTGATAAAATAATTTCTGGTAAAACTAACATCACAGCATTTTGTGAAACTATAACAACACACCTCAGTCTCTTCCTATTTGCCTATTTTAAGGAATATACACACGGAGGTTCTGAAGTAAAGGCGAAATAAAATTTTCACTGATCAAGTGATTAAGCTAATCAACTTTTGAACAACTGGGCCCAGATTGATCTGGTTGTCCCAACTTAGGTTGTTGTAATTAACGGCGATACGATGTTGTTCTAGTAGTCACTACGAGGTATTTTGCTGACATTGCTCTAGGATGTAGATGTGGAGGGTGTAAGAAGACTTTATCAGCTGGCATGTCTGAGGGGAACTCCATGAGCCAGTCTTACTACCAGAACTTGAAATGCGACGAGGTCGGCTTGCGGTTCACGACTATCCTCAATGTTCTTGACCTCTCTGTAAAGCACACAGTCATCAGCAAAACAGCAAAAACATCTGCCTTATTCCATCTTGATGTGTACGCCTTGAAGGACATTGTTAGGGCTGGGTCCTTTCCCTTTATTTTGATAAAGCTCGGATCCAAAAACGTTTGTTTGTATGTTTATTTTGATTTTTAATTGACGTCCGGCGATATAATGTTGTTCAAGTAGTCATTGCACATTTTTGTGTGTGTGTTTTTTTTTTTTTAGTTTTTTTTTTTAATATAAATATAAAATGTATTGCTTTCTTGAGCCGGTGGTAGTCTCGTAGTCTTTGGGAGAGTTGGATCTCCTAGCTTGGTTATAGCTGAACTCCTTGTGCCTATCAGGACTGGTTGTATACAAGGTCGGATACAGGATTTTCAGTTAGGAGGGTGGTCCCAGGGGTACTCCGCCTGCATTCTAGTGTATTTCACGATAGATACATACAATTGTATGCCCATATCCTCAGATATGGAGCTATACCGAGTATCTACATACGTATATCTTCATATATGGACCTATACCGAGTATCTACACACGTATATCCTCAGATATGGAGCTATACCGAGTATCTACACACGTATATCCTCAGATATGGAACTATACCGAGTATCTACATACGTATATCCTTTGATATGGAGCTATACCGAGTATCTACACACGTATATCCTCAGATATGGAGCTATACCGAGTATCGACACGCATATATCCAGACATGGAGCTCTTGCCAATGGATTTATTTGCACACTGCATCAGGTCAATAATTCGCCCACATGTATTTTTTACATTTAAAATTATCCTGTATAAAAAAAAATAGAAAAGATAGAAAATTGATTAATTTGGGGATTAAAGGACCCCGCCTCCTTTCCTTATATATCGTCTTATATCATGGTTGCTGTAGAGTCGCCATCAAGTCTCCCGAATTCTGAGTCCTAATTTGGCGTCCGGTATGACCACTTGTATCGGCTGTGAGGATTTAACCGCATCCTAGACAGGAAAAGGATACCTACAGGAACTATACTGTCTATACGGCGCAAGGAACTATATATACTATCTATACGGCGCAAGGAACTATACTGTCTATACGGCGCAAGGAACTATGTATACTATCTATACGGCGCAAGGAACTATACTGTCTATACGGCGCAAGGAACTATACTGTCTATACGGCGCAAGGAACTATACTGTCTTTACGGCGCAAGGAACTACACTGTCTATACTGCCAAAGGAACTATATACTGTCTATACGGCGCATGGAAATATACTGTCTATACGGCGCAATGAACTATACTGTCTATACGGCGCAAGGAACTATACTGTCTATACGGCGCAAGGAACTATACTGTCTATACGGCGCAAGGAACTATACTGTCTATACGACGGAAGGAACTATACTGCCCAAGGAACTATACTGTCTATACGGCGCATGGAAGTATACTGTCTATACGGCGCAAGGAACTATACTGACTATACGGCGCAAGGAACTATACTGTCTATACGGCACAAGGGACTATACTGTCTATACGGCACAAGGGAACTATACTGTCTATACGGCACAAGGAACTATACTGTCTATACGGCACAAGGGACTACACTGTCTATACGGCGCAAGGAACTATACTGTCTATACGGCACAAGGAACTATACTGTCTATACGGCACAAGGAACTATACTGTCTATACGGCGCAAGGAACTATACTGACTATACGGCGCATGGAAGTATACTGTCTATACGGCGCAAGGAACTATACTATCTATACGGCGCAAGGAACTATACTGTCTATAGGGCGCAAGGAACTATGTATACTATCTATACGGCGCAAGGAACTATACTGTCTATACGGCGCAAGGAACTATACTGTCTATACGGCACAAGGGACTATACTGACTATACGGCACAAGGAACTATACTGTCTATACGGCACAAGGAACTATACTGTCTATACGGCGCAAGGAACTATACTGTCTATACGGCGCAAGGAACTATACTGACTATACGGCGCATGGAAGTATACTGTCTATACGGCGCAAGGAACTATACTATCTATACGGCGCAAGGAACTATACTGTCTATAGGGCGCAAGGAACTATGTATACTATCTATACGGCGCAAGGAACTATACTGTCTATACGGCGCAAGGAACTATACTGTCTATACGGCGCAAGGAACTATACTGACTATACGGCGCATGTACCAGCAATGCAATTAGTGTCCCTCTGACTGGCCATCGATACAGTGTAGAGTTGAAATTAGTGTTGGGTTTATGTTCAAATGCTGACAAATATATTGATTCAACCCACAGTTCACTGCAGAACGATGCATGTCTTTTCGAGTTTTGACATTTCTGAGATTGGAGGCTTGTACAGTAGCTATTCCCACCATTATAAAGTAGTAATTATTCAAAAACTTTATTGCGTAGGATCAACGATATTTAATACCTCGCAAAAGTGTCGTCTGTTTAAATTGATATAGCTTATATTATATATATACAATGTATTATATGGAAACCGTATGTCACTTTCTTTTACCTCGACTATAACGCAATTTTGTATGTTGAAAATCGGAACGGTAATAATGAGTCTACGGAAAACAATTTTCAATATCTTCTTAATTTCGAATAATGACAATGAAAACCTTATATTTTTAAGTTCATTTAATCATCTACTGGAGAGTCGTTTCCTGAAAACAGGACATTTGACTGTAAGCGAGACGAGTTGTCTTTCTTGTCCTGTTTTTAGTTTACGTGTTTTAGAAGAGATAACGGGTCGGAATATGAATCGATGATCTTCATTACTTTAGAAGTCCGTTGTAAATTGACATAGAACTCTGACATCTGGCTTTAAATACTTATAGTTGATTGAATGTTAAACAATATGAACACCAATTTGACAAAGGCCATGCCTATAAATTATTAATTACACTGACCTCACAACAAGACACCAACTAAGGATAAAGAGAAATGTTTTTGGCCGAATTCATGTGATAATTCATCAGGTACTCAACACAACTATTTAGTATATATAGAATCACATGTACAAAGCACACACAACCAAGTTACACATTTATAAGGAAAAAGTACTGATATAGGCAACAAATAAATTAGGCCTAAGAGCATTTCCCGTAACAATATCATATTGTCAAATATATACAAGTCATAAATATATAAATATCTTCCATACATTATAATAAATAAATAGATAATCTACATGACTCAATGAATAATTTAATTTAATGACTTTAATCATGAATTTAGATAGGACAATAAATGTATCTATATATAAATATTAAACAAATACCATAATTATATACATAATCTATACAAAATTACTCTAGTAAGTAGTAATACTGTACGAAAAAACAACCACTCAGAAAAGAAATCATTCAGAATATCACTATGTAAAAAACAAAAACTCAAAACCTGCCTTTACAGGAGCTGTCTACCAACAATAATGACAGTGCTATAGCTATGTTTTATAAACGACGAATGGCTGTAGATCAAAACATATATCTATAAGGTATGGATTTACTTACAGTGGTGTTGCATATACAATATCGTACATGGCAACGTGATCACATGCTATCTTTACTGTTCTATTTATAGCATTCATGACCAACACATTTAAAATGCGATTAAAACCGTTATAAACCATCATGCAGCAATACAAATCGTGTCAAGTCTGCCTCATTAGACATTCTATGCAACCAAGCATTAGTTTCATAATTTGATACATATTTATAAATCAATGACTTCCAGTGTATTTTGTTTGGAAAGCTACCATCATCAAGAAAAAGTACAATATATTCATATAAGTTATACTTCTTAGTATTCTAACGATATCGGGTATAAAACCTTTTTGACTACAGTTGTTCACTATGTACATTAAAAATCTCGAGATGATTACTCTGCAGATTAAGTTATTTCTATTCATTCTGCAGATCCTACCTAAATACAAAAGTTTTTTAATATCAATGTACGCTTCTATAGAGAGCCATCCAATCAAGGAAGTACATGTACACATATCAGTTCTTGTTCTTTTTCCAAAACCTTGAATTGACTTTACAATAAAGTGTTGAGCTCTTTCTAGCATCAATAATTCAGTAATTGAAAGTACCCACAGTTCACATCCGTAGAGTGCAGATGGGTATACTTTAATTTTTACAATTTTAGCAATAGTTAAAGGGTTTAATGCGCATTGATGTGCCCCAGAACGTAAAAGGGCCATAGTGCCACTTTTAATTTAGTGCATGCTTGTTTTGTTCTTTCAATGGAATTGTGTTTATCATTTAATAAGATGCCTACATGAGTAATCTCCGAAACAACTGACAACATGTTATCATAGAGGCGTAAAGTACAGTTAATGGTTATGGTTCTTTTATTTGAAAATACAACAACTTTACTTTTTGAAGCTGAATACAAAAATCGCCATTTTCGACTGTATGATTCACAAATAGCTAACATTTTATTTAAACTTGTAATATTTGTGCTTACTAAACATTTACAGTTTTATCGATAATCATAGCGCCCCTACCACATCTTTCTACTTCATCCAATAGGTCATTAATAAAAATTAAGTACATTTTGACTGAGAGAGCCCCTCCTTGTAAGATCCCGCGCTCCATCTTTACTGGAGCGGAGATTAAACCATTAAAAAATACGGAACTGTTTATATCCGTGTACATAAACTTTAAAATATTCCACACTTTACCGGTAAGGCCAATGTCATATAATTTTGCAAGTAGACCGTTATGCCAAACGGTATCAAACGCCTTTGAGCTGTCTTAAAACGATACATATACATCTGAACCATTTCGCATATTATAATAAATACATTCCTGTAAATTAAAAGCTGTACAAAGGCTACATAAATTCTTCTGGTATGCCGACTGCTGTTTATTTGGGAACACATCATATTCTATTACATGGCTAATTCTTTTTGCAATAGCCACTTCAAACATTTTAAAAATACTGGCAAAAGGGTTATTCCCCTATAACTATTAGGGTCATCTTTTGGCTTCCTATGGCCTTTATACATCGTTACTATAATACCATGTTTCCAACTTTTCGGGATATATTCATGTTTTACAACAAGATTAAATAAGTTTTGTATATGGTTAGTTACAGGAGTAGGACAAAAGCCCCCCCCCCCCCCCCCCCCCCCCCGGACAACATTAGCCCCCAGGACAAAAGCCCCTCCGGACGAAAGCCCCCCTGGACAAAAGCCCCTTCGTTATGAATTTAGCTGGTATATTTTATATAAATCTGTACTTTTGAAAAACAGAAACTATATATATATATATACACTGTATTGTTGTTTTTATCTCTGAAATTTGGAGAATAATTGTGTGGAAAATGAAGGTCCTTGGTTGAATGTCAGTGTAGCATTATATGTCTGTCGTTTATATGTCTGTCGTTAAACATCATAATTGATTTTTTTCAAACTTTATATTATTAAGTAAGCTAAATGTTTCAGGAAAGTTCTCCATGATGAACATATTGTTACTGATTACACATAATTTCTGACTTCCTAATATACTGCAAATATTGATAATCAAAGAAATGTCTACAAAAGCAATAAACATTAAATTTTAATCCCTATTTGCAGTGTCTCAAATTATAATATAATAAGTACCTAACAAACATGTTGCTCTGTGTTGTAATAAGTTTAATTTTAGGAATAATTAAAATCAAAGAAACAATGAAGCCATTAATGATATATTTCTTTCCAGGAAAATACAATATCAATGAAAAACCTACCAAACACCTGTGAAACAGCTTATTGTTTATGTAACAGCTAGCTCAAGTAGTTGTTGTTGGAACCGGTTGTTTACATTGCAGAAGCCACTGGTGACTGAAGTCACTTATACATATATGTAGCACTTGATTGAACTTAATGTTATATTGCTAAAAATATATATTGAATTTTTTTTTTTAGATCAATATAATAAAAAATATATACATTTTTTTTATGAAGGGGCTTTTGTCCACTTTTTGATTAGTGTGAAGGGGCTTTTGTCCTAGGGGCTAATGTCCGGGGGGGGGGGGGGGGGCGGGGCGGGGGGCTAATGTCCGGGGGGGGGGGGGGGGGGGGGGGGGGGGCTTTTGTCCGTACCTGTAGTTACAGAGTGACCTGCATATTTAATATGTTCGTAGACAAGACCTTCATGACCACCTGCTTGACCTGATTTAAGGTTTTACAAATTAAATTGATTTCACTAAAAGTAAAATTATCATGTAAAAACAAATCTTCATCAGAATGTATACTAGATTTTAACAGTTTGATTCTTTTTTCCATCTATCTCGAAATTGACAATCAAATTCCTTATCGTCATGGTTTTTAAATATATGTTGAAAATGTAGACGCCACCCATTAATAATATCATGAGGATCTCTGAGAACTTTACCTTCATATTTCAGCTCAGTTTGTTTAACCCTTGAGGCTGACTTTTTGCTTTTAAAAAGTTGCCAAAAAAGGTTCTGATCAAGATCACCCGATCTATCAATTTCAGCGAATTGGTTCTTCATGTAAGATTCAAATGATTTCACTTCAGGCAAGGTTGGTAATTAGAAACTTTACCTGTGACCCAATTTGGCGACAGTCGGACTGTGTCACGGTTGACTGACTCTTGTAATTAAACCCTTGGGGTCAATTAGTGTCACTGACCATAGCTAACATGGTAAATCAGCTAACATACACTTAGGTGAGCCTGTATATTGGACAACACACAATACTTACATGCAGCACTAGTGTTAGTCAAAATTTGAAGCGTCAAATTGACGAGCGGCATGTAAAAATCATGCGTCAAATTATTTTTTCTGCGTCAATGCACTGATTTAAGATATTGAAATACTTATAAAGTCATAAAGAGTTAAGAAAAGATATGTAAATATATATTGTTAGCCTACTGTTGATCTTATCCTTACTGTTGTTTGTTTTAAAAGACAATTTACATTAAAAAGCGCGTTGCGTGCTCATCTCTCAAAAAGATTTTAGCGCTAAAAATCAATCTTCTATTAATATAGGTCTCTGCGCATGGTAATTAATAAGAAATCTACATAATAAATTACTACACCGATATTGTACTTGAATTGGAAAATGGCGTTTACAATCATCTTGTTAATGTTGTCGTCGTCGTTTTTGTCGTAGTCTAATAATATAAAATATCACTAGAGACTTGTATATCAGATATATACGTACGTCTCTGTCCGAACGCCTACATATTTAGAAAAATAAGCAGAGACATCAAAGGACGGGTAATTATAGTCTGTTTCCTACACGTTCTGTATTTACCCGAGATATTTTACCTGTAGAAATCACTATTTATCTTCAAGCGTTAGCCAGAGCTACATCACAGCTCATCGTTTTAACTGATCTCGATCAGTAAAGTGAGCGATTTTTACATATCAACATCATTATCTTCAGTCTTTTTGATATCAGAGAGGTGTTAAAATGAGAAAAACAACCGTTTGATTATAACTTGTAATTAAGAACAAAGCAAAGTATTTGATATCCTTTTTAGTTGATGATGAAATTGATAATTTGATAGAAATATTAATAAATATTTTACAATATTAATTTCAATGAATAATTAATTACTATTAATTTCAATGAATTATTGATTAATATTTAATGCAATGAATTATCAATTAATATTAATTTGATAAATATTGTTATTTATTAGTTTGATAATTGCTTATTTGTTTGAATAAGTATTGACAAATATCATATGCATATAGGTAATTTTAAAATATTATATTTTTGTGCAGTATTTATTCATTGAACCAGAGACCTATATACTTTGATTTTGATAAGAAATACAATGAAATCTACATGTAACATACATAGGTAAAACGCATGTGACTTAAGTGACTTCACCAGAACAGACTATAATATATAGTTACTGTACAAACATAGTCAGTAGGGTGTTATTTCAAATTCTACAATGTTTGCTATACAACGCCAGTTTTGATTGGTTTAAAACCATGTATTATTTTCCAATAACCCACTCTCGTGCCAATAATACACTGTCGGGAGTCAAGGCTGTAACAATTTTATATATCTAATATTCACCCGTTTTACAAAAGGTTACTATAGCCGAGTGGGCTAATGGGTTAGTCTTTCAATAAATTTTATCACGACGCGAGTTCGCACCCTAGGGAGGACCCTCTTTTCTTTCTTTTTATCTTTTTTTTTTATTTTCAAAATCAATGCCATATTATAGATGCTCTTGATCGTAGTACTGTATTGCCTGTATATTTCATCAACAAATAATGCAATACTCAAGAAATAAATTACAAGGTTTTCTCGAGGTTTCTTTGCTGTTTTTCTATTAGAAAGAGGTCGATCTCAGAACTAAACAGTACATGGTAGAATAGAAATAATCAACTTTAACTCGTGTATTGTTGCAGGATATACAACTCGGACTCGGATATTTTGCAATTTTAATTAATAACTCAGGACTCGGATATTTTGCAATTTTAATTAACAACTCAGGCCTGCGGCCTTCGTTATTAATTCAATTGCAAAATATCCGAGTCCGAGTTGTATATCCTGCAATAATACACGAATCATCGTTAATTATTTCTTAAATGTAGGCCTTCAGGGAATCAGCATCAGCCTTCGAATCAATCGTTCGGACACATACGTTACGTAACAACCACTGACCCGGTGTAACGTTGAAAATGAACCCCCGATGAAAACTGACCAACGTTGAATATTGACCCTGTAGCGTTGAATATGGACCCTTTAATTAATGCCGTTGAAAATGGGTTGCATCGTTGAAAAAGACAGCTTAAAAGGTCAACTCTCATGCCCAACGGATGGTCTGTTGAAAATTGACCGTTTAAAATTGACCGTTAAAAATTGACTGCTCAATACAAGCTTCACCGATTTACTCAATTTAACATAAAACGCATGGGTAAACGTTTGATCGGGGTCTTCCCCGAACACCAACTCTGGTTAGGGTGGGGTGTTTACAAAATCAAATTCAAATTCATTTATTATCTCAACACCTGTACAGGTATACAGAGATAGACTACAAAATGAAATACATGTAAATTTACAATAATATAAAATTTGGTGAACATGCGTGGATATACAGAAGGATGAAAGTATCATAAAGATGTAAACTTATATTTGAATTAAAATATCTACTCATAGTTTACATAGTGTTGATAGGGAGTTATAGTCTGTTACAGAAAAATTCTCAGTTTTAGATCACAGGTAAATCAGAACTCAGGTAAATGAACTCACCTGTTAGGTGATTAGAAAATCATTAGCTGTTAATGATTGCCAAACTGTTTAAAAAATAATGTATAATACAAGGATTCAATATTTTTATTTCACTCTGACACATTTAAGTGTGTAACAAGAGGTCAAACTAATACCGGGACTGAGACCACAATTAAGTACTTCCGGGACGAATGAAGTCCCCTCAAAAATGTATGTATTTCAGGAAAACAAATCATATGCCTCTTTGAACTTGATTTTGTTGATGAATTTAATGTGGATTTATAGTAGAGATGTCAATCTAGGTTTTGTGATGTAAAATAGTAATATTGATAATTTATTATGTGCTCCAGGACCCTGTGTGATGAGTCTTGATTTGACCTCTACCCCTGACCCGGATGTATATAATCCACGTTGGTGACACATTTTGACAGCTATCTCCAGAAAATGCCCAACATGCTGGGTTGAAACTTTCATATTTTGCTTCTCAGATGTTGGTCTTAGCCAGGTGAGATGGAAAGTTGCATATGAGAATTTGGGAATTTATTATGAATTTTAATGTTACAATCAAACATATAGCGAAGCTAATTGTGGTCTCGGTCCTAATACATATCAATTGTATAACATGGCAACGAGAGTAGATGGACAAATTGAAAGATCCAACCAGAGGTATATGTCTCTGATCCAACAGGCTGTAATGAAATAATGACATCTTCATATACACAATATTTTTTTTAACTTAATTGGGTTTTTTTTAGAATTATTTGTAATTTTGCAAGAAATATGCTTATCGGTTTTATTAATCGTACGTTACCTTTTGCAAACATATCGCGTCACGGGAAAATAAAATTTGTCTGCTATGTTTTACTGGAGTTGGATGCGAGTATCATTATTTATTTTTATGCCCAGATATACATGTATATGTAAGTCAAATTCGTAAAAAGTATATACACCTAATTATTATACATGTAACCCATCTATTCATAAAATGAAAGGATTATTCCCATATATTCATGAAATGAAAGGATTATTATCAGTATGCAGTATTAGAGTATTATCAAATCTGTATATATGTCTCTGGTTCATCCAATTACTAGAAAGGCATTTTAAAAATAATATGTGAATTTCAAACATCAATTTGTAAAATATGTATATTGTAGAAATATGGAAATGATATGTTCTAAAACTTACATGTTATCATATTGAGTACTACAGTATGGTTATGTATTGAACGAACTTTTATGCAGTGTATACTACTTTGTCTAAATGTATGAGAAATATGACAGTGAAAACTATACCTGACTCATATACCTGAGTTGACCCTATTTTTTACCTGTGTTATTATTCCGTATTGAAACAGACTATAACCAGAGACTTGTATTGTGATATACAAGTCTCTGCTATAACTTAACATCAAAGAACTTCCTACAATAACACCTTCCTTTGTCTTTACCAGAGTTGGTGTTCGGGGAATGAGCCGTTTGATCAACCCTCTCTCTTCCCTGTAAGCAAGGTCGGATACAGGATTTCAGTTAGGGGGGTTCGTGGTCAGAATTTTAGGAGGTAAATGCAAAATCCTGCATTCTAGTGTATTTTCACGATAGATTCATACAATTTAAGGGGGGGGGGGGGGGGGGGGGGGGGGGGGCTGAGCGTCAGCTGAGTCGAGAAAGATCACTCACTCTGTCTAAAAACAATACGTACTTTAAAACTTTCTTGTTAAATATGTTCTTATTATTCTTCAAAAATTGTAAATTAAATTGTAAATGAAGGAGACTTCTAAATTCTCTTCCTCCGTTTCCCTCTAATTATCACCCTATCTCTACTCTTCTTAAACTCACATTTTCAAAAATAAAATCACTTTATGTAAATTCTAATGTCATCTTGTGTAAATATTTATGTTGTATACTGTTTTTGGGAAAGGGCTTTATATAAGTTGGAAAACTTGTTCCCGATCCCTTTTTATATTTATGATACAATAAAATATGTTTAAACTAAATGGATATTTTGTGACTTTACAGGTATTTTACGAGTACTAAAAGTTTTTCTATTTTACGACAACTTTCTCTGCAAAATTCTCAATGTCACATCAGATTATTGGATTATGCAGATTATTTTTGTCCATGTCCCAAACCATGATAATTATGTTCCATCCTTCAGTTTTACATACATGTATACGGTACGTCGTGCTACACAACATTCAAAGTCTGAATGTTGAATGTCGTATGTCGAGCTGCATGACATTCAAAAGTCTCCTCGTTGGCAATTGATTACATTTGAATGTTGAATGTCGTATGTCGATCTACACGACATTCTAACGTTCCCTCGTTGGCTAGTGAAAACATCTTGACGATGCTCCACGTAAGTGAAATCGATAAATGAACAAGAGGCCTAGAGGGCCTGTATCGATCACTTGATTCATTTGAGCAAACATCAAAAGAATTTTCATGTTCCATTTGCTAAAAGCTTTATTTGTTGATGTATGATTATGTTGTGGGGATCTCAACTGCTTCAAAGATATAACCCATTGGTTTCGTTTGTTTTGTTTAACGTCCTATACCAGCCAGGGTCATATAAGGACGTGCCAGGTTTTGGAGGTGGAGGAAAGCCGGAGTACCAGGAGAAAAACCACCGGCCTACGGTCAGTACCTGGTAACTGCCCCACGTACAGTAGGTTTCGAACTCGCAACCCAGGTGGAACGAATCCAGAAACAAAGTCAAGTTTCAACATGATTGTATTTAAATAAACTATGTCCCTTAGGGACACCGGGCCTATTCTTACATCAGGATTGTGTTCAGCTCTTGATGCCCAGCAAAGCTATATATGGTTATGGGGTAAGGATCAGAATGGTTTCAAAGATAAAACAAAAGAAATACGTCTTCAGGGGAAAGACCCCTGACCCTAGGGGGTGGGGGTGGGGGTTGTCAGCCCCATTATTTGTAAAAATTTGAAATCCCAGCTTCCTGGGGATGTTACCACTGAAATATCAATGTCATACATTGCTTAGTTCTAGAGAAGAAGTCATTAATATACATATTGCTATATGGACCCATTTTGGTCCCGCCCCTTAGGCCCCCAGAGGGTCAGTCCCATTTGTAAATTATTTTAATCCCTACTGTACATAACTTTCAGAGAAGTCGTTTATATATCTTTAGCCAAATTGACCCCTATCCCTCAGACCCCTCGGGGTCAGCTAGACCATATACAGTTTTTTGAATCCCCACCCCTAGGGATGCTACCAGTCAAATATGATATCACTTACATCCAGACGATTATTTGTTATAGCAATTTAGCCAAATAGACCCCTTTTGGCCCTGCCCCTCAGGCCCTCAGGGGGTCAGTCCCACCATTTCTTCAATTTTGAATCGCCAACCCATAACAATGCTACCAGACAAATATGAGCGATATCCATTGCTTAGTTCCAGAGAAGAAGTCCTTTATATCAATTTGGCCCCTTTTTGCCCCGCCCCTCAGGCCCCCAGGGGGCCAGCCCCACCATTTCTACAGTTTTGAATTCGTACCCCATATGGTTGCTACCAGTCAAATATGTGTGATATCAAGCTTAGTTTCAGAGAAGAAGTCTTTTATATAATTTCAGCCAAATTGACCTCTTTTAGCCCCACCCCTCAGGTTTTGGGGGGTTAGCCCCACCATATGTACACTTTTGAATCCTCACCCCATCATGGAACTCCTAGACAAATATGTGTGATATCCATTGTTTAATTCTACAGAAGAAGCCATTTGTACAATTTTGAATCCCCTTCCCATAGTGATGCCACCAGGCAAATATGAGTGATATCCGTTTCTCGGTTTCAGAGATGAAGTCGTTTACATTAATATAGCCTAGATTGACTCCTTTTGGTCCCGCCCCCAGGCCCCTGAGGTGTCAGCTCCACCATTTGTACAATTTTGAGTCCACACCCAATAAGGATGCTTCTGACCAAATTTGACCAAATTCCGTTGAGCGGTTATGAAGAAGAAGTCGATTGCTGACTGAGAAACGACTGACGATGGACGCCACGGTATGGCATAAGCTCACGTTGGTCCTTCGGACCAGGTAAGCAAATAACTCATCGCTTGACCTTGGACTTTGACCTAATGCCCTTGACATTTAGTAAATTCGGCCATAATCATGGAGTCGACAGGTCGGGTTTTAGTTACGAAATGGCAAACCATTTGTAATAGGGGTCAGGTTTCAACGGGGTCCAAATTCCACGGATCGGAGTGAAAAATGCACTGATGGTTCGATTTGCAACGGTATTCAGGGTCAATATTCAACGTTGAAAACTGACCCCGGGTCAATTTTCAACGAGGGTCTATTTTCAACGTTACACCGGCGCTGATACACACACGGTTAACACACCTGTAGCAAGTCCAAGTGGTAACACATGGATTGAACATCAACGGCCTTTTGATGTATTACCGTGATTATCTCCCTTAGGAAATATCAGAATTCATGCAGTTGATTAATTATTTAAGCCAGCCCGGTTAAGCGCCTAATTGTTTCTTATAATCGTAAACATAGCGAAGCTGGCGTGCTGTGGATCCGGAGTTACTGGTAATGAAAGCGTTCACTTAGCTTAAAGATATCTTGATGATGTAGTTGATTTGATCCAGTTAATTAAGCTATGGTATCATCAATACAGCACAATGCTTCTTTTTTTTTTTTTAACTATTTCAAATTATTTCAAACATAAGCACTTGTTTTGTTACAAAATACCGATATGTTAACAGAACCGTTATATATAGAGTTCATTGACGACACCCGCTTTGTAATATTCAGCTTCATTGACGGATTTTAGGTTCCCGAGGTTTGTCGTTACCCTCCTGGTGGAGTATAAGTTCCCGAGGTTTGTCGTTACCCTGATGGTTGAGTATAAGTTCCCGAAGTTTGTCGTTACCCTGATGGTGGAGTATAAGTCCCGAGATGTAGTAATGGGAAGTCCCGAGGTACGTCCTGATGGTGGAGTATAAGTTTCCCGAGGTTTGTCGGTTACCCCTGATGTTTGAGTATAAGTTCCCGAGGTTTGTCGTTACCCTGATGGTGGAGGATAAGTTTCCGAGGTTGTCGTTTACCCTTATGGTGGAGTATAAGTTCCCGGAGGTTTGTCGTTACCTCCTGGTGAGGTGAGATAGGTCCCGAGGTTTGTCGTTACCCTGATGGTGGAGTATAAGTTCCCGAGGTTTGTCGTTACCCTGATGTTGGAGTATAAGTTCCCGAAGTTTGTCGTTACTCTGATGTTGGAGTATAAGTTCCCGAGGTTTGTCGTTACCCTGATGTTGGAGTATAAGTTCCCGAGGTTTGTCGTTACTCTGATGGTTGAGTATAAGTTCCCGAGGTTTGTCGTTACCATGATGGTTGAGTATAAGTTCCCGAGGTTTGTCGTTACCCTGATGGTTGAGTATAAGTTCCCGAGGTTTGTCGTTACCCTGATGGTTGAGTATAAGTTCCCGAGGTTTGTCGTTACCCTGATGTTGGAGTATAAGTTCCCGAGGTTTGTCGTTACCCTGATGTTGGAGTATAAGTTCCCGAGGTTTGTCGTTACTCTGATGGTTGAGTATAAGTTCCCGAGGTTTGTCGTTACCATGATGGTTGAGTATAAGTTCCCGAGGTTTGTCGTTACCCTGATGGTTGAGTATAAGTTCCCGAGGTTTGTCGTTACCCTGATGGTTGAGTATAAGTTCCCGAGGCTTGTCGTTACCCTGATGTTGGAGTATAAGTTCCCGAGGTTTGTCGTTACCCTGATGGTGGAGTATAAGTTCCCGAGGTTTGTCGTTACCCTGATGGTGGAGTATAAGTTCCCGAGGTTTGTCGTTACCCTGATGGTGGAGTATAAGTTCCCGAGGTTTGACGTTACCCTGATGGTGGAGTATAAGTTCCCGAGGTTTGTCGTTATCATGATGGTGGAGTATAAGTTCCCGAGGTTTGTCGTTACCCTGATGGTTGAGTATAAGTTCCCGAGGTTTGACGTTACCCTGATGGTGGAGTACACGTTCCCGAGGTTTGTCGTTACCCTGATGGTGGAGTATAAGTTCCCGAGGTTTGTCGTTACCCTGATGGTGGAGTATAAGTCCCACTGCTGGTTGAGTATAAGTTCCCGAGGATTGTCGTTACCCTGATGGTTGAGTATAAGTTCCCAAGGTTTGTCGTTACCATGATGGTTGAGTATAAGTTCCCGAGGTTTGTCGTTACTCTGATGTACGGTATAAGTTTCCGAGGTTTGTCGTTACCCTGATGGTGGAGTATAAGTTCCCGAGGTTTATCGTTACCCTGATGTTGGAGTATAAGTTCCCGAGGTTTGTCGTTACCCTGATGTTGGAGTATAAGTTCCCGAGGTTTGTCGTTACCCTGATGTTGGAGTATAAGTTCCCGAGGTTTGTCGTTACTCTGATGTTGGAGTATAAGTTCCCGAGGATTGTCGTTACCCTGATGTTGGAGTATAAGTTCCCAAGGATTGTCGTTACCCTGATGTTGGAGTATAAGTTCCCGAGGTTTGTCGTTACCCTGATGGTTGAGTATAAGTTCCCGAGGTTTGTCGTTACCCTGATGTTGGAGTATACGTTCCCGAGGTTTGTCGTTACCCTGATGGTGGAGTATAGGTTCCCGAGGTTTGTCGTTACCCTCCTGGTGGAGTATAAGTTCCCGAGGTTTGTCGTTACCCTGATGTTGGAGTATAAGTTCCCGAGGTTTGTCGTTACCCTGATGGTGGAGTATAAGTTCCCTAAGTTTGTCGTTACCCTGATGGTGGAGTATAAGTTCCCGAGGTTTGTCGTTACCCTCCTGGTGGAGTATAAGTTCCCGAGGTTTGTCGTTACCCTGATGTTGGAGTTTAAGTTCCCGAGGTTTGTCGTTACCCTGATGGTGGAGTATAAGTTCCCGAGGTTCGTCGTTACCATGATGGTGGAGTATAAGTTCCCGAGGTTTGTCGTTACCCTGATGGTGGAGTATAAGTTCCCGAGGTTTGTCGTTACCCTGCTGGTGGAGTATAAGTTCCCGAGGTTTGTCGTTACCCTGATGGTGGAGTATAAGTTCCCGAGGTTTGTCGTTACTCTGATGTTGGAGTATAAGTTCCCGAGGTTTGTCGTTACCCTGCTGGTTGAGTATAAGTTCCCGAGGTTTGTCGTTACCCTGCTGGTTGAGTATAAGTTCCCGAGGTTTGTCGTTACCATGATGGTGGAGTATAAGTTCCCGAAGTTTGTCGTTACCCTGATGGTGGAGTATAAGTTCCCGAGGTTTGTCGTTACCCTGATGTTGGAGTATAAGTTCCCGAGGTTTGTCGTTACCCTTCTGGTGGAGTATAAGTTCCCGAGGTTTGTCGTTAACCTGCTGGTGGATTATTTAAGCATTGAACTGTTTTTGTATGGTATTTATGGTCTATTTGAATGCCAGAGCTTTGCAAGAAAACAACATAATGTGCGTTAGCTTGTAAAGTTCTGGCATTCAAATAGATAATAAATACCATGCAAAAACAGTTCAACGCTTATATTTACATTCCTTTTACTTTTTTTTAATGCTATAATTCATATTTAAAATTCATAATTCCCGCCTTACCGACAGTCAGCAGATTTTTTGTCAGTCGTTGGAACAGCCGGAACATGGTCGCGTGCTTTTTGGCAAACAAAATAGTACAAGGAAAATAAAAAAAACCAAAAAAAAAAACCCTCAATTTTGTTAATCATTTTATTATCAACGTATTGCACAAATGGCATATTTTTTTTATAACAAATAATGTAGACAAAACAATAAGTCGTTAAACTTCATTATCCTGGATATTGTAGTTCCGGTTTGTGTTGTATTAATACGCTGATACGTGTAGCGCGTGATGGATGGCATTTAAACGTACATCAATGCCAGAGCTCTCAAACAGATTATATAGTGACAATGCCAGACAAATGTAAATATAAGATTATAAGTATGCCACATGTATTTTTCTGTACACCAGTGACACTAGTTTAGAATATAACTGACCTAACTGATCGCTTTAGGTGGAAGTGTACCTCAACTTATACTGTAATATTTGGTACGGCTTATATTGTTGCCATAATTTCCCTTCTGTATTTCCACACTGCAATCACTGTCAAGTCGAAGAAGAATGAAACAGCTGTAAGTTTTATATCAATTGTTATGGGATATTCAACCAGTCTGTACTTCTTTATTAACTTTGTATTATAACTTAGAATAAATGACACTAGACCCTTCGACATCAACATCAGCCGCATACCTCGATCGTAACCGACAGGGAAATCATCCAATTAAGCTGTTTAATTGGTAAGTGTGATGATTTCAATTTTCTAATGGTTAATTTTCTGTTTCTAGAGAGTAACATCCCTGCCTCCTCTACCTGTGGTGTTCAAATGTTGTAGTTGATTAGATATTCAAGGACATGTCCCCACTCTCACGATTTCAGTGACAGAATGTCGACTTCTGACTAAAATGCAGGTTGATGAAGGTCAAGGGGAAGCTTGTCGTCGACATTATGATCTCTTTCGGAAATATTTACTTCATTGTTCGATAAGAAGTCAGACGGACGTGTTCGGCGGGTGTTGATATGCCTGATGGTCCCGTTGTCTCCAGCCTAGCTCTAATTTTGAGAGAGGTGTTAAACCGCACCTAGATCTGTATGGCGGGTGTTGTCCATTTAACAGAAGTCTTATTCTCACCGTATTTTTTAAGGGTGGCTGTTGAAATCAACACTTTTTGTTCATAATGATTTAAATGATGGGTTCGTTATTTTGTCAGTATTTTATTTTGTTTTTCTAAAAGAAAAAAGAAATAAAGAGAGATGGAACTTACCTACTTTTTAATAGATCACTTTTTACTGAAATTCATCACAATATCATATTAACAATATGTAATACAAACAAAACATGATAATTTCTCATCATGAGTCAAGCTAACTAATATTTCATCGTTTCCAAAATCGTACCTGTAATATAAAATTGCACTGGCAAGTAAGTAGTACACATGATTCTTTGTGAACCATAATGTACTTTGTGTGACTGTTATAATCACCATGGTGACGGTACAGAACATACCGTCTCGGTCCCTGATGATTATAGTTATAATCACCATGGTGACGGTACAGTACACATACCGTCTCGGTCCCTGATGATTATAGTTATAATCACCATGGTGACGGTACAGTACACATACCGTCTCGGTCCCTGATGAGTATTGTTATAATCACCATGGTGACGGTACAGTACACATACCGTCTCGGTCCCTAATGGTTATAGTTATAATCATCACGGTGACCGTACAGTACACATACCGTCTCGGTCCCTGATGAGTATTGTTATAATCACCATGGTGACGGTACAGTACACATACCGTCTCGGTCCCTGATGAGTATTGTTATAATCACCATGGTGACGGTACAGTACACATACCGTCTCGGTCCCTGATGAGTATTGTTATAATCACCATGGTGACGGTACAGTACACATACTGTCTCGGTCCCTGATGAACATTGCTATAATCATCACGGTGACCGTACAGTACACATACCGTCTCGATCCTTGATGAACATTGCTATACACTGTCTCGGCCCCTAATGAGTATTGTTATAATCACCATGGTGACGGTACAGTAAACACACCGTCTCGGCCCCTGATGAGTATTGTTATAATCACCATGGTGACGGTACAGTACACATACTGTCTCGGCCCCTGATGAGTATTGTTATAATCATCATGGTGACGGTACAGTACACATACAACTGGTAGTATTGTATAACATCGTATCATATTGATTGTCGGTCTTTTGACTAGGCCCTATACAAAGTCACACGTGCATGACGATGCAGAAAACACGAGTGAACCAAGAAAATAAACACGTGCTATTTGCATTGCATGGCGATAACGTGTGGCTGGGATTTAGTTTTAATTGTCATTTATATAGATATATTACATTTAGCTTAATTCTATTGAAAAGACCGGAAAAAAACGACACCAGGAAAAATATATTGACGTCGCATAAACAGGACAATATGATATTGACTGCCCGTGAATGACCGTCTGACATATTCCCGCCACAAAGCCCATTTCGTCTGACATGGAGCAGAGGTGGTGATATCATATTATATACTTGTATGAAAGAAATTAGTCTTTGACTATCGTTGTTAATGATGTAGGGACATATAAACCTCACGAGTTCAATAAGCCTCATCGAGGTATAGGTTTAAATATTTAAAAGCAAGATAAGTGTTTAAGAATATATTAAATGTTCCATCAATAAAACACCCTGGTACTCGACAGAGAGTACAGGGGTAATTTCGTTCCAGCCGATACATTTGCAATTGTCAGAACAATTATCTTTAAAATTGTTTCCATAATAATTCACCAATACTTTGATATGATAATCGATATTTCTACAAACCCATGTACGAAAGATATAGGTACAAACGGACCATGATTTGGTATCCAATTGAATCATTTACACGTTATCTTGTGGTCATATTGCACCCGGCCATGAGTTTATTTGAGTAGGCCTTCTACTTGCACTCGGTAGGAGACATAATGTTGGGCAGAGCTAACGAAGGGGCTGTGTTCTCTCTGTTGAGGAGTGACGAAAGTTCAGAATTCAACGTTCCCTTCGAGCTTGCAGGTTTAGGACTAGAGGAAAGAGCAGTGATTCTCTCAATTGAGGCTGCATGGGGCGATTTACTCCGATTATAAAGTGGAAGTGCTTGCCCTGACCTATGATGGTTGTGAGGATGCTGGTAGTTAACCGCGCGTGCTGACGTTCTGGGCTTAGGAACGTCCAGACCTCTGTGGTTAGCACCATGAGCTGTTGTCAGCACTTGCTTGGTATCTTTATTACCACCACACGGCGAGTAATCAAGGTGAATTAGTTTCTTGTTATTTACTATTTTAACTTCAGTCCGTCTAATATAGACGTTGTTTTGTCCATTGCACATTTGATGAGTGACGTTATCAGGATGATTTTGCGCCCTCTGGAAGCGAGGTTTATTGCCTTTCATATTCACCGTAAGGTCTGTATTGCACCGTTTAATGAGCCGCCGTACTAACACATCAGCCGTCTCTGCATTTCCCCTATCAGCAGACGGCAGAGGATCCTCCCAAAGGTACTGTTTAACCCGGCCGAGATGTCGTCTTGGAGGCATCATATGAGGTCGGTAGTTGGAGCGTTTATTTACTGTGCTATGTGAGTCTATGCCCTCCGTGGTACCACCATTGTCACTGCCTATATCCTCGATATGGAACTCTGGGGAAGGAGACAGGTCGCGGGAAGCACCCGCACCTCGTACAATCACTTTCCCGGGCACAATGGGTAGATACGTTGTCTCTCGTCGTATAGGTAGAGGTGATTTACACAACGATTGTTTCAGCTGATCAGCTTTCGTTACGTCAGATACTTCTCTGTCCAGCGCTACAACACAGAAACATAATTTCAAAACAATTTGATGAGAAACAGAAAAAATGTAAAGAGAGAGAAAATATAATAGTTATTTCAATGGTGTTTTTAAAACGATTATCGTTGGTTTGTTTTGGCAGTCTTACAGATGATCGACCGGTTAATAACAATATGCTTTGAGGACGTCGGACATGAACTACTAATTTGCCCAAAACATGCATTGGACATGTAGGTACTCATACAAGTGATCACTTTTAAATTCATTACTTAAAATATTTTGGCCATTCGCAATATTCACAGACATGAAACTATTTGTCCCTTGCACTTGCGCACGGAGGCTGATTTATGCTCTCGGACACGCCAACGTCAGAATTATTACGTCATATTTAAAATTGCGTTTTATGCTTCGAAAAATGAAAACTTTGAAAAAGCAGGCTACCGCTTCATCTTTGAAATCCATTTTAAATTACAATTTGCTGAATTTCAATCTGTACGACGGTAACTTCCAGATGATTCTGGTTACCAATTACACCCTATGACTGTCCCTGACAGCGCTAGACGCTGCCCGAGAAATTTAGTCAGTAGTTTATTCAACCTGCATCGAGTGTTCACTATCAATATAGTGTAACCAGGTATTAACCGATGTTGTCAATAGTTATCAAGACCAGACTTCGTAGAATTGACTTGGTATATCTGGCCAAGTTCCACAATGACAAGTTAGCAGTAGTACAAAGTGATGTTATTTAAACTACCTAGCTTTATTATAGTACGTGTAGTTTGGTTTACTACGCCTTATCTAGTATGTAGTTTTACTTACTTAACCTTGTTTTAGTTTATAATTTGACTTAACTAGCCTGATTTGAGTATGTAATTTGACTTAACTAGCCTTATTTTAGTATGTAGTTTGACTTAATATGTAGTATGACTTAACTAGCCTATCTCAGTATGAAGATTTACTTAACTAGCCTTATTTAAGTATGTAGCTTGACTTAATTAGCCTGATTGAAGTATGTAGTTTGACTTAATAATCCTAATTTGAGTATGTATTTTGACTTAACTAGCCTATCTCAGTATGAAGATTTACTTAACTAGCCTTATTTAAGTATGTATCTTGACTTAATTAGCCTGATTGAAGGATGTAGTTTGACTTAATAATCCTAATTTGAGTATGTATTTTGACTTAACTAGCCTTATCGCAGTATGAAGTTTGACTTAACTAGCCTTATTTAAGTATGTAGCTTGTCTTACTTAGCCTTAGTTATTTGTATGTAGTTTAACTTAATAATCCTAATTTGAGTATGTATTTTGACTTAACTAGCCTTATTTTAGTATGTATTTTGACTTAACTAGCCTATCTCAGTATGAAGTTTGACTTAACTAGCCTTATCTAAGTATGTAACTTGACCTAATTATCCTTATTTCAGTTTGTAGTTTGACTTACTGAGCCTTATTTCAGTATGTAGTTTAACTTAATTAGCCTAATATGGGTATGTATTTTGACTTAACTAGTCTTATTTTAGTATGTACATGTAATTTGACTTAACTAGCCTTTTCTTAGTATGCAGTTTGACTTAACCAGCATTTTTATGGTATGTAGTTTGACTTAACTAGCACTTTTATGGTATGTAGTTTGACATAACTAGCCTTATTTTGGTACCGAAGGAAGTTTTCGGAAATACTTAACCTATTTTAATCACACATGTAAATAGGTCTCAGGCACATAACTTAATAGTATTTTCACTAGCCCGTGTTATCATGAGTAATTCAGGCTATCTATGTAGGACTACGCTCGTTTACTTCTGTGGCCTAATAATTCAATCAGCCGAACCCAGTGGTCCAGATTAACTTGATTGTTCATTTAGTTCGTACTAGTTTCATTAACACTATTGAATTACCGAGATAATTGTGGATAGAACAAGGCTTGTGTGATTTCATTTTCAAGACTAGGAACAATATAAATGATAAGCGAAAGTTTTTGAGCAAGAAGAGGTAGGACTGGGTTGTCGAAAAAAGCGATCTCGTCAAGTTATAGTACGAGGGTAGATTCATGGATAAATGAAAAGATCGAAGCTATCAAGATATGGTATTTACCGAAACAGGTTCGTTGGTTTATGTTCTTAGAAAAAGGCAATGACGCGATGAACACCCAATGCGTAACGACACTCGCTTGAGGCGATTATATAACATGAACTCGCTCTTACATTATATTACATTTAAAGCTGTATTGCATGCTTATTGTTTGTGTAGATCCTTAATTGGTTGACGCGTGTCTTCAATAAACTATTCTCGACGAGTAGATGAAATCAGTCCCCGTTCATTTGACATTGTTATATTGGAGTCGGATATACGTGTCTTTACGAAGGCTCGTCCAGCTTAAACCACATTAAGGGAGAAAAGCACCACCACGTCCTGATAACGCGGAGGTAGATTGTTCGTGTAATCCTCTCATTTATGATGGATAATCAGGTGTTTGCACGCCAAGTTCAACTGCATGACAGTGTATTTACAGTCTCCTCTAGGGCAAGAGAGTAAACACTGCGTGGCCCTTGATTGAAGGGGATTTATTACTATCTTGACGCCTGGGGTACAGCGGTCATTACTATCATACACGCCGCATCACCTACTAAAGTCACATATAAACACTGCTTTATTATTAGGCTTAGCATGGTTCCTGCAACTGTTCCTATCCCTACATCCTGACCTCCAGATATATCGTTTGTAATGAATTCGTGTAGTTTGATATTAGATATAAAACAAGAATTGCCAGCTTTACCACGCGTGCACATTCGTGTTAGTATATGTTGATTTCCTAACCACAGATAACTATAATGCCGATGGCTTTCAATCGATGGTATATATTATTTTATTTATAGAATTCTGACATAAAACAGAAATGACTATCTACTTCGTAAAGCTTACAGTAAGTTAACAGATTTACCTCCAAATCGATACTGTTATTGTTAAGGCAATCGTCCCCAAAGGAGTTTGACCATGTCCGTTACTGTAATAGAATCTCCCCATTTATTGTGGATCGCAACATACGGCCGCACTGGGACAGTTTGTACATACGAATGAGTTACATTTCAACGTCATTGTTGATTTGATGTAAAGTCATATTTACCGACCTCCTTTGTTTTACACGTGAAGCTGGTAAAGATAGTTTGTCTATATGTTTTACACGTGAAGCTGGTAAAGATAGTTTGTCTATATGTTTTACGTAGTGAAAGTCTCTGTTATTCTTTATTTGATAACAAATCAGAGAAGAAGAAACTTGAGTCGAGTGTTGTTTCCTTAAACTTTATAAATGATGATATAATGAACGCAGAGAAAGAATGGATAAGTTTAGTTCTAGAATTATCTAAGTAGTATTAATGGTCAGACTGACTTGAACAAATCGACACAAGGCAATTCGCATGATACACAATGTATAAAAGGTTCTTATTCTAAAGCATACCTAACGTGAACTGTTAAATCAATGTTGAAAATGTTTGGAAACAAAGATGATGAGAAAAAAACTTGCTTTTCGTCTGGTCATTTGTGTTATCGTCGTTCTCAATATCTGTGATTTTCACGTCGTCGGTTTTGTCTGCCTTGGTGTGCCTTTTCTTGGCCATGTAGTTGACAGCACCAAACTTGTTAGTTGCCTGATAGTCCTCTCCATTGGCAGAATTACGACGAGCTTTTATTTTCTGGAAACAATTTTTTTTTTTTTTATAATTTGATAATTTAACAGATGGTTAATGTCTTATTTAGAACAGTTTTATTATAACAGTTTTAAAATTGATTGAAATGATTCGCCTTAGACCTATCAACAACTACAAAGTATCTCTAGATATTCTTTCTCTGCACTGTCAGTTTACCATACTCGGTGTATGGAGTAGAGCTGATGTTAGTCTTCTTCTCTAAAATACTGGTTTATGATATAATTGTAAAGATGGTTTTATTAATTTCATTCGTGGATCTAGACACAAACTACATATATCTTCCCTTTTATATAGTTTTTATCATATTTAATTATTTGTCACACAATAACATAGGGTTATCTGTACCTTTACCTGAAAGACTAGAGATACTTTTTTGTGACCAAACATTGGCGAATCCATTGCAGACACCTTCCCCTTAACACGCATGTCTGCCATATACCGAGCCAACTTCCGGTGTAGGATGTGATACATCGCTAATGCCGGACTAGGGATGTTTCCAATAACAAACCGGATCACCTCTGACAATCGGAACCCTTGTGATTCTGTCATGTGTTTCATGATGTTGTCATCTAGTTCGTCGTTCCGTAGTTTGTTAGGACAAGGAGCTCGTTCCATCGGAACACCTTTACCTTTTATAAGAAAAGACCGAAACTTTGTATTTAAATATTCAATTATTAAAAGCAAAGTCGATTTTCCTTTATCAAAATGTCTGGTATCCGATGAATGCCATTGTTAGAAAGTTCCGCATTAAATAGCCCATTAAATTGATTTAGAAAGGAGTAGATATCATTTTCGTAGATTGTGAAAAGTACGCTTCTTCAATAAGCGTAAATGTAAACTTACAGTAAAAGTTAAAGTCCACACTTTGTGAAAATACATAACAGTAGAGTATATAAATATTGGCATAAAGTTATCATATATCGGTAATCGATCGTGTACATTTGCCACATCAGTCCTAACAGGGACGTATTCTTCCTACCATTTAAAAAAATTATGTCCGAGGCATAGAAAACAAGACGCTAACTAATAAGTCGGTAATGGTCAGTGTTATAGTTATATTATATCATAACTCGGGTCCCTATTATGATGCCTCTGATATACGTACTTTCTGCTACCCATGAATGTCTCATGGTGTCCTCCAGTGTAATGCGTTTATCAGGCTCCGGTGTCAGGAAGCGTTTTAACAGTTCACGGCATTCTGTAATGATATGTCATACAGTGAAATGTGATTTTACACGTTTGACAATATACAATATTGATTTATGTAATATATAAATACGAAAAAAAAAAACATTGACTATATTTCACACCCATATATTGGAATTGAAGCACAGTATAGAATATCATCTAATCAATTAATTCTCATGTGGAAAGGCTGTGCTAGGTTAAAGTACAGGTTCATCGATTTCAATGACAATGTTTTTGAAAACGGTATTGCAATCATACTAATGCTAATGTGGTTATATTTAGTTAATTTATTAGCGTGTGATTGTCTGGCTGTGACGGCAGTAGTTAATATTTAAATATTTATGAATAATGGTATACAGTCAATCAAACAGGCTTTACTAAGAACTGTAGATGACTTATAACTAATTGGCTACATAATGTTTTTAATATAAGTTTTGTCGTTGTAATAATACTACATCAGTACGTAATGAATTTGCATCTTTGTAGTTGAATGATCAAACACGCGGACGAAACAAACTCTCAAAGAAAAAAATGCTTGACTTACTCATTTCCTGTTTTATTACCATTTGTGAACAAATTGATGACAATGGAACCCGACACGCTAACCACCCAACCCAATCCCCGTCACTATTCTCACATCATTTGGTTCAGGATAAGGAGCTATTTTAGAGAGTATGTGGTTTTGTTGACGGTAAATATATCGACTAGGAAGCGTTGGATACATATCTTATTATTATGATTTAAACATAACATCAATAACAACATGGGTCGGTAGCTTATGTGGTAACGTTGCAAGGAAACGGGGTTGTGTCTGGAATATACACTGCATGTAATACAGGGATGTAGAAAATAAGTTCAACGGGGGATTTTAAAGATGCTACATATATACCTTTTCTCAAAATAATGTATAACAAAAAGCGTCGTAAAAATTAATGCTTTTAAGACTAAAAGTTACATACAAAAGATAGAGGTGGAACATAATAGGTGTAGGACACAATAGGTGTGGGGCACACTAGGGGCGTAACACAATAGGGATGAGGGAACACAATAGGGGAGGGGATACAATAGGGGTGGGACACAATAGGGATGAGGGAACACAATAGGGATGGAACACAATAGGGGGAGGGGACACAATAGGGATGGAACACAATAGGGGAGGGGACACAACAGGGGTGGGGCACAATAGGGGCGTAACACAATAGGGGGAGGGGACACAATAAGGGCGTTACACAATAGGGGCGTAACACAATATGGGTGGAACGCAATAGGTGTGGGACACAATGTATGGATGGAACGCAATAGAATAGGTGTGAGATACAATATATGGGTGGAACGCAATGGGAGAGGGGACATAATAGGGGCGAAACACAATAGGGTGGAACACAATAGGGTTGGAACACAATAGGGGAGGGGACACAATAGGGGTGGGGCACAATAGGGGCGTAACACAACAGGGGGAGGGGACACAATAAGGGCGTAACACAATAGGGGCGTAACACAATATGGGTGGAACGCAATAGGTGTGGGACACAATGTATGGATGGAACGCAATAGAATAGGCGTGGGACACAATATATGGGTGAAACGCAATGGGAGAGGGGACATAATAGGGGCGAATCACAATAGGGTGGAACACAATAGGGTTTGAACACAATAGGGGAGGGGACACAATAGGGGTGGGGCACAATAGGGGCGTAACACAACAGGGGGAGGGGACACAATAAGGGCGTAACACAATAGGGGCGTAACACAATATGGGTGGAACGCAATAGGTGTGGGACACAATGTATGGATGGAACGCAATAGAATAGGTGTGGGACACAATATATGGGTGAAACGCAATGGGAGAGGGGACATAATAGGGGCGAATCACAATAGGGTGGGACACAATAGGGTTTGAACACAATAGGGGAGGGGACACAATAGGGGTGGGGCACAATAGGGGCGTAACACAACAGGGGGAGGGGACACAATAAGGCCGTAACACAATAGGGGCGTAACACAATATGGGTGGAACGCAATAGGTGTGGGACACAATGTATGGGTGGAACGCAATAGAATAGGTGTGAGATACAATATATGGGTGGAACGCAATGGGAGAGGGGACATAATAGGGGCGTAACACAATAGGGTGGAACACAATAGGGTTGGAACATAAAAATAATATAAAAAGAAAAGAAGCTCAAACGATTGGAGGGTAATAATAGTGTATAGTATGTAACTTTTGGTATTTTATCAAACCACACAACGGCCAATTCTTGATTTCAACCCATCATGGTTACTCTTTGGCAAAGATGCAGCATCTTTAAGTTATGTAGGCATCAATAAAATATATAAACCTTGTTTAAACGAACACATGCTAAGATAAAATCAAAAATAATCGATTCCTCAAATATGATGAAGCATCTAGCATCCCTCATAGTCTCCCACAAAGGTCTGCCACAAAGGTCTGTCACGAACGAGCTACATTATCAACAAAGCTTGTACAAGGTAAGGTCTACGGCATCAAAGACACGTTCACAATAAGTGTCCAGTTGCCACCTTCCTGTTAGCGGGGTAGAAACGTGAAGATGTAGATTAATTAGATACAGGTCTGATCAATATTCGCGTGATTGGCTAAACCAGGTATCGTGGGAGAAAAAAATATCAATTAGAAACAAGATTGATATATATGTAGATACACATGCTAAATTCACATCTTAAGCTTCGATTGTCTTGAAGCCTAATCTTACTTATTTGTATCATGTACACCTGTACATGCTAAATCACTGGTTGGTAACATGGGTTATTACAACACAGTGATAAGAATAGGAAAACCAGAGGCAAGTCCAGCTTAACATACATATGGCTAAATATGACAATAGTGGAAGTAGATAGGAAAAATACAGATCGTCAATAAATAGACTAACTCTCAAAAATCACACAAAAACAACGAAAACCATCTAGACGTCAAAATTACAGACATAAATGACTCCCCAAAAACATCATTCATTTAGTTAAATAATTTATTCATGTTTAACTGGTTTCGGGATTTATATTTCAGTATCCCCGCTAATCTCTTCTCACAATAGCAATAGAAGGCTGGAGATGACTATCGTAAAGGCATTTTCACCATACTAGTATTACCCAAACTTGCCTCCATACCGGTATATAATTCTAACACTAATCACAATTTTGATTAAGTACATGTTTTACAATGCCTGTCACATGTATATTACCCTTCAACACGTTAAACTTATCCTTCGACACGTGAAACTTGTCCTTCAACACGTGAAACGTACCCTTCAACACGTGAAACTTATACCCTTCAACACGTGCAACATGTTCCTTCGTAACGTGTACATTAACCTTCGACACGTGTAACGTTTCCTTCAACACGTGAAACTTGTCCTTCAACATGTGTAACTTATCCTTCGACACTTGTAACTTATCCTTCGACTCGTGTATCTTACCTATCGAAACGTATTCCTTATCCTTCGACACGTGTAACTTATCCCTCGACACGTGAAACGTATCCTTCAATACGTGTAACTAACTCTTCAACACATGTAACTTGCCCTTCAACACGTGTACCTCATCCTTCGACACGTGTAACTTGCCCTTCAACACGTGTACCTCATCCTTCGACACGTGTAACGTATCCTTCGACACGTGTAACTTATCCTTCGACACGTGTAACTTATCCTTCGACACTTAAAACTTATCCTTCGACACGTGTAACTTATCCTTCGACACGTGTAACTTATCCTTCGACACGTGTAACTTATCCTTCGACACGTGTAACTTATCTTTCGACACGTGTAACTTATCCTTCGACACGTGTAACTTACCCTTCGACACGTTTTCCGGAAGTGGGTTCGTTTGACCGCTCAGCATTTTGTTGTAGAGAGTTTTAATATTGAACGGATCAACAGTAAAAGGCAGGTTTCCGGTCAGCATTGCATACATATTTACACCTCTGAAATTATAGAGAGGAGAGGGAGTTTTTAAGTTTCATACACAATTAATTACATTGTTAAGAATCAATATCATATTTCATAGATGTGTATGATTAAATTGAAAAGGATATTTTATTTTGAATAAACTATTGTTTTTCTCAGTTTTACCATAGTTTATACTGTTGTAAGAGCAGAAAATAATAATAATAATAAAAGACACACACAAGCAATATATCACTGGCAGTTTAACCTATTGATAACATTGATACATAGGATACACATTCGAACTTTACATTCACGTGTGTTTTAACAAACTCTTTATTATAATCTCTAATCAGCATCTGCTGTGAACGAGGTTTCTTCAGTCAGACACACTGTCTTTTCGTATCTCTTACCCCAACATATTTTTCTCAAAAGCTGAATTAAAGCATTATATATAGAATTCTACCTAAAACACCTGTTGATAGAATGCAACATTTTAAAAATCAATATCTTTTTAAATCATCGAGTATAAATGACATTTGGTTATTTTCATTTTGGGCGTTGTTTTTTAATTAAGTAGAAAATTTGCTATTCACGTGAGACTTAACATGTAACTGATACTGTTTATGTGTTCGATATCAATTAGGGCCAACCTCTATATATGTAAACAACAAAGACAGGCGTGTTTCATTACACGCTTAGTCAGATGTATAACAACCTTACATGTATGTTCGCATGAACTTCGAAATGATATATCACTGAAACAGAAAGCTTAACTGTGCTACGCTTAAGTGTCTATTATACTTGCCATGCCGATCATAGCATATCGGGTACTGCTTCAGACAAACAAATACACATCAGAATATCATGAAGATGTCCACGAATAATGGGACCACTGATTTATGTTAGATCTTTTGGACTGAAAGACATGAAAATTGATGTCTATTTTTAGCTCTTAAAAATCAGTTTCGCAAAAGAGTTTTATATCTAATTAACAATTCACCAATGCAAATATTTTGTGAAAAGCATGATGCATGATTTTATATATGATGTAGTTTCATTTTTAGGTTTCATCACACTAGCTTTGCTCATGTAAATATATTGTCAACGAATGATATGGTCACCGACGAACGCTTTTATAGTGCCGCCTCACTGAAATATCATAACTCGGCACGGTATCGCATAAACCCACCTGATTTCATGATGCTGACATGATCTATCGCCGATTCATTGAATATATCGGCCATGGGACATAACTAAATGATAGTATTATATCGATCAATAATATTTCATATTGACATTGACAAAGACTTCACAGTACTTATTTCACAAGAGGAGAACGCTATAATAACATAGCTATCAGGGAGATGTAGAATCAGCTTTGATGTCGATGTCACGCTATGTGGTCTAAAGATCATGACATCATGGCATAAATCGTGACCTAAATTTGGTCGAGTGACTGTAAAAAATGATTGTGACTATCTTTGTATGTTTAGGGTCCCAAACAGCATACTATATACGTAGTTAATAACAGGGTGATGATTGCAAACTCATGAATTAACCATTTGTTAATACCAATTTACTCTCTCGGGCAATATTTCTCTAGTTGTCAAATATTTTCAAATTTCTTTGTTGTGAAATAATCAAAATGCATGCATTGCTGCAAAAAATTATCATGAACATGTATTAAATTTGACTATCAGACATAAAAACTTGAGATTTAATCAAATCAAAACGCATAATTGTTTTGCAGCCAAGGCGAAAGAGAATATAATCTGGTGTTTGGTCAACTATGACCGGTGCGGGTTAAGATACGTAAGAAAATCAATTACATCCGCGCAAATAAAATATTGATAGCACTTTGTCCTTGGAAAGTAGACTTGCTCCCTTAGGCCATTTTTTCGGGGTTGTATTTCTATTTATATACCCATGATATCTGTTTCACACTTTCAACGATGACTTTATCTGTTAATGAAACCGTGTAATTAAAATGAAAAAGCAGGGCTACATACTGGTTCCAAGATCAAACAGGACACCAATTGTTTATAATATCTTTATACAGCTGATATTCTAAAGCTAAATTAATTATAATATGACTCTTCACTCGAGTTATTAATTTATATTGACAAATCAAATGAAAGGGTGTAGATTCAGGTTCATTTCTTGACAATTTTTGCCCTTTATGATTTTGTTTTGTTTCTTTTAATATCGGATATCATCTACAGATATCGGATATCATTTACAGATATCGGATATCATCTACAGATATCGGGTATACTCAGCTGGTATTCATTACATTACTATTGAGGCGTCGTTTATGTGTTTAAGCAATGGGTCCTTGCATTGTTATTTATTTGCACAATAAATTCTTTCTTTACCTTATAATATATTATTTATATTCCCAACATATCACATTTTTCACTGGTTATATTATAATAACGATGATAATATCCACTGACGTTATATTAGTATTGTTCTCTGACGTCAAAATGATATTATCAAGTTACTAGAAAACGATTGCATCCACAGACTATATGAACATATAACCCTCTGCTTATACATGGACGTTATATATTTATGTATTGTGTACCGAAGTTAAGGTAATTAGGAAGGTTTTATGATAAAAAAAACTTAAACATTAATGAATTTTGAAAAAAAATCAATCCAAAAGAATGTATATATGACAATAAAGCTATATAACTTATTTATAAGTACTACCTGATATGGTTACGTACTTGAAAACTATAGGTTATTTATCAATGTACCATGTATACCATAGCAACGTCCTTAAATTAAAGCCAGTGACCGCAAAACCCAATCGACTGTAAATGGAACAGGCGACATTTATTCCCAAGTGTGCCATATGAATATGTCAAAATACTTCTTTATACATTTTACGTTTCATCCCATCTACACTTTACGACGTTCGTCATATCTAATTTTGAAATATTTTCCTGCTTTCAGGGGAAATATATTCATATATTAGGTTTATTTTGTATGTTATAACTGTGTTGATGCCTCCTGTAACACTGTTTTGTTGTTTCCTTGGCTCCTATTGTTTTATTTATATATTGACCCCAAACTCAGCTTTGACCGGTGTGTATTGGTATTGTACTATTTTCATTATTTCAATTTATATATCTTATCTTAATATGTCAATCCTCAGATCAATGTTGATAAGTGCCTATTGGCATTGTACTAATTTTTGTTATTTTAATTTCTACAATTAACTTTTTTTAATAGGAAATATTCATATTAAAAGTGATAAGTGTGTGTTGGCATTGTGCCTTTTTTATAATTATTTTATTTTTTATTCTTTAACATAATGCAAACATTAGTAATGCAACACAGACAGACATTATGATTGATATTGGGGCCTGATCAGATTACAATTTATTTTAAAAATCTAGTGCATGATCAATATGAGCGAAATCGTGCCTAAACAGATACAAATTGAAGTGAAAGCATTGATATGCATTAAGTTGTGACTTAAATATCCTCATTTGACGCACATGACTGACATTAGTATAACAATAGGCTGTATTTCTGCATTGTGTTGAGATCTATAAATCATTTATGTGTTTTAATGTTATTGATTAACACGGACATAAAAACTATCCGTATGCTTTAACAACGCGTATGAATATTGGATTTTATTATGTATCGAGTCTAACGTTATTGGATTTATTAGGTTCAGACAATTAATTTAAGGAGCTCTCAAAATTAAATAAATGAAATTAAACACTATATCTCGAGGAGTTTTTCTGTGAGATATGAAGTCAGGCGTGTTCGATACTTGTTGATATATCTTGTGATTTCGTTGCCGTCAACCTAGTTCTCCAGAATGTGACTTATTTAACCCGGAGTTGACCTAGATTTGAATGCCTTGTACTTTTTCAGGGACCTCCATGTTAATCTATTTTTGTTTATATTTACCCTAGTTTTGTGGATTTTGATTTAGAATTGCAGTTTAGTTATCATGTCGGTATTATATGTTCTCTTTTTAGTAAAACTTAGATTTAGATGCATTTAATTGATAGTGATTTCTAAATTAGAAAAAAAACTTACATGCTCCAGACATCTACTTGAGGACCGTACTTTTTACGCCCAAGGAGTTCCGGTGCTGCATAAGCAGGGCTTCCACATTGTGTATTTAAATATTCTTGTGCACGCACCGAGTCTTTGGAAGAGGAAACCTTGATTGTGTTACTCAAACCAAAATCTGTAAAGGGGAAGAGAACAGTTATGCAAATAAATAAATTAATTATTACATCTTATATTTCTAAACGTGCCCCTCCTCCTTTTATAATTAACAACTTAATGTTCTAAACACCCCAACCGCCTGTTTAAATAATTAACATCTTACAGTTCTGAACATCATTTTCCCCTTAGATAATTAAAATATTATAGTTCTGAATATCATTCTCAATACATTAATTTTACAAGAAGCAATATATTGTATTTTGAATAAGTGCCTATATGTAAAAATATGTTTCTGATATTTCGCAAAGGTGTACAGAGACAACTAAGTTTTGATAAACTTGCCTATTATCTTGATATCACGACTTTCATCCAGCAGTAAATTTTCCACTTTCAGATCCCTGCAAAATGTATTTATTAAAGTTATTCAAGACATGTCAATGAAATATTTACATCCTATTCAATGAATCAGCGGAGAGATATCAATTTTTGCTACCCATAGATTTGAGATATGTAAAGCATACGGACTATTGTATAAAGTGCGAAATCCACTTTTCCCATTAATATTTAGGAACAGAAACTGTTATTAATTTTCCCTTCACGAGAAGTCGACGAGGGGGTATGGGGGCCAGCCCTACTAGGTACTTGCCCTACCGACTTCATCAATAATCCGATTATCATGGAAGTACATACACTTAATCACAGCCATTATTTCTTGCACAAGTTACTGTTTCAACCACATGGGGATGGGATTTATGTCAGTATTATTATAAATAGATTTCGATACCTTCTCTTTACCAACTTCATAGATAATCTGATTGTCCTGAAACTTTTTTTCACAACCATCATCTCTTGTTTTAAGTCATCATTGTATACTGTTTCTGTATTAAATCTTAATTTCTATGATAAACCCTGATTTCTTTGATAAACCCTTATTTCTATGATAAACGCTGATTTCTTTGATAAACCCTGATTTCTTTGATAAACCCTGATTACCGTGATAAACCCTGATTACCGTGATAAACCCTGATTTCTTTGATAAACCCTTATTTCTGTGATAAACCCTGATTACCGTGATAAACCCTGATTTCTTTGATAAACCCTTATTTCTATGATAAACGCTGTTTTCCAGTAAGAATTTATTCGTCCAGTTGGATTATTATCAATGTAATATTAAACAGTAGATATATCATTGAAGCTGGATATAGTGTATATGTCTGCCAATCATAATTAGGGATATATTTTGGTGCGAGTTGAGTCGTATCGTCTGCGACGCTTTGTTGAAAAGAACGAGATGCAGAACAACGTGATGCCTTATTACAGATGGATCGGAACTTTTGGCTGTTCTGTTTCATTATCTATATTTATTGAAAATTTTTCTGAAATGACATCTTGTCCTTAAAACAATGCTACGGGTATATCCACGCCCTAGTAATTAAAATTGTTTATATTCAATATTTAGCTTTTATCACATAATCGACCAGTTATCCACTGAATTCGCCCGTGTAATGTTTCAGCATGTCACTAGTATTATATACCCTGGAGCGGTTATTATTGGCTGTGCCAGTCAGAAACTGATTTTGACGTAATACTAGGGACAATGGAGTGTCTTCATGAATGGCAAATTGCAAAATGGCGACTCTGTTGGATTAAATCATCCACAATTTTAACTCTAATTAGTGTCAAAATGTAAAGTGTTCTTTATAAAAATAGTATCTTAATTTTGTCTTTATTTCAGGACAACTAACTTCCTATCCTATATATATTGCATCCATTACTTACACATTCACACTCAAAGGGGCCATGTCCTTGCGTTTTTTTAAACACTCATTTCACACAATTATACACCGCGTGTATTACACTTATATGAGCCATGTAGACATATATATATTAAAATAGGAAATTGTAAGAGTGTTTTTCTTATTCATGCACCTGTAATGATCATGTAGATCTTTCATGTACCATTTCATTAATAAATGGATATATACATGTACACGCCACTGACAAAGTATGGCTGAAATGTACGTTACTAAAGAAGATAGCCGAGTTTGATGTATGCCACAAGAGCATACCAACGTATGGTACTAACGCCCACTATTTACTATGTGCTATTTGGCTTCAATACGAGTATAAATAATTAACTTGTTTACGTCTTAGATTGACTTCTTATTGATCACTTGTCATACTTTAACAACGATAGAATCTCCAACAGCATTTCGAAATCACTTTCTTCTCTCTCTCTCTTTTTCAAAGAATGCAATCCGACAATATATTCTGCACAGCCCATTTCGGTTATCGGCTGGTGTCTGTGTTTCCAATCTTTGTTTAACATAAGCATTTGGACAAAAGCCACACAAGCATCCAATACCAATTGATACAGATACAGTAGAGCCAAAATCAGCATATCAAGGACTTTTTTACTGCAGTTAGACTCACTAAGTCTTAACCAGTGACTGTGTAGAAAATACCAGCATTTAGCAGCTACTATAAATCACTTATTAAGGAAACCTATTGATAGGGCCGATATGTACGTACATTTTACTATGCTAGTATGTAACATATTCTATCGTTTGAACATGTTATCATAAGATCATCTCATATTAACATAAATTATACATCAATTTGATTCTAAAAACTGTTACGTGTATATTATTAACATATTTGATACACGAGTCTTTGATAATTTCTAACGGAAGAAAAAATCAGTAACATAGACAATTTAACAATGCCATAGCGACAATTTGAGGATGAAGAGTAGGGTTTTACTGTGTGAAACTCAAATAAGAGTTTAACGTGAAAAGTAATACATGTACATTTTATATTAAAGAATACTGTATTAATCTCAATTGTAGTTTCCACTTTTTGTGGCAACATATTTTCATATATATATATATTTAAATCAGCTGAATGCCAAGATGTTAGTGTGATATTCACAAAGTGATACCGGAGAACTGACTTTACATAATCTATTGTGAACCAAGTAGTAAAAATCACCTAAACCATTTTTCTTCCATCTAACCACTTTGACTATTTCTATAAGCACTATGCGTATATAATCACACATTTACCACGTAGCGTTACCTAAACTATTTGTCTATTGTTACATTATTGTATTATTGAAGTGAGGGGCGGTTACTCAAAACGGTTTAACATTCCATACATTCGTAAAAAACTCAAAGGAAATACGTTAGAAGACGAAATGATAAATGGTGATAAAACGACATGAAACAACACATTATGTCTGGGTATATGTTTATAGTTCTGCTTCCTTTCTATCTTCACTTTACTAGCTGTCATTAATCCTAACATATACTTAAGTATTTTAATGTGCCTGTACTATGTCATCTTAACTACATAACTATTTCTTTTTGCTTTAAAGTTAAATGAATATATTGATCTCTCCAATGTATTTAGACGTTAAACAGTACATGTATACATTACACTACTCTCGTTAAATAGACGTTTGAAGTATCGAAATTCAAACATGGTATACCTTTGATGTCGTAATGTAAAACGTCAGATTCCCTTTTTAAAGAGACATTACGTGTAACACTATTCCTAACAGACAGACAGACAGACAGGCAGACGGACGGACGGACGGACGGACGGACGGACGGACGGACGGACAGACGGACAGACGGACGGACGGACGGACAGACAGACAGACAGACTATTAGGCTCTCTTCCATTCAATCATATAATCACAAGTGATACATGTACATCTACATCTTTGTTTTACACGGATATGCTTACCTGTGCAGTATGCCAAGCCTGTGGAGATATTCAATAGCAGAAACAATTTGCCTAATAAACTTTTTTGCTTCCCGCTCTTCTAGTTTCTTCCGCTGACAAATATAGTCCATAAGATCACCACCCTTACACAGTTCAGTCACGAGGTAGTAGCTGTTTTCTGTTTCCATGATTTCAAACAATTGTACAATGTTCGGATGTCTTGCCAACTGCAGAATTTTTCCCTCTCGTCTAAGATTTTTCCTGACATAGCTGTCTTGTTTCGCTCTCTTTTTGTCAATTACCTTTATTGCCACCTATTAATAGAAATTCCATATACTTAATTAGAACTACATTTTCTATGCAAACCCTAAGTCAACATATCTGGAAGTATCTGTCTTTCTAGCAAGCATCTCCGGATTCGATTTTGTTGTTAGTATCTACCTTCGAATGTTTCATCAGTTCATCTCACTTCCGGTGCTTGTTAAAGACAATTAATTAGCAACACTTAATTATATTATATATCACAGTTTCATACTTATCCAGTATTGTTGATTAAAAGGGGTTCTATTGTATATTCAATTAATGTTTGCTGTATTGATAAATATTAGTATGAAGAATATCTTAAGCCCCACTGGGCGAGGCTTTGTTGCTTGTTGATATTGATCAGAAATGAATTACAAAGCGTTCCTCCCTTGACCTATAAAACTATCTAGACATTAAAAAGGGAATGTGGTCTCAAATGATGTGTCCGTAAAACAGACGTACGACCAATGAAATAGATATTCATCTGACTAAACATGACTTAGATCATTAAAACATGACTTGGAAACTAAATCGACGGGTATACACTGAAAATGGAGTCGTTAAACCGTGTAAAACTTTCCATTTTAATGTAGGGACGGACGGATACATGCAGGCCATAACTGGGGTAAACTACACTTATATACAACAATAGAATGAATTATCATGTCGATATAACGTTCTCTGCTTTTGTTATGGACATAGTTTGCTATCAGAAGCCAGGACGTTTGGTATATACCGGTTTCCAGCCAATAACATTTAATATTTAACGAAAAAAACGCTGATTGATTACCCCTGTTCATTATTAATGCCTGGTATATATTTCAGAAGACTAGACCTTTGTATAATGTGGTTATAAATCCTATGGCGCCTTAGATCTCTTTCTCCCATTATTTGTACAACATATCATATATATGTTTAAAATATACACGATGTCAAATAGTTCAGTAATTACATATTCATACGCAAACACATTTCAAATAATCCCCTTGAATAATGGCAGTCATGGTGAAGTTTGTTTGTATATAGAGATAAACACGCGGCCATTTAAGTATGTCCCGATATTGATGAAATGATGCAGACACATTGCCACTCTTTTGACACACTTGTTATAACAACAGTTAGTACATGTATATACGTTATTTTGAGATTGTAGGTACATTTCTATATGGAGAATATACCTTCCTTGTGTGTATAATAAGTACTAATTATATGCATATTGCTGTGGTTATAAATAATTATAATGAGTGTCCTTCCTTTTGATTTTGTATATATTATTTTAGAGAGTTGGAAAGTTCATACATTGTAAAGGCCTAGTCGTAAAGTTTGCTGATAATGATCATACAGATGTCATTATGGTTTCTAGTATTAAACAGTTACACAAAATATACTTTTTATTTATCAACCAACGGTGACATACCACTGAGGACTTGCACTCAATCTACAGACTGGAGAAGATTTCACCGACACATTGTTGATGAACAGATGACCTATCTATACGGTGTCCGAAAACACAAAGGAATCCGGTGATAAGTAAAGCCGTATACATACAACATGTGGATAATTTTGACGACAGTATGACACTACTCGATTTTCCTTTCAATATACCACAATGTGTTGTGTTTCAACTAGGTAGCAAGGGTAAGATAAACAGAGGTAAAGGATTCCTTTAAAGGCTCTGCGGGGGAATATCTTATCAAACAAACACAATAGCGGCTGTCGAGATTCAAATGTATTACAATCCGTTATATAGCTCTGCAATCTTATATTGATTCATGATGATATGTAAAGCTCTATTGTTGTTTTATTGTGCAGACGTAGACATTCATAAAATGCATCATTTATATTTCATACAACAGTTAATAATAACTTGTGGGTCCAATGTCTGAGCTGTTTTTATTAAAACACACCAAATAAAAATGTTCAAGATAAACAAACACAAGTAAAAAAAAAAATAATGGACCACAGAATGATTGGTATGGATGTAGCTTTTATGTTTAATGGGACCAACGAAGAATCTTTTTAGAATGACAGGATCACATTTGAAATTCACGAACAACACACGAAGGTTCAGAGACTTATATTGACAGTTGGTAAAGAGAAAATACAATCGAGAACAAATCACACACACACATATATATATTTCTTGATAAAGACTATGATGTGTTTGTTTGCATCATATTCTCAGCAGTATTGTGTACACGTGATAGTTAAAGTGACACTGTTACGCCGAACATAGATCAAATAGATTATTTAATTGGGTTAGAAATGCATACAGTATATAATTAGATATTTAATGTTTGTTCAACGAACTTTAAGAAACGAAAGGAAGTTGGCGGACAGGAAATTAAACACAGCCATTAACACGTACTACAATTATGGTATTATTCCCATAAAATAAACACATCAGTACATAATTTCACTTTGTGGAGCCTGTACATGTTTGTCCTCACAAACACCACTAGGACGTTCTACTCTGACGTTTAACGGTGGTTTTGATTTCTTGTTCTGTTCCTTTTGTCCCTTTTTTCACCAGAATGTGTTTGAGTTTAGAAGCTCTGAAGAAATTTCAATTGTTCCGATATCACATTTCTATCAAAGAGTGACACCCCTTCTTGTTAGTATCAGTTTTGTTAAAACCAAGGTCTTATGAAAACGTGTCCACGGATGGTTGGGCCACTCGGAGACCATTATGCAATATATACTTATAGATTTGTTCGTTACTTATTGTCGGCCTGTGAGGTTAATTTGGGGCGTGGGGTTAATTTAGTCTAATATAAAACGTAAAACTGTCAGGAATGCCTACTGAAACCTGAATAAGCAATTTCAGTTTTAAGGTACCGAACTAAGAAAATGCATGTACTAAGATTACAATTGGGGATTTGTGGGATGAAAGACTGAAGGTTTATGACTTATTTCAAATGAAGGAGCCACTATTTGATTTAAAAACCATTTAAGACATACGTGTTTAAAAGACATTATTCGCCTTTGCAAATTCTCTCTTAAAATCAAGCACAAAAATGAAATATAAAAAAAATCAGATTGATAAGAAATATTTAAGTATTTGTATCTATATTAAAATATTAATTATTAACTACGTGGTAGTCCTGACCACAAAGGACAAACATTGGAAAGGTACAGTAATGTCGTAAGGATAACTGTTATCACCCCTTAACTGTATGTACATACTGTAAACTATGAACAATTATTTGTACGACACTATAACTTCACTGGTTCATGTTTAAACGATCCATTATTTACAAGCATTATAAAAAAAATCATATTTGGCATACACCCAGTGTCGGATTCAAATTTCAGTTGGTGTATTGACAAAACAATATCAGTCCATACTAATATGTCTACTTTTGTTTGGAAGAAGTACGGACGGATTCATTGTCAATAAAACCATGATGTCGACATAGTTGACAAGCATTGTAAAGTCCATAAACACGCAACTCAAAGGCAACAGAAGGGGTATCATTCAATATTCTTTGCTCATAAAGCCTCATTGTTCATGTGACGTAACCATAAAATGATTGATATCCGTTGTCAATATATGATGATGTAACTGTTCTTTAAACATATTTTTACATTTAGAAATGTATATGTATCATCCTGGTGTCTTTGTAAGATAAATATAAAAAAAAATATGCTAACGAGTACATGCATACTTCTTGCAATGAGAACCCCATAGAACAGAACCAAGTCTAAAAATCATCGGTTACCATCTGTGGACCAGCACAACAAAACTATACCAAATATTTATAATCATCACAATAGTCTTACGGTTATTTATACACACTGTGCATGATCTGCAACAAGAAGTTACTTACCAGTTCACCCGTTGGGACATGAAGAGCTTCCTTAACCTTTGCGAACGATCCCTCTCCTATTGTCTTCCCTAGTAAATAGTTGCCTACTTTTTTGGAGTGGTGGAAGCTTCTGATGGCTTCCCTAGGGACGTCCACTACCCGTGGAGGTAGATAGGAGGTGTAACCAGATAGGCTCGAAGTCACTGTCATTGTGTGATGGTCATAGGTACGATCATTCCAAAAAGGCAATCCTTACAAAGTGCGGCACAAAATTAGGAAGAAAAGATGCTATGGATGTGGTTGTTATTTCATCATTAATGTAGTATGTTCTGTGCTATAACTTTAAATCCGAAAACATATTGTATGCGGTATTGTGACGAATTGTGTCATCGTCCCTGAGTATCAGATATGATGAGAATACACACACTGTCCATTGATATAGTCCACTAATATAGTCCACTAATAAAAGTCGAATATTTATTTTCAATCATCGTTGTTATTGAGCGCCTCCAGACACCAAGGTAATGCATTGTAATCCTCTCCTGTCTCCTGATGTTTGTCGACGCAGAAATAACGTTAATCATCACATATTGGTTCCGAAATGTGGACCTTTAAACGCGGCATGTCTCTGCTGTGCACCAGTGCACCTCCTCCCCTGTAGATGTAGCGATAGGTACCTCAGGCGACTACGGCTGCACCGACTACCGACCCTAGAACAACAAATTAAATGTCATGCAGTGGTATTTCATCCTAAAACTATTTCATTAACTGGCTTGAGTGAACAAACATACATCTGTTCGGTAGTCTGTGGTATATAGGTAAAGTATCCCAGTGAATAAGCGTAATCCTAACACACCTCTATTATTCGTTATCCACAAAACGTTTGGATCGGATGTTTTATATGCTTTATAAAGTGAATACTTGTATTGTGTCAATCGTACAATGAACCAACAGTTGTTGATTTAGATCACATGGCAGCCGTCTGAAGACACAACTATTGCCGCAAACGATCGATAACGTTTGAATGATTGTGTACCTTGTATAAAACCAAGTATACATATTCTAAATATACATATATATGCAAATATTGCAGAGTTTTAATTTCTCGACATGTACTCTACTAAGGCGACAGGTCACGCCGCTGTGCCCTTAGGTAGTTAATCAAATACATCTTACATGTTTAAGATTTAAAATTAGATTGTAAGCATTTGATCATTTTCTCGAAGTAAACATTTTCCTTGTATAATTCAGTATCCTATATTCTTTGTCAGTTTACTTCGTAGTGGTTCTAAATACGGTATACTTCTATCAGGTAGATTGGAAATGTTATATTATAAATATATAACAGTAGAATGAAAGTGATTGTCTATATCATATATGCGTTTGCTAAACATTTACGGCGATACAAACGTAGTCAGTAAACATTTAACACCTTTGAAATGTTACATTTCACACTTTATGGCTGAGTTTATCAATTCATCTAAGGAACCTATCTGAGCTCTTAATAGTCAACACACCAATTAGATTTCATTTTGCCAGTTATACCCCTTATTCAACAGGACATACGGCTCGCACAGGGTTGGGCACGGTTTTATTTTGTGTAAACAATCACCTGTCCGACAAGTATCCTAGATAAACAGATTGTATTTAGTTTAATATTAGAAATTATAGCATAAAGAGGATTTGTGTTTGTACAGAGTAATCTTCAGTAAACGTATATGTAAACGTGTATGTTACATGTCCAGAGACAATGCCCGATGTCAGGTAAGGCCATCATAAAAAGACTCAACATCGAGGAGTTAGTCAAGTATACGAAACATAGCAACCATCAAGATTATATATCGCCGGGCTACCAACCTTTCACCTTATAATGTCATTAACTGTCTGAACTGTATGACAATGTACATTATTCCTTTCTCAAAACAAATGAAGTTTCCAAAAGAAAGAGTATTATAATATTATGGAAAATAAATAACTGAACTGAAATATAAGAGATGTAAAAGGACAGGTAAAAAGGAAATTGTAAATATGTTTGTAATATAAAAATGAAAGGGGTTATCACCACATATCCTTCTGTCTGTAATGATAAACAAAGGTATTTTTAGTGATATAAGGTGTCCATGCTGTTTAACGTTAGGTTCCTTTCTATGTTTGAACAACTTTACATTTTCTCCCGTTATAGAATTTCTGATTTATCTGCTTTCTCAGTGTTTCATGTGATTATGTTTTGTTTCTGATTTACGCTAACTTTGACTACATTGAATTATGTTTTGTTCTATATTTCTGATTCTCGCTCACTTTGAATACATTGAATTATGTTTTGTTCTATATTTCTGATTCACGCTCACTTTGAATACATTGAATTATGTTTTGTTCTATATTTCTTATTCACGCTCACTTTGAATACATTGAATTATGTTTTGTTCTATATTTCTGATTCACGCTAACTTTGAATACATTGAATTATGTTTTGTTCTATATTTCTGATTCACGCTCACTTTGACTACATTGATTTATGCCTTGTTCTATGTTTCAGATTCACGCTAACTTTGACTACATTGAATTATGTTTTGTTCTATATTTCTGATTCACGCTAACTTTTGCTTCATTAAATTTTGTTTTGCTCTGTTTCAGATTGCTCTATGTTTCAGATTAAATTTTGTTTTGTTCTACATTTCTGATTCACGCTAACTTTAACTACATTATATTATATACGTTTTATTAGTGGATTGTAAAGATTCAGATCAAAGAATAAATATACAGACAGACTGAGGTCAAGCGGCAATAAATGGTAACAGACATAAGTAGGAAGTGATATACGGTATTGCACTGGGGTCGTATGGAATGGTCAGGTAGAACATACATATTTCAGATAATATTCAGAGCAACGGTACTGATTTAGAGATGAAAAAGCGATCCAGTAGGAGAGAAAAACGGAAAAACTGAGAAAATCATTCCTTATCATAAAGAAGGAGGACGAATGAATTTGTGACACCAACAGGAGATGATGGGATCCTACTTGCGTTGTAAAATAACAATATATGATTTACGTACATTTTACATGTATTAAACATGCAAGCAAATAGAAAATACGTGTCCATATACACGATGTGGTTTTATTTATGATACTGTTTATGTATGTGATATATTATACACGATGTTGTGTTTATAATGTTGTTTATGTAGATACAGAGATGTGTCATTGCTGGGTCTGTGAGATATTACACACGATGTTGTTGTGTTTATGATGTTGTTTATGTAGATACAGAGGTATGTCATTGCTGGGTCTGTGAGATATTATACACGATGTTGTTGTGTTTATGATACTGTTTGTGTAGACACAGGGGTATGTCATTGCTGGGTCTGTGAGATATTATACACGATGTTGTTGTGTTTATGATGTTGTTTATGTAGACACAGGGGTATGTCATTGCTGGGTCTGTGAGATACTAAACACGATGTTGTTGTGCTTATGATGTTGTTTATGTAGACACAGAGGTATGTCATTGCTGGGTCTGTGAGATATTACACACGATGTTGTTGTGTTTATGATGTTGTTTATGTAGATACAGAGGTGTGTCATTGCTAGGTATGTGAGATATTACACACGATGTTGTGTTTATAATGTTGTTTATGTAGACACAGAGGTGTGTCATTGCTGGGTCTGTGAGATATTACACACGATGTTGTTGTGTTTATGATGTTGTTTATGTAGACACAGGGGTGTGTCATTGCTGGGTCTGTGAGATATTACACACGATGTTGTGTTTATGATGTTGTTTATGTAGACACAGGGGTACGTCATTGCTGGGTCTGTGAGATATTAAACACGATGTTGTTTTGTTTATGATGCTGTTTATGTAGACACAGAGGTATGTCATTGCTGGGTCTGTGAGATATTACACACGATGTTGTTGTGTTTATGATGTTGTTTATGTAGACACAGAAGTATGGCATTGCTAGGTCTGTGAGATATCACACACGGTGTCGTATTAAAAACAATGGAATTGTATGCCAATTGTTTTATTTTATTACTTTAATATTTATTGATATATTGAGAATGGATATTGTAAGAAGCTATAAATACATTCAATACGTAGATACCTTGTGTTACAGCGAAATGTAAACCGTGATATAACATTTCTCTCTGATAGGTAATTTAAGTCATAATACATAACATATTCCTTGTCTATTTCTACGCTAGTAACGATATATTTGTTATTTAATATGTCTATACCGGTAGAAAGGATAATATAAGTATAGACCTGGCTTTAATGAGTTCCGGATAAAAGCCATTCACATTGACTTAATGATACTTCTCCTCATCGCTAACCCCGGTAATTAACAGTCGCTACCCGCACACAAAGGAAATCAACACAGGTCTAACGTCAACCTGTACTCGCGTGCAATCAAGGGCTGAAATCGATAGTATATATATCTTGATACGTGACTTTTTGACCTGTCACCTAACACTTAATCCTGTATATTTGGTTTTAAATTACTCCCAGATCTAGATGACATATATTTATCCACGTCTAACTAAACGATCGCAGTATAATTTCACGTGACATGTAATCAGGTGATTAACACATCATAGGCAATAGAAGCATGTACTATGTGGTTAGCAAATTATATATATGTAACTGTAATACACAGTGATGAGTGGGTAACGCAACATTAAATCACAAACTTATAATAATATAAACACGGGAAATCCACATAATTTACCAATAAGGAAGGTTCTTACTCTTCTAAGTACTTATATTTCCCTATATTGATACTAAGATACTAAAACGCTATACTATTTATCATATTAAGCTGACTATGCTATATATAATTAAGGTGTGTGCACGAGGGTATGGTTTAGTGGTGAACGACAACAGCATGACACGTATTTGAACCAATAACGTCGTGCATCATCCTTTTTATTTGTTCTAGTGCTGTCTAGCTTTTAGCCAATTTTACAATGCAAAGTGTGGCAGGTAAATACTGCATTGCAACGGTACTCTCTTTAATTAGTAAAGAAAATAGTTTATAGGATTAAAACATGTGTATAACATGCTTGAATTATGTTTTTTCTTACACGGTTGGGAGAGGTTCTCATATGTCAATGTACCTCGTACGAGAATTTTATAAGAGAACATCCAAGTGTGAAATAGAAAATGTTATAGGTTTTAGAAGACATCAAAATTGAAAAAAAAATACGGTGAAGAATTTAGAAATGTATCTTTTAGCCGATCCCAAATAATCACCGTGCGATAAATAATACTGTTAAAGCCTAAATAACTTTCTTTTAGTAGAAAATAAATTATCAGAAAAGACTGAGATGACTGTTCCCAATGATATAATTTTTCCAACACCTTCTTCGTACGCATGTTCGCAATACACCTGGTCCATAGAGGTTGTCTCTAGACCTACAGGAGATATTTACAATACTCTTGGTCCATAGAGGCTGGCTCTAGACCTACAGGAGATATTTACACTACTCTTGGTCCATAGAGGTTGGCTCTAGACCTACAGGAGATATTTACAATACTCTTGGTCCATAGAGGCTGGCTCTAGACCTACAGGAGATATTTACAATACTCTTGGTCCATAGAGGTTGGCTCTAGACCTACAGGAGATATTTACAATACTCTTGGTCCATAGAGGTTGGTTCTAGACATACAGGAGATATTTACAATACTCTTGGTCCATAGAGGTTGGCTCTAGACCTACAGGAGATATTTACAATACTCTTGGTCCATAGAGGTTGGTTCTAGACCTACAGGAGATATTTACAATACTCTTGGTCCATAGAGGTTGGTTCTAGACCTACAGGGTATACTTACAATACCCCTGGTCCATAAAGGCTCTCCCTAGAGCTACTTGTGATATTCATAATATACCTAGTCTATTTGGTTGTCTTAGATCTACGTGCGATATTTAATAACGACAAACGGGTTCGTGGTGTATAGGGAGTAAGAAACTTCGAGTGTTGTTTATGACGTATACTTAATGAAATGCATCTGGATGAGTATTGTATTATTTATGATACTTCGAAGAGAACGATCAGTTGAAGCCTTCGCAATTGTTCCTATATATTCAGTTGAAAACAAGATATTTTAAAACGTTATATACGGTAGTAGAAAACAATATCACGAATTTCAATCCGACATATACCTGTAATATCTGTTGCTATGGAATGGAATTATTAAGATATGTTAAATAAATGACAAACTTTTCTGTATATCAATTTGAAATGGACACAAAAGGTTAAAACCCTTTAAATTAGAAGATTAGTCTCTCTTATGAGTTTAATTATAGATACTTCATAACACTAAACTGTTATCAAAAGACTATACAGTATTTCCATGACTCTATAATGATCCACGTTAACAATGTTGACAGCAATAATATCAGACAGTAACTGTGATTTATGCAGCCGATTCTGTTAGGAGTTTTACGTCTAAGAAACTGCAAATGTCAAATAGAGACACTTTCATTGGATGATAGATTCACTAATTTGTTATAGTGCCTCATTCTGAACTGATCTGGACACGATGACAATCTGTTTACATAGATGATTGGTCCATCATTTATGATGATGGGATTACTCATTTACTATAGTGCTATCAACCTGAAATGATCGGGATAGGATGACGATCTGTTTACATTGGATGGTGGGTTCTCTCATGTGTTATAGTGCTATCACCAAATCATTAGATATATGTTTACAAAATATGTTATTTATGTAGAAGTATTATGATACATATATATAATCGTATAATTATATTGGAAGTCAGTCACCTACATTGAAATAACATTTAGACATCGAAATATGATACCGGGCAAATTCCAGACCAAAGTTTATAATTACAAGTATTCTAGTTGTTTCCAAGATAATATCACAGCGCAGTTAGATTAATGAATTATTTGATTTGAGTCAAATTTGGAAAACATAGAGCTTTTAATTTCTACTGTGTCGTATCATCGATAAAACGATAATACCTTTTCCTCATAGATGCCGGCTTAATTTGAATTAATTCTGTCGCTTGTTCCCGTGCAATTTTTCAAACTTTTTTTTCTGTCACGACAAATCCCCCCTGCACCATTTGCAGTTAACCAAGGGATCATATCATAATTCATTATGTTCCAAATAATTAAGGTACGGTCCATTACTTCTTCCATTTGTTCTAAAAGCATTAGTGTTATGATACATTAGTAAGCATTTCCTGAATAATTCTCACATAGATATTCAAAGTGAATATAAATTTATGTGAGTATTTTAAACTGCCATAACAAAAGGATCAACAAAAAAGAGGACAAATATGTTTTACAGATAGGATACCAATCTTTTTGTCCGCAAACGTTCTCAGATCTTTTTTATTGACGTTATATTTTCATGCGTCAGAAATAATTTGAATAAAATGTATAAGTCCCATAAATGTATCTCACTGATACCACACACTATAACCTCGGATGAGAGTGTTTTAAATGTATCTCACTGATACCACACTCTATAACCTCGGATGAGAGTGTATTAAATGTATCTCACTGATACCACACTCTATAACCTCGGATGAGAGTGTATTAAATGTATCTCACTGATACCTCACTCTATAACCTCGGATGAGAGTGTATTAAATGTATCTCACTGATACCTCACTCTATAACCTCGGATGAGAGTGTATTAAATGTATCTCACTGATACCTCACTCTATAACCTCGGATGAGAGTGTATTAAATGTATCTCACTTGCACCACACTCTATAACCTCGGATGAGAGTGTATTAAATGTCTCTCACTGATACCTCACTCTATAACCTCGGATGAGAGTGTATTAAATGTATCTCACTGATACCTCACTCTATAACCTCGGATGAGAGTTATAAAACGTATCTCACTAATAACTTACTCTTTAACCTCGGATGAGAGTGTATTAAATGTATCTCACTGATACCACACTCTATAACCTCGGATGAGAGTCTATTAAATGTGTCTCACTGATATAACACTCTATAACCTCGGATGAGAGTTATAAAATGTATCTCACTGATACCTCACTCTATAACCTCGGGTGAGAATGTATTAATGTATAAATATATCTCAATGATACCACACTATAACCTCGGATGAGAGTGTATGAAATGTATCTCACTGATACCTCACTCTATAACCTCGGGTGAGAATTATAAAACGTTTCTCACTGATACCTCACTCTATAACCTCGGGTGAGAGTTATAAAATGTATCTCACTGATAACTTACTCTATAACGTCGGTTGGGAGTGTATTAGATGTATCATAGTCAAAGAACTGGCACCATTCATATTTAATGAAGATGATAGGACTGATAATTTCCTTTAATCTTTGTATATCAGGAACGGCGCTTGATAAAAGTAAAATGTCTCGCACACACCTGAGCAAACTCAGAAATAGGACATGAATTCTTCATGCTTACTGTACATGTGATGTCGCCAATTTCAATCACTAATACTATCATTTGGTACAGTAAGACTGTTGAAGAGACGTATAAGGAACAGTAAAAGACATACCTGTGGACCAATCATCAAAGCATCACCATCCATCATTCAACCAGTACGGCACCATTAATGACGAGATTTGATTGACAGTGATGCTTGCGTGGGGTTTGTCTTTTTTACATCTCCCAGGTGTGACCTACATAATCGGGTATGCACCCTTTCACCTGTGAGAGATGTCGCCTGATAGTCGCCTATAAATCCTTGTTCAATACCAGAAACGTCAAGCGTCTGGTACCGGTGGTGACTGCCAACCAAACTGTGGGTTTTTTCAACGTCACTGATATGCAAAGCCAAAGCCAGTGTTAGCATAAGTCGCGGTCGCTACTAAAAGTCCACAGGGAACTGACTTTAACCATTACATTGATGGTATAAGTAAACATATGTGTCGCCGTTATGCCTAGTGAAGTCACTGCCTCTATCTCGTCACGAGTTTATAACAGCTCTCTCCCTGACCGCTAACATCGTCTAACCTGTATGTATAGTACTATAAGTATACACATCTGAAGAGGATAGGTAAACACATCGATTTTTTGTCTTTGTTTTGCATTGGTTAGTCCTTCGTTATCCCCACATGATATGATTAACACACCAAACATCCAGTGTATCCTGGTAATTAGGCAACAAAGACCATGCAGCACGGAACACCACAGGACAGGTTAATCCAGGTATTACCTGTCGACGGTACGGGTAGGCTTCACCTGTTACCCTACAATCATATATCCTAGCCTATCAAGCTACGTAAATGTTTCATTCTCACCTGGCAGCGCTGACTAGGATTTCCTTCTAAGCTTTTCAGCACGAATTCTCTAAACGTCATACACTGCACCACAATGGTATACCCATATGATTAAATATTGATAAGTTATTTCTGGTATCCCAGGGCACAAAGAAACAACGGCTTTATCTGTTCATCTATAAATTGAAGGAGAAAAAATTATAGTCGTGAAGTTATGATTAATGTATTAGATATGTACTAATAAACGTTTCGTTTTGACAAAAATAACTTATGTATTCTCAATGGAGTATGTTTTGTAAAGTAAAACTACGAAATCAGTCTAAAATGGACGCTTTGTTTATAAGATATTCATAGTTGTAAGTCCATCATAAATTAACAATGTAAAGTAAGTCTGTTATTTCCGGTATCCTAGGACACACAGAAAATAAATCGGGTGCATAATACTAGTACTACTTGACCATGGTCAGCCATTTGTACAGGAGGAATATTGTAGTGTTATAAGATGTAACAGACATTTGATAAGTCTTTTAAAGCTTAGGTCATTCGAAGATTTCAGATAGTATTCGGAGTGTTTCCAGTTTTATTATTTTCTATATATGTATCGGGCACTGCGAATTTTAACATTTTAATATATACATGAATCTGAGAGCTCTGGCGACTGCCAACTAAACTAATCACTTGACATCTCCAGTAACGTCAAGGTCCCACTGGGGATCAGCGGCGATGTGGAGACTCACTGATACTTTGGGGATGCCGTATAATGAAAATATTTCGCGGAAGTTCAAGGAAGCATTTCCTTGCTGTTTTAACGACAAAATGTCGGGAACATATCGGGAAAACCAATTGATTTAAGCAACCTCTCGATGGCCCACATGGCTCGCGACGCTCCCGGAGATTCCTTTTTGTACCTGTTCCAAAGCCTTTCCTAGACTCATCAATTTCCATCGGGAGTACATCACTGAGGCAACTGTGGGGCTGAGCAATAAAGCAGGGATATGTTCTGATGCGTATTGATTAATTAAATGTTCAACGAAAGCTTACTTGTATTGCCATAATCAAAAATCGAGGAATAACATGTTGAAATACCAAAAAGTACCATATATTTGTCAGTAACCGCTGAAAAAAAATTAACAACTTTATCGCCCAAAATAAACAATGCTATTGATAAGCATAAACAATGTTTTCAACAAACGTTAACAATGCTATCACCACACACAAACAATGTTATCACCAAGCATAACATTGTTATGAACAAACATAAATAAAGTTATCATCAAAGATAAACAATGTTCTCACCAAGAATAAACAATGTTGTCAACTAACATAAACAATGGTGTCACCAAACAAAAACAATGTTATCACCAAACACAAACAATGTTGTCACCAAACATAAACAATGTTATCACCAAACACACACAATGTTATCACCAAACACAAACAATGTTATCACCAAACACAAACAATGTTATCACCAAACATAAAAAATATCATCACCAAACATAAACAATGTTGTCACCAAACATAAACAATGTTATCACCAAACATAAACAATGTTATCACCAAACATAAACAATGTTATCACCAAACATAAACAATGTTCTCACCAAGCACAAACAATGTTATCACCAAACATAAACAATGTTGTCACCAAACATAAACAATGTTGTCACCAAACACACACAATGTCATCACCAAACATAAACAATGTTGTCACCAAACATAAACAATGTTATCACCAAACACACACAATGTTGTCACCAAACACACACAATGTTATCACCAAGCACAAACAATGTTCTCACCAAACACAAACAATGTTATCACCAAACATAAACAATGTTGTTACCACACATAAACAATGTTATCACCAAACATAAACAATGTTATCACCAAACATAAACAATGTTATCACCAAACATAAACAATGTTGTCACCAAACACACACAATGTTATCACCAAGCACAAACAATGTTCTCACCAAACACAAACAATGTTATCACCAAACATAAACAATGTTGTTACCACACATAAACAATGTTATCACCAAACATAAACAATGTTATCACCAAACATAAACAATGTTATCACCAAACACACACAATGTTATCACCAAACACACACAATGTTATCACCAAACACAAACAATGTTATCACCAAACACACACAATGTTATCACCAAACACACACAATGTTATCACCAAACATAAACAATGTTATCACCAAACATAAACAATGTTGTCACCAAACACAAACAATGTTATCACCAAACACACACAATGTTATCACCAAACACACACAATGTTATCACCAAACATAAACAATGTTATCACCAAACACACACAATGTTATCACCAAACACAAACAATGTTATCACCAAACACACACAATGTTATCACCAAACACACACAATGTTATCACCAAACATAAACAATGTTATCACCAAACATAAACAATGTTGTCACCAAACACAAACAATGTTATCACCAAACACACACAATGTTATCACCAAACACACACAATGTAATCACCAAACATAAACAATGTTATCACCAAACACAAACAATGTTATCACCAAACACAAACAATGTCATCACCAAACATAAACAATGTTATCACCAAACATAAACAATGTTATCACCAAACACAAACAATGTTATCACCAAACACACACAATAGTATCACCAAACATAAACAATGTTATCACCAAACATAAACAATGTTATCACCAAACACAAACAATGTTATCACCAAACACACACAATAGTATCACCAAACATAAACAATGTTATCACCAAACACACACAATGTTATCACCAAACATAAACAATGTTATCACCAAACACACACAATGTTATCACCAAACACAAACAATGTTATCACCAAACACAAACAATGTTATCACCAAACATAAACAATATCATCACCAAACACACACAATGTTATCACCAAACACAAACAATGTTGTCACCAAATATAAACAATGGTGTCACCAAACATAAACAATGTTATCACCAAACACACACAATGTTGTCACCAAATATAAACAATGGTGTCACCAAAGATAAACAATGGTGTCACCAAACACAAACAATGTTGTCACCAAATATAAACAATGGTGTCACCAAACATAAACAATGTTGTCACCAAACACACACAATGTTATCACCAAACACACACAATGTTATCACCAAACACAAACAATGTTATCACCAAACACAAACAATGTTATCACCAAACATAAACAATGTTATCACCAAACACAAACAATGTTATCACCAAACATAAACAATGTTATCACCAAACACACACAATTTTATCACCAAACACACACAATGTTATCACCAAACACAAACAATGTTATCACCAAACACACACAATGTTATCACCAAACAGTAAACATAAACAATGTTATCACCAAACACACACAATGTTATCACCAAACATAAACAATGTTATCACCAAACATAAACAATGTTATCACCAAACATAAACAATGTTATCACCAAACACAAACAATGTTATCACCAAGCACAAACAATGTTATCACCAAACATAAACAATGTTATCACCAAACACAAACAATGTTATCACCAAACACAAACAATGTTATCACCAAACACAAACAATGTTATCACCAAACACAAACAATGTTATCACCAAACACAAACAATGTTATCACCAAACACACACAATGTTATCACCAAACACAAACAATGTTATCACCAAACATAAACAATGTTATCACCAAACACAAACAATGTTATCACCAAACATAAACAATGTTATCACCAAACACACACAATGTTATCACCAAACACACACAATGTTATCACCAAACACACACAATGTTATCACCAAACACACACAATGTTATCACCAAACACAAACAATGTTGTCACCAAACACACACAATGTTATCACCAAACACAAACAATGTTATCACCAAACACAAACAATGTTATCACCAAACACACACAATGTTATCACCAAACACACACAATGTTATCACCAAACACACACAATGTTATCACCAAACACACACAATGTTATCACCAAACATAAACAATGGTGTCACCAAACATAAACAATGTTATCACCAAACACACACAATGTTATCACCAAACACAAACAATGTTATCACCAAACACAAACAATGTGATCACCAAACACACACAATGTTATCACCAAACACAAACAATGTTATCACCAAACACACACAATGTTATCACCAAACACACACAATGTTATCACCAAACATAAACAATGTTATCACCAAACATAAACAATGTTATCACCAAACACAAACAATGTTATCACCAAACACAAACAATGTTATCACCAAACACACACAATGTTATCACCAAACATAAACAATGTTATCACCAAACATAAACAATGTTATCACCAAACACACACAATGTTATCACCAAACACAAACAATGTTATCACCAAACATAAACAATGTTATCACCAAACACAAACAATGTTGTCACCAAACACACACAATGTTATCACCAAACACACACAATGTTATCACCAAACATAAACAATGTTATCACCAAACACACACAATGTTATCACCAAACACAAACAATGTTATCACCAAACATAAACAATGTTATCACCAAACATAAACAATGTTATCACCAAACACAAACAATGTTATCACCAAGCACAAACAATGTTATCACCAAACATAAACAATGTTATCACCAAACATAAACAATGTTATCACCAAACATAAACAATGTTATCACCAAACACAAACAATGTTATCACCAAGCACAAACAATGTTATCACCAAACATAAACAATGTTATCACCAAGCACAAACAATGTTATCACCAAACATAAATAAAGTTATCATCAAAGATAAACAATGTTATCACCAAACACAAACAATGTTATCACCAAACACAAACAATGTTATCACCAAACATAAATAAAGTTATCACCAAACATAAACAATGTTATCACCAAGCACAAACAATGTTCTCACCAAGAATAAACAATGTTATCACCAAACATAAACAATGTTATCACCAAACATAAACAATGTTATCACCAAACATAAACAATGTTATCACCAAACATAAACAATGTTATCACCAAACATAAATAAAGTGATCACCAAACATAAACAATGTTATCACCAAGCATAAACAATGTTATCACCAAACACACACAATGTTATCACCAAACACACACAATGTTATCACCAAACATAAACAATGTTCTCACCAAGAATAAACAATGTTATCACCAAACATAAACAATGTTATCACCCAAACACAAACAATGTTATCACCAAACACAAACAATGTTATCACCAAACACAAACAATGTTATCACCAAACACAAACAATGTTATCACCAAACACAAACAATGTTATCACCAAACACAAACAATGTTATCACCAAACACACACAATGTTATCACCAAACACAAACAATGTTATCACCAAACACAAACAATGTTATCACCAAACACAAACAATGTTATCACCAAACACAAACAATGTTATCACCAAACACAAACAATGTTATCACCAAACACAAACAATGTTATCACCAAACATAAACAATGTTGTCACCAAACATAAACAATGTTGTCACCAAACATAAACAATGTTATCACCAAACATAAAAAATATATTTTTTATAAATATAACAACAAAGGTAAACATACCCACCAACCATGTATATGGTGTTGATATATACGGATGAGAGCCCGTCGGTAAGTTGTATCGTGTCCTAATCATATGCCGTTTATTTGGTCGTAAGAAAGATAATATTTATATCGAGATAAATACAACCGTTTTAACTTTACATAATACCAGATTTATGTAAAACTTTATGAATGCACACTGGATTATTTGATGTATTATATTGCTGATATTTTAAGAGAAATTACACGAAGAATCAGGGCAATGCAATAATCAATAAAACTATTTAAAAAAACATCGTACGCTTCTCTAATCATACGGTCATAATCTCCAATTATCATACATATTTCATATTTTAAAAGTGTTAAAATAAAGGGTTCGATATTCAGATATAATGACCTACCTGTATAGCGATCCCCACACTTTAAGTATGTTGTTCTAGCGCAGGTTAATCAAAATGTCACCATTTGATTCACAATATGAACGTAATTTTATCGACAAGATTTTCAAGGCTTATGTACAAGATAGCAGCGTAATGTTGTAATGTTCTGTATGTAATTACAGCGGTTTCCGTGATGGATGCCCAACGTGTTATAAACTCAGTCGATACGGAGTAGCGTGACGTCATTGTGTTTCTCACTCTCTCACACGGCGAGTCATTAATGTATGACGCCAAGATCACTGTGCTCGGTGTGTTACGCTTCACATATATTGATAATGAACTCTGGCTTAACCATTCATAAATATTCATATCTTTAATTAGACACAATGCTATACTTTTCAAGGTCATATCATTTAACGGTATTAACGAAATATTAAATCCAGGTACACAATTAATTGCTCAGATGTATGACGCCTCGATATAAGAAATTTATTTATTTTATGATGCACATATAATTAATTTTTACATTGTGATTATTGGAACACTCGAATTAAGTATTGATAGGGTTTAAAAAACAATAGTCTTTTGTATTATATGATATCTTTTTGATCCCCAACCTACAGAGGTGTATAACAATCCCATAAACTTTCTGGATTCAATATCATGCGAACATGTTTATTTGTTGTTATTTATTGCTATTTATGGGAGAATTCAACACAAAACACAGGAAAGAAATGAACAGAATTATGTGTCATATGTACTGTGAAATTACATTTTAAAATCATATGTAAAAAGTGTCATAGATTCTTGAATTCAAATACATAAACAAAATCATTCTTACTTTAACTATCAGCAAGGAAAATGTAATGAAAAAACGAAAGGGCAATAACTCTTACATAAAGTGTTGAACCAAAACGCCTTTCATGAAAACGCGATCTGCATATTATTATTATTCCTTCCAACTTTCAGAGATCTTTTCAAAACTTAAAGAAATCTCTTGACTAACAAAAGTTTACATCAGATGGACGAACTGACAAAGTCTAGTCATATTGACACTTTAAAACAATGTTATTCATTGATCGACGCATGCACAGACGAACGAATGCATAAAGTAATTTGTAGCCCCTTTCAGAAGTAAGGTTATTATAATTCCATGGGTTGTAGTCGAATCAAACGGGTTAGTGATGGTTAGTGATGGAAGGGAGATAATTCGCGTAATTGTCTTCCAAACATAATTATAGGTGGCATTATTCGTGTATTGAGTATTAAACTTTGTCAGATTTCGTCCATCTGTTGAAAAAAATCTCTGAAACTCACAATAGTTGGTCACCAGAGATGTGACCATTCTATTACTGTTCCCTGGCTCTGACTTTCTCTCTGTCTGTCTCCCGTTTGTGGTAACGCCATGTTTGCCAGTACATTTCACAGGTACATCTTTTTTATTTGATTAAAGTTTCATCTTTTGTCATTACATTAAAACAGTGCTATCACCTGAAAAATTACGTCGAAACACGTATAAGTCACGGATTCCACTCTCAATTCGCACTGTTACATCGGTTATAAATAGGAATATTACTTGTCTGCGCTGTGTGACTCTATAGACCAATCTGTACTACGTCATAAAGACAAGACATCAGTTTGCCAGCCCAGCCCGTATAGCCAAATGGCGTGTCATACTGTTATATCACTATTTAGTGGGTTGGCATTATCTAAATGGCTTATTTTTGTAAATATCGTCCTCACCTGACCATAGAAATGATAAAAAACGTAAGTCAATATGACCACTTCTCTTTTCTTTTACCTGCCCATTTCAGTTTAACTGTCCTCAAGGATAAAGTTATATCGGACCAAAACCTTTGGAAATAAACTTTAAAAACTTCAAAAGTTACAAACTGATTGAATAGTTCACATCTCCAAGTGATAGAAGCACTCTACGAAGCTATGGCAACACACAATTTATAATTTCAAACCAAATATCTATGGTGGCATATTTCTGCCATCGATTTGATTTATTCATTCACTTTATTTTGAATTTATTTTTCCCATTTCGAAACTCCAAATAATATATCGCCATCATAGTATCATTAACACTAGGTAAACCAAATATTAGGGCATATATGTATTATCATTTACATAAGATTAAATGTTACCAAAAAAAAGAAAACAAAGCTCTAGAAAGAAATTAAACGATAATGATATGTGCTGCATTGGGACCAGCAGATAAATCATCGTCTCTAAGTTCTATAAATAGGAACAACAGGTAAATCATCTCTCATTTCTCTCAATAGGAACACAGGTAAATCATCATCTCTACAACTGTCACCTTTATGGGAACAACAGGTAAATCATCGTCTCTCAGTCCTCTCAATAGGAACAATAGGTACATCATCGTCTCTCGGTCCTCTTAATAGGAACAACAGGTAAATCATCGTCTCTCAGTCATCTCAATAGGAACAATAGGTAAATCATCGTCTCTCAGTCATCTCAATAGGAACAACAGGTACATCATCGTCTCTCGGTCCTCTTAATAGGAACAACAAGTAAATCATCGTCTCTCAGTCATCTCAATAGGAACAATAGGTACATCATCGTCTCTCGGTCCTCTTAATAGGAACAACAAGT